>NW_028270148.1:75950838-76668963 GCF_037043375.1 Chiloscyllium plagiosum
ATTAAACCTGTTGGACTATAACCTGGTGCTGTGTAATGTTTAATTTTGTACACTCCAGTCCAACACGGCATCTCCAAATCATGAAGTAAAAAAAACATCAATTGTGCCTTTCAAATGAGGATCTCTGTGCACTTACCAGGTGGCCTGACAATAATCTGTGGGTCATCTGTAAAAACAGAAAACAATCATCGTTCAAATACTGGCTATATTTTGATGAAATTAATAAAATGGTTGTAAATCAGACTTAATAAGTAACTCAATTGTTACACGAAAAATGAAGAAAAACAGAATATAAGGAAGAGGAAATGCTATATGACTGATCGACAATTTAATTTTCTGCATCACTTCCACTTTCTGATCCTGTCCTCATTTCCATTGGCCCTGTAGTGTCCAAACATTTGTTAATCTCAGTCTATTGAGAACTCATAGCCCTTTGGACTAGAACACAGATAACATACGATAAGCAGCTGAGGATCCTGGGACTGTATTCATTAGAGTTTAGAAGGTTGAGGGGAGATCTAATAGAAACTTAAAAGATAATGCATGATTTAGAAAGGGTGGACGCTGGGAAGTTATTTCCGTTCGGCAGGGAGACTAGGATCCATGGGCACAGCCTTAGAATTAGTGGGGATCAATTTAGGACAGAAATGAGGAGACATTTCTTCAGCCAGAGAGTGGTGGGCCTGTGCAATTCATCGCCATGGAGCACAGTGGAGGCTGGGACGTTAAATGCCTTCAAGGCACAGATTGATAAATTCTTGATCTCGCAAGGAATTAAGGGCTACGGGGAGAGTGCGGGTAAGTGGAGTTGAAATGACCATCAGCCATGATTAAATGGCGGAGTGGACTTGATGGGCTGAATGGCCTTACTTCCACGCCTTTGTCTTATGGTTTAATATACCAAACTCAATCTTCTGAATGAAAGGAGTCTCCCATTTTCATTCCTAAATGACTGACTCTTATTCTAAATCTATGATCCTTAGTTTCAGAACTTCAACTAGGGGGACAAAAAACTTCTAAAATTTACCCTGTGAAGCCCTCTAAGAATTTTACACATTCCAGTTAGGTCACTTCTGTTTTATTTAGGTTGCTTTGTTGAACTGATTTGTCTCAGAGCATTGCAGAGATAACTCTAGTCATAAATCCAAAAATCTATTTACAAAACCTTTAAAGAATTCTCAGAATTTATAGAATTTCCAAAACACACATTGTCTTTGCTAGGTCTCAGATATTCTAGCTAGAAGCTTATATATGGAGTTGGTCACTTGACAAAGATCAGTTACAAGACTAGCCTGATCAAACATAGAAGAACTACCACTGAACACTCCACTCATTTCTCATGAAACTCCAGAGAATATAGGTCCATTCCACTCGCTCACTTCATCGGACTTTGGGACTAACCTAATACTGAAGAAGTACTCTCACTAGAGTCGTGTATAATTGTAACAAGAATTCTTCACTTCATGCATTCTTCCTACATCACTGACAGCAAATGCATTAATTGATTGTCAAATTATTTGAGAAATATGGACATGAGAAGTGCTGCATAAATGCATCTTTTAGTATTTCTATACTCTAACCACTTTGCAATAAGGGCTAACATAGCATTTGCTTTCCTAAGTATTTGCTGTGCTTGCATGCTAACATCTACAAATTCATATACAAGGAATCTATAGCCCTTAAATGCGAATATTTGCTTATCATTCAACTTAAAGCTGGCACACAGGTGCAGCAGATAATCAGGAATGCTAATGGAATGTTGATCCTTTTTTCAAGTCTATTGAGTATAAGAATAGGGAAGTCCTATTGCAATTGTATGTGATGCTGGTGAGACTACATCTGGAATACACAGAGCAGCTTTGATCACCTTATTTAAGAGAAGGATAATCCATTGAAGGCAGTTCAGAAAATGTTCACTAAAATGATCCCCAGAGGGGATTGTGTCATGAGCAAAGATTAAACAGGTTGGGATTTGACTCACAGGAAATTAGAAGAATGAGAGGTGGTCTCATTGTAACATTTGGGTTTGACAAGGTAAGTGCTGGGAGGATATTTCCCGTCATGGGAGTGCCTAGGACTAGAGGGCATAAGAATTTTTTCTCTCAGAGGGTTGTGTCTCTTTGGAACACCTTGCCACACAAAGCTGTGGAGACAGTCTCTTGTGTATATATAAAGCTGAGGTAGATTCTTGATCAGTAGGGGAATCAAGGGTTGCAGGCAAAGGATAGTAAAGTGGACATGAGGAATGTCAGATCTTATTGAATGGTGGAGCAGACTTGAGGCCTACTCCTGTTCCTATTTCTAATGGTCTTTTAGAATGGCTTGTTTTCCCACTGAAGTGAATAATTTCACATGGCACCATCAGCAATCCTAGACTTTTCTTATTAATTTCTGTTTCTTTATTTCAACCTTACCATCATGGGTTTAACAGTTTCCATTGGAAGGAAGGTTGATAACTAAAGCTTTTCATCATAAGACAAACAAACCAAAGAGATGAAGTTTTTTTTAATCGAAGTAGATTTGATTTAGACTTTATTGTCATGTATACACAAGTACAAAAGTCCAGGAGTACAGTGAAAACTTTTCAATGTCACCACGCATAGGTCATACAGTGGCTCAATGATTAGCACTGCTGCCTCACTGCACCAGGGACCTGTGTTTGATTCTGGTCTTGGGTGTCTGGAGTTTACATGTTCTTACTGTGTCTGCACTGGTGCTTTAGTTTCCTCCCACAGTCCAAACATGTGCATATTAGGTGGATTAGCCATGCCAAATTGTCTGTAGTGACCAGGGAAGTATGGACTAAGTGGATTAGACATGGTAAGTGCAGGCTCATGGGGATAGGGTAGAGGGCTAATTCTGTGTGGGATGCTCTTCAGGAGGTTAGTGCAGAGTTGAAGGCCTCTTTCTATAATGTGGGCATTCTATTCTATTCTAGGTTTTTATTCATTGTTTGAAGGGTAGTGCAAGAAAATTATATGGAAATTTTCAAAAGGGAACAAGAAACAGTGCATAGTTATATGGGAAAATAAAATACAGTGCAATAGAGAAGCAAGAGAATGGGGATAATTACAAAGATTTAACAAAACCCAATAGTCCAGAAGGGCTCTTCTTTCTGTGAAATTTTTTCACCTTATGGCTGAAGTAAAGGAATACGTTAACTTGGAATTTCTAATATTCATTATGGCATATTGGAAAATCCTCTGTATATATTAGGATACTAGATTTTCCAAATATTATGAATGGAAATTTGTGCAGATGTTGCCAAAGATTTCCTGGTGTGGAGTTTCATGATTTCACCAGGTAGGCAGGTTTGGAAGATCAGTAAGCAAACGCTTTATGAAAAATGCTGCACAGTTTGCAGTGAACCCAGAGAATTTAGCAATCTCTAATTCTTGCCTCTACCAAGTAAGGCATTGTGCTAGTTTAATTCACCTTGATATACTGTGACTACTAAACATATTTAAGCATTATGAATTGCCCCTTACAAAGGTCAAAATTTACTGTGCATTTTTGTATTTTATTTCTGGGATGTGGGTGACACTATATTGCTTCTGCTTTGGTGATGTAAGAACATGGAAGCCTTCTTGATTGAATGCCTATACAACTGGGTAGTCCTTTAGCCACTAGAGCACTTTGAATTTCTATTTTGCTGTTTTTGCCAGGGTCAAGGTCAGTTTTCTTGGAATGAGTCAATTCTATAAAGCAAGGCAAGGTCAAAGAAGTATCTTGGTTCTGCAGACTGTGCTCACAATTTCGTGGATAGTGTGACTTTACCTTGGCTCCTGCTACAGCATTAGAAATGGTTAGACCAGTCAAGATGCAGCAAAGTTCAGCACTGGATGATAGTGAATGAGAACATCCAATACTTAAATAGTAGCTGCAAGGGAGTGAGGAGAAATGACAAAATCAAGAAATTTTCCCCATAGCTTACTCGCACTGATCTTACTGCAAGTTTATGATACTATGGTAAGGTACAAGAGAATTCAACCAAAGAAAGTTTGGAGCCGCTCTTAGGGATAAGTATGTAGCAGTAGATCTCCTCATCCCAACCACTTTGGTCCTCCACTCCAGGAAGTAACTTCAAGCCAAGAATACATGATGTAATGTGGGACTGGAGTCAAATTAGGTTAGACTTAGTACAATGGCAGAATCACTTCCCTCAAACACATCGGGTGAACAGTTGGATTTGGGTGAATAGTTGGATTTTTATAATAATTCAACAGCTTTCAAAGTCATGTTGTCCAGTTGTCCCTTATCACAGATATTTTACGGAAACTCACACATTATTTTGTAACATTTGAAAATCTAACTCAAATTTTTAAAGTCAAAAAGTATCCCAGGAACAGGAGAGTCGATGTTTCGGGCATAAGGCCTTTACCATGCCCGAGACAGCGACTCTCCTGCTCCTCGGATACTGCCTGACCTGCTGTGTTTTTCCAGCACCACCCTTTAGAACTCTGACTCTCCAGCATCTGCATTCTTCACTTTCTCAAATTTTTAAATCCTGGGTTACAAATCTAGTATGATAATCATTTCAAAACATCATACATCACCTGATTCTGTAACAAAAGACAAAGCTTCACTGATGGGGCCGTATCCATATGGATTCTTTGCTTGAATTTTAAAATAATATCTAAAATATAGAAAATATTAGCAGTTAATCATTTAACTTAAGATTGGCTTACAAGATGCCAATTCCCTCCCTAACAGCATTGTAAGCTTACCTACTGCACATGGATAGCAGCAGTCAAATCACAGACTCATTGCAACCTTTTCCCTTTTCTATCCCACTTTGAGTCATACATTCATTTCTAATCTTATTTGCACTTGTCTAATTTACAGGTGCCTTGGGTAATATTCTATAGATTACAACAATTGATAGTCTGCTTTTTAATTTGGTACTTGGCTTCTTGTATTGGTTCACAGAATCCCTATGGCCCATGGAGTCTGCGTCAACCTCCGAAGAGCATTTCACCCAGACCCAGCCCCCCACCATATCCCGTAACCCAGCATTTGCCATGGCTAATCCACCAAGTCTACACATCTCTGAACACTATGGACAATGTCAGCATGGTCAATCCACCTAAACTGCACATCTTTGGATTGTGCAAGCAAACCCACAGCGAGAATGTGCAGACTCCACACAGAATTCTGAGGCTGAAATCAAACCCAGATTCCCGGCACTGAGAAGCAGCAGTGCTAACCACTGAGCTACCGTGCTACTCCATTATGTAGAATCTTACTCGTTGTCCTGCCTATGCCACCCGTACCTACATGGACCAAGATGCCCAGATTTTCCCTTCCCACAGTAAGTTCCTTATCACTGTGAGCACTGCCTAAACCCTGGCACTGGCAACTCAACATTCTGGACTTTTGCTTTTGACTACAGCGAATAGTGCCACTCCCCCCTACTACATCATCTCATATTGCCACTACATTTTTTATGCTCCTCACACTTAAATGGCTTCTAATAACACAGTGCCATGGTTAACTGGTTTATCTATGTGCAGTTCTACTGTCACCAAAACAAAGTGAAAGAATCGCAAACATTTTGGACACTGAAAAGGCTGAGATTTGTGCACCTTTGCCTTCAGGACCCCCTTGCCTGCCTCAGATGCAACGCCAATCCCCTGACCACTTATCAAGTTAGAAGACCCTCTCCTAAGGGGTGCAACTGTTCCTTTGTACAAATGTCCAACTAACTTTCCCCCTTCCTGTTGTGTTATAGGGTCTATAGCTTCACTTTCAGCTCAATGACTCTGAGCTAAAAATCCTTGAGCTGCAAACATTACTGTAGACATATTTTCCATGGACACAAAAAGCAAATTGCTGGAAAAGCTCAGCAGGTCTGGCAGTCAATGTGGAGAGAAATCAGAGTTAACGTTTCAGATCAAGTGATTTATCTCTACAGATACTGCCAGACGCATTGAGTTTTTCCAGTTTTTGTTTCTGATTTATAGCTTCCGCAGTTGTTTTGGTTTTAGTTTAAAATTTTCCATGGATCCTGGCATCCACATGTTGTTGCCATAGCACATCACTCTTGACACCCTTAATGTGTTTTAATTAATTGCTTAATTGTTTCACACAATTATTTATTTCATTTTTAAATTGATTTTATCCTTACCATTAGCTCCTGTACTATTTTAAAACTTGGAAATACCACAGACCCTAACACTTACCAAATACTCACCAAACAGGTCTTTCTTTACCTGTACCAGAGCAAGAATTAATTTCCCCAAAGGTGAAAAAGTTAGAAACAGCAAAGAAGTACCTTCTCCCTGTCTTCACCTAATCCCCTTACTTACCTATCTCCCAGCACTCCATTCGAAGTCACACTGAAAAGCTATACTTCGTTGCTTTGAGTTAGGTCAGCTCTGCATACAAAAAATAGTTTAAGCTAGTTTCCTGCTCTCCAGTGGAGAGCTTGTATATACCATCTCTGCCTAAGCCTGAATGAAATTCAGAATTTAATCATTTAAAGCCACTGAACTACTGTGACAATAAAGTAAGAGATTTGGTGTTGATGTGTGGGAAAGAAAGAATTCCTCCATTTTCAGTTTGTTATGCAAGAAAATGCACCACGTCTAGTTTAGTCATTCACAGAAATGGCTGCAAATAATATTCTCTTCATACTCATTTCACAGAAGACAAGAAAAGCATCTCTGAATAGACCACAAGTAGCTGCAGCCACACTCTTTAGATTGGCACTAAATTAAATATTATATCAAGCATATTCACCCTGAGTTCAAAATTTGAAATCTTCGTATGTGGCTCATTATTAGAGTATTTATTCAAGAATTGCTTGATTTGTTAAGAGCATTAAAAAAGGAAGATTACAACTTAACCATTCTGTGGAGGCAAGACCAGTTTGTAACTGGCAATGCCCCCAAATAGCAGTATAATAATCATCAGCTGGGTAAATTTTAGAAAGCTGGAACCAATCTCCTATCATCACTGTTACAGCAGATTTAAAACTGTAGGTTCCACCAATTGTGATTTTTCCATTAACAACCCTCAGTAAGTGTGTGTTCTAAAGGTTAATTTTCATTTCCTCTTGTATTTCTTGTGCATTACCAAAACTTTCAAAGGAATTACTTTCTCAAATAAGGTCAACTCTGCAGCAATAGTTTTCTAACTTTACCATCAAATTTCTTTCCAGACAGAAAATCCTTAGCACAATGTGAAGCAAATAATAAGGCATAACTGAAGTAGCATAATAATCAATGGTCTTTCAGTTTTAAAGGCAATTCTTTTTCTCAGTTTATAAATATCATAATAGTGTCATACAGTCCTAAGTATGGAAATAGACCCTATGGCCCAAACTGGTCCATGCCGACCAAAATGTCCATCCACGCTAACCCCATTTCCCTGCACTTGGCCCATATTCTTCTAAACTTTTCCTATCCATTTATTTATCCAAATGTCTTTTAAATGTTGTTAATGTACCCACCTCAACAACTTCAGCTGGCAGCTCATTCCATATGTGTGCCATCCTCTGTGTAAAAAAGGTTGCCCTTCAGGTTCCCTTTTATTCTTTCCCCTCTAACCTTAAACTGATGTCCTCTAGTCCTCGATTCACCAATTGTGGGAAAAAAACTTTGAGTGTATTCATCTTATCCATGCCTCTCATGATCTTACATACATCTATATGATCTCCCCTCAGTCTTCTATGGTCTAAAGAAAGATGTCCTAGTTTGTCCAACCTCTCCCGACAACTCAGATTGTTGAGTTCTGGCAACATCCTTGTAAATTTCTTTTGCATTCTTTCCAGTTTAATAACATCTTTCCTATAGTGAGGTGACCAAAACTGAACGCAATACTCCAAAGTGTAGCCTCACCAATGATAATGTGATTAAATCTATGGTTTAAAAACTTGAATCTTTCGAGGCAGATCCTAATTGAAATGGAAACTGACTCTTGTGGTTGCTAAAATAAACTAAGATCAAATGGAAACCAAAACTTCTGGCTGAAACTACACAAAGGTTGACAAAGCCATTGAAGGTCATCAAACGACAGTTCCAGGTGTAGTAAAGGCACACTGAAGAAAATAGGTTTAGATTCACAAGCTGAGAATAAACAAAAAGAACATAGCTGCAGCTGTTTCAGTTATTTTAATTTAGGTGATGCACACCATCTAGATCATTGTAAGCAGAGTTTAGGCCATTCTGCAAATACATACAATTTTGGTGATGAAATAACTTCACAAAGCCTGGTATCCTGTCACCACGTTACTCTTTATTTACATGTGTGCAGTACTGTACTTGACATCGGTGTGGCTTTCTTAGAGCCAATCCTCAGAGCCACTTGAAATAGTGAGAATCTCTGAGACTCCCGTTAATCTTTTTGAGATGCTGCACACTATTATCTTATTTGCGAGGAGACTCCTGTTTATAACCATCAGCCAGAGCACCCAGGTCAATAACCTCCATCAGGGATCTCACACACAGTAAGATCCGCCTAACCCTGGTTAGATTATGCATTGCAATCGACTGAGGATCAAATTTAATTCCAGAAGGGGGACTGAAATATTTTGAGGATGACAGTGTTGTGAAGAAAATAAAGTACTAGGAGGGGAAAAAAAAAGAACAGGTGGAGCAGATGAGCGGCTGACTGGAACATTCTACTCTGTCACCATCTTGGCCAGTCCAGTTGCAACTTGCTATTGCAAGTTATCCAACAGAATATTTAACGTTTTCTTTGTTTGACTTGTATATATTTTTTAAAAAATCTTTTAAACTGTGAACCTTATAGCTTTATTCATTCAGTAAATAAATGGGATTTTGGATTTCTTGTTTATCAAAAGAAGTTACTGGTCTCATTTGATATTATAACAATAACAGCATTCAAAACTACTTCAGAAGTTACACTGTATTATAATAGTATACTGAGCAAATTAAAATTGTCATTGACAATCACTTGCTAAGAAGTATGGTTGTCCACCTAGAAAATATTAACACATCAACACCTAGTGCTACAATACAAAATCTGAATCATAAACACTTTACTTCTGTTTCAGTAGCATCCTAAATATTTATATGTCATTAAGTTTCTGTCACAATACTTGCTGGCAATACAGAACTTTATTCTATTCTCTAAATAGAATTTATGAATTAGAATTCTTGTGTAAGCAACCTCTTCAAGAAGCCATCTGGATCAGTCAACAGTGTTGCTATGTGAGATGAACACGATGACAGGTCTTGGATGTTATGAGAAATGTCTATAAACTCTGTTAGTCTTGATTTAATCATAACAAATCTACTTTAGCCCGAAACCACTTGCAAACAGATTATTCAGAAAAAAAACTACATCAAGCTTCAAATTATTTTTGTTTATAATGGAGCTCAAACTTTCAATAGTGTACCTAAACAAACATTAATTACGGTGACACAAAGGATATACTCTCTTGCCTTTGATAGTTGGTCAGAAACTGCTATTAGAATTTAACACAGCAGAACATGTTGAGCACCAAGGATCTCTAGCAGTCAGAAGTTAGTAATTCTGAGAGACCCCTTCTTGTTCAACATTGGAAAATATCCAACTGGTGCATGCATTTTTTTCAAATTCATTTGCAGGATATGGACATCGGTGACTGGCTAAACGCACTTGAGATAGTGATAGCGAGCTGTCTTCTTCAACTGTGCCTACCCATAATGCTGTTATGAAGGGAGTTCTAGGATTCTGACCCAGTGACAGTGAAAGAATGGTGATATATTTCCAAGTCAGGATGCTGAGGGGCTTGGAGGAAAACTTGCAGGTGGTGATGCGCCCATATGTCCTTTTAGACTGATGTGGCCATGGCTTTGGCAGGTGCTGTTGAATGATCTTTGGCAAATTTCTGCAGTGCTTCTTATAGATTGCACATACTGCTGGAACTGAGCATCAGTAGTGGAGGGAGTCGTTGTTTGTGGATGTAGTGTCCATCAAGTGGCCTGCTTTGTCCTGGATAGTGTCAAAATTCTTGTGTGTTTTTGCAACTGAACTCATCCACGGAAGTGGGAAGTATTCCCTCCTGACTTCTGCCTTGTAGATGGTGGTCTGGGGGTGAGTTATTCACTGAGTATTTCTAGTCCATGACCGGCTGTTGTAGCCAATGTTTTAACATGGTCAGTCCAGTTGAGTTTCATGTCAATGGTAAGTCCCAGGATGTTGATATGGGGATTCACTGATGGTAACCCCCATTGAATGTCAAAGGGCAGTGCTTTGATAATCTCTTATTGGAGTTGGTCACTAATCCATTGAGTTGGTTAACTGTCCACCAACATTCATGACTGGTAATGGCAGGACTGCAGAGCTTAGACCTGATCTGTTGGTTGTGGGAACTTTTAGCTCTGTCAATCATTTACTTCTTATCCTGTTTGGCAAGCAAGTTGTCCGATTTGGTAGCTTCACCAGATTAACACCTCAGTTTAGGTGTATCTGCTGCTGTTCCTACCATGCCCTCCCACACTCACCATTGAACCATGGTTGATCCCCTGGCTTGAAGGTAATGGTTGAGTGGGAGGTGTTCTGGATCAAGAGGTGGCCAATTGTGTTGGAGAATGATTGTGCTGGAGAATGATTGTGCCATAGTTAACGGCCCAAAACACTTCATGCATACTCAATTGTGAGTTGCTAGATGTGTTCGAGGTCAGTCCCATTTACCACAACAATTGTGCCACACAACATGATTGAGGGTAAAGGGAAAGGTAAAGGTGAGGTAAAGTCTCCATATTAAGTGGTTAGCACTGTTGCCTCACAGCGCCAGGGAACCGGGTTTGATTCCAGCCTGGGCAACTGTCTGTGTGGAGTTTGCATATCCTCCTTATGATTGCGTGGGTTTCCTCCGGGTGCTCCAGTTTCCTCCCACAGTCCAAAGACATGCAGATTAGGTGAATTGGCCATGTTAAATTGCCCACAGTGTTCAGGGATACGCAGGTTAGGTGCATTAGTCAGGGGAAAATGTAGAGTAATAGGGGTAGGGGAATAGGTCTGGGTGGGATATTTTTCGGAGGGTCGATGTGGACTTGTTGGGCCAAATGGCCTGTTTCCACACTGCATGGATGCTATGATAATTCTGTAGGGATTCCAGTCTTATCAGACCATAGTCTTCTTTCTCATATGTGAGAGACATGACTGATGGTGGTCTAACCTAAGCATCACCATTCCTCAGGCGAGAGGAGAGGTTGGGGGTGGGGGTGAGGTGGAGAATCTTCATAGAAACCTCTGCCAGTCTGAAATTGAATCCATGTTACTGACATCACTCGGTGTCACTCACCAGCCATCTCGCCAACTGAGCTAACTGACCCCCTTGATGATGGAGGGTATTCTCAATGTGAAGGTGGGAATTCATCTCCACAAAGTTAAAAATCACACAACACCAGGTTATAGTCCGACAGATATATTTGGAAGCACTAGCTTTCGGAGTGCTGCTCCTTCATCAGGAGGAGTAGCACTCTGAAAGCTAGTGCTTCCCAATTAAACCTGTTGGATTATAACCTGGTGCTGTGTGATTTTTTAACTTTATACACTCCAGTTCAACACTGGCACCTCCAAATCATCTCCACAAAGGCTGTGTATTGGTCATTCTTACCAATATTATCTTGGGCAGATGCATCTGCAGCTGGCAGATTGGTTAGAATCATAGGATGTGTACAGCGTGGAAACATGCCCTTCGGCCCAACAAGTCCACACTGACCCTCTGAATGTAACCCAACCAGACCCATCACTACCCTATCACTCTGCATTTACTCCTGACTAATGCCCCTAACCTACACATCGCTGCACACTATGGGCAATTTAGAATGGCCAATTCACCTGATCTGCACATCTTTGGATTGTAGGAGGAAACAGGGGCACCTTGAGGAAACCCACGCTGACACGGGGAGCATGTGTAAACTCCACACAGACAGGCGCCCAAGACTGGAATTGAACCGGGTCCCTGGCACTGTGAGGCAGCAGTGCTAACCACTGAGTCACTGTGCCGCCATTACGATGAGATCAAATATGTTTTCCTCTCTTGTTGGTTCCCTCACCACCTGCTGCAGACCCAGTCTAGCAGCTATGTCCTTTAGCACTTGATCAGTAGTGCTGCTGCTGAGCCATGCTTGGTGGTAGACATTGACATACCTCACCCAGCGTGCTGCCCCCTTGCCAACCCTCAATGCTTCATCCAAGTGTGGTTCAACATAGAGGAGTACTGGTTCATCAGCAGAGAGACAACAATTCATAGTAATCAGGAGGAAGTTTCCTTGCATGTTTAACCTGATGCCAGGGACCTGCTGTCATGAAGCCTAGACTCACTATTGACAACTCCCAGGGCAACTTGTTCCTGACTATATACGGTTGTGCCACTTCTGCTGCCTCTATCCTGTCAGTGGGACAGGCCATATCAATCGTGGTGATGGTGGTGCCTGAGACATTGTCTATAAGGTATGATTCATTGAGTATGACTGTATGAGGCTATTGCTTGATTAGTCTATGAGACAGTTCTCCCACTGGCACTAGCCCCCAAAATGTTAATAACAAGGACCTAGCAGGGTCAACAGGATTGTTTCTGCCAATTTCTCGCACCAGGTAGTCTGTCCGGTTTTGTGTCTTTGTTGAGGCTTTGTAGCAATTGATACAAATTAGTGGCAGTTGAGAGTCAACTACATTGCTGCGTGTCTGGAGTCACATGTAAGCCAAGTGTGAATAGCATATTTCCTTCGGCTGAAGGACATTAGTGATTCAGATGGGTTTTTCCGACAATTAACAGTGGTTTAATGGTGATCATTAGATTCTTAAATCCAGGTTTTAAATTCCATTACTCAAACCTGGGTCCCCAGACTATTAACTATGTTCCTGTATTATAAGACCATTAGGCCATGACCTCCCCACAATGGAAGCACCGACTGCAGGATGTCTGTCCTTCATTTTTCTCCATTTGTACTTTTGAAAGTGAAGTTCCTCTGATCGACTGAAATTAATATATAAAAGCAAAATACTGAACGCTGAAAATTTAAAACAATTACAGAAAATACTGGAGAAACTCAGCAAGTCTTATATCATCTGAGAGAGAGAAATAGAGTTAACATTTCACATCTAACCTAACTATTGTTCAGAACTAAAAATGGTTGGAAAATGGTTTTTTTTATACTTTTGACAAAAGGGGAGAAGTGGGGGAAACTGATAGGTAAGCCCAGTGCAAAGGTCAGAGCACCTGCTAACTGTGATGAAAGAGAGAGACGTAAAATAGGCGTGAAAGTGAGAAAATGGGTCTTCTTTGCTGATAGCAAAGCAATGAAGACACAAATAAGACTGTTGAGAAGGGAGAGATTGGGGGGGAAAGAATTTAAGGAAAATGGAGGACAGACCTTATATGGTCAGTTTGTTAAATTGTGGAATTCAATATTGAGTCCTAGAGATGAAAAGCAGAAACCGAGTGACCAAGTGAAAACAGATGTGTCGCTCCTTGAATCTGTATTGTGCTTCACTGAAACATTGCAGCAGCCTGACTTCCATCCCCCATCCCCACCCACAACCTTACCTTGTTTATTTTGCTCTCAGCATGGAGGGGCTTACTTTCAAATTCAGGATATTGCTGTTCAGAAGTATACAGAATTCTGTAATGATTGGAACAAGGGCTAGGTAGATGTTGTTGAGTTTGAGATCCCACATTGGTGTTGTTTATCTGGGCCAATCAAAGGGCCCTGGCTGACAGATCCAACCAAGAGATTTAGAAAGTCTCCTCATTCTCAGGCTGGCTCTGAACACGCTAGTCAGTCAATGTACTGTCGTGGTTGTGGGTTTGTTCGCCAAGCTGGGAAGTTGATTTGCAGACATTTCATCCCCTGTCTAGGTGACATCCTCAGTGCTTTGGAGCCTCCTGGGAAGTGCTGCTGTACTGTTTCTTCTGGAATTTATTTGGTTCCATTCCTTCTGCTTCTGGTTGCTGGTCCCAGTTGTTCATGTTAGTATATTGGGTTTAGGTCTTTGCGTTTGTTGATGGAATGCATGGATGAGTGCCATGCTCCTAGGAATTCTTTGGCTGTCCTCTGTTTAGCTTGTCCTATGATTGTTGTGTTGTCCCAGTCGAATGTTTGGTCCCCGTCATCTGTGCGTATGGCTACTAGGGACAGCTGATCATAGCATTTAGTGCCTAGTTGGTATTCATGGATGTGGATTGCTAATTGTCTGCCTGTTTGCCCTATAGAGTGTTTCGTGCAGACTTTGCATGAAATCTTGTAAATTACGTCGGTCTTGCACATGATGGGTATAGGTCTTTTGTCCTGGTGAATTGTGGACTCATATGCTCCCATATGCTCATTACGCTATACATTCAAAATATTTCTATGTTGGAGGTTGGAGTGGGGACAGAGTTGTGGAGAATTGTCTTCAGAAAACCATCTTTAATTTATCTGGTCTAATCTAACTATAGTTTATCCCTACAGTGCCGCCTTAGGTGGCATAGCAAGTCACTCAAGTCATAAAAATTCTGAGAAAAGTATTTGTTTAACTTATTGATCACACTTCAAATGTTGCATCAGGATATGCAGTGCATTTGCATTAAACTTGAAATTGCTGATGTAACACCATTGTGGGAGAACTTTCACATAAAGGGTTATAGTGACTCAAAGTGACAATCACCTGATGAAGGAGCTTCGCTCCGAAAGCTAGTGTGCTTCCAATTAAACCTGTTGGACTATAACCTAGTGTTGCGTGATTTTTAACTTTGTACACCCCAATCCAACACCGGCATCTCCAAATCAAGGTTAAGTAGAGTAGCAGAAGGCTTGTACAGAGCATAACCAGCACTCAATCAACCACTGAGGGTGTGTCTAATATAAAAGGGAAATTTATCAAAACTGTAGATAATGATGTTTTCAATTAGCTACATGATATGGTCTAATATACCTTGTATTTGGCTTCAGGTTTTCAATAGGTAGGTGCGTGCTGGCTGTTGCAGGCTTTGTAGACCACTTATTCTGCAAGACATCATCATAAGAAGCACTATAGACAAGGTAACCTGCAATTGAAATTAAGAGAAGTAAATTCAAACAGAATTTCTACCAAAAGCCTCACTTTCCATTTGTGATCTGAAGTTTTAATCTATTTTTATTTAGAGGTTCAAATTTCTTTTTGCATTTCCTCCAAAATGCAAAATCACCGAGGGACAGCACGGTGGCTCAGTGGTTGCCACTGTTGTCTCACAGTGCCAGCGAAGCGGGTTCGATTCCAGCCACGGACGACTGTCTGTGTGGAGTTTGCACATTCTCCCCGTGTCTGCGTGGGTTTCCTCCCACAATCCAAAGACGTGCAGGTCAGGTGAATTGGCGGTGCTAATTGCCCATAGTGTTAGGTACATTAGTTAGAGAGAAATGGGTCTGGATGGGTTACTCTTCGGAGGGTTGGTGTGGACTTGTTGGGATGAAGGGCCTGTTTCCACATTGTAGGGAATCTAATTAATAATCTGATTTAATGTGCATGATTTAGATTAGATTCCCTACAGTGTGGAAACAGGCCCTCTGAAGAGTAACCCACCCAGACCCATTTCCCTTTGACTCATGCACCTAACACTATGGGCAATTTAGCATAGCCAATTCACCTGACATGCACGTCTTTGGACTGTGGGAGGAAACTCATGCAGACACGGGGAGAACTTGCAAACTCCACACAAATAGTCGCCAGAGGCTGGAATCGAACCTGGGATCCTGGTGCTGTGAGGCAGCAGTGCTAACCACTGAGCCAGCATGCGATTTAATAGCTTCTTCCACTCCAGCAAGTATGTGTCTGGTTTGAGTGTCTAAAATACAAATGGTGACTAACTCACCACCCCTAGGCTGACCTTCTTAATGTGTATGTGGCTGGGTATTGCAATAAACAGCCCACTCACTATTTTTAAAAGAAATTATCGATGGTCAATAGAGATTGCTGCCAACCCAACTGGTGAGCTGCCTTCTTCAACCATCTGGTATAGGTATATCCACAGTGCTGTTAGAGTTTATGGGTTTAGAAGTTTGTGTCAAAGGAACCTTGGATAGCTTTTGCAGTGCATCTTGCAGACAGTACACACTGCTGCCCCTATGTGTATTAGCAGTGGAGGGAATGCATGCTGAAGGTGTTATATTGAGTGTCAATCAAGTCGGCTGCCTTGTCCTGGATAGTTTTTATGCACAAACACTGTTCTAAACTGAAGAGATAAAGAGGTGGGAAGGAAGCAGAAGGATGCCTTTCACGGGATGCCTTAATGCGCACTGGGGTCATCTCCTGCTCCAAGATGCTTCCCAACTCCCCATTATTCCTCTACTGGCCTCCAAAACACACCCTCAACATCTTTCCTCCTCTCTGGGTTGCCAGATTTGCCCTGCCCAAAAGAAGCTGTGATCTACTGAGCCCCAGACACTGAGGTTTTTCTAGGTGCCTGCTTGTAGTCTCAGAAGTGATCTTTGGAGATAACAGCTAATCTGACTGGCCAAGATTTCTTGAGGGCATGAACCAATGATGGGTGGAATTCCCATGATCCACCTGTTTGGCCTGTCCATTCACAGCAGATTTCCACTGCAGGTGGGTTTCTTTTAGGTGCGTCAGCTGCTGGCTGACTCTTGTAATAACAGGTTAGAACGGCGAAGGCCAAGCAGTGTGTACATTGCCCATCCACCTCACAAATGAAATCCAGCTCAACATCTTCCACGGTGGATCAGTGTCTAATGGTTCCAGTGAAGTATTTTCAACTGTTTGTTAGATTAATAGCGTGATGTGATTAAGTTACTTTCTAAAAATGTTTAAAAACTGCCAATGACATTGTTTAACTTGACAAAATTTTTCCTAATTTTAGATTCCACAAATGAGAAAAAGAATATACTATGTTTTTAACTTACCTTACCTGCTAGAAGCAGGGACTGATGATAAAGTTTGAGGGACCCTGGGGCAGCACAGTTGTTCACACTGCTGCCCCACAATGCTGGGACCTGGGCTCAATTCCAGCCCTGGGTGACTGTGTGGAGTTTGTAAATTCTCCCTGTGTATGCATGTATGTCTGCTGGGTGCTCTGGTTTCCTTCCACAGTATAAAGATGTATAGGTTATGCACATGGAGATTGGCCATGCTAAATTGCTCTGCAGTACAGTTCAGGTAGCTTAGTCATGGTATGTGGAATTACAGGATAGTGTGGGAAGCTGGATCTGAGTGGGATGCTCATAGGAGAGTCAGTGCAGATACAATGGGCCAAATTGACTATATCTGCACTGTAGAGATTCTATGAAGTCAGAATTCCCTATGTACTATGGAGTTTGAACTTCACTAGGTGCAGGTAATGCCACTGTTCGGTCCTTCGAACCAAGACTAGTTTGATCGCAATCTTTGCTTCCAGTTGTAGAATCAGAGAGTCATAAAGATGTACAGCACAGAACTAGACCCTTCGGTCCAATTCGTCCATGCCAGCCAGATATCCTAAATTAATTGAGTCCTATTTGCCAGGATTTGGCCCATATTCCTATAATCCCTTCCAATTCATATACCAATCCAGATGCCTTTTAAATGTTGTAAATATAACAGCCTCCACCACTTCCTCTGGCAGCTCATTCCATACTCACACTACACACTGCACAAAAAAGTTGCCCCTTAGGATCCTTTTAAATCATTCCCTTCTCATCTCAAATCTATGCCCTCTAATTTTGGATTCTCCCATCCCAGGCAAAAGACCTTGCCTATTCACCTTATCCATGCTCCTCATGATTTTATAAACCTCTATAAAGATCACCCCACATCTTCCAATGCTCCAGGGAAAATAGCCCCAGCTTATTCCCTTTAACTCAGACCCTTCAGTCCTGGCAACATCCTTGTAAACTTCTTCTGCACTCTTTCCAGTTTAATAACATCCTTCCTATAGCAAAATGGAACACAGTACTCCAAATACAGCTTCAGCAATGCCCTCTACAACTGCAACATAACTTCCCAACTTCCATAATCCATGCCCTGACTGATGAAAGCCAGTGGGCCAAAAGCCTTCTTCACTGCCCTGTCTGCCTGTGACTCCACTTTCAGACAATCGTGCACCTGAATTTCAAGGTTGTTCTGTTCCATTGCACTCCTTAAGGCCCCACTGTTCACCATGAAACTCCTACCTTATGAGGGTTACTGAGGTTTTAAGGGTTGTGGTGTTTCGGGGGTAGGTAGGGGAGTTGTTGGGGCAGCTGGTGGACAAACTCCAGGATTATGATACATTTGAAGTCTAACTTTCCAAAATGCAAGCCTCACTCTTATCTATAATAAACTCCATTTGCCATTTCTTGGCCTACTTCCCCAGCTGATCAAGGTCCTGCTGCAATTTCCGATAACCTTCCTCACTGTTGATGTGCCAACTGCAAACTTACCAATCATGCCTTGTACATTTTGTGGGATATAGGTAAAGTAGTGTTACTTCTGCAATCATAATTACTTATGCAAGGTAAATGAACTCACACCAGTGTATAATTGTTTCAACCAAGAGCTGAGTCAACAAGAATGAAAACTATGTGAAGGAAATATATAATTGTTTTTGTATTAGCTAAAATGTGCATACAAGAATGAAATGTGCCTGCTAACAATGTTATAGACAAATAAGGTGCTGTGAGGATGTAGGTTAAGCCAGATAATGCTTGTATAAACAGTAGTTATAAGCATCTGTTTCCCACTTCTGCAAAAACAAAAAAACACCAATTAAAAGGTCATAAGGTTCAATATGGTTGAGGAATGGGAGGAAATGTCACAAGTAAGGGAAATAGATGGCAGTGAAGGAGGATATACCTAACAATGGACCACAGCAGGATGTGGTGAAATTAGATTAGATTACTTACAGTGTGGAAACAGGCCCTTCGGCCCAACAAGTCCACATCGCCCCTCCGAAGCGCAACCCACCCATACCCCTACATTTACCCCTTACCTAACAATACGAGCAATTTAGCATGGCCAATTCACCTGACCTGCACATCTTTGGACTGTGGGAGGAAACCGGAGCACCCGGAGGAAACCCACGCAGACACGGGGAGAACGTGCAAACTCCACACAGTCAGTCGCCTGAGTCGGGAATTGAACCCGGGTCTCTGGCACTGTGAGGCAGCAGTGCTAACCACTGTGCCACCGTGCTGCCCACATAGCCAAGTAAAACTTGTACTTTGTTATGCACAAGGCCGGATAAGGCAAGAGATAAACAATAGTAAAGGGAGGAAATTTGGAGTACTGAATCCTATATAGGATTTGTACTTGCTAAACTCTGCGTGTCTATTTTAGGCACCACGCTTGCATACTGATTTCTTCAGATCTTGTCTCGGGCTGAGATTATTGAAGTGAGTGAGCTTTGTTTCTCACAATTTTGTGCATTCTCATCCAAATCATTGAAACAGATAACAAACAGCAATGGGCCCAGCACCAACCCCTGAGGTACACCAATAATCACAGGCCTCCAGTCTGACAAGCATTCCTACGTGAAGCCAGTTTTGTATCCAATTTGCTAGCTGCCCCTGGATTCCATGGGATCTAACCTTCCAGAGTAGTCTACCATGTGGAACCTCACCAAAGGCCTTACTGAAATCCATAAAGACTACATCTGCCGTCCTGCCCTCATCAATCTCCCTGGTCACTTCATCAAAGAAATCTAACAAATTTGTGAGGCATTATCTTGCCAGCAAAAAGCCATGCTGACTACTCCTAATCAAACCCTGTCTTTGCAAATGCACGTATATCTTAACCTTCAGAATCTTCTCAAGTAACATAGCAACCACAGGTGTTAAGCTATTATAAAAGAAGCAATAGCAGGGCACTTTTTATTCAAGGTAATTAGAAGGATTCAACATGATAACATGAAAGTAAAATCATGTTTCCCCAATCTATTGGAGTTCTTTGAGGAAGTAACATGCTGTGGATGAAGGGCAAACTGAGGATGTACTGTATTGAAAAGTATTCAAAAGTCATTTGATAAAGTATCACATCAAAGGTTGTTGCAGATATTGAAACTTCATGGAGTACGGGTAGCATGTTAACACGGATAAAAGATTAGTGGGCGACACGGTGGCACAGTGGTTAGCACTGCTGCCTCACAGCGCCAGAGACCCAGGTTCAATTCCCACCTCAGGCGACTGACTGTGTGAAGTTTGCACGTTCTCCCAGTGTCTGCGTGGGTTTCCTCCGGGTGCTCCCGTTTCCTCCCACAGTCCAAAAATGTGCAGGTTAGGTGAATTGGCCATGCTAAATTGCCTGTAGTGTTAGGTGCAGTGGTAATTGTAGGGGAATGGGTCTGGGTGGGTGCGCTTCGGCGGGTCGGTGTGGACTTGTTGGGCCGAAGGGCCTGTTTCCACACTGTAAGTAATCTAATCTAATTAGGTGAAATTGAGGACTGCAGATGCTGGACATTAGAATCAAGATTTGAGTGGTGCTGGAAATGCACAGTAGGTCAGGCAGCACCTGAGGAGCAGGAAACTTGACGCCTCCAGCAGGAGCCCTTCATCAGGAATGGGTAAAAGATTGGCTGGCCAACACAAGGCAGAGGAGACAAAAGTGGGTCTTTCATGTTGACAGGACGTAATGAATGGTGTGCCATAGATATTGATGCTGGGACTTCAACTGTTTCAATGCAGAAAAACGACTGGAGGAAATGATGGAAAGTATGGCTGTTACATTTGTTGATGACACAAATATAGCAAAAAGGCAAGTTGTGAAAAACCATAAGGAGGCTACGAAAAGATAGGTTAAGTGACAGGCAAAGATCCTGCAAATATAGTATGCAAGAAAATATAAAATTATCTATTTTGGTAGCACAAACATAAATGCATATATTGAACTGGTGAGAGCTTGCTGAGCTGAGATGCAAAGGGATCTTGATATCCGAGTGCATGAATCATGAAAGGCTAATACGCAGATACAGCAAGTAATTAGGAAAAGTTAATGGAAAGTTGTTATATACCACAAGGGGAAATGAATACAAAAATAGGAGATTATGTTTAGTTGTACAGAGCACTTGTGAGACCACTTGTGAGTGCTGCGTACAGTATCACTTAAGGATGTAAATGCGTTGGAAGCAATTTGGAGAAGGTTAATTAGATTAATCAAATGAGATGGGCAGTTGTCTTATGAGTGAAGATTAGACAGGCTAGGTTTGTATCCACTAGAGGTTAGAAGAATCAAAGGCAACTTGATTGAAATGGAACAATCTTGACAGGGTAGATGATGAAAGGATATTTCCTTTCATGGGAGATTCTTTAAATGGATATCAATATCTAGAAATAAGGGAGTCAGACATTTACAAACAGAGATAATAAATTATATAAACATCTGGGCTCCTCAAATTCTGGCTTTTTTGTGCACCATTAATTTTAATTGCTCACTGTTGGCTGCAGTGTCTCGAGTTACGTCGGCAATAAGCTGTGAAGTTCTATCTTTAAGCTGTTGATCTCTTTATCACTCTGTCTTTCTAGTATCTCATGTGGGCCAATATAAATTTTTTGGCTGATCTTGCCTGTGAAGCACTTTGAGACTAAACTTGCTGTGCAAATGCGAGCTGTTGTTACAGTGATCTTTTCATGAAAGATCTCTCTGCTATGACCATATGATTGAGGCCACATACAACTTAATTCTTACTCCAAATGGCTGACCAAAGAAATTTGAGATGGGAAATAAATATTACATTTACAAGAACAAATATGAAACAAATTAATATGGAACTGTTAATCTCTACCTGTTACAAATTCATTCTTCAAAGGTTTTGCCCAGTCAAGGATTACAAAGGAATGGCAACCTTCAACAGCAACAATAGTAATGTTGCGTGGAGCTTGCTCAGGAGGTAGGGTGTTATCCTTCAAGTCTTTTGGAATAATGTCCACCAGTGAATCCACTTGAAAGTGCTCTAGTGCTTCTGTCAATGAACATGGTGCTGTTGGATCTTTGCTGATGTAATTTACATGAGTAGCTGTAAACAGGTCAAAGCATTGAAAACATTTAGACAACTTCATTTCTCACTATTAAAAACCTAACATTGTATCTAGAAAACTACCGACTTACAAGCTTGCTAAACTGTATTTAGGACTACTGTCTTTTTAATTAGTCACTTGGTAGAACAGAGTTTGAGTAATGCTGAAGAGACATACTGATAAAACTTTTTATTTTGCACTCAACAGAACAAAATTGTAAGAAACCCAAACCTCAAAAGGAATAAAAAAATTGACTTCTTATTCTTGAAGTTCTATCCGGATGAATACATTGAAAAACTTGGACAATATGTCTTTTATTCAGCAAGGCCCTTACAATGATAAATAATGGGTTTATGGTCTTTGATGAAAACATAATCTAGATAAATAAAAACATCTTTCTGATGGTATTTTTAAGGAAGGTGGTGAGTCTCAGGAATCAAGTGCAACTTCACATAAAATTCGCATACTTTTTTAATGGCTAGCAAATTAGTTATTGTTTGTTGTGGTTAATAATCCATTCAAGAACTACAGCTAATGGAATGTGAATGATTGTAAAGCCTGCCGGAATGGATCTCTCCACACAGAAACTCAATTTGTGGGTGATGGTCTGGCATGGATTACCACAATCCCAATTTGAACTGTTCCTTATATTCTACTTGTTGAGCAAGTGGCAGTATCTTCTTTGGACCATCCACAAGTGGTTAAGGATTGTCCAGACTTCCAATGGAAAGTTGAAATTGGAGATATACTTATATCCTAGAACTCCTCAGCCACTAACATTGTTGGAGCATCTATATAATCAGTTCAGGGTAGAGGTTCACTATCCACCTTCTTATAAGAAACTAAGGATGTCCAATAATGGTGGCCTTCCCAAGCATGAATCTTTCAAACCTCTATACATTTTTAATATAGTGGTAGCATAGCATGGATAGTGATTTATGTAACCCAGTAGGGTCCATTGAAATCTACTTAATCTCTTTTTACAGCTGAGTGGCAGAACTCCATCATCACAATCACAAAGACATATAAAATAAAATTATTTTGAGGCAAAAATTGGATGAGGGAGAGAAAGGTAAGAAGATCATTCAGTATAATTAACCCAGAAAAGCACACACTATTGAGTGGCTGCATACTGCAGCAGAAAGTCAAAGGTCACAGCTGGCACCAAAAAAATCAGCCTGCATGACTTAAAACAAGTCTGAGAGCAGGCATTCGAAGTGGCTTGGTAAAAGAGTCAGACTTGGAAGAAGTCTAAACATGGCACAAGAGAACAGAAAGCATGGCCTGAGAAACAGCACTAGAGACCCTGGTGATGTAGATAGCAGAAGAGACCTTCTATTCATCAGCAACTGTTTAGATACTGTGAAGGTAGCAAAAGAACTGCTAGAGATGGCCAGCATTCTAACTCTGAGTACCTGAATGCAGTGTCTCAAGTTCAATAATCCTTCTCGCGTGATGTGAAAGCATCAAATAAAGCCACAAAATCTGTTCAGTTTAGCAGCCCATCTTCATTCACACAGCAACAATTTGTATCAGATTCATGGTTTAATAAACTCACCCTATTTGTTAAATAGAGTTAGATTGCTCCTTTTAAAACTGGGAAAAATATAAGCCCGAGGAAAGTGATCATTTTTACATTAATCTTGTTGAAATTGACCAAGGAGTGGATGAATAGAGAAGGTGAACCAGTTCATTCTTTCTCACTCAAAAACCAAATGGTTTGAGATTGTACCGAACAGGGGAATTTCACGTGGGATCCAACCCATAATGCTAACCATAGTAGAACAACACTGAAAGTTGATATTAATTCAGTGAATGTGGTCAAAGCTTGCTATTTCAATGAGAATATATGATATTGAGTAATCGAGGGGGCATTAAGTCTACCAGCAAAATATTTAAAGATAAGTACACACCTACAAATCGTTTCTTTCCTGCTACGTCAAACTCTGATTGTGGAATCATGTGGAATGGTCGTATGGTGTGCTCCTTCTTTGTTGGAGGATCAGCTATGGTTGGCAAAGTAGTTGTAATCAGCTGAAAACCTTGGAAAATACAAGAAAAGTGCTGTTAAGGTACTACAAGAAACAGGATTAATCAATCTTTCCGCACTTGTTTCAATACTGCCATCAAAAGGACACAGCGTTCAGTTATCACAAAAATCAAGAAAGTGTCAAGTCATAGGACACAATCATTCAGCCCACTGTATCTGCACCAGCTCTCCAAAAGAGCATCATGACTTAATGCCACCCTCAATACACATTGTTTCTATTTAAATAATCATCTAACACCCTCTTGAATATCTTGATTGAAACTATCCCCATCATGGATCCAGGCAGTACATTTAGACTCAAACCACTTGTGAATAAAGCTTTTACTCACATCATACCTGCGTCGTTTGCAAATCACTTTAAATCGCTGCCCTCTCATTCACTATCTTTTTACAAGTGGGGAGTTTCTCCTCTATCTGGTCCCCTCATGATTTTGAGAATGTCTATTAGATCTTTTTTGAGACTTTTCTTGAAGGAGAATCTTTCCAATTTATCCTCATAACTGAAGTTTCTCATCCCTTGAACTATTCTTGTAAATCTCTCCAATGCACTCTCTCCAGTGCATTCTCATCCTTTGTATAGTGTGGATACAATACTCTTGGTGATGTCAAACAAGTTCAGTATAACCTCCTTACTTTTGAATGTTATGCTCCTATTGATAAAATCTTTGAGGAGAAAGTGAGGTCTGCAGATGCTGGAGATCAGGTGGGAAATTGCAGTCCTTGAAGAAGGAGGCCATCTGGGTTGTACGTTTTTGGAACTGGTCCTCCTGGGAGCAGATGCGGCGGAGACGAAGGAATTGGGAGAATGGGATGGCGTTTTTACAGGGGGCAGGGTGGGAGGAGGTGTAGTCCAGGTAGCTGTGGGAGTCGGTCGGTTTGTAGTAGATGTCCGTGTTGATTCGGTCGCCTGAGATAGAAATAGAAAGGTCGAGGAAGGGGAGGGAGAAATCTGAGACTGTCCAGGTGAATTTGAGGTCGGGGTGAATTCGGATTTCACCAGTTTCCTCATTTCCCCTCCCCCCACCTTGTCTCAGTCAAATCCATCGAACTCAGCACTGCCTTCCTAACCTGCAATCTTCTTCCTGACCTCTCCGCCCCCACCCCAGTCTGACCTATCACCCTCACCTTGACCTCTTTCCACCTATCGCATTTCCGACACCCCTCCCCCAAGTCCCTCCTCCCTACCTTTTATCTTAGCCTGGTGGACACACTTTCCTCATTCCTGAAGAAGGGCTTATGCCTGAAACGTCGATTCTCCTGTTCCCTGGATGCTGCCTGACCTGCTGCGCTTTTCCAGCAACACATTTTCAGCTCCTATTGATAAAACCCAGGATACTATATAAACATAGAACATAGAATGTTGTGCCAAATTAAACTAATCCCTTCTTTTTGCCCTTGGTCCATATCCCTTCATTCTTCAAATATTCATGTGTTCATCTAAAAGTCCATTAAACACCCCTAATGTATCTGCTTCTACCACCCCTTGCAGAGTGTTCCAGACTCCTAACACTCTGCGCAAAAAAACATCTCCTTTGAACTTTCTCCCTCCCACCTTAAATGCGTACCCCGAATATCAGATATTTCAACTCTGGGAAAAAGATTCTGACTGTCAACCCTATCTTTCCATCCAATAATTTTATAGACTTCTTATCAAGTGTCCTATTAGACTCCACACCTCCAGAGAAGAAAATCAGAGTTTTTCTAGCCTCTCCTTATAGTTCATACCCTCTAACCAGGCAGCATCTGGGTAAACCTCTTCTGCACACTCTCCAAAGCCTCCACGTCTTTTGTGTAATGTGGCGACCAGAATTGAATGCAATACTGTAAGTGTAGCCGAGCCAAAATCTTATAAAGCTGCAATGTGACATCCTGACTCTTGTACTCAATTCCCCAACCAATGTAGGCAAACACACATAGGCCTTCTTTACCACCCTATCTACTTGCATGGCCTCTTTGAGGGAGCTATGGACTTGAACACCAAGATCCCTCTGCATATCAATGCTCTTCAGAATCCTGCCATTAACTATACTTTTCCTTACCATTTGATCTTCCAATTTGTGATTAAACCCCATCTGCCAGTTCTCTTCCCATGTCTGCAATGATCAATATCCCATTGTATCTTTTGATAATTCCTATCAAATTGCATTACCTCACACTTCACTGCATTGAACCTCCTTGCCACTAACCACCCACTCCACCAACACATCCATGTCATTTTTAAGTTCTAAGTTGTCCTCCTCTCAACTTACTGTGCTTGTAAGTTTTGCATCATTTGCCAACTGTGAAATTACCACCTGGACATAATTATCTAGATCATTAATATTGTCAGGAAAGCAAGGATTCCAGTATTGACCCCGAGAGAACCTCATGACAAATGTTAGCCCAACTTGAAAAATATCCTTTGACCATTATTCGCCATTTCATATTATTCAGCAAAATTTGTGTCCAGATTAGATTACTTTTTTACATTACTTACAGTGTGGAAACAGGCCCTTCGGCCCAACAAGTCCACACCGACCCGCCGAAGCGCACCCACCCAGACCCATACCCCTACATGTACCCCTTTTTACCTAACACTATGGGCAATTTAGCACGGCCAATTCACCGGACCTGCACATCTTTGGACTGTGGGAGGAAACCGGAGCACCCGGAGGAAACCCACGCAGACACGGGGAGAATGTGCAAACTCCACACAGTCAGTCGCCTGAGTCCACATTGCTACTGTTCCTTTTATTCTATTGCTTTTACCTTTCTCACAACCTATTTTGTGACACTATACTGAATGCCTTTTGGAAGTCCATGTACACCACATTAAGTGTATTATCCTCACTATCTGTTCCCTCTTCAAAAACAATTCCAGCAAGTTAGTTAAGCACAACGTCTTTAAAAATCCACATGGGCCTTTCCTAATCAATCCCTTTTATTCCACGTGTTCCAAATTCTATCCTGAATAATTGTTCCTAGAAGCTCTTTGGTCTGTAATTGCTGGGGTTTTTCTTATAACTGTTTTGATACAAAGGTGTGATGTCTGCAAATCTCTTTAGTTCTGGCACCTCCCCCAGGTCTCTGAAAGATTATGTAAGATGGGCCAATGCCCTGTGCAATTTCTACTCATTCTTCCTTCAATATCCTGGGATTTACTTCATCCACTCCCAGTGACTTGACAACTTAAAATATCCACAGTCTATCCAAAAGACCTTCATTATAAATTTTTAGCCCTTTTAGTGACACAATTTCCTCCCATATTTCTATGGTCTGAGTGGCATCTAGCTCTTTGGTAAGGTCAGATGCAAAGCATTCATTTAACACTTTAGTCATACCCTGCTTCCACATGTACATTTCCTTTTGGGTCTATGAACAGCCATTCTCCTCCTTTAACCTGTACTTTACAATTTATATGCTTAAATTCTGTGTGGCTGTTAGTCTCTTCTCAGATTTTCTATTTGCTTCCGCTATTACTGTTTTGACCTCCCTCTGAACTTCCTATATTCCTCTTACTTATCAATTAGACTTTCTACCTGATGTAGAACACTTGTTCTTTATTGTCTTTGTCATTAGGGAAACTTTGGATTAGCTTGTCCTACCTTTCCCTTTTGAGGAAAGATACTTGAACATCTCTTTTGAAGGTAGCCAATTGTATAGTGACAGTTTTTCTCATCAACCTTTCATTCCAATCTATCCATCTCAGCTCTATTCTTGCCCCACTGAAGTCTACTTTCCACCAACTGAATTTTCTTACTCAGGATTGACCATTTTCATTCTCACCATTATCCTGAACCTTATAATACAATAATCTCTGTCTCCTTAATGTTCGCACAGAATCTTGATCCATTTGGCCCAGCTCATTTCTTAGAACATGGTCCAACAATGCATCCTTTCCTGTTGATTAGAACCATATTGCTGCAGGAAGTTCTTTGGAACACTATCTAGAAATGCTTGTCCTTTGCTGCTCTTACACCCCTAATATCCTGGTCTATATCTAGGTCATTGCGATGTTGGCATCTCTTTGTAATTTCCCCGCAGATTTGATTGCCAAATCATTCAATAACGTGGAGGCCTTTTAGCCTATTGAGTCTGTACCACAAAAATTACATAAAAGTGGGGCGGCACGGTGACTCAGTGGTTAGCACTGCTGCTTCACAGCGCCAGGGACCCAGGTTCAATTCCAGTCTTGGGCGACTGTCTGTGTGGAGTTTACACATTCTCCCCTTGTTTGCATGGGTTTCCTCCGTATGCTCCAGTTTCCTCCCACAATCCAAAAATGTGCAGGTTAGGTGAATTGGCCATACTAAATTGTCCCATAGTGTTCAGGGATGTGTAGGTTAGGTACATTAGTCAGGGGTAAATATAGGGTAGGGGAATGGGTCTGGGTGGGTTACTTTTCGGAGGGTCGGTGTGGACTTGTTGGGCGGAAAGGCCTGTTTCCACACTGTAGGGGTTCTATGATTTACACTAAATATACACTAGTCCCACTCTGGAAGTAGGCCCATCGTGTGTTCAGTGAATTGGGAATACCTCCGTCTCTGCCGTATCTGCTCCCAGGAGGACCAGTTCCACCACAGAACACACCAGATGGCCTCCTTCTTTAGAGAACGCAATTTCCCTTCCCACGTGGTTAAAAATGCCCTCCAATGCATCTCGTCTACATCCCGCACCTCTGCCCTCAGACCCCACCCCTCCAACCATAACAAGGACAGAATACCCCTGGTGCTCACCTTCCACTCTACCAACCTTCACATAAACCAAATCATCTGCCGACATTTCCGCCACCTCCAAAAAGACCCCACCACCAGGGATATATTTCCCTCCCCACCCCTTTTCGCCTTCCGCAAAGACCGTTCCCTCCGTGACTACCTGATCAGGTCCACACCCCCCTACAACCCACCCTCCCATCCTGGCACTTTCCCCTGCCACCGCAGGAACTGCAAAACCTGCACCCACACCTCCTCCCTCACCTCTATCCAAGGCCCTAAAGGAGCTTTCCACATCCATCAAAGTTTTACCTGCACATCCACTAATATCATTTATTGTATCCGTTGCTCCCGATGCGGTCTCCTCTACATTGGGGAGACTGGACGCCTCCTAGCAGAGCGCTTTAGAGAACATCTCCGGGACACCCGCACTAATCAACCCCACCGCCCTATGGCCCAACATTTCAACTCTCCCTCCCATTCTGCCGAGGACATGGAGGTCCTGGGCCTCCTCCACCGCTGCTCCCTCACCACCAGACGCCTGGAGGAAGAACGCCTCATCTTCCACCTCGGAACACTTCAACCCCAGGGCATCAATGTGGACTTCAACAGTTTCCTAATTTCCCCTTCCCCCACTTCACCCCAGTCCCAAACTTCCAGCTCAGCACTGTCCCCATGACTTGTCCTACCTGCCTATCTTCTTTTCCACCTATCCACTCCACCCTCCTCCCGTCCCCGACCTATCACCTTCATCCCCTCCCCCACTCACCAATGGTACTCTATGCTACTTTCTCCCTACCCCCACCCTCCTCTAGCTTATCTCTCCACGCTCCAGGCTCACTGCCTTTATTCCTGATGAAGGGCTTTTGCCAGAAACGTCGATTTTACTGTTCCTCGGATGCTGCCTGAACTGCTGTGCTCTTCCAGCACCATTAATCTAGAATCTGGTTTCCAGCATCTGCAGTCATTTTTTTACCTTCAGTGTTATGATACTTCCATTGCTCATCCAATTAAATTTTAGGTTGGGAGGTACTTTACTCAACTCCCCCCGCACCCGCTCCGCTCCCAACCCACTCCAGACCTCTACCCCCTTCTAGTTGAAAAAACTTTTTGTCAAGTCCTCTCTGAACATTCTGTCTTTCACCTTAAAAGCGGCCACATTATTATTGTCCCTTTGACTAATGCGGATAGCAACTTTCTATCCAGGACGAGAAAGTGAGGACTGCAGATGCTGAGATCAGATCGAGAGTGTGTAGCTGGGAAAGCACAGCAGATCAGGCAGCATCCAAGGAGCAGGAGAGTCAACATTTCAGGCATAATGCCTTCATCAGGAAACCCTCATGAAGAGCTTGTGCCCGAAATGTCAACTTTCCTGCTCGTCAGATGCTGCCTGACCTGCTGTGCTTTCCCAGCAACACATTGTCAACAGCAACTTTCTATCCACCTTGTAACTTTCTGTATGTGCCCCTAATAATCTTATACACCTCTATCAGGTCCTCCCTCAAATTTCTCTGCTCCAAAGAAATCATCTGAGCTTATCTAGTCTCTCTTCATAGCCAAGATGTTCCATCCACACAACATCCTCTTGATCTCCTCTGCACCCTGTCCAGTGCAATCACATCCTTCCTGTAGTGTGGAGAACAGAACTGCACACACTTTTCCAGCTGTGGCTCAACCAAAGTCTTGTCCAGATCCAATATAATCTCTTTGCTTTTATAATCAATGCCTTGACTGATAAAGACAGAAATCTTGTATGCCTTAACAACTCTATTAACCTGTTCCACTGCCATCATGAATTGGTGGATAAGAAACATAAAAACCCTCTTGTTCTTCTGAGCTTCCTAGTGTCCTGTAATTGCATTCCCTTGTCCTGTTTCTTCTACCTCATATTTACTTTAAATTTACTTTAAATCATGTTAACTGATCTGCCCATCTGACCAATCTGTACATATCCTTCTATAACTTCCTTCTTCCTCATTGTCAATGACGTAGCCAATCTTCATATCATTCACAAACTTACTATCATCACTTCTACATTCTCATTGATATTGTTTCTGTATATCACAAATAACAAAGGACCTAACTCTGAACCACTGGACACAGGCCCCCAGTCACACAAACAACTTTCTGCCACCACCCTCTGTTTCTTGTCATTGAGCCAATTTTGAATCCAACTTCCCAAGTTACTCTGGACCCCAGGTGCTTTTACCTTCTTTGTCAGTCTTCCACTCATTGAAGACCTTACTGAAATGCATATAAACTACATCAACTGCAATTCCTTCACCTCCACACTTGGTCAACTCCTGAAGAATTCAAACAGATTTGTTTGGCATTACCTTAGTAATGCTATCATTTGTCAAACCTTGCCTCTCTAATTTTCTCCTTCAGAATTTTCTCCAAAAGATTCCCTACCAATGATGAGAGATTCATTGCTATGTAGTTCCCTGGTCTATCTCTACCTCTCTTCTTGTAAAGTGGAACCATATTAGCTGACCTCCAGTCCTCTGGCAACTTCCCTGTGGCTGGAGAAGAATTAAAAATTAGTATCAGTAGCCCTATGATTTCCTTCCTCATCTCCCACAGTAGCCAGGGATAGATCGCATCTGGATCTTGAGATTTTTCGACTATTAAATCTGCGAAACTTCCAATACCTCCTCACTCTCTATATCAAACTCCTCACGAACCTCACAGTCCATCGCCTTTTCAAATTCTGTACCTACATCCTCCTTCACCTGAGTAAAGACAGATGTGAACTTTAATACTCTCCAAATGTCCTCCTCCTCCGACTTCTTCTCCAATTGAGCCCTACCTCTTTCCTCTTGATATACTTCTAGAATATGTTAGTCATCTCTCTAATCTTTCCTGAAGAAGGGCTCATGCCTGAAATAAAAAAGGTAAAAACAATGACTGCAGATGCTGGAAACCAGATTCGGGATCAGTGGTGCTGGAAGAGCACAGCAATTCAGGCAGCATCCGAGGACAGGCAAAATCGACGTTTCGGGCAAAAGCCCTTCATCAGGAATAAAAGCAGAGAACCTGAAGCGTGGAGAGATAAGCTAGAGGAGGATGGGGGTGGGGAGAAAGTAGCATAGAGTACAATAGGTGAGTGGGGGAGGGGATGAAGGTGATAGGTCAGGGAGGAAAGGGTGGAGTGGATAGGTGGAAAAGGAGCTGGGCAGGTCGGACAAGTCCGGACAAGTCAGGGGATCGTGTTGCTGGAGGTTAGAAATTAGGATGAGGTGGGGGAAGGGGAAATGAGGAAGCTGTTGAAATCCACATTGATGCCCTGGGGTTGAAGTGTTCCGAGGCGGAAGATGAGGCGTTCTTCTTCCATGCGTCTGGTGGTGAGGGAGCGGCGGTGGAGGAGGCCCAGCACCTCCATATCCTCGGCAGAGTGGGAGCGGGAGTTGAAATGTTGAGCCATGGGGCGATTTGGTTGATTGGTGCGGGTGTCTCGGAGATGTTCCCTAAAGCGCTCTGCTAGGAGGCGTCCAGTCTCCCCAATGTAGAGGAGACCGCATCAGGAGCAACGGATACAATAAATGATATTAGTGGATGTGCAGGTAAAACCTTGATGGATGTGGAAGGCTCCTTTAGGGCCTTGGATGGAGGTGAGGGAGGTGGTGTGGGCACAGGTTTTACAGTTCCTGCGGTGGCAGGGGAAAGTGCCAGGATGGGAGGGTGGGTCGTAGGGGGGGCGTGGACCTGACCAGGTAGTCACAGAGGGAACGGTCTTTGCGGAAGGCGGGGAGGGGTGGGGAGGGAAATATATCCCTGGTGGTGGGGTCTGTTTGGAGGTGGCGGAAATGTCGGCGGATGATTTGGTTTATGCGAAGGTTGGTAGGGTGGAAGGTGAGCACCAGGGGCGTTCTGTCCTTGTTGCGGTTGGAGGGGTTGGGTCTGAGGGCGGAGGTACGGGATGTGGACGAGATGCGTTGGAGGGCATCTTTAACCACGTGGGAAGGGAAATTGCGGTCTCTAAAGAAGGAGGCCATCTGGTGTGTTCTATGGTGGAACTGCTCCTCCTGGGAGCAGATACGGCGGAGGCGGAGGAATTGGGAATACGGGATGGCATTTTTGCAAGATGTAGGGTGGGAGCGTGTGGCATCGGCGATGATGTGAGGGCCGGAAGTGGCTGTGGGAGTGGCCATGATAGGGGCAGAAGTGACATCATCAATCAGCGTGGGAGTGGTAGCTGCATCAGCCGCATGGCTAATGGTGTTTCAGAGGCAAGGGGAATCTTCTGGAATGTTCGAGGAGCGCTGGTTATGCAGGTGGGTAGTTAAAAGTTTGTTGTACTTACAGTTTTTGATCACACGCTCAGTGACTTCCGCCACCCCTACTGCCGTGTCTGCCACCACTTCCGTCCCCACCAACGCCACTCACCTGCATTCTGCTGACACGCCCCCCCACAGACCCCACTGTTACTATCCCCACCCCCCAGAACCCTGAGGGGAACACTACCCCTGCTCATGACTCTACCCCCATTCACCCCACCATCACACCCACTCCAGGTACTGGCTCCGACCCCACTCCCAGCTCTACACCCACACCAGCTCCCAGCTCCCAGCCCTGCCGAGTTTTCACCATCCCCCCAGACTTCCCCCTCACTGAGGACGAACGATCAGTCCTCAGCAAAGGACTCACCTTCGTCCCCCTCCGTCCACGCATCAATGAATTTAATACACGCCGTGACATCGAACAATTCTTCCGTCGCCTCCGCCTCCGAGCTTACTTTCACAATCAGGACTCCCGCCCACCTTCCGAGGACCCCTTCGCCCACCTCCAACACACTGCATCCACCTGGACACCCCGCGCTGGCCTATTACCTGCCCTCGACCTCTTCATTTCCAACTGCCGCCGGGACATTAACCGCCTCAACCTGTCAACCCCCCTCCCCCACTCCAACCTCTCACCCTCACAACACGCAGCCTTCCAATCCCTCTGCTCCAATCCTGACCTCACCATCAAGCCAGCAGACAAAGGGGGCGCAGTGGTAGTCTGGCGCACTGACCTCTACATCGCTGAAGCTAAACGCCAACTCGAGGACACCTCTTCCTACCGCCCCCTTGACCATGACCCCACCCCCCCATCACCAAACCATCATCTCCCAGACCATACAGAACCTCATCACCTCAGGAGATCTCCCACCCACAGCTTCCAACCTCATAGTCCGGGAACCCCGCACTGCCCGGTTCTACCTCCTTCCCAAGATCCACAAGCCTGACCACCCTGGCCGACCCATTGTCTCAGCATGCTCCTGCCCCACTGAACTCATCTCTATCTACCTCGACACTGTCCTATCCCCCCTACTCCAGGAACTCCCCACATACGTTCGAGACACCACCCACGCCCTCCACCTCCTCCAAGACTTTCGTTTCCCCGGCCCCCAACGCCTCATCTTCACCATGGATATCCAATCCCTCTACACCTCCATCCGCCATGACCAGGGCCTCCAAGCCCTCCGTTTTTTCCTCTCCAGACGTTCCCAACAGTACCCCTCCACCGACACTCTCATTCGTTTGGCCGAACTGGTCCTCACCCTTAACAATTTCTCCTTTGAATCCTCCCACTTCCTCCAGACCAAAGGGGTAGCCATGGGCACAAGTATGGGCCCCAGCTATGTCTGTCTCTTTGTTGGCTACGTAGAGCAGTTGATCTTCCGTAATTACACCGGCACCACTCCCCACCTCTTCCTCCGCTACATTGATGACTGCATTGGCGCCACCTCGTGCTCCCGCGAGGAGGTTGAGCAATTCATCAACTTCACCAACACATTCCACCCTGACCTAAAATTTACCTGGACCATCTCTGACACCTCCCTCCCCTTCCTGGACCTCTCCATCTCCATCAGTGACGACTGACTTGACACTGACATTTTCTACAAACCCACCGACTCCCACAGCTACCTGGATTACACCTCTTCCCACCCTACCTCTTGCAAAAACGCCATCCTGTATTCCCAATTCCTCCGCCTCCGCCGTATCTGCTCCCAGGAGAAGCAGTTCCACCATAGAACACACCAGATGGCCTCCTTCTTTAGAGACCGCAATTTCTCTTCCCACGTGGTTAAAGATGCCCTCCAACGCATCTCGTCCACATCCCGTACCTCCGCCCTCAGACCCAACCCCTCCAACCGCAACAAGGACAGAACGCCCCTGGTGCTCACCTTCCACCCTACCAACCTTCTCATAAACCAAATCATCCGCCGACATTTCCGCCACCTCCAAACAGACCCCACCACCAGGGATATATTTCCCTCCCCACCCCTCTCCGCCTTCCGCAAAGACCGTTCCCTCCATGACTACCTGGTCAGGTCCACGCCCCCCCTACGACCCACCCTCCCATCATGGCACTTTCCCCTGCCACCGCAGGAACTGTAAAACCTGTGCCCACACCTCCTCCCTCACCTCCATCCAAGGCCCTAAAGGAGCCTTCCACATCCATCAAGGTTTTACCTGCACATCCACTAATATCATTTATTGTATCCGTTGCTCCCGATGCGGTCTCCTCTACATTGGGGAGACTGGGTGTCTCCTAGCAGAGCGCTTTAGGGAACATCTCCGAGACACCTGCACCAATCAACCAAATCACCCCGTGGCTCAACATTTCAAATCCCCCTCCCACTCTGCCGAGGATATGGAGGTGCTGGGCCTCCTCCACCGCCGCTCCCTCACCACCAGACGCATGGAAGAAGAACGCCTCATCTTCCGCCTCGGAACACTTCAACCCCAGGGCATCAATGTAGATTTCAACAGCTTCCTCATTTCCCCTTCCCCCACCTCATCCTAATTTCTAACCTCCAGCAACACGATCCCCTGACTTGTCCCGACTTGTCCGACCTGCCCAGCTCCTTTTCCACCTATCCACTCCACCCTCTCCTCCCTGACCTATCACCTTCATCTCCTTCCCCACTGACCTATTGTACTCTATGCTACTCTATCCCCACCCCCACCCTCCTCTAGCTTATCTCTCCACGCTTCAGGCTCTCTGCCTTTATTCCTGATGAAGGGCTTTTGCCCGAAACATCGATTTTGCCTGTCCTTGGATGCTGCCTGAATTGCTGTGCTCTTCCAGCGCCACTGATCCAGAATCATGCCTGAAATGTCGATTCTCCTGTTCCTTGGATGCTGCCTGACCTGCGGCGCTTTTCCAGCAACACATTTTCATCTCTCTAATCTTGCCTGCCAATATTTTCCCACATGTTCTCTTTGTTCTCCTAACTGCCTAATTTAGATCCTCTCAGCATTTTCAATACTTCGCTACGGCCTCCATTGATTTGTTGCGTATGCGTCTGGTATATTTTCCTTTTCCTTTTTATCCAGTCCTGAATACTTTGGACATCCCAGGTTCTCTGGGCTTGTTGCTCTTACATTTCACCTGAAAGGGTATATGTTGGGCCTGTACTCTCCCCAGTACTGTTTTGATTGTCTTCCGTTGTTCTGAAGATACACCCTCCAGTAACTGTTCCTAAATCCCACCCTATTTTACTAAAATCTGCCTTCCCCCAATCTAAAACACTTTTTTGTTGGCCCTCTTTCTCTTTTTCGATATGTTATAAACAGGAAAGGTCGAACCCGTATGATAATTAAAACCGACATACCCAGAGAAGCTTGCCTTGCCTTTATAATCTATTAAAAGTGTGGTTAGGTGAAAGAAAATCCATGATCTTCACTTTATAAGCAACAAGTAACAATTTATTGATTTAACCCTAACAGTGAACAAATTAACTGAATTACTAGCAAACTGAACAACTCCCCCCTAACTGCTAACTGTTCCCTGACCGGACCAAATTCTACTGGGATGCTGTTCCAATTAACACAAGTTCCGCTTATAAAAACCCAAGTAATAATAAAAAATAAATTAAAACTTAGTCTCTCAAAGTCTACACAGAATGTGCCTTCTGGAATGCTCTGCCTTCACTGCTGTCTCTAGTCAGAAAAGCCTTTCTTCTGCTGTTCTCAAGTCACAAACAGCTTTCTTCTGCTGATCCTACTGTCAGGAGTATTTTCTCTGTGACTTCTTCTCTGAGGATTCTTAGCTAGAAGTGCCTTGGTTCGTGGATAGATGGTGCTTTCTTAAAGAGTTTAGAGATAATTTGTAAGAGCTAGATGTTTATTTCTCAGATGGCAGTTCCCTCTGACCCGATTTTCAAAAACCCTCTCCTTATATATCTTGGATGACAAATCAATTTTTGTACATTGGTCCAAGGTTGTCAAAACCATCTGATTTAAATTTAATTGGCTTTCAGTCTATAAGCATTTGGTTTAAATTAATTGACTGATTTAAGCTAATTGGAGAAAGTGAGGACAGCAGATGCTGGAGATCAGAGTCAAACATTGTGGCGCTGGAAAAGCACAGCAGGTCAGACGTCCTTCCTCCAGGTGTCGGGTGGCTTAGATTTGGCAGTAAAGGAGGTCCAGGACTAACATGTTCTGGGCGGAGTGGGAAGGGCAGTTGAAGTGGTCGGCCATAGGACAGCGAGGTTGTTTGGTGCGTGTCCCCCAGAGATGTTCTCTGAAACGTTCTGTGAGTTGGCATCCTGTCTCCCCAATGTACAGGAGTCCACATCGAGAGCAATGGACACAGTAGACAGGTGTTTGAATGTGCAGGAAAATCTCTGCCAGATGTGGAAGGATCCTTTGGGGCCTTTGACAGAAGTGAGGGGGGAGGTGTGGGCACAGATTTTACACCTCTTGTGGTAGCAAGAGAAGGTGTCAGGAGTGGAGGGTGGGTTGGTGTGGGAGGGGTGGAGGGGCATGTAGAGCTAATGAGGAAATTATGGAGGGAGTGGTCTCTGCGGAATGCTGACAGGGAATGGGAGGGAAATATATCTCTGGTGGTGGGGTCTGATTGTAAGTAGCAGAAATGGTGGAGAATAATGCGTTGTAATGCCACTTGAAACCTGGAGGAAGAATGTCTCATCTTCTGCCTTGGGATCTTCCAACCACATGACATTAACATTGACTTCACCAGTTTTCTCATTTCCCGTCACGCCCGCCTCATCCCAGGACCAACCCTCCAACTCGGCACCACCCTCTTGAACTGTCCTACCTGTCCATCTTCCTTCCCACATATCCACTCCACCCTCCCCTCTAAGCTATGACTATCACCCACCACCTCTACCTACTCATCGTCTCCATTTACCCTGAGCCCCACTCCATCCTTCTACTTATCTCAGTCCCCTTCACCACCACCACCCCCACATTCCTGATGAAGGGCTTTTGCCTGAAACATTAATTCACCTGCTCCTCAGATGCTGCCTGATCTGCTGTGCTTTTCCAGCATCACACTTTTCAATTCTAGTTCAAACTAGTTGACAAAACATCAAAACAAGCCTAAGATTTCCAATCACACAGCTAATTGATACATGTTTCAATTTCAGAAGTGTCTGTAATCTGCAGCTACTTACAGATACATTTTTCTGTATAAATCTTAGAAAAACACTTTACCTCTTAAAGGAACCACACACTCCTCCACCCCTATCAGTTTTGCTTTCACAAACCAATTCTAGCTTCCTGCCTTCCAATTCATGATTACTGTGCATAGCTTCATAACACAAAACGCAAAAATGTATGGTGTAGTAGTCACTAAAATGCTCTCCATCATGCCATCTTCAACACCTGTCTGACATCATTCCTCAGAATTTGGTCTAGTTCTTATAGAGGTTTATAAAATCATGAGGAGCTTGGCTAGGGTGAATAGACAAGGTCATTTTTTCCCCCAGGGCAGGGGACTCCAAAACTAGAGGGCGTAGTTTTAAGTTGAGAAGAGAAAGATTTAAAAGGGACCAAAGGGGCAAGTTTTTCATGCAGAGGATGGTTCATGTATGGAATAAGCTGTCAGAGGAAGTGATGGAGGCTGGAACAATTACAACATTTAAAAGGGATCTGGATGGGTATATGAATAGGAAGAGTTTAGAGGTATATGGACCAAATGTTGGCAAATGGGACTAGATTAATTTGGGATATCTTGTTGCCATTGGCGAGTTGGACCAAAAGGTCTGTTTCTGTGCTGTACAATTTTGTAACTCTCTATGATCCTATCAATTTTTTTGAATTCACTCATAAAACATGGGCATTGCTGGCTTGCAGCACCTACTGAGCATCTCTAATTACACTTGAGAAGATGGTGCTGAGCTGCCTTCTTGAACTGCTACAGTTCACATACCGTAGGTTGACCCATAATGCTCTCAGAGAGGGAATCCCAGGATTTTGACCTAGCAACAGCGAAGAACACCAACATATTTCCAAGGATGTGAGTGGCTTGCAGATGGTGATGTTCCCATGTACCTGCTTTGCCCTTCTAGATGGACATTGTGGTATGTTTGAAATGTGCTATCTAAGGATCCTTGGTTAATTTATGCAGTGTATCTGGTAGATTATACACACTGCTGTTACTGAGCATCAGTGATGGAGGGAGTAGATGCTATGGAGGAGGTACCAATCAAGTGAGTTGCTTCCTCCTGGATAGTGTCAAGCTTCTTGAGTGTTGACGGTGCTGCACCCATCAGAAATGCATTCCATCACACATCTGAATGCATGCCTTGTTGATTTTGGACAGGCTTCGATGAGGCAGGAGGTGAGCTACTGGCTGTATTCATAGGCTCTGTTCCTGCTCTTGTAGGCACTGCATTTACGTGACAAGTCTAGTTGAGTTTCTGGTCAATGAAAGCCCAAGGACATTGATAGTGGGGGATTCAGTGATGGTAATACCATTGAAGCAAGAGTGTGGTGCTGGAAAAGCACAAGAGGTCAGGGAGCATCCGAGGAGCAGGAAAATCGACGTTTTGGGCAAAAGTCCTTCATCAGGAATGGTTCCTGATGAAGGGCTATTGCCCGAAACTTTGATTTTCCTGCTCCTCGGATGCTCCCTGACCTCCTGTGCTTTTCCAGCACCACATTCTCAACTGTTATCTCCAGCATCTGCAGTCCTCACCATTGACTGTCAAGGGGCAATACGATTATATTGCCTTTTATCGGGGTTGCGCATTGTCTGGCACTTGTGTGGTGCATATGTTACTTTTAAATCATCCCAAGCCCAGATATCGTCCAGAACTTGTTGCATTTGAACATGGACTGTTTCAGTATCTGAGTCATCGTGAATGGTGCTGAACATGTTCACGAATGTTTGCATAATCTCCACTTCTGACATAACATCAGCTCATTAATGAAGCAGTTGAAGATGGTTGGCTTTTTCATGCAGAGGGTGGTGTGTGCATCAATACCACTTTATTGATGATTGAGTGACTGATGGGGTAGTAATTGGCTGGGTTGGACTTCAAACCACTTTTTGTGTACAGGACGTATCTGAGCAATTTCCAATATTGAGATGCCAGTGTTGTAACTGTACTAGAACAGCTAGTCAGGGTAGCTGCAAATTTTGGAGCACAAGTTTACAGTATCATTGCCAGAATGTTGTCAGGGGCCCATAGCCTTTGCTACATCCAGCGCCTTCAACAATTTCTTGAAATCACATGGATTGAATCGAATTGGCTGAAGACTGGAATCTGTACTGCTTGGGACTACTTGAGGAGACTGAGGTGTACCATTCATTTGGTACTTCTGGCTGGAGGTCGCTGCAAAATACATCAGCCTTACCGTAGCACTGTTCCCTCACCAGGGACGAGTATCTGTGTGGAGTTTGCACATTCTCCCCATGTCTGCGTGGGTTTCCTCCAGTTTCCTCCCACAGTCCAAAGATGTGCAGATTAGGTAGATTGACCATGCTAAAAACTACCCAGTAGTGTACAGGGATGTGCAGATTAAGTGGGTTCAGCATGGTAAAATCCCCATGCAGGGTTATGAGCATGGGTTGAGGGTAGGGTCTGGGTGGGATACTCTTCAGAGAGTATAGACTCAATGGACCTAATTGCCTGTTTCTGCACTGTAGGAATTCTATGTATTTATTATTCTTTTGCACACTCACTCCTCACAACTGAGACTTCTCATTCCAGGCAACATTCTGGTGAATCTCTTCTCATCATTCTGTTAGAGTAGTGACCAGAACTGCACACAGTATTCCATGAGTGGCATACTCAATGTTTTAGAAATAAGACTTCTTTGCTCCTGTATTGTACACTCCAGCCAATGAAGACAGCTATTTTTCTAATTGAAAAATGTTGAATCAATCTAGGTGAATCTTTCTCAACCAATTTCAGCACAACAAGCTTGGTCCAAACTGTTTACTACAATCAGTGGTAACTGAACCAGCCACTTCTCATAAGAGACCAAAACCAAAGTTGTACTCTTAAACTCTAAAGGTTCCCTGGTATAGGTTCTCAGTCCAGCTGAGGTCTTGCACAAACTTAAGGCTTGGTGTTCAGAGCGAATTTTGCTAAAGAATGCTTCTGCAATCACTGAAATGGCTGTGCCAGTATTGACCTTTATTTGAACTGGGTGACCATTTCATCAGACATTTATTTTGATTAGTTCTGATTTTCACTTTCTTAAGCAATTTAACTGTTCCAAACCAGATATAGGTGGATTTTCCAGGGTGTGCACTCTCCTGGATACTGGCCTAGGATTGATCTTGCTCAATCTAGGTCTAGTAGAGTCTTTTGCTGTCTCATATCTGCATATGTGGTAGCAACAACAACGGCTTGACAGGCCGGATCCAAAGAACATTTTAACTGTTTGGCCAAGTCTCGGTTTTATTTTGAGGTTTTGCTATGAGCTGACCTACAATCCCTCTGTTCAGGATGTGTCCTGAGTGAGGCAATGCAGTTGCCTTCACATAAGTGGTGTTCCCCAAACTCAGTCGGACTGGCGAGGATGTCCACTTCCATCGGAATACCGTGCTACTCATAGGTTCCAATTGCCTCATTTTCCAATGATAAAGCCAGTTATAGTCCCTGTTTGGAGTCTGGTTGGGCTTCAGCTAGTACTGTAGATGCTTTTGCATGGTTGCATCATTAATTGCACATATCAAACAGTCTCTCAGCATCTCATTAAGAGTCAAACCAAAGTCACATGTCTCTGCCAGTTGTCTTAACCGAGTCAAAAATCCCAATATGGATTCTCCCAGTTCTCAAATTGCCAAGTAAAACTGATAGCATCTTAAAATTAGAGGTCATAATATTCCTTAACTAAATCCATCAATTCCTGAAAGATTTAAGGATCTTATGCCTCCGGAAAGTCAGGCTCTGAATAATTGAAAAAGCTTTGGGTCAGGAGAATTTCTCATTGCTTTTCATCTACCCCAATGTCATCTGCCCGGGGAAACTAATTAATTCTTTCCACATACTGGGTGCAGTCTTCATCTGCAGGGTCAAATGAATCAAGCTTCCCAAATAACAGCATGAGGCCAGAAATGCTTATCCCAACTCATAGACAACTGTTGCAGGTGAGTTTCTTCAAGAGTATGCTTTTCTCTTGTCACCAATGAAATAATTCCACAGAGGCTGGTATCCCATCACAAGTCACCCTTTATTTACATGTACCTTGACACTGATCCAGTTCCTTCAGAGCCAGCTCTCAGAGTGAACATGACATCTGACACTCCTGCTATTCTCTGTCAGCCATGACTCCCTAGTTGGACCAGAGAGTTGCGACAGAGAGATCTGAGTGTGCAAGGTTGTGCAATCAGTTTCTGGATTGTTGTCTGTAGTTAATAAGGTTTGAAATGGCAAGAGAACTTGGCCACATGGAATATTCTTCTTGAAATATGTGGGAAATGAGGGACACTTCTTGTATGCAGGCAATGTGTTGAGCTGCAGCTCCCAGTTTGGCACAAGGAATGCCTGAAGCTGTGGATGAACTGACAATGGTACATCAATGAGGCTGAGAATGTTGTGGATAGCATGTTTAGCGTGCTGCTCACACGCCTGTAAGGGCTATGCAGATAGAGAAAAGTTGGGTGACCACCCAGAAGACCACAAAGCTTGGGCAGGCAGCGCAGGAGTCTCCTGTGGCCATTCCCCTCCCAAACAAGTGCACTGTTGGAGGGTTGCCCTCTCTAGTAAAGCAGCAGCAGCAACCAGATCAGTAGTAGCCTCAGAGCAGTAGCGATATTAGACTCTAGAGTCAGGGGCACAGATTGGCATTTCTGTCGCTGCAGGCGAGTCTCCAACAGGCAATAGTGGAACAGATATGTGGTCAGATTATGGTGCCAAGATCAAGGATGTTTCTATGGGTGTAAGGCATGTGAGGAGTATGATAGGTAAGGCAGAAGAAGTTATAGTTTGGATTAATACATATAACTATGATGCTGTAGCTGTTACAGAGACTTGGTTGGGGGGGGCAAGACTGGCAGCATAATATTCTAGGATTTAGATGTTTCAGATGAGATAGAGGGGGATGTAAAAGAGACAGGGAGTTGTGTTACTGATCAGAAAGAATATCACAGCTATACCGAGGGAAGACATTTCAGAAGGTTCTTACAGTGAGTCTATGTGGATGGAGCTCAGGAATAGGAAGGGTGCAATCACTTCCATGGAATTTTAATACAGGCTTTCTGACAGCCAGCAGGCAATAGTGGAACAGATATGTGGTCAGATTATGGTAAATATGTAACAACAACAGGATGGTTATGGTGAGTGATTTTAACTTCCCCTCTGTTAACCAGGACACGCTTTGTGCTAAGAGCTTGAATGGGGGTGGGGAATGTGGAGGTTTGTTATGTGCTTCCAGGAAGACTTCTTGAAACAATCTGTAAATAGTCCAATGAGGAGGGCTCCATTCTGGATCTGGTATTGGGCAGCAAGCGCAGCCAGGTGATCCATGTCTCAGTGGGGAGTAGTTCAGGAACAGTGACCATAATTCTGTACATTCTTAATTACTTATGAATAAGGACAAATGTGGTCCTTAGGTGAAAGCATGAAGTTGGGGGAAGATTAACAACCACAATATTAGACAGGAACTGGGGAATATAGATTGTGGGGTGGTTGTCTCAGAATAAATTCCAGCCTCGGGTGACTGTCTGTGTGGAGTTTGCACATTCTCCCTGTATCTGCGTGGGTTTCCTCTGGGTGCTTTGGTTTCCTCCCACAGTCCAAAGATGTGCAGGTTATGTGAATTGGCTATGCTAAATTGCCCGTAGTGTTAGGTGCATTAGCCAGAGGGAAATAGGTCTGGGTAGGTTACTCTTCGGAGGGTCGGTGTGGATTGGTTGGGCCGAAAGTCTGTTTCCACTCTGTAGGGAATTTAATCTAATCAAAATTCACATCTGGCTGTGGGAATCTTTTAAAGGCCAATTGATTTGAATTCAGCACAAACATGAAGATGAAGGACAAGCCTGACAAGATTCAGGGACCTTGGAAACAGAGTAGTTGTGGGCTTGTGCAAAAAGAAAAAGGAGATATATATATAAGGTTTAGGAAACTGAAGACAGTCAGGGCTCTCAAAGAATACAAAGACAGCAGGGAAAAACTTGCACAATGAATTAGGAGGGCTAAAAGGGGTAATGAACTTCCTTTGGCAAAAGTAAATCATAAGGAATTTTACACTTAAAGAGCAAGGGGGTAGCTAGGGAAAGTTGAAACTTTATTGCTGGAACAGCACAGCAGGTCAGGCAGCATCCAGGGAACAGGAGATTCGACGTTTCGGGCACAGGCCCTTCTTCAGGAATGAGCAGAGAGTGTTCAGCAGGAGAAGATAAAAGGTAGGGAGGAGGGACTTGGAGGAGGGGCGTTGGAAATGTGATAGGTGGAAAGAGGTCAAGGTGAGGGTGATAGGTCGGAGTAGGATGGAGGCGGAGAGGTCAAGAAGAAGACTGCAGGTCAGGAAGGCGGTGCCGGGCTGGAGGGATCCGGCTGAGACAAGGTGGGGGGAGGGGGGATGAAGAAACTGGTGAAGTCCAAGTTCATCCCCTGCGGTTGGAGGGTTCCCAGTCGGAAGATAAGACGCTCCTCCTCCGACCGTCGGGTTGTTGTGGTTTGGCGGTGGATGAGTCCAATGACCTGCATATCCTCGGTGGAGTGGGAGGGGGAGTTGAAATGCTGTGCTACAGGTTGGTTGGGTTGGTTCGTCCGGGTGGCCCAGAGGTGCTCTCTGAATCGCTCTGCAAGTAGGCGAGGGAAAGGCAGGTAGAAAAATGGGGGAATTTATGGGTAGATCAAGAGGAAGTGGGCATGAGGTCCTTAACAAACACTTCGTATTGGTATTCTTAGAGGAGGAGGACATGGTAATGGTGAGTTTTGAGAGGGTGTGTTGATTTCTTAGGCATATCATTATAAAAATTGAGGTAGTGTTGAGTGTTTTCAAAAACATGAAGGTTAACAAGTCCCCAGGACCTGATGGGATCTAGCCCAGAATGCTGAGGGAGACAGGTGAGGACACTGTTGGGGTCTTGTTTGAAATTTTTGTATTCTCTTTGGTCACAGGAGAGGTCCCAGAGGACTGGAGAATAGCCAACGTTGTTCTGTTTTTTAAAAAGGCAATACGGATAATCTGAGGAATTACAGGCCAGTCAGCCTTATGCTTGTACTAGAGAAATTATTGGAGAACATTATTAATGATAGGAGTTACGTATTTGGTGAAAAATGGATTTATAAAATTCCATTGCCTTAACAAAAGGATGTTTAATAGAATCCCTACAGTATGGAAACAGGCCAGATGGCCCATCAAGTTCCCATTGACACTCTAAAGAGGCATCCCACCCTATCCCCATAACCCTTCATTCGCCATGGCTAGTCCACCTAGCCTGCACCTCCCTGGACACTATGGGCAATTTAGCATGGCCATCCACTTAATCTGCACATCTTTGGACTGTGGGAGGAAACCAGCGCACCCCGGAGGAAACCTACACAGCCAGAGGGAGAATGTGCAAACAGTCGTCCAAGAGTGGAATAGAACCTGGATATGTGGCGCTGTGAGGCAGCAGTGCTAACCACTGAGCCATTGTGCCACCCCTATGAAATGTGGACAATGCACATTGCCTGGACAACGAAGCAGCAGTGCAGCCCTGTTTCTGCCTGATATTAATCCAGGGACTTTTCATATGGCCATAGAAACACAGTGTGGCTACTGACCCACTGGAGATTCCATGTTGACCCTCATCAGAGATCACTTTGGAAGAAACAGATTACATTTTGTAAGAGAATTATGTTCTTTTCTCCAACTAATTTTTTGAATGAAGCCCCTGTCAGTATAAACAAGATTGGATGTTGAAAAATGCGAGCTGGTTAGATTCAACGGTTTCGACTGACCTATAATTTTGCATATTCCCTGACCATTTTGTTTTATACTTATAAAGTGTCTGGCTTGGATCCACTTCAAGTTTCAACATTTGAACTCATTAGCTTATCACTGTCTTGCAGCATATATTCCATGAAATATATTGAGGGCAAAATGTGATTCCTGTGAACATGAGCCTGATTTGGCCCTGCACAGCCTTAGATTACCTAAAAACATGTCACCAATACTGATTCTTTGAGATTTCAATTCCAATATGCTGTAAGTAAAACTTATTTGTTGACACATTAAGTGAGCTGACAGATCTTTTGGCAAGATAAACTACATCTGAAACACATCATTCCCTTCTGGTTGACACACATGTTTTTCTGTAGAGCTCGCACATTTTACTGTGTGCTAATTCCAAGAGAAGCAGAAAACATTCACACAAACCAGAAAACAGAAGGACTTGCGCAAATGAGAAGTGCCAGTTAGTTGACATTATAAGGGTGAATGGCAGCCACTAGTAAGTTCACAGAGATTTCATGACTGCTGACAACTAGCAGTTTTTCAGTTAGTCTATACAAACCATTCTAACGCAGTTGCACGTTATTTATTTGGTGTATGCCAACTTTGACTATTTGATACAGTATTAAAAGTAGTCTGAGAAAGTATTAAATTGATCAAAGAGACATTTCATCTTTCACCTTAAACATGGTAGAAACATGTTAGCTAAAACAGGAATAAGACGACAGATCAGATAAATGCATGGCTCGAGAAACGGTATACCAGGGAGGGGTGTAGATTCTTAAGGCATTGGGACCATTTCTGGGGAAGGTGGGATATGTACAAGCCTGACAGAGTGCACCTGGGCAGAGCTAGAACACATATCCTCGTGGAGGCTTTTGCTAGTTCTGTTGATGATGTTTTAAACTTGTATAGTGGGGGGTTGGGGACCAAGTGTAGGCTTAGTGGGTCAGATTCAGATCAGGAAATGGGAGGCAGAACATTAGTTAGTAATGTAGTCAGCAACTCAAAGACAAAAGTAATGAAGATTTAAAACCATTCAGGAAAGAAAATTGACAGCGCTGAGCTGCTTATGCTTCAATGCAAGGAATATTATAAACAACGCAGAAGAATTAATGGCATAGACAAGTACATGGCAGAAGAATGTCATTGCTATAATGGAAACCTGGCTAAAGGAGGGGCAAAATCAGCAGGTCAATATCCCTAGATATAGAGTTTTCAGACATGACACAGTGGGTGTCAAAAAGAGGGGTACAGTTGGTAAGTTGTTAAAAAAAATCACAGCTGTGAGAAGGAATGAAGCACTAAATGGGTTAACAAATGAGGCTTTATGGGTTGATCTTAGGAAAAAAAAAGAGGCAGTCAAGGTATTAGGAATATGCAATAGAACCCCAATAGTGGGAGGGAGATAGAAGAACACATAAGTAGACAGGTTTCTACCTGTAGGAATAAGAGGGCAAAAATAGTAGGCTACTTTAACGGGGTTTGAAACAATACAGGGAACGTTGAGGGTGAAAGATTCATGTTCTGTGTAGAGATGCACAGTCTGGAAACAGACCCTTTGATCTAACTCGTTCATGCCAACCATAATTTTATCCCATTTGCCAGAATTAGGTCCATATCCCTCTAAGCTTATTCATGTACCAATCCAGATGCCTTTTATATCCACAAACTTACTAACTATAGCTCTTATGCTCGCAACCAAATCATTTATATAAATGACGAAAAGTAGAGGCCCCAGCACCGATCGTTGTGGACTCCACCGGTCACAGGCCACCACCACCCTCTGTTTTCTACCATTGAGCCAATTCTGTATCTACCTTGTCGAACGCCTTACCGAAGTCCATATAGATCACATCTACCGCTCTGTCCTCATCAATCTTCTTTGTTACTTCTTCAAAAAACTTAATCAAGTTTGTGAGACATGATTTCCCACGCACAAAGCCATGTTGACTATCCCTAATCAGTTCTTGTCTTTCTAAATACATGTACATTCTGTCTGTCAGGATTCCCTCCAACAACTTGCTCACCACCAATGTCAGGCTCACTGGTCTATAGTTCCCTGGCTTGTCCTTACCTCCCTTCTTAAACAGTGGAACCATGTTAGCCAACCTCCAGTCTTCCGGCACCTCATCTGTGACTATTGATAATACATATTTCTCAGCAAGAGGCCCAGCAATCATTTCTATAGCTTCCCACAGAATTCTAGGGTACACCTGATCAGGTCGTGGGGATTTAACCACCTTTATACGTTTCAAGACATCCAGCACTTCCTATTCTGTAATATGAACATTTTTCAAGATGTCACTATCTATTTCCCTACGTTCTATATCTTCCATGTCCTTTTCCACAGTACATTCTGATACAAAATATTCATTTAGTACCTCCCCCAGTTTCTGTGGCTTCACACAAAGGCTGCCTTGCTGATCTTTGAGGGGCCCTATTCTTTCCCTAGTTACCCTTTTGTCCTTAATGTGTTTGTAAAAACCCTTTGGATTCTCCTTAATTTTATTTGCCAAAGCTATGTCCCCTTCTTGCCCTCCTGATTTCCCTCTTAAGTATACTCCTACTGCCTTTATACTCTAAGGATTCATTTGATCTATCCTCTCTATACCTTACATATGCTTCCTTCTTTTTGTAAAAGCCCAGGGAAACAAGCCAATCTGTTGATTTTGATTCAAAGTTGATTTAGTATTAGAAAACAAAATGTAATGGTCAGGCAGGAAAGTAGATGTAGTTCAACTTTGGTAAGTACGAGTTAATGCTTTTAGAAAGGTCAAACTATTAAAAGGAACATACAAAAAAAAACTGTGAGCGATAGATGAAATGACAGATCTTGGCATGCAAGTATACAATCTCTAAGGGTAGCAGTATAGGGAGACAAGCTTGTAAAGAAGACATATGGAATGCTCTCCTGCATTTGGCAGAGGTATAGAATACAAAAATAGGGATATAATTATGAAACTGTATAAGACACTGGTGAGGCCACAACTGGAATATTGAAAGTGTGGGCATAATTGCAATGGAAAGATTGCAAAGATGATTTACCAGAATATTGCCGAGGCTTGAGAATTGTGGTTATGAGGAGCAATTAGAAAGACTGGGATAGTTTTCCTTGGAACAGAGAAAGCTGCAGGGTGACATGATTGAGGCATATAAAATTGCGAGGGGTAGAGATAGAGTAGACAGGAGAACTCTGTTTCCCCTGATACCTTAAATATTTCATCCAAGTACCTGGATCTGCACCTTACGTGCTTGTAAGATGCAGGGCAATGGGCCATATGCAAGAAGATGGGATGAGAAAAGACACTGAGGTGGCTTTGGGTCAGCCTGGACAAGATGGGCAATTGACCCTCTTCTGTGCTCCATCATTTCTATGGTTCTGTGGTTTTGTTTCTATACCTCATAGACATTTATAAGAGAGTGTACAGAACATTAAACAATGCAGAGCAGAAAGAGAAGCAACCACAACCAGACAGTACCTTCTTTAATGTCTAAAGAATCCAATGAATCGCCTTCTGCGGGAATGGTTAGCAGATCCCAGTCCATTCCAGAAGCCTCTTCTATTGAAAAGCAAAATTGTATAAAATGAAAATGATATGCAATTGAGAATTTGAATTTCTGTAAATCAATGTAAAATATCACTTCCTACTGATGATAGGCAGCTTGATAATTATTATCACTGCTGTACAATGTTCTATTGCAATTCCTTTGGATATTATTTTAGTAATGATATTAACTAATCACAAGTAGCTAAATACCTTAATAATGGAAATGGATTTTCATTTAGATGCTGTCAGAATTTAGATTTAGGTCACTTTGTAAGTTTAATGTGAAGCTAAATTCAACTAAATACACAAAGAAAACTTGATTCATTTACTAGGTCATCTACATGAAAACAAATCATTTTTGGAAAAGATAATGAAAATTCTTGTAAAATTCTTCTGTGAGAAAGTATTTATCACTTAGAAAGGATATATTCTTTTTCAAATTAAAGCCAAATGCTGGAAATGTAAATCCTTGGGTAGTCTTTCTGGATGAAGACCCTTCATCAGCACTATATCATTAACTGTTTCTTTATTGATCTCAACTGATCCAATATTGACAGCACTTTCTGTTTTGAATCTAGCTTTATGCATTTGTGGTTTCCATATATCTATGTGTGCTTATTCAATCTTAAAAGGAAATTCAAATTTTGTTGGTTGTCAGTGGCTCTTATGAATCTAATGCATCTATCAATTTCCCCATCTAAATTCAACTTTCTCCCAATTAATTACCTCTGCAGACAGATAAGGAAACAATTACAATTCACATAGTTACTTAATTTTAATGATTGAAAGAGTTTTTGAGCAGAAATAATATGCTGCTTTCACACCATTTGAAAACTAATTTGTAACCAAAATTTTAAAAATACTATAAATTGACTTTTTATTCTGTGACATATTATTATCAGAGAAAGTGGCATTCATAGAGTGTGGTGGTCATGAAGTGCAATCTGTAGCTCTGGATTTGCCCTTGATTAATTTAATTGGAGAAGGAAACAGAGCAACTATTTCTCGACTGATGCTTGAATGTGTGAAGATTACTCAGCATTGGAAACACTGATTTTATAAGAACCAAATTAATTTTAAAACATCCTTTCAATTAAGGAGATGCTGCATGTTATGTTCCAACACCTTAATTTCAAGAACACGAAGAAACACACTGTTAAATGTTTTGTTGTTGAAGTATTTCTAATTGCAATGTGTTCTGATCAATTCCAATATTGCCAAGAGGGCATTTTGGTTTAAATAGTCTGCATTGAAAAGGTACAATCTACAACTAAAATTGCTGAATACAGTATATTATTTTTCCTAATTATTGTATAGTATGCTGGATTAATTTAGTACATCAGCCTTTAGCACAGTGTTACTAAAGCACATTTTTCTCCTCGTTAGGAAAGCTTTGCTACTATGGAAAAACAGAGACTTAAGTTCAACATTTCCACAATGCATCTAAGCAGAATAAAATGTACTTACACATTTTAACAACATAAGTTTTACTGATTGAATTATTAAAATGTTGCAAAAAGCAATTTCTGTCAATTATCTTCACGTAAGGTGATAAAATGGAGATGGATTTCTTAATTATGTTCAGGAGAATACTCTTAGCAAGCACCTATGGAGGTGATGTAGCTGGATCTGGTTTGAGGGAATTAAGTGCATCATGACCACTGTATCGTCAATTTTTCTCACTGAGAGTCAGTGTGAAAGAGGAAATAGTTTAGAGTGAGGGACGAATCAGGAGAGCACGACAGGAATGAAGGGAGCAACAGACCAGGACAGCATGACACAGATGGAGGGAACAATGGACTGGGAGAGCACAACAAAGGATGGAGGGAGCTAAGGACTGGGAGACCGCGGCAGATTGCAAGGAAGCGATGACCTGGGAGGGCTTGGCGGAGCAGCAGGATAGGGAAAGGAGGGAGAGGAGAGAGAGAGAGAGAGAGAGAGAGAGAGAGAGAGAGAGAGAGAGAGAGAGAGAGAGAGAGAGACAGGGAATGTGAGAGGGTACAATAGAGAGAGAGACAGGGAAAGAGAGAGAGGGGGAGTGAGAGCAGGGAGGGAGGGTGCGAAAGCGGGAGGGATGGTGAGGGGAATGGGGAAAGGGGGAACCTGGGATGAAGCCAGGGAGGGAGGGAGAGAGGGAGCGAGAGAGGGAGGGAAAGAGGGTGAGGGAGAAAGGTGGGAGGGAGAGGGTGGGAAGCAATAGTACTAAAGAGAGAGACTTAGGTAGATACAGTAAGAATTGGAGATAGAGAGCGAAGGATTGTGAGTGAGAGTGAGAGAGAAGATAAAAAAAGAGAGGATGAAAGAGGAAAATGTACGGTAGCGAGGGACTGAGAGATTGGAAGACTGAGAGCATGTAGGGGAATTGGGGGGTTGGGTATGATCAAAAGAGTAAGACTTGAGGTTGAGAAATGGAGACGATATAAGCAGAGAAAGGTAATAAAGAGAGGAAATAGAAGTTTGGATAAAAGATACAGGAAAATAGACTGTGCTGTAGTGAGAGAAATGCAGAGAGAGAGAATGAAATCCTCAGAAGAGACAGACAGAGAGACAGAGAGAGAGAGGGAAAGAGAGAACACAAGCAAGCCTTTGTGGGTTGTGTTGATGGGAGAGGAGGAAAACATAGAATTAGAAACATAGAAAATAGGTGCAGGAGTAGGTCATTTGGCCCTTTGAGCCTGAACCACAAAACAGAGAAATAGGAAGAGACGGATTGAGGGAGTGGTGGAGAGCCAGAGAGAATGGTGATTATGAGTAGAGACAGAAACCAGTGGTTGATGGAGAAATAGACTTACTAGGTGAAGGGGCAAAAGTAGATACAGTGGGTGTAGGTAGGAGAGAGAAGAGGATGCCTGTGGGTGGAAGAGACAGATTGTGAGAGGAAAGGGGAGTTGGGAGGGTGTGGAGAATGGGTGGGAGGGTTCATCAGGAGAGTTGGGGTGGTCAATAGGAAAGTGAAGAGAGGGATTTGTAGAGATGTCTAGTGAGTGTCAAAGGGCTAAAGGGGACTTCTGGGTTTTATTCCCAGCTGTTGGTTCAGTGATTCTAGGATTCTAGGAGTTGTCTTTACCAAAATGGCAGATTTTGCATTTCCATTGCAGAATATGCACTGACACACCAGTCTTTGGATTGCAATATTAGCCGTTTGTTTTAGGATTCTGAATGAGGTGAGACATAATAGAATTTCTATGGGCTTCTCACATCCCCACATCTAGTTAATGCTCCAAGACAGTTGAAGCAAGGGCCAGGATTGTGACTCTTCAACATTTCAGAATCCAGCACAAACAAAGGGCTCGGATAGGGCAGGGCTGAAGACAGCATGAATGGGAAGAGAGCACCTGTGCACTTTTAATGGTGGAGTAAGGGCAAGAAAAATTAGGGTGGGAGAAACAGAAAAAGTGAGGCTCAACAGGCAGCAACCATTTTAGGTAACTAATTGAGACAAAGGCACCTTGGATCCAAGAGGCTTTCTCTGTTCCACATAAAACTGTGACAACCATTTCTGCTTTGGTGGGGGCAGGGTACAGGATGATTGCAGCAATGATTAAATTTATGAGTGTCCCCAAACCAGCACCTCACTGGAATCCTACTAGTGAAGGACAATCAAAAGGTTTATAACCTGTTGGATAACTTTGCTGTTGCTGTTGATCACAGAGTTTTTAGGTCTTTTCATTTGTAACAGTCAACCTGACTGTTCGGTTGGTTCAATTCAGAATTTTAGTATTCTCATTAATCTCTGTATTACCCTTAAGTTAAAATTTGGTTTGCATCCAGAAGAACAAAACAAATTAGCTCTTTCTAAGCTTCACCTGAAATACAGTGATATCCTGGTTGAAGACAACATAGTTATGTCTTTGATCACCGATTCCAAAGTCAAGTTAAAGTACCAACATTTAATAACCAACAGTTTGTAGAGTGCAATTGACGGCTAAAATGGTGCCCTACCCCTGACTGTCACCATATTATTAAAATCCATATCACAGCAGTGAGCTGAGCATGATATAATCTGCCCCATACCTTCTTGTGTGATCTTTGCAGTTAAGTACTGACTCCAACGCGGCATACAGGATTTGTGAATTCTACACAATACTAAATCATGGGCACATATGTACATTGTCAGGACAAATCAGAGACAAATATCATAAAGTTTACTTAAATAACAATTTGTCAAATGCTCTTAATTTGGAAAATTGTATTTATAATGGTTAACGAAATGCCTAGTGGTTCTTACCTGTAGTCAAACTGTCAACAGTATCAGCAGAACCTAGAACAGGGTAACCAGCTTCGTTCAATCTTAGATAACTGGCTGTGGGATATGTAGGAATTACAGTAGTAGGTTTAGTTGTTAGTTCTGTTGTAGTTGGCTTTGGTGTAGTAGTTGGCTCCGGTGTGGTAGTTGGCTCCGGTGTGGTAGTTGGCTCCGGTGTGGTAGTTGTGGTTGTTGCAGCCGTGGTTTTAATTGTTGTGGTTGTAGGCGCAACTGTCGTTTTAAAGTGATGGATCAATCCAATGACGGGCTTTCCCCCGACTGACAAAACTGGCTTGCCTTTTGGGTCAACTAAAGGCTTACTGTCTCGTCCATGTCCAAACAAAGGTAAACCATCAGGACTCAGAATTGGAGTTCCTTTTTTATCTTTAAAATTGGACAGAAAAATGTTAGTCAGTTTAGAGCAAAGTCTTAAAATCCTTTTTTCTCATTTTTCCTCGAGTAGCTCCTGCACAGGTTGATTGAAAATATCTACCAAAATACTGAAGGACTTTTCTGCTATGGTGACAGTGTTTCGACCTCTGAGCCAGGAGACCTGGGCTCAAGTCACACCTGCTCCCAAGTGTCATCACATGTCTGCACAGGTTGATGAAACTAACTATCCAAACACTGAATGGGGGCTCTTTTGGGCAGTGGTAGTTTTCCTACCAAGAGCTAAGAGGGCAGGATTCATGACCCACCTGCTCCAGAGGTACGTAATAACATTTCTGAAAGGTCAATTAATAATATCTACTCAAGTACTGGATAAGGCTGTTGTGCAGTGGTAGTATCCACTACCCTGAGCCAGGAGGCTCAGATTTAAATCCTATCTTGCGATTGTGTTGTAACATATCTGACCAGGTTGATTAAAAAAGATCTACCCAACTACTGATCTGCTCTTGAAGTCACAATATTTATATGACTGATCCAGTTAAATTTCTGTTCAATTCTTACCCCTAGGATGTTGATTATGGATTATGGCACTGCTAGACTTCATGTGAGAGATGGTTAGATTTTCATAAATTGGAGATAACTTTTACCTAGCATTTGTATGAGTTTCTTTTGAGTGTTACTTGCTACTATCGTTCCAATCCTGAACATTATTCAGGATTTGCTGCATGAAGACAGAGGGTGCTTCATCATCTGAAGATTTGCAAATGATACTGAACAATAGCTAATCATCAGTGTATGTCCTTACTTCTCACCTTACTTTGGAACAAATGTTATTGATGAAGCAGTTAAGTTTAGGACATTAATGTGAGGCACTCCTGCAGAGATGACCTTGGCCTGAGATGGTTTACTTCCAATAACTACAACCAATTACTTTTGTGCTAGGTATGATTCCATCCAATGGAGATTCTCTACCCATTCCCCCACCTGAATCAATTCCCATTGATTGAATTTTATTAGGGTTTCTTGATGCCACACTCAGTCAAATGTTATCTTGATGTCCAAGATAATCATTCTCACCTCAACTGTGGAATTCAGTTTTTTTAATCATGTTGACCAAGACACTATTAAGGAAGTGAGGACTGCAGGTGCTGGAGACCAGAGTTTTGGGCATTCCTGAAGAAAGGCTTATGCCCGAAATGTTGATTCTCCTGCTTCTCGGATGCTGCCTGACCTACTGCGCTTTTCCAGCACCACACTTTTCAACTCAAGACACTATTGAGGCATGGAGTAAGTCTATGATATTGGCAAAACCAAATTCAGCAACAGCAAGCAGATTAGTTTGAGCTAGCGTTAATTGGTAATGTTTGATGACACCTTCCATCACACTGACTGATAATGGTCTGATGATGCAGTAATTGGTGGATGGATTGGCTATGCTTTCAGCAGACAGGACATACTAAAAGACGGCTAAACACCAAGGGCCTGTCTGCACTGAAATTTAAGAAAATGAAATGGGTCTTATTTGAAACATAGAAGATCCTGAGGGAGTGCTGAATGTTTTCCCTTGTAAGGTTGACTGGAATTAGGAGCAGAACAAAAATTAAGCATCTCCCAATTAAAATTGAGGTGTGGAGAAATGTTTCTCTGGGGCTGTTAGTCTGTGGATTTTGTTCTGCAGAGATCAGTAGAAGCTGCATCTTTGAATATGTTCAGAGTTGAGTTGATACAATTTTGTTGAAGAAAGGAATCAAAGGTTACGTGAGGCAGTCAGGAAAGAGAACTCAGTTATAATCTTATTAAATGGTGGAATAGGCTTGAGAAGCTAAATGGCTAACTCTGACTTCACCTATTAACTTGCTATTGTCTATATCAATGATCTTTTCAGCCACGCAATCATCTGCCTTTTTCAGCGTTTCCTTGCATATAGTACTAAGAGTAATCCAGAGATTACTACATTGAAGGTTACTAGTTTTCTACTAAGCACCTAATTCTGATTACAGCATTACATCCCCTTCTTCCTGAAATCATTGATATCACAACCTCAGGCCGTTCAACCCCTCCCAACTGAATGTCCTGCAGCTGTCCTGAGATATTCTGGACCCTGGCACCAGAGACACAACATTCCATCCAGGAGCTACCTTGACAGTCGCAGAAATGCCTGATTGTTCCCCAAACTAGTAAATCCCCTATCACTTTTTCCTCACTCCTGTACAGCTGACCTACTTGTGATGCCACAAATCTGGCCCCGAGTGCACTCACCTGAAGAATCTGTGCCCTCATCAATTTCCAGAATGGAAAACTGATTTGTCAACTGGATTGAACTGCCTGGCAGTCACTGATTCCATTCCTCCCTCCAGGCTCTTAAACTGCACTGCAACCACTCTTGGCATCCATGTAACTCTCAGCCATGCAGATGTGCCACAAAACCACTAGACATCATTCAAGCTCTAAAACTTGGGGCTCAAGCTTCTGCAGTGCAATGCATTTCCTGCACATACAGTCATTGGTGACTCTGGTACGATCCCCGACTTCCTACATATTACAGGCCACACATTCCACTCGAATGGCTTGTGCTGTCATATCTTAAATCTTTCTTAGTCTGAAACTTACTTCCATTCTGCTAACTTTACTCTACTTCCCTTACACTACTTTGCTTACTTACATTTCAAATCCAGTGCCGAATCTGATGCAGAATAGTTTTCCAATTTCTTGTACAGGTTTGGTACAATGGAATGGCTTGATCGATCATTTCAGAGGGTAGTTAAGAGCTAACCACATTGCTGTAGATCAAGAGGCACATATAGACTAGCTGATTTAGAACACAGAACATAGAACAGTACAGCAAAGAACAGGCCCTTCAGCCCACGATGTTGTGCCGACCATTGATCCTCATGTAAGGTAAACCTAATGTATGAACCCTCAAATTTTTGAGACCATATGCATGTCCAGCAGTCTCTTAAATATCCCCAATGACCTCGCTTCCACAACTGTTGCTGGCAATGCATTCCATGCTCTCTCAACTCTCTGCGAAGGTTATTTCCCCAAATGTTGTTAATGAAGCAGATTTTTAATGAAGCAGGTTTTTAATGTGAAATCAGTAACTTTATGGTTGCCATCATTGAAACTAGATTTTATTCTTAATTTTATTTAATTCATTCAATTAATCAATTCAACTTAAATTTCCCTAGCTGCTGTAGCAGGATTTAAATTTATGTCTCAGAAGGATTAATCGTAGTCTCTGGCTTATGAGTCACATTCCCAATGCTAAGTATCATATTGTAACCAGAACAGTGTATAATAAACAATTGACAATATAGAAATATCAAATACTTTAACTGCACAGGAAAATTCATAGGCAACCATTTTGTTTTGAGTGTCATGTAAAGAAATCTATTCAGTATCCAATGTTGATAAAGTAGTACTTTTCTTTCTGCAACCAAATGTATCTTAAAAGATTTGACTAGAATCGTACAAACCTAGTATTGTATGTCCATCTGCTCCCAGTTGTATTGGGAGGGGTTTTCCATCTGTATCCTGGAGGATTTGTCCTTCAGGGTTCATCAATACTCCTCGATCAAAATCTACAATCTTTTTGAAGATAGAAGCTCGTAAGTCACAGAAGCAACCCTCATCCAATGAGCAGATTAAAATGCTTTTTAAAAGTGATTTGATTTTGACATTGCATTTGATATTTTCATAATCCAGTTGTACAAAGAATACTTTACCCATTTAGTGTCTTGAGGTCCAGTGATGACCCTACGCCCAGTTGCCTTGTCATTACTATCTCTGCTGGGAGAAACCTTGCTCCCTGTTAAATTTGGTCTCCCAGACTTCCCTGCAATTTGATACAATATTTCAATCTGTAAATGAGTGATATCCATTTAAAATCTGTATTTAGACCTTGTTTAAAGTTTCTTAATAGTTAATTGAATTATTTTTAATCTTATATAAAATGTAAAATACATCTTGTTTATTTAACTGAACCTAATTTTACATGTTTTGAGAATATAGCAGATAGTGTTTGAAAATGTCCACCATTCCCAGCTTTACTTGAATTGTGGTGACAATTCAGTTTCTGAGGTAATTCTGCACATAAAAATAGAAACATAGGAAGAGTATTGGGCCTTTCAGTTCTTTGAAAAAACCAATTGGGTCATGATTGATCTGTAGCATTACTCCATCTACAATATTTAGTTCTCTAACCCTCAATTTATTTGCCCAAGAAAACATCATCAATCTCAGTTTTGAAACCCACAACTCGTCTGTTTTGGACGAAGACTACCTTTAGCATGAAAATCTATCAGATATTACCCCTGATCAACCAAACTCTATAGAAGATAAAATAATTCTCCAATTTTTCCATCTCCTTTGTATCTGTTCTGATGAAGTCACTTTTCAAATGGGGTCCTCGAAAACGTCTACCTTTCTCCACAATTGAGGATTTCCCACCACTGTGGTTTAGAGCGGCCTCAGATACATCCGACCCATTTCCTGCATTTCTAACCTCACCCCCTCTCTTCCCTCCCACAACACCGAAAGGTTCCCCTATTTCTCACTTTCAACCCCACTAGCATCCACATCCAAAGGATCATAAACCGCCATTTTACCCACCTCAAGCAGGATCCTGGACAAATACCCTCCTCTCTTCCTTTGTCAGCACTTTGCAGGGACCATTCTCTCTGGAAAATTCAGGTCCACTCTCAATCACTCTCCATATCCCCACTGCAATTCCCAGTTGCAGAAGATGCAACGATTGCCTGTTTACCTCCTCCCAGCTCACTATCCAAAGTTCCATACCCACCTGCCAGGTGAAGTGATTTACCTGCACTTCATTTAATCTAGGCAAAAGTGAGGACTGCAGATGCTGGACATTAAAGTCAAGAGAGTAGTACTGGAAAAGTACAGTAGGCCAGGCAGCATCCGAGGAGCAGGAAACGTTTCGGGCAAAAGCCTTTAATCAGGAATGAGGCTGAGACCCTAGGGGATGGAGAGATAAATGGGAGGGGGGTGGGGCTGGGGGAAAGTAGCTGAGAGTGCAATAGGTGGATGGAGGTGAGGGTAAATGTGATCAATTGTAGGGGAGGGTGGTGCAGATAGGTGGGAAGGAAGATGGAAGATGGGACGGGTCATGAGGACAGTGCTGAGTTGGAGGGCTGGATCTGGGATAAGGTGGGGGGAGAGGAAATGAGGAAACTTGTAAAATCCACACTGATGCCATGAGATTGGAGGGTCCCGAGGTGCAAGATGAGGCATTCTTCCTCCATGCGTCGGTTAGTTAAGAAGTGTCAATGGAGGAAACCAAGAACCTGCATGTCCTTGGCGGAGTAGGAGGGGGAGTTGAAATGTTCAGCCACGGGGTGGTGGAGTTGGTTGGTGCGGGTGTCACGGAGATGTTCTCTGAAGCGCTCTGTGACAAGGCGTCCAGTCTCCCCAGTGTTGAGGAGACCGCATCAGAAGCAACAGGTTACAGTAAATGACATGTGTGGAAGTGCAGATAAAACTTTGATGGATGTGGAGGGCTCCTTTGGGGCCATGGATGGAAGTGAGGGGGGAGGTGTAGGCGTAGGTTTTGTAATTCCTGTGGTGGTAGGGGAAGGTGCCTGGAGGGGAGGGTGGGTTGTTGGAGGGCGTGGAGCTGGTAAGGGAGACGCGGAGGGAATGGTCTTTGTGGAAAGCAGATAGGGGTGGGGAAGGAAATATATCTCTGGTGGTAGGGTCCGTTTGTAGGTGGTGAAAATGGCGGAGGATGATGTGATGTGGTGGGGTGGAAGGTGAGGACCAGGGAGTTCTGTTCTTGTTACGGTTGGAGGGGTGGGGTTCGAGGGTAGAGGTGTGGGAAGTGGCTGAGATGCGTTGGAGGGCATCATCAACCATGTGGGAAAGGGAAATTGCAGTCTTTAAAGAAGAAGGCCTATCCGGTGTGTTCTGTCATGGAACTGATCCTCCCCCTGGGAACATGCTGGGGCCCATGCGGGTGCCATGGCTACCACTTTCGTCTGGAGGAAGTGGGAGGATTTGAAGGAGAAATTGTTGAGAGTGAGGGCCAGTTCAGCCAAACGAATAAGAGTGTAGTGGAAAGGTACTGGTGGGGACATCCGGAGAAGAAGAAACAGAGGGCTGGGAGGCCCTGGTCAAGGCGGATGCAGCAGAGACAAAGGAATTGGGAATAAGGGATAGCATTTTTGCATAGGACAGGGTGGGAGGAGGTGTAATCCAGGTAGCTGTGGGAGTCGGCGGGTTTGTGGAAAATGTTACTGTTGAGTCATTCTCCGTCCATGGAGATGGAGAGGTCCAGGAAGGGGAGGGAGGTGTCGGAGATGGTCCAAATGAACTTAAGGTTGGGGTAGAATATGTTGGTGAAGTCGATGAACTGTTCAACTTGCTCATGGGAGCAAGAGGTGGCTCCGATGCAGTTATCAATGTACCAGAGGAAAAGATGGGGAGTGGTGCTGGTATAACTGTGGAAGATGGACTGTTCCACGTCACCAACAAAATGACAGGCATTGCTGAGGCCCATGCGGATGCCATGGCTACCACTTTTGTCTGGAGGAAGTGGGAGGATTTGAAGGAGAAATTGTTGAGAGTGAGGGCCAGTTCAGCCAAACGAATAAAAGTGTAGTGGAAGGATACTGGTGGGGACATCCAGAGAAGAAGAAACAGAGGGCTGGGAGGCCCTGGTCAAGGCGGATGGAGGTGTAGAGGGACTGGATATCCATGGTGAAGATGAGGCGATGGAGGCCAGGGAAACAGAAGTCTTGGAGGAGGTGGAGGGTGTGGGTGGTGTCCTGAATGTACGTGGGGAATTCCTGGATTGGGGGCGGGGATAGGACAGTATTGAGGTCAGTGGAGATGAATTTGATGGGGCAGGAGCAGGCTGAGACGATAGGCGAGCCGGGGTAGTCAGGCTTGTGGATCTTGGCTAGGAGGTAGAACCAAGCGGTGCGGGGTTCCCGAAATATGAGGTTGGAAGCTGTGGGTGGGAGATCCCCTGAGGTAATGAGGCTGTATGTGGTCTGGGAGATGATGGTTTGGTGATAGGAGGTGAGGTCATGGTTGAGGGGGTGGTAGGAGGAGGTGTCTTCAATTTGGCGCATGGCTTCAGCAGTGTAAAGGCCAGTATGCCAAACTACCCTTTGTCCGTTCACTTAATCTAGTCTACTGTATTCACTGCTCACAATATGCTCTCCTCCACATATGGGAGTCGAAAAAACTACTAGGTGACCACTTTGTGGAGAAGCCTACATTATCTGTAATTAACAAAATAGAAATAGCAAGATCATGTGAGATACAAAGATTAAGGTGACAGCCATGTGTAAAGGTTAGGGAATTTAACAAAGGAAACAATGAATTCAGGGAGAGAGATAATATGTTATGTCCACAAAGACAATCCCAAGCTTCCAGTTGCCTGCTACTTCAAACCACCATGTTTCCTGGCCAATATTACTGTCTTGAATCTGTTGTAATGCCCCAACGAGGCTCAGCACAAGGTGGAGGTACAGCATCTCATTTTCCACTTGGGGTGCCTGAAACTTTAACTTTCAATAATTTTAGAATCTGACCACTTTTTCTATGTCTTTTACCCAGCCCACACCCTCTCACGACATGTGTTGCTTTCAGCATGACCAATCTGTTTTCACTTCGTGATTAGCTTCTCTTTCCCGGGCATACTAACATCCATTCCTTTGTCTGCCTAACTGTTATTGTGTCTCCCTGGACTTCATTACTACCTATCCACTCACTCCTTTCTCTTCTCTTCCTTTAACTCTGCTTTCAGTCCACAAATGCTGCCAGACCTGAGCTTCTCCAGCAATTAACTTTTGTTCCTGTTTTTAAGATTTTGACGTTTCCCACTAATAGTTCACCACTATCTACTGCATTAAACACTTCAATCAGATTCTTTAATCCTCAATATTCATGGTTTGGAGTCTATTCTTGGGAATAGTCCATAGAGCTGTTGCATGTAAACCTTTTTTGCTCATACCTCAGGGCATGCAGGGTATATACAGCTCAGTACCAAGACTTATGCCTATAGTTGGTATCATAATGGCAAGCATGGGTAGCCTGGATCTTGTACCAACTAACATCATTGGGATGAGTTTTAGTTGTGTCACTTCAACAATGACCTTCACTTTCTGAGCTTAAATAATTGCTTATAATTTATGAGCTTCCCTTCCTGTGTCTATTTATGTCATTCCCTGATCTGCTAAATTCTTGTTAAATTCTTCAATTACAATTGATTGATTGATAATTTTACAGAAAAGTTTTTTAACACGCAGATTAACTATACAATTTGAAGAAGAAATAAAAGAGTGGAGACAAAAATCCCAATAAAGATACTCTTTCAAACTCCTAAAGAAAACTACTTTGGTTGTTGGAGTTCTTAAAAAAATATACAGGAAATGCCAGAAACACTTTGGTCAAGCAGCATCTGTGGAACAAAAACATAAATTTCTGTCTCATGACATGGTTCATCCTACATCTAAGAAATCAAACACAGATTGGATCATTATTTTGTGAGCCCCTCTAGTAGTCTGAGAGTTCCCAGTTGTTTACATCTTTAATTCTTTAGCTATTCCCATGTCTCACCTCAACCTTCAACACTATTTCAGTGAAGCTTAACTTAAGTCCAAGGAACAGCACCTTATCTTCCTGTGAGACACTTTACTTGCTTCTGGCCTAAAATCAAGCTTAAAACTTTAGATATTGTAGCTCCCCTTTTTTCAGACAATAAATGGAGAATGCTTGTATGATAACCATTGGGGGTTGTTGACTTGGAGCTTAAATTTGAGATGTTTACAATTATAAAAATGATTTAGATGAAGGAACGGAAGGTATGGCTGCCAAATTTGCTGTTAACATAAAAATAGGTGGGAACGTAGGTTGTGAAGAGGATAGAAAGATGCTATAACATGATGTCGGGGAAATACTGTGCAGGCCAATCCTGTACCTTTTGGAATTCAGAAGAGTAAGTAGTAACTTGATTGAAATACAGGATCCAGCGAGGTTCTGACAGGGTGGATGCAGAGAGGATATTTTGTTTTGCAGGAGAATCTAAAACTAGGGGAAAACTATTTAAAAAAATGAGGGGTCACATATTTAAAACAATTATTAGGCTAAATTTCTTCTTTCAGGGTTGAGTGCCTTGGTCCTCTCCCCCTGAAAACGTTGGTGGAAATAGAATCTTTGAATATTTTCAAAGGTAAAGGTAGATTGATTATTTCGAAGAAGTGAGTAAAAGATTATCAAGTGTCATCAGAAATGTGGATTTGAGGTTACAATCAGATCAGCTGTGATCTTACTGGACAGCAGCACGGCTTTGAGGGTCCAAATGGAGTTCAAATGTTATTTAGTTATGGAGTTATAAAACAAGGTGGTCTGCACTGCTAGGCTACAATTTGCACCAGATCTCTTTGCTAGATTTTCTTTGCATCCCTTATTAGCTATAAAGACTTAGATCTACACTGGTCCACGTTTGCTTTGTAACTTGCACTTTTCACCTTGCACCATCATTCCTCATATCTTTAAATTATTTCTTACCTCCACCTATCACACACCTTGCCCTTTTGTTTCTTCCCTCACAGGTTACCAGTTTCCCTGGTACTGTTTATGTCCTCATGTAGATGCTGCCAGGCCTGTAGTGTGTTTCCAGAATATCCTGATTTTTATTTTGCACATACTCACATTGGTCTGGAGGAGACTTGCCAAATTTCCGAAACCTTCCTGAACGTAAAAGGTCTCCAATGATATTTGACCTGGAAGGAAATCTTGTCCTTATCCCTGGGAAACGGTGTCGAGGTGAAGATGATGACAGGGGATGAGAAGCAGAAAGCTGTGGTGAAGATGGAAACAAAGGTCGCCTTCTAGCTGTTTCCTTGGAGCTTGAAGAAAGTGAACTTGCTTGCTTCCTGGAGTGTCTTGAAGATGACAGAACCGATGAAGAAGGGACAGACTGAGTCACAAAAGAAGTAACTGGTTTTGTTGGGTGACTAGCTACAAGTTTTTGTTTGGCACCATTCGGACTTAAGTTAGAATTTCTTAGTTCAGTTCGATGAGTATGTCCCTGTGAAATTGGAGAGGAGGAATTTTGGAAAGGTACTGAAGAGAAAGATGGTTTACTTTTACTGTCAGATATTCCAGCATTTGCAAAGTGTAAGGTAGATAGGTGATTTGTTGGCAAAAATGAATGTGAATCCTCCAAAGGTCCAGAAGCAGAGGTTAGGATTGATGAAAATGGTTGTGACTGAGAGGAAATGGAAGATGAAACTGGCTTTCTTTCAGCACTTGATGTCAGCATGGTATTAGAGTGTCTAGAATGTGTACTGGGATTTAATCGTGAAGATTTGTCTGAGTTTCTTGAAGGTATAGAGGAACTCTGAACTGATGAAGATGGAATGTGCTGCAAAGAACGGTTAGAGCCAGTTAGTTTTCTTTCAAAGTAAGAAGAGGACACCTTCTTAGTATCAGTACCAGGCATGAGCTTGTTATTTCTCGAATGAGAGGCAGGATCTGCCCATGAAGTTCTATGATCATTTCCAAAGGATGCTGAAGATGAGGATAACACAGGAGGAGGATTAGGTGGTGGGGAAACAGAAGAAATTTTTTTTTTTGGCGTTTCATATACAAGTCTGGTTTTAATAAAACTTGATCCTGTGGCACGACTTCTTTGTGAAGTTGAGTGTGTTGAAGATATGGAAGCTGGCTTTTTATCATGATCACTGACCACCTTTCTTCCATTAGAATTTGGCCAAGACAGGGAAGCTGCAGTCAGAGAAGAACGTGAATTTGAAGTTGTTCTTGATAACGGCCGTGCCAATCTAGGATCAGGAGCAGAAAATGACTTTGGTGACTGCGAAACTAAAGTCTGTCTATTCAACGTTGAACCATGGTAAGATTGTTTCAGCTCTGTTAAAATGGGATTCTTTTTCATTACATTTACCTCTTTAGCTGCATCTTCTTCCTCCACTTCTACACTTTCCTCATTCTTATCTTCCTCATTCTTATCTTCCTCTGAAAACATAGCTGATGATTTCACAGAGGGAAAAGCTGACGAAGGCTGTAGTTTAGATGGAACCTGTCTTGGCTCTTTTATTTCATTTCGTGTTTGAACAGGGAGTGACTCAGACGTTAGTTGGTTTTTAAGACTTACTTTGGAATTTGATATTCTTAGCTGAGTTGGGTTTCTGTTGAATGGGATTCCAGATGGGGTAGATCTTGTTTTAATCAACAATTGGCCATTTCTGCTGAAACTTGTAGCTGTATGTTTTGATGGTGTTGAGGGAGGGGAAGGAGGGATTAAGGATGAAGATGACAAATGCAAGCTTTGATTTGTTTTTGTAAAAGAATCAGGTGACTGTAATGATGGTGAACGAGAGGCGGGAAAGAGAAAGGAAGACTTTCTTGTGTTGGTTCTGAAACCAGAGATGGGTTTAGATGGAAAAGGTGGCAAGCGTGATGAAGGCTTTTTGGGTAAAGATTTGGAGGCTGAAGATGACTCATATCCTCGCGAAGTTTGAGATTTGTCATGAATCCTATGATGAGTAGTTGCAGCAGTATTACTACCTACCAAGAAAACCAGAGAAAATTATTCAATATAAACACAACCATTTGGTAAGGCTAAATACAAAAACTACTTTTGCATGAAATAACAAAAACAGCATTAAAAAAGACATTAAAAATTTGCAGAATTTAAACAGCTGTGCTCTATCATTCAGTCAGAGATTACTTTCTTTACGTTTTCCTAAAATTGGAAGTACCGAGCAAACATTCAAAGATAAGAGGCTAGAAACTCAGAAGTCATGCAGCAAGCAACGCACAGAAAATGACACCTAATGTTGCACATGGTAGCTGATTAAAATTTCTACTCCAAAATGATGACTTGTTTAAAACTCAAATGAGAATAGGAAGTGTAAATATCTTATATTAAAGATAAGAGTTGTGATTATTTTATCTGTTTTTAAGCTGCACCTCTCAGCAGATCCTGAGGAAGATTTTTAAAATTTTAATTGTTTACCTCCATGATGTGAATTGTTTTCTTCCAACTCAGAACGTATTTTTCTTTTCTTTACTAATGTTGGCTTTTATGAGAATGCAAAACTATAAATTGCAAGTATTCAATGGAACTAATGAGCTAGATCACTTCTGATGGATCAAATTCACCTACTTGATTTATTCCTCAACGCATTCCCTTAATTAAGCATTGCTGATGTCAATCTGCTCTGGTACCTTGCTCCAGAATTATGATTAATACTGTCCTTGAGCAGTGTTACTGGATACGTTGCTTCTGAGCTTCTGCATGACCCTGTCTCTAAGTAAAGTAAATCTGCAAAATAAGGGCTCAACTCATTCAAAAACAAAAGTGCCCAACAGATATTGCATATTTTGGGGTGCTGAGGGGAATGGAAAGAGTTGGAATGTAAGGTACCAGCAGCAATTGAATGTCTACGAGGTGAATCGTATTTAGTACGAAGAATAAGTTTGGGGCACAATGGCCCCCTTCATTAATACAACTTTGTAGGCTAAAGAAATACTTTCTGGCTGTAACAGGCTGCTCCTTTTTTAAGGTATTTTAGGTGTTGGAGGCAATTTCCTCGAATTCCAGGAGTAGCAATGATTGTTTTATATGCTGTTGCGTTGTTTTGGTACTTTGGAGAAAAAAAAAGTTAAAACAACAGCACTCTTAGAACAAACAAAAGAAGGAGATGATGAGGTCAGTGAGAGTGAGAGGGAGAGAGAGAGAGAGGGAGAGGGAGGGAGGAAGGAGAGAGAGAAAGAGAGAGAGAAAAAGAGAGATCCACTTTGCTAACTGACACAGCAGTGAACCTGTGCTGTTACTGCCTTTGCTGTTGAATTCATGTATCGCTGGACATCGGAGTGCATCTAGGAAAATGAACAAACAGTTAAATTCACAACTGATCTTGGAAGAACCTGTTTGGAACAGGTCGCAGCACAGAAACAGATAAGTGAATAGTTTTAAGTGTGGCCTTGCTGTAGATCTGCAGTAGTAAGTAGAGTGGGTTCTTTTTTTATTATATGTTTTATTGAGATATGTCTCTTGATTAAACTTAAAAATATAAGCCATAAGTATTAAGTTGGCCTGGAGCAGTGTTTTGTAGAGGAATAGGACAGTGCTGTTTTCTGAGTCTGCAGATTGGAAGAAGCAAAAATGGCCCCAAGTAGAGTGATTTGCTCTTCTTGTCGGATAGGGGAGTTTCAGGAGAGTTTATGGGTTACTGAGGATTGTATCTGCAATAAATGCTGCTGGCTGCGAATCCTATCAGATCGAATGGAATGTTTCGAGAGACAGTTAGAGGCAATGAGGAATTTACAAGAGCAAAGGGAATGTGATGGATGGCAGTTATAGGAAGGAAGCAAAGTTGCAGGAACACTCACATAGATGGGTTAACTCCAGGAAAGGTAAGAGAGGTACGCAGGTAGTGCAGGAGTCTTCTGTTGCTATCCCCATTTCAAACAAGTATGCTGTTTTGGAAAATGTAGGGGGTGATGGATTCTCAGGGCAATGTAGCATGAACAGCCAAGTTTCTGGTAACAAGATTGGCTCTAATGCAATGAGGGGCATGTTGGGTTCTAAGAGATCGATTGTGTTAGGGGACTCTCTAGTCCAAGGTACAGACAGACGTTTCTATAGCCAGCAGCGAAAAATCAGAATGGTTTGTTGCCTCCCTGCTATCAGGGCCAAGGATGTCTCAGAGAGGGTACAGAATGTTCTCACGGGGGAGAGGGCCCAGCATGAGGTCATTGTCCACATTGGAACCAATGACATAGGAAAAGAAAAGGATGAGATTCTGAAGGGAGAATATAGAGAGTTAGGCAGGAATTTAAAAAGGAGGTTCTCGAGAATGATAATATCTGGATTATTCCTGGTGCTATGAGCTAGTGAGGGTAGGAATAGGAAGATAGAGCAGAAGAATGCATGTCTGAGGAGCTGGTGTATGGGAGAATGTTTCACACTTTTGGATCATTGGAATCTCTTCTGGGGTAGAAGTGACCTGCACAAGCAGAATGTATTGTATCCTAATTGGAAGGGGACTAATATACTGGCAGGGAGACTTGCTAGAACTGCTCAGGAGGATTTAAACTAGTAAGGTAGGGACTCAGGGAGATAGTGAGGAAAGAGATCAATTTGAGACTGGTACAGTTGGGAAAAGAAGCGAGTCAAACGGTCAGGGTAGGCAGGGACAAAACAGAGAACAACGTAGGACTGATAAATTAAACTGCATTTATTTCAAGGCAAGAAGCCGAACAGGGAAGGTAGGTGAACTCAGGACACAATTAGGAACATGGGACTGGGATATCATAGCAATTACAGAAACATGGCTCAGGGACGGACAGGACTGGCAGCTTAATGTTCCAGGATACAAATGCTACAGGAAAGATAGAAAGGGAGGCAAGAGAGGAGGGGGAGTAGCGTTTTTGATAAGAGATAGCATTACAGCTGTACTGAGGGAGGATATTCCTAGAAATATATCCAGGGAAGTTATTTGGGTGGAACTGAGAAATAAGAAAGGGACAATCATCTTATGGGGATTGTATTATAGACCACCTAATAGTCAGCGGAAATTGAGAAACAAATTTGTAAGGGGTTATCTGTAAGAATAATAGAGGAATTATGGTAGGGGATTTTAACTTTCCAAACATAGACTGGCATTGCCATAGTGTTAAGGATTTAGATGGAGAAGAATTTGTTAACTGTTTACAAGAAAAGTTTCTGATTCAGTATGTGGATATATCTACTACAGAAGGTGCAAAATTTGACCTACTCTTGAGAAATAAGGCAGGGCAGGTGACTAAGGTGTCAGTGGGGGAGCACTTTAGGGCCAACGACCACATTAGGGGTATTGAAACAATCCTTGGATAAGCACATGATGATGGGATAATGTAGGGGGATGGGCTTAGATTAGTTCACAGGTCGTTGCAAAATCGAGGGCTGAAGGGCCTGTTCTGCGCTGTATTGTTCTATGTTCTATGTCTATAATTCTATTAGTTTTGAGTTAGTGATGGAGAAGGATAGACAAGATCTAAAAGTTGAAGTTCTAAATTGTAGAAAGACTAATTTTGACAGTATTAGGCAAGAACTTTCAAAAGCAGATTGGGACCAGATATTCGCAGGTAAAGGTACGGCTGGAAAATTGGAAGCCTTCAGAAATTAGATAATGAGAGTCCAGAGACAGTATATTCCTGTTAGGTGAAAGATGCTGGATGACTGAAGAAATTGAAGTTTTGCTGAGAAAAAGAAGCAAGCATATGTCAGGTATAGACAGGACAGATCGAGTGAATCCTAAGAAGAGTATAAAGGCAGTGGGAATATACTTAAGAGGGAAGTCAGGAGGACAAAAGAGGGACATGCGATAGCTTTGGCAAGTCGGGTTAAGGAGAATCCAAAGAGCTTTTACAAATACGTTAAGGACAAAAGGGTAACTAGGGAGAGAATAAGGCCTCTCAAAGATCAGCAAGGTGCCTTTGTGTGGAGCCACAGGAGATGGGGGAGATACTAAACGAGTATTTTGTATCAGTTTTTGCTATGGAAAAGGACATGGAAGATATAGAACATGGACATGGTGAAATAGATGGTGGCATTTTGAAAAATGCCCATATTACAGAGGAGGAAGTGCTGGATATCTTGAAATACATCAAATTGGACAAATCCTCAGGACCTGATCAGGTGTACCCTAGAACTCTGTGGGAAGCTAGGGAAATGATTATTGGGCCTCTTGCTGAGATATTTGTATCATTGATAGTCACAGGTGAGGTGATGGAAGACTGGAGGTTGGCTAACATGGGTTCCACTGCTTAAGAAAGGTGGTAAGGACAAGCCAAGGAACTATAGACCGGTGAGCCTGATATCGGTGGTGGGCAAGTTGTTGGAAGGAATTCTGAGGGATTGGATGTATATGTATTTGGAAAGGCAAGGATTAGGGATAGTCAACATGGCTTTGTGCTTGGGAAATCATGCCTCACAAAATTGATGGACCTTTTTGAAGTAACAAAGAGGATTGATGAGGGCAGAGGGATAGACGTGGTCTATATGGACTTCGGGAAGGCGTTTGACAAGGTTCCCCATGGGAGACTGGTGAGCAAGATTAGATCTCATGGAATACAGGAAGAACTCGCCATTTGGATACAGAACTGGCTCAAAGGTAGAAGACAGAGGGTGGTGGTGGAGGGTTGTTTTTCAGACTGGAAGTCTATGACGAGTGGAATGCCACACGGATCGGTGCTGGGTCCACTATTTTTCGTCATTTATATAAATGATTTGGATGTGAACATAAGAACTATAATTCGTAAGTTTGCAAAATTGGAGGTGTAGTGAACAGCGGAGAGGGTTACCTCAGATTACAACAGGATCTGGACCAGATGGGCCAATGGGCTGACAAGTGGCAGATTGAGTTTAATTCAGATAAATGCGAGGTACTGCACTTTGGGAAAGCAAATCTTAGCAGGACTTATACACTTAATGGTAAGGTCCTAGGGCGTGTTGCTGAACAAAGAGACCTTGAATTGCAGGTTCATAGCTCCTTGAAAGTGGAGTCGCAGGTAGATAGGATAGTGAAGAAGGCGTTTGGTATGCTTTCCTTTATTGGTCAGAGTATTGAGTACATGAGTTGGGAAGTCATGTTGCAGCTGTACAGGACATTTGTTAGGCCATTGTTGGAACATTGCATGCAATTCTGGTCTCCTTCCTATAAGAAGGATTTTGTGAAACTTGAAAGAGTTCAGAAAATATTTACAAGGATGTTGCCAGGATTCGAAGATTTGAGGTTGAATAGGCTGGGGCTGTTTTCGCTGGAGCGTTGGAGGCTGAGGGGTGAGGGACATGGATAGGATAATAGACAAAGTCTTTTCCCTGGGATGGGGGAAGTGCAGGTTTAGGGTGAGAGGGGAAAGATCTAAAAGAGACCTAACAGGCAACCTTTTTGCACATAGGGTGGTATGTGTATGGAATGAGCTGCCAGAAGAAGTGGTGGAGGCTGGTACAATTACAACATTTAAAAGGTATCTGGATGGGTATATGAATAGGAAGGGTTTGGATGGATATGGTCTGGGTGTTGTCAGGTGGGACCAGATTGGGTTGGGATGTCTGGTTGGCATGAATGAGTTGAACCGAAGGGTCTGTTTCCATGCTGTACATCTCTGTGATTCTAAGGGGGACACTGAAGCAATTTCCGTATCTTATTTTTATGGATTTGCTGCTTAATGTCAACCATTCCTTCAGGCTTCAATCATCATGTTATTGAGATCCATAACCCTATTACTTTCAATATTACTTGCTTCCGATATAATAATTTCAACATGTTCCTAATATTTGAAATCTTCAACCTACTGACTAACATTCCCAATTGAAATGTATCTATTTTCTTTGCAATCCCTTTTCAATTAAGTCACCTCGGAGTTGCTTCTTTCCAAACTGACCAATCCAACATTCATAAGCGTACACTGACGTGTGTTTCAAGTTTATATTGATCCTTGGCATTTCTCAAAATTCTATTTCTGTGATGCTATTTTTATATTAAATATCTAAATATCAGTAGATAATCACATTTGAATTTCTATCATGAATAAAAGTGATTTTTGGGTACAGTTACTGGAAGCTTCAAAGATGTACTGTTATAAGTTTTGGAAGATACAACAGGGTAGAATTCTGATTCTGTCCTTGTCTGTGATTTTCTGCCTTATATTTGCAATCAAACTAAAGTTGACGCATCACATACTATTAAACTTGTACTCGCTGAGACTTGCTGGCCCAGATGTTGCAAGTTAATCCTTCCAGAAAAACCTTATGGGTGCGAAATGATAGACAATTTCCTGCTCAACACTAACTGTTTTGTTTTTCACATAGTATTCATTCCTGAGATGCGGGTGTCAATAGCAAGACCAGTAGTTGTTACCATCCTTAGGTTGAACAAAGAACATGGCAGTGAGTTTTTTGAACAAGTTGACTAGCTTTTTCAACCAGAGGATAGCAAAGAGTCAACTGCATTGTGTCCAGTTGAATTTGTACTGGTGAGATTTCATCAAACGATCTGCAACTGCAGTGCTTCACCCAAAAAAATTGAATACCAGTAGGATGACATGTCTATATTTGTATGCAAATTAGGATCGAAACAGATCTTTGTAGTCCTTTTGATGACTCTTGACTGCCAATCAAAACACCTTGTACCTCCCTCGTCACAGCAATATTTTACAATCAATAAACAAAGACAATGAGAAAAAAATAAATTAACAGCTGTGATTTTTCTCCCAGGTTGCTCATAAGATTGCCCTTAAGATCTTTCAATTCCTGGGATATTTAATTCCTGGAGAGCTGGCAATTCTAGTGTCTATAAACCATATCAATTAAACACAACTTTGAAGACCATTGGTAAATCAGTTGGAAAATTTGACAATTCAATAAGATTCACTTTCCATTTCTGTTATCAACTTTTTATTCCTTGTTCTTTTTAATTTAAATTCTCAAATTTCCATGGTGAGATCTTAAGTCCCATTCGCTGGATTATCCTGTCCAATAAAATATTATAACAGTGTCAATGTAACCCACAATTCATTAAAAAAATGCATTCCATTTTTGCAGTATAGCAAATAATAAAAATTCCTGTTTTCTCTTAAATGTAACTCAATTTGATGGACATCAAAGCCACTGAGATCACATCTTGTACAATGAGAAATTAGTCTATATCCAGTAAAAGCATTAGAATCACGCAGCAGGTCAGTCAGCATATATAAAAACAAATTACTCCAAGCATTAACCTGTCTCTTCTCTCAACAGATGCTGACTGATCTGTCCACTGTAGTTATTTCTGTTTAATATTTCAGATATCTGCTGTTTTTAGAGCAAAAACAAAATACCATAGACAAAGGAAATTTGAAAAAGATCTCAAAAATTGGAAGTACTCAGGAGATTTAGCAACACTTACAAAGAATGAAGCCAAGTTAACATTTTAGGTCAAAGAAGAAAGGTCATTTACCTGAAACATCAACTCTGTTTCTCTCTTCACAATTCTATGGGATTACTGGATGATTTCAAAATCTTATGTTATTATTGCTGTTTCTATAACCATGTACCAGACTCTTAACTGCAATTGATACCCATGCAACAAGTTGGTAATCTTGTTGTTTACATTCCATTCCTGATTAAATTAAAATTTATGATTCAAACATTATAATTGGATTATTAGAAAATAATGCTTGGAATTTCTGTCTAAACTGTTTTTCTCCTTAGTGGAGACTCTAAATTAATATTAACTATAGTTATTCTAACTATAATCATTCACAATTTAGAACCCATGGCATAATTGCATGGCTCAAATGCATAATAAAGAGTTCTATAGTTTTTAGTGCAACATCAGTTGTGATGAACTGTGCTCAAACAGAACTTGCAAAGAAGCTAAAGATGTCACTAAAAGAGTGTTTATGCCAGTGATAAGCTTTTGGAGCTGATCAAAGACCATGTCACAAAAAAAAACATAAGGCTTACTTTTTGGCATAGCAACACTGAGGGTTTTTGATTGAGGACCTTGTCCTCTCCGGTTTGCTGCTCGAATTTTGAAAATATAACGCTCTCCAGGTTGTAGACCATCAACTATAGCACTTGTAACATCCCCAGTAAAAGAAATAGTCTTTGCTCCGAATGGTTTGAGAGCCGGGGCGTATGAAACAATGTATTCTGAAATGATTTGGCAGATGGTTGGAAGGAGGCAACTGAAAACAACTCTGCTTTTCCACTGGCGAGACTGTATGGGAAGAATGAATCACAGGGTGCATTGCTAATATTTACTGATTAGCAATGCACTAAACAACAATGGAGTCTATAACAAAATGAGGTAGAATTGAGACAAGATACATGACCCACTCCACGTAATCCACAATTAACTAGATAGACGACATGCTATATCAACAAAGACAAAAGAAATATTAACAATCAAATGTGTAATTAATTGACATATACGAATAAATAAGTTACCTTAATTTTGTAAAATAATGTAATTTGATGTTGAAACTCAATTGTTCACAACAACATTTTCAACTGTCATTTAATTCTAAAGCAACACACTTAACTGAACCTTCATGAAATATTTAATGTATGACATTTACAGTTCCAATATGATCATACAGACAAAAAAATATGAATTTAAATATAAATATTTGAGTGATCAGTAGTTATATTTGATGAACATAGGCCAAGATCTTCAGATCAGAAGGTAGTTATTACAGGAATATATCCAGCAAAACCCTTCAGAGGACCTGAACACCAACTCCAAGAAACATGTGGGAAGTCCAAACTAACTTTCGATGTGCGATTACAGTGCATCCAAAACCCTTTGAGGAAGTGCTCAATTGTGAGTTAGATTTGCAGATTTTCCAACTCACTTACCTTGATAGTTACTCAGGAAAGGTTAGAGGAATTAAAATGATACTATCCCTGAGTAAACACAAACAAGACTCTCTGATTCTCCTGAGACCCCCCTCTCCCTCCCATATCTGACCTGACATCATCTCCCTGACTGACACACCCCCTTGCTTCACTAACCTGAAGCTCAACCCGATGCCATTCACAATGAACTGACCCGATCTGGCACACCTCTGACCCAATGCCTGTCATGATTCAACATGAGCCCTCACCCCAAGAAGAAGCCTCCACCTACCCAATGTCCTTTAAGAGGCTGAACTAAAACGGTGTTTAATTGCTACAAATTGACAGCCAGTGCTGTTAGTAGGAATAGCTATGGCTTTTACAAAACTCAGTCCCATGCAACCTGCATAGTTTGTTGCACTGCAATCGGTAATCAGGATCCTGCTTCAGAAGTTGGCCTTGAAGGGTCCTGGCCAGAGATGTAGATAACTTTTTGACTGACCTCAGGTGCAAATAGGGGTTCTAACCCAGACTGGATAATATTTTAAAAAAATTTTTATTCATGGGATTTTCAAGGGATGGGAAGGCCTACATTTCGTGCCCCTTCCTCACATCCTGGAAAATGCCTTCTCTTCTATGCATGGGAATCAGCCCTAATATGATATAAAACATCTGAGGCAAAACTGGCATCTGCTCTGCAATGTCAACAAGAAACTCACTTTCAGCTGATTAGAAAAAGAAATTAATTAGCTCATGAAAGCAAGTAAAGGAACTGTTTGATAATTGGCTGGTATGGGGTGTCAATTTCAGTAAGTTTCTATTCCTTCAGTCTGGCAATTCCTAGTATAGGTTCAGAAATTATGCAAAAGATGTCAGTCAACAAATGTCAATGTGCAATTACTCAGATAATCTTTCTGACATTGTTGACCCCTACTTCAGCTTTCTGGGAAAATTCATATTTTTTGTTCACACTTTTTAACTTTTCATTTGTATGACTTTCTGAGCACTATGGTGGTAAGAGAGATAATTATTTGAGAAACTTTAGATATTAAACTATTGGACTGGACTCATAGTAACAATTACTCCCATTTCCCCAGTAAGAATTCAATTTGACAGAGTGACTTAAATACTATCTTTTTTTTTTAAGAACGGAGAGGAGTACAATAATCCTCTGGGTATTATTTGATAATTTTTCACAATAGTATTGGGAAGTCTCCTACCTGTGACCTTTCCCTTGTTGTCAATAGGAGGATCCCAAGATGCAGTGACTGCTGTTCCTTGATCACCTAATGGCTTCACCTCAAAGTTCTCAGGGCTAGAAGTAGGAACTGCATTTGAAAGTCAGAGGGAGAAACAATTAGATCTACAAATACAATGCGTAACTTCTAAACTAAGACATTCTGTTCGTGGACCTACTTCAAATTGCAATGACAGTTAATATTTACTTCATGTTAATGATTTTCTATGGATCATCAACATTGCACTTTAAGCATAGGGAAAAATTGCTCTTTCTACCCCATGTGAATTGCTGTATTAGTTCTATAGATGGCTGTGAACACTTTTCTTGGGCTGCTTATTTATTTGATACTATATCCAGTGTCAACTCAACAGAGAGATGCATAACCTCCAGTATAACACAAGTATAAAATGGACTACTTGTTAATTTCAAGTCAAGAGGTGAAACAATGTTAGCCTCTTTCTGTATCATGATTCTGGGAGAATGTTTGGACCATTCTTTTTGCACCAGCTGAGAATTTTAACTTAGTGCCAAACTCCTGTCTTTTCCCATTACACTGCACATGGTTTCCATTTAAATAATTATTTAATGGTTTCACATTTGTCTCAAAACTTCTATGCATGGCAAAACCTAACCTTAACAGCACTTGTGAATGTACACACTGGAGGCCCAAAATAGTTGTTAAAATGTTTATTATTGAGTCATTATCTATTATTATTTATATTTTAATTTATTGTTGTGGCTAATTTTGCAATGACTTGCATGATGAAACCAGTTGAAAAGGTAACACAGAATGTGGTCATGTCTTGTACCTGGTTTCCTTGGAGTCCTACTTTATGCATAATTCCATGCAAGTACTTTAAAGCAGTCAAATCACCAACTCCAAAACAAATTTTAAAAATTGAGTTTTATTATCTTGAAAATACGATTTGAGTTGTTTCGAGAAATGCTAACTCTCAAACTGATTGTACAGTTGTGATTTCTGCATAAAATGAAGACTCCTACAAATGAGCAAAATCTTGGGATCTTATTGCACATTATGTTTGCCCACCCTCCAAAATTGACTGGGAATCTACTGGAACCAGCATCTATGTCATGGTGATTGCAATCATAGAATCCCTACAGTCTGGGAGAAGATCATTCAGCCCATTGAGTCCATACTGACTTATTCTGATGTCTCGTTATCAGCTGCAGTAACATCTGCCTGTGCCTCTGATTACAGAGACTCCGTATCACAATTGATAGCTTGGAACCTGATTTCCCTCTCAACACATTACAGCTAGTCACCCCCCACATTTTCCAAAAGAGCATATTTGTTTGAGATGGGGATAGCCACAGGGGACTCCTGCACTACTTGCCTTCCTCTCCTACCTTTCCTGGAGGTAACCCATATACCTGACTGTATCTGCAGTTTTTCTACCTTCCTGAAACTGCCAGCCATCACACCCGACTTTTGTAAATTCCTCATTGCCTCTATCTGCTGCTCCAACCAATCCATGCAATCCGATAGGATTCGCAATCAAGCACACTTGCTGCAGCCATAGTCATCAGTCACATGGAAAATCTCCTTAATCTCCCACATCTGATCACTTTACTAAAGGCCATCTTTGCACCTTAACAATGTTCAGATCCAGAAAATAGCCTTGCTTTACAGCTCTGAAAACACTGCTCTAGGCTAACTTAGTATCTATGTTTTATATTTGTAAAATTTAACCAAGAGATCAATCTCAATAAAAAGCATATGATCAAAAAAGAACCCACCCTCCTCACTATTGTAGATTTACAAAAAAAAAGTCAGGTTATACTTTAAAAACTAGTCACTTAGCTGTTCCCCTGCTGAGAGCTCTGCACACAGGTTTCTCCAGCGTAAACTGTGAATTTCACCGTTTATTGTTCTTGGAATGAATTCCAATGTCCAGAGATACTTGAAACTAAACAACAGAGGTAGTCAGCTCTACAGGTTGACTCTGGGTCAGACAGCTGTGCAGGTTTACTTCTCTGTTTGTTTCACTTCCCACGTGGTCCGTACTTTGTCTGTCTTCCTCCTTTTCTAAGTGCTGTTGTTTTGATCCTTTTTTCCCCAAAGTTCCAAAACAATGCAACAGCTTATAAAACAGTAATTACTGCTCCTATATTTTGAGGAAATCAGCTCCAACACTGAAAATACCTCCAAAAAAAGCAGCTCTTACAGCTATTGTTTTTTTTTCAGATCCTCCATTTGGATTACCCAGGGATTGAGTGAATCCCTAGAAGAGTATAAAGGCAGTAACAGTACACTTAAGAGTTGCAAAATGAGATAGCTTTGGCAAATAAGGTTAAAGAGAATACAACTGGATTCAACAAATACATTTAAGAAAAATGAGTAATTAGGAAGAGAATAGAGCACCTTACAGATCAGCAAGGCCACCTGTGTGAGGAATCGCAGGAGATGGGGGAGATACTAAACGAGTATTTTGCATCAGTGTTTACTATTGAGAAGGATATGCAAGATACAGAATGTGGGCAAATAGGTAACAACATCTTGAAAAATGTCCATATTACAAAGGAGAAGGTGCTGGATATCTTAAAATGCATAAAGGTGGATAAATCACCAGGACCTGATCAGGTGTACCCTAGAAATCTGTGGAAAGCTAAGGAAGTGATTGCTGGCCCCTTCCTGAGATATTTGTATCATCGATAGTCACAGGTGAGGTGCTTGAAGACTGAAGGTTGATCAACGTAGTGCCACTATTTAAGAAAGTTGATAAGGAAAAGTCAGGGAACTACAGACATTAGTGCCTGACATTAGTGGTGGGCAAGTTTTTGGAAGAATCCTGAGAGACAGGATTTGAATGTATTTGGAAAGGCAAGGACTAATTAGTAGTCAACATGATTTTGCCATTTATATAAATGATTTGGATGTGAACATATGAGGTACAGTTAGTAAGTTTTCAGAAAACACCAAAATTTGATGTGCAGTGGAGAGGAAGGAGTTTTATCTCAGAGTGCAATGGGACCTTGATCAGATGGGCTAATGGGCTGAGGAATGTTGGATGGAGTTTGATTTAGGTAAATGTGAGGTGCTCCATTTTGGAAAGGCAAATCAGGGTAGGAATTTTACACTTAAAGGTATGGGGAGTGTTACTGAACAAAGAGATCTTGGAGTGCAGGTTCATAGTTACTTGAAAGTGGAGTCACAGGTAGATAGGATAGTGAAGAAGGTTTGGTATGCTTGCCTTTATTGGTCAGAGTATTGAGTATAGGAGTTGGGAGGTTATGTTGCGGTTGTACAGGACATTGGTTCGGCCACTTTTGGAATATTGCATGTAATTCTGGTCTCCTTGCTATAGGAAGGATGCTGTGAAACTTGAAAGGGCTCAGAAAAGATTACAACGATATTGCCAGGGTTGTTGAGCTATCGGGAGAGGCTGAATAGGCTGGGGCGATTTTCTCTGAAGCATCAGAGGCTGAGAGGTGACCTTATAGAGGCAAATAGCCTACGTTTTTTTCCCCCGGAGTGGGGGAGTTTGAAACTAGAGGGCATAGGTTTAAGGTGAGGGGGAAAAGATTTAAAAGGGGCATAAGAGGCAACATTTTTGTGTATGGAATGAGCTGCCAGAGGAAGTAGGGAGGCTGGTACAATTATAACATTTAAAAGACATCTGGTTAGGTACATGAATAGGAAGGGTTCAGAGAGATATGGGCCATATGCTAGCAAATGGGATTTGAGTAATTTAGGATATTAGTTTGGCATGGGCAAGTTGGACCAAACAGTCTGTTTCCATGCTATATGACTATATGACACTCTGAACAGCATCCCACCCACATCCACCAACCCGCTCCAACTCCCATGCTTTCTTTGTTTCCCTGCATCTCTCATGGCTAACCCACCTACCCTGAATATCCCTGAACACTGTGGGCAATTTAGCATGACCAATCCAACTAACCTACCCATTTTTGGACTGTGGGAGGGAACCAGAGCAGCCAGAGGAAACCTTTACAGAGTCTGAAGGATAATCTTCAAACTTTACACAGCTGCCTGAGGATAGAATTGAACATGGGTACCTGGCACTGTGAGGTAGAAGCACAACAGTGCCACTCACAAAAGTATTTGGGAAGATATAGTTAATAGGATATTTTAAGAAAATAAATTACTATCATGTTCACATTGCTGCGAAACCATTAGTTTCCACTTCTCCTGGCTAGATGCAGCTGCTATGTTGAGTATTGCAGTCAGTGGAATGGCTGCCATGTGCAATCTGATCCAAATACTCTTAGTCACTCTCTCCCAGTGCGAGCTGGCTCACTGCCAAATGCCTGCTGGAGCAGAAGGAGCAGCTAGGAAGCAATGGCTGGACACTAATAGGTCAACGTGTGTGCAATTTAACAAGTTATTTATCTGTTCCCAGCAGGGAGTGGACGTAGGTTCCTTGCTACAATGAGGCATTAAGGATTGTTGCTGAATATGCAATTTTAGCCTTAGGAAGACCCAAGCAAGATTTGCACATTCTCTGAGTTCTCTGAAGGAGGATGGTAACAAACTGATATTGTTACTGTTAATGTCACAACTAAGACACATTGAAAAGCCTTGGTGGGGGTAGGTGAACAAAGAACATTACAGCGTAGCAACAGGCCCTTCGGCCCTCCAAGCCTGCACCGATCCAGATCCTCTATCTAAATCTACCGCCTGTTTTCTAAGGATCTGTATCCCTTTGCTCCCTCCCCATTCATGTATCTGTCTAGAAATATCTTAAATGACGCTATCATTCCTGCTCATATCACCTCTGCTGACAACACATTCTGGGAACCCACCACCCTCTGCGTAAAGAACTCTCCACATATATCTCCCCTAAACTTTTCCCCTCTCACTTTGAACTCATGACCCCTAGTAATTGAGTCGTCCACTCTTGGAAAAAGTTTTTTGCTATCCACTCTGTCTACACCTCCCATGATTTTGTAGGCCTCAATCAGGTTCCCACCCAACCTCTATGAAGTATATACAAGTTAATTTGGCAGTTATGTAGTTAGTGCTGTAATACATGTATAGGATCATGTTACAGGACTCAGGTAACAGATAATGGTAGCACACTATGATAGGCTAGTTAAATCACATGATAGATGAGCTAATGGTAAAGTCAATGGTGGTGTAATGTGATAGGTTAAGTGTAAGCAGTGGACCAGGGTGGAAGAAGATGATTAGTTTAGAGAGACAAAGCAAGCTCGAATGATTGGTTATGTTAATACTATCAGATAAGCGCGGGAACTAGAAAAGTATAAACTGGAGCAGCTCCAGGAGGGGCGTGGGCAAACAGGAAAGACATTTTCTGATTTTCTGCTTGTATTTGCAAATAAAATTTAACCTCACGAAGGATTTTCTGCGGATCCTGGTAATTTTCTGAGAGGATTGGGTGATCTTTCCACAAACCACCTTCTTTCCAATGAAAGTAATCCTAATCTACTCAAGCTCTCTTCATAACTAGCACCCTCCATACCAGGAAACATCCTGGTGAATCTCCTCTGCACCCTTTCCAAGCATCCACATCCTTTTGGTAATGTAGAGACCAGAATTGTACTCAGTATTCCAAATGTGGCCAAACCAAAATCTTATACAATTGTAACATGACCTGCCAACTCTTGTACTCAATACCCTGTCCGATGAAGGAAAGCAAGCCTTTTGCCTTCTTAACCTCTCTCTACTGACTTGCACTGCCACCTTGAGGGAACAATGGACCTGAACACCCAGATCTCTCTATACATCAATTTTCCCTAGGACTTTTCCAATTACTGTATAATTTGCTCTGGAATTGCATCTTTTAAAATGCATCACCTTGCATTTGTCCAGATAGAACTCCATCTGTCATTTCTCTGCTCAACTCTCCAATCGATCTATATTCTGCTGTATTCTCTTCACTATCTGTTACTCCACCAATCTTAGTGTCATGTCAAAAATTGCTAATGAGGCAACCTATACCTTCCTCCAAATCATTTATGTATATCACAAACAACAATGGTCCCAGCACGGATCCCTGTGGTCTCCATTTTGAGAAAATCCCTTCCACTACTACTCTCTGTCTCCTGTTGCCCAACCAGTCCTCTATCCATGTAGCTAGAACACCCTGGACCCCATGTGACTTCACCTTTTTCATCAGCCGACCATGGGGAACCTTATCAAACGCCTTAAAGTCCATGTATATGACATATACATCCCTTCCCTCATCAATCAACTTTGTCACCTCTTCAAAGAATTCTATTGGGTTTGTTTCCCTGCACAAAATCATTCCGTCTATCACTGATAAGCCCATTTTCTTCCAAATGGGTATGTATCCTATTCCTTATTAACTTCTCCAGTAGCTTCCCTACCACTGATGTCAAGCTCACAGGTCTATAATTACCTGGATTATCCCTGCTACCCTTCTTAAACAAGGGGACAACTTTGGTGATTATCCAGTCCTCTGGAACCTCCCCCATTTTCAAGGATGCTGCAAAGAAATCTGTTAAAGCCCCAGCTATTTCCTCTCTCGCTATATACTTCACCTCAACATCTGCCATGTCCCCTCTCCTCGGTGAACACTGATGCAACATACTCATTAAGAATCTCACTCATTTTCTCTGACTCCACGCATACCTTTCCTCCTTTGTCCTTGAGTGGGGCAATCCGTTCTCTCATTATCTTCTTGCTCCTTATATATGGGCTTTGGGGTTTTCCTTAACACTGCTCGCTAAGGATATCTCGTGACCTCCTTTAGCCCTCTTAATTCCTCGTTTCAGATTGGTCCTACATTCCCGATATTCTTTCAAAGCTCCATCTGACTTCAGTCACTTAGACCTTATGTGTGCATCTTTTTTCTTCTTAGCTAGTCTCACAATCTCACCTGTCATCCATGGTTCCCTAATCTTGCCATTTCTATCCCTTATTTTCATAGGAACATATCTCTCCTGATCTCTAATCAACCTCTCTTTAAAAGCCTCCCACACATCGAATATGGACATCCCTTCAAACAGCTGCTCCCAATCTACATTCCCCAGCTCTTGCCGAATTTTGCTATAGTTGTCCTTCCCCCAATTTAGCACTCTTCTTTAAGGGCCACTCTCGTCTTTGTCCATGATTATTCTAAAACTTATGGAACTGTGATCACTATTCCAAAGTAATCCCCCACTGAAACTTCAATCACCTGGCCGGGCTCATTTCCTAACACCAGGCCCTTTCCCGAGTTGGACTACTTAAATACTGCTGTAGAAAACCCTCCTGGATGCTCCTAACAAATTCTGCTTCATCCAATCCTCTAACACTAAATGAATCCCAGTCAATGTTGGGAAAGTCTGTCATTCCTATATTTTTCTACGATCTCTCTAAATATTTGTACCTCAATCACACATTCGCTGTTGGGAAGCCTGTAGTACAGTTCCAACATTGTTGCCGCACCCTTCCTATTTCTGAGCTTTGCCCATTTTGACTCACTATTCTATAGTGTCCTCCTTCAGCACAGATGTGATATCTTCTTTGACCAGTAATGCAACTCCTCCACCCCTTTTACCTCCCTCTCTATCCTGCGTGAAGCATCAATGTCCTGGGACATTTAGTTGCCAATCATGCCCTTCCCTCAACCAAGTTTCAGTAATAGCAATAACATCATACTCCCAGGTACTGATTCAAGCCCTAAGTTCATCTGCCTTACCTACTATACTTCTTCCATTAAAACAAATGCACCTCAGACCACCAGTCCCTCTGCGTTCATCTGCCACTTCCTGCCTACTCTTCCCCTTAGTCATGCTGACTTCATTAACTAGTTCCTTACAGGCTTTAGTTACTACCTCCTTCCTATTCACTAACCTTCTCATTTGGTTCCCATCCCCCATTCCACCTTAGTTTAAACCCTCCCCACAGCGTTAGCAAAAGCACCCCCAATGACATTGATTCCAGTCCAACCCAGGTGTAGGCCATCCAATTTGTAATTGTCCTACCTCTCCCAGAACCGGTCCCAATGTCCCAAAAATCTGAACCCCTCCCTCCTGCACCATCTCTCAAGCTCCGCATTCATCCTGAATATTCCATCATTCCTACTCTGACTCATACGTGGCACTGGTAGCAATCCGAAGATTACTATCTCTGAGGTCCTACTTTTTAACTTGGTTCCTAACTCCCTAAATTCTTTGTGTAGGACCTCATCCTGGTTTTTACCTATATCATTGGTGCCTACATGCACCACGACAACTGGCTGTTCGCCCTCTCCCTTGAGAATTTTTTGCAGTTGATCTGAGACATCCCTGACACGTGCACCTGGGAGGCAACATACCATTTGGAAGTCTCGTTTTCAACCACAGAAATTCCTATCTACTCCCCTTACAATTGAATCCCCTATGACCATAGCCCTTCCACTCTTTTTCCTGCCCTCTGAACAGCAGAGTCAGCCATGGTGCCATGAACTTGGCTACTGCTGCCTTCCCCTCGTGACCCATCTCACCCAACAGTATCCAAAATGGTATACCTGTTTTGGAGGGAGATGACCGCAGGGGACACCTGCACTGCCTGCCTATGTCCCTGAAGTTCCCACATTGAGCAAGATGGGTTAAGGAAGGAATTTTGGACATGTTACCAGGTGGTCTGTGATTTTATTTTTTCCCTGTTGACTATCCTGTTGCAATAGTCAGGGGAAAGAAGAGATAGTTGAAGTTAGCACAATGTCATCTTACAGAACAGAGATTTAAATTGTACTCTACTGACTGCTGAAAACATGAGACTGCTGACAGAGACAGGAAGCAAGTGGTGTCCAGGTATAAGAATCTCCAAATGTGGCTTAGATGAAGGTCCACAGAAAGAACAATGGCCACTGTCAGCTGGAACAGCATCCTCAGCAGGAGGAACGACTCAAAGCCAGTGGGTACATGGTGAGATTCTATTAACTATCTCTCTCTTGATATGAAAACTTCTTAAGATTTGTTCTTCTCCTCTCCTGACAGCAGTGATTAAGTCAATGATGTGATGGCAGCTTTCTGGTAACATGTCCAAAACTCCTTTCTTAATGTGTCAGCTTCATTTTACATGCGACTGTCTACAATGTGATCAATCTTGTCCAAGCTGAATTTTAACTGATATATTTGTGATCTCAGTTTCAGGAATTATTATTGGTCATCATACAAGAATAAAAAACCAGCTTTTTTCTTTCCTCAGTCAGATATTCTGAAGTTAATATGTGCACTGTTATTGCCAGGCAAAGAGGGCAAAGGCTTGGGAACTTTATGATCTATATGTACGAGAATTTTTGTACACAGAACAATTCTAACAAAAAGTAAAGGAGAAAGAATGAAATAGCTGTGGGTGAGTCATAGGAGAGATGACAAATTATCTGGTTGAAAAAAAAGAGACCGGGGAAGATTTTTAAAAAGTGAAGTGGAAACATTTATGAGGCAACTCCAGAAAGTAGTACATTATTAAAGAGCCATCCAGGTTGTTTGGATAAATACAGGAGATGGTGATGTACTGGGATTAGAACTGCTTCAGACAATGGCCATGTTTTAATTTGAAACAGTAAACTATGATCAGATTATTTGGCTTTCAAGACCAAGAAGCCCTTGAACTCTGTTTCTAACTCAGTATTAATTTGCTGAGTTGAGGCTGTGCAAGGGGCCATTGCCCTCATTCTATAAAGAGCTGTGTGGAGAAGGAAGGTCACACCAAAACTCCAGTCCAGAAAGGACACACCAAGACTCTCCTCCAGAACTGCCTCATGATTTCTACTCAGAAACATGACATTAATATCTTATACACAAAATGTTGAAACATTACATGTTTTTGAATTCCTAGATTTATGGAAGGAATAACTTTGAATAAATTTCAAAAATATAAAATGCGCCAACTGTTTTTACTCTAAGTTACCTCCCACTTGCCATCTGTCTTGCTCAACTCTCCTAAATTTACACAATGAACAAGGACTCAAGAAAGGTGATGAACAGAAGGAAATGAGTGAGGGAGCAAGAGGAGCCATGAGCAAAAATGTAGGAAGCCTGCAGCAGGGAGATTGGTAGATTTATACAGCACAGAAAAGGCCTGCTGGATCGAGTCTGCACTGACACAACTATTCGTCATGATGTGGAGATACCTGATGCAGGAGCAGTGCTCTGAAAGCTTGTACTTCCAAATAAACCTGTTGGACTATAGCTGGTGTTGTATGATGTTTAACTATAACTACCAGTGTGCTAATCCCAATTTCCTGCACTTGTTCCATATTTTTGAATGTTGTGATATTTGAAGTGCTCATCCAAATATTTTTAAAATTTGTAAGGTGTCCAGCCTCTACTACCTCCCCAGGCAGAGTATTCCAGATTCTCACCACCTGTTGAGTGAAAATGTTTTTTCCCCAAATTCCCTCTGAATCTCCTGCCCCTTATCTGAAAACTACGCCCTCTCATGGTTGACCCCTCAACCAAAGGGAACAGCAGCTCTCTATTCACTCTGTCAATACCCCTCATAATCTTACGTCAGTCTTCTCTGCTCTAAAGAAAACAATCCAAGCTTATTTAATCTCTCCTTAAAGCTTAATTTCTCTATTCCAAGCAATCTTGGTGAACCATTTGCCAAGAGGTGCGAGGGAGGAACGAAGGACTTCTGGGGAGTTTTTAAGTGAGTGATATCTAAACCTGAGACCCTACACCGTAGGATCTTCCTCCCATCCACACCTCCTCTAACCTTACTAAGAGTCTGTAAACTAGGTAAGTTTTCAGGTTTCTCTTTTTTTTCATCTCTTCCTTTGTTTAGTTCTGTGCGGGCTTTCAGAGTAGCGGGATATGGATGTCAGGGCAGTTGCATGTTCCTCTGCAGAATGTGGCAGGTGAGAGACACTTCACATGTCTCTGTCGACTACATCTGCGGGAAGTGCACCTAACTCCAGTTCCTCGAAAACTGAGTTAGGGAACTGGAGCTGGAGCTGGATGAACTACGGATCATCTGGGAGGCTGAGGGGGAAATTGAGAGGATATACAGGGAGGTGGTCACTCCCCAGACACAGGATAAAGACAGCTGGGTTACTGTCAGGGGGAGGAAAGGGAACCGACAGTCAGAGCAGGGATCCCCTGTGGCCGTTCCCCTCAGCAATAAGTATACCGTTTTGGATACTGCTGGTGAGTACGGCCTACCAGGGGAAAGCCATAGTTGTCAGGTCTCTAGCACTGAGCCTGGCACTGTGGCTCAGAATGAAAGTGGGGGAAATAGAAAAGCGCTAGTGGTAGGGGACTCAACAGTTAGACGGATTGACAGGAGATTTTGTGGTCAGGAACGGGAGTCCCGGAAGGTATGTTGCCTCCCTGGTGCCAGGGTCCGGGATGTCGCCGATCGTGTTTACAAGATTCTGAAGGGGGAGGGTGAGCAGCCAGAAATTGTGGTACATATTGGCACCAATGATATAGCCAGGAAAGGGATTGAGGATCTGAAAAGTGACTACAGAGAGTTAGGTTGGAAGCTGAAGAGCAGGACGAGTAGAGTAGTGATCTCAGGTTTGCTACCGGTGCCACGAGATAGTGAGATGAGGAACAGTCAGCAAATGCAACTTAACACGTGGCTGCGAGGCTGGTGCAGGAGGGAGGGCTTCAGATACCTAGACCATTGGGATACCTTCTGGGGAAGGTGGGACCTGTACATGAAGGATGGTTTGCACCTGAACTGGAGGGGTACAAATGTCCTGGGTGGGAGATTTGCTCATGCGATTCGCGAGGATTTAAACTAGTTTGGCAGGAGGGTGGGAATCGGAGCCACATGTCTGAGAGGGGGTCAGTTGCAGACAGGACATATTGAATCTATCAGGAAGGTTTCTCACGCTATGAAACAAAGGGATCGGTTAAAGTGTGTCTCCTTTAATGCAAGGAGTGTCCGGAATAAGAGTGATAAACTTAGAGCATGGATCAGTACTTGGGGCTACGATGTTGTGGCCATAACAGAGACATGGGTTTCACAGGGGCAGGGATGGTTGCTTGATGTTCCAGAGTTTAGAAAGTTTAAAAAGAACAGGGAGGTTGGAAAAAGTGGAGGGGGTGTAGCATTGCTAATCAGAGAGTGCATCACAGCTACAGAAACAAAGGTTGTTGAGGAAGGTTTGTCTACTGAGTCAGTATGGGTGGAAGTTAGGAACAGCAAGGGAACAGCCACCACATTGGGGGTTTTCTACAGAACACCTAATAGCAGTAGAGAGATTGAAGTTCTCATAGGCGGGCAGACTCTGGGAAAATGCAAAAGTAGCAGGGTTGTGGTTATGGGCGATTTCAACATTCCCAATATCGACTGGAACCTCCTAAGTGCAGATGGTTTGGATGGAGCTATTTTTGTCAAGTGTGTTCAGGAGGGTTTCCTTACTCAGAATGTAGACAGACCGACGAGGCGAGAGGCCATTTTGGATTTGGAGCTCGGTAACGAGCTAAGACAGGTGTCAGATCTCACGGTGGGAGAGCATTTTGGTGAAAGTGATCACAACTGCTTCACATTTAGCATAGCCTTGGAGACTGAAAGGTGCAGTTACCGAGGGAAGATATTTAATTGGGGAAAAGGAAGTTATGACGCTATCAGACAGGAGTTGGGAAGTATAGACTGGGAGCAATTGTTCCACAGAAAGGGCACAGCAGACATGTGGAGACTATTTAAGGAACAGTTGTTGCGAGTGATGCACAAATTTGTTCCTCTGAGACAGGTAAGAAGGGGTAAGATTAAGGAACCTTGGATGATGAGAACCGAGGAGCTTCTCATCAAAAGGAAGAAGGCAGCTTACGTAAGGAGGAGGAAGCAAGGATCTAGCACAGCTTTAGAGGATTACAGGCTTGCTAGAAAGGAGCTTAGAAATGGACTGAGGAGAGCCAGGAGGGGGCATAAAAAAGGCTTGGCAAGAAGGATTAGGGAGAACCCAAAGGCGTTTTACTCATACGTGAGGAATAAGAGAACGATCAGGGAGAAGGTAAGGCTAATCAGGGATAGTGGAGGGAACTTGTGCATGGAGTCTGAGCAGATAGGGGAAGCCCTAAATGAGTTTTTTGCTTTGGTTTTCACCAAGGAAAGGGAACTTGTTATAAATGAAAACTTAGAGGAGCTGGGATACAGTCTTAACTAGATCAAGATTGATGAAGATGATGTGCTAGAAATTTTGGAAAACATTAAGATTGATAAGTCCCCAGGGCCAGACCAGATTTATCCTAGGCTGCTCCAGGAAGCGAGAAAAGAGGTTGCTAAGTCGCTGGCGAGGATCTTTGCCTCCTCACTCTCCACAGGAGTCGTACCGGAGGATTGGAAGGAGGCGAATGTTGTTCTACTTTTCAAGAAGGGTAATAGGGAAATCCCTGGTAATTACAGACCAGTCAGTCTCACATCTGTGGTCAGCAAAGTTGTGGGAAGAATTCTGAGGGATAGGATTTATGACTATTTGGCAAAGCATAGTGTGATTAAAGGCAGTCAGCATGGCTTTGTGAGGGGCAGGTCATGCCTCACAAATCATATTGAGTTCTTTGAGGAGATGTCAAGACAGGTCGATGACGGTCAAGCAGTGGATGTGGTGTATATGGAATTCAGCAAGGCATTTGATAGGGTTCCCCATGGTAGGCTCATTCATAAAGTCAGGTACTGAAAAGACACAGCAGGCCAGGCTGCATCCAAGGAGCAGGAGAATCGACGAATTCTTCAGGAGAATTCCGGAAGAAGGGCTTATGCCCGAAACGTCGATTCTCCTGCTCCTCGGATGCTGCCTGGTCTGCTGTGTTTTTCCAGCACCACATTTTTCAACTCTGGTCTCCAGCATCTGCAGTCCTTACTTTCTCCTCATTCATAAAGTCAGGAAATATGGGATACAGGGAGACTTGGCTATCTGGATTCAGAATTGGCTGGCTGACAGAAGGCAGAGAATGATTGTAGATGGAAAGTATTCTGCCTGGAAGACAGTGTTGAGTGGGGTCCTGCAGGGCTCTGTTGGTGAGCCTCTGCTCTTTGTAGTTTTTATAAATGACTTGGATGAGGAGGTTGAGGGGTGGGTTAGTAAATTTGCATATGACACAAAGGTTGGAGGTGTCGTCGATAGTATAGAGGGCTACTGCAGGCTACAGCGTGACATAAACAAGATGCAGAGCTGGGCTGACAAATGACAGGTGGAGTTCAACCTGGATAAATGCAAAGTGATGCATTTTGGAAGGTCGAACTCGAATGCTGAATATAGGATTAAAGACTGGATTCTTGGCAGAGGGATCTGCGTGTGCAAGTACATAGATCTCTCAAAGTCGCCACCCAAGTGGATAGGGTTGTTAAGAATGCATATGGTGTTTTGGCTTTCATCAACAGGGGGATAGAGTTTAAGAGCCGTGAGATTTTGCTGCAGCTCTACAAGTCCCTGGTGAGACCACACTTGGAATATTATGTCCAGTTCTGGTCGCCCTACTATAGGAAAGACACAGAGGCTTTGGAGAGGGTGCAAAGAATGTTTACCAGGATGGTGCCTGGACTGGAGGGCTTGCCTTATGAAGAAAAGTTGAATAAGCTTGGACTTTTCTCTCTGGAGAGAAGGAGGAAGAGAGGAGACCTGATCGAGGTGTACAAAATAATGAGAGGAATAGATAGAATCAATAGCCAGAGACCTTTCTCCAGGGCAGGACTGACTGGTACGAGAAGTCATAGTTTGAAGATATTAGGAGGAAGGTTTAAAGGAGACATCAGAGGTAGGTTCTTTATGCAGAGAGTTGTGAATGCATGGAATGCGTTGCCAGCTGAGGTGCTGGAAGCGAAGTCATTGGGGACATTTAAGCGACTGCTGGACATGCACATGGATAGCAGTGAGTTGAGGGGTGCATAGGTTAAATTACTGTATTTTACATTAGGATTAATTCTTGGCACAACATCATGGGCCAAAGGGCCTGTTCTGTGCTGTACTTTTCTATGTTCTGTGTTCTATGTTCTACCTCCTCTGTAACCCCTCCAGTGCTGTCACATTCTTCTTGCAGTGTGGCGACCAGAACTGTATATAGTACTCCAGTTGTGGCCTGACCAACGCTCTGTACAACCCCAACATCATCTCCTTGCTCTTATACTCTATGCCACGATGAAAGCAATTATCCTATTTGCCTTATCTATCCTATTCACATGCTCTGCCAATTTCAGGGATATGTGAATAATTACCACAAGATCCCATTATTACTTTAAGTTACCGAGTGTTGTGCAATTCATTAAATACTCCTCATCTTGTTTCTTCTTCCAAAGTAAATCACCTCTCACTTAGCAGGGTTAAATGCTATCAGCCCCTGGTCTGCCCATCTGACCAACCCAGCTATATCGTCCCGTTACCTACAAACCATCTTTTTTGCTATTAGCCTATCTACCAACCTTGGTGATGACTGCAAATTTGCTTAACATTCGCCCACATTTTCATCTACTTCATTTATGTATATAACAAACATTAAGGGTCCCAGTATTGTTCCTTGTGGACACCGGCCTCCAGTCACTCAAACAGCCTTCTACCACTATCCTTTGTGTCCTATTACTAAGCCAGTTTCTGATCCATCTCACCAAGTTTCCCTCAATTCTATGTGCTTATACCTTTTCAAACAGTCTCCTATGTGGGATGTTATCAAGAGCTTTGTTAAAATCCATTTCAACTACATCAACTAAACTTCCCTCATCTACATAGTTGATCATATTTTTTTCAAAATTCTAACAAATTTGTTAAGCATGACCTCCCTCTCCAATAGTTTCCCTACCACTGACATGAGATTCACCAGCCTGTAATTTCTGGGTTCATCTCTACCAAAAGTGGAACCACATTTGCCATCTTCCAGTCCCCTGGCACTTTCTCCATCGCCAGAGAGGAATTGAAAATTTGTGTCAGAGCCGCCTTCAATTTCAGCTCGTCCCCCACAGCAATTTATCCAGGCCAGGTTATTTGTCTGTTTTTAAGCCTGACAGAGCCTACAATACCTCCCCTGTGCAAGATTCGGAGATGCCGGTGTTGGACTGGGGTGTACAAAGTTAAAAATCACACAACACCAGGTTATAGTCCAACAGGTTTAATTGGAAGCACACTAGCTTTCGGAGCGACGCTCCTTCATCAGGACAATCACCTGATGAAGGAGCGTCGCTCCGAAAGCTAGTGTGCTTCCAATTAAACCTGTTGGACAATAACCTGGTGTTGTGTGATTTTTAACTTTGTACTCCCCTGTGCAAGTTCATCACAGTCTGTTTTCCTCAATTCTATACAAACATTCTCTTTTTCCAGAGTGAAGACTGAAGAGAAGTATTCATTCAATACCCTTCCAATAACCTGAAGCTTCACATACAGGTTGCCCTCTTGGTCCCAAATGGGCTCTACACATTCCCTTTAATGTACTTATAACATATCTTTGGATTCTCCCCAATCCTGTTTGCAAGTCCTTTCTCATGCCCCCTTTTGCTCTTCTAATTGTTTTCTTAAGTTCCCTCCAGCATTCCCTGCATTCCTCTAGGGCTGCAGATGAATTGCCCCCTTTGGACTTGCTAAACTCCTACTCTTCTTCCTTATCCAGTCCTGAATTGTTCTAGATATCCAGAGTTCTCTGAACTTATTGCTCCTAAATTTCCCTCTAAAGGGTACATGTTGGACCTGTGCTCTCTCCAGCTTTTTGAATGCTCCCCATTGCTTCATAAGGAGCTATTCTTAGTCTACTGTGGCCAGATCCTGCTTTATTTTAATAAAATCTTCCTTATTCCAAACCAAAGCAGTATTTTGCAGACCATCTTTTTCCACATCCAGAACATATCTGTACCATGATGTGTTGTGGTTGCTATCACTAAAATGATCCCCCACTGCTACATTGAACACTTGTCTGGCTTCATTCCCAAGAACTATATCTAGCACTACACCATCCCTTGTTGGGCTTTCTATGTGTTGATATAAAAAAAACTTCCCTGGATATGTTTCAAGAAATCCGCTCTTTTGAGACCCTTAATGCTATGACAATCCCAATTTACGTTGGAAAAGTTGAAATCCCCTGGTATAATTACCCAATTCTTACTCATACATAGTTCTATGCACTGTCTACATGTTTGCTCCTCTTTTTCCTGCTGACTCTTTGGAGGTGTATAATACATTCCCAGTATTATTCCCTGAAGAAGGGCTCATGCCCGAAACGTCGATTCTCCTGCTCCTTGGATGCTGCCTGACCTGCTGTGCTTTTCCAGCAACACATTTCCAGCAAAGAACAAGCCCAGTTTGTTCAACCTTTCCCCATAAAACACTTGCTCATTCCAGGTATCAATCCTTTTCAGGGAGAAAGTGAGGACTGCAGATGCTGGAGATCAGAGCTGAAAATGTGTTGCTTATGCCCGAAACGTCGATTCTCCTGTTCCATGGATGCTGCCTGACATGCTGCGCTTTTCCAGCAACACATTTTCAGATCAATCCTTTTCAATCAGTCGATGGATATTCATTATTCAATTGATGTCCCTCTTGGTCTGTATGTGCAAAGATGAGGGAGAGTGGATCACATCATTTAGTAGCCCATTGGTGTTCGTGAAGTCAGATGGCTAATTTTCTAAATGATATGATCCACTCTCCCTCATCTCTGTACATACAGACCAAGAGGGCCATCGATTCAACTATGACAAAGCAACCATTCTAGGACAGGCCAACCAGAGACACGCAAGAGTGTTCTTGGAAGCCTGGTTTTCAACCAAAAAGGCCATCAACAAACACAAAGATAGACCCAGTGTTCAAACTGCTGCAGAGAAGACCTGGAAGTGACACTCACCCCAACAGACCAGACCGCATAAAACCCAAGCGGAACAGAACAACAGCACTTCATGAAAGTCACAATAATGATGTTACCCAGCATGGTAACAAAACGTCAGCACAATAACTCAGCAGCTCGGCAAGCTAACCAACTACCGCATCCACAACCTGAGCTACAGATCTTCGCAAAAACCTTAAAAATGTGCTAATATTTTACAATAGTATTTGTGTGGCACCTTGCCTTCTAGAAATCCAAATATAGTACATCACAGGGTGCCCCTTAGCCATTGCAGATGTTAAACTTTTAAAAAATCTCCAATGAATTGTTAAACATGATTTCCCTTTCACACATCATGCTGACTTCCCAATTTCTTTTAACGTGGCCTAAGTGCCAATTATAATTTCTCTAACAGTTGATTACAACATCTTCCCCACCAAGTTGCAGAAGTAATGCTGAAAGGGAAATTCTTACACTTGAGCACACCAGCCCCATTACATCAGTCTTGCTATATTATGTAAAGCAAGGCTTATTGTGTACATTACCAAATATCTGGGCCTTAAGAATATGTTCAGATCTGGCATTTTTAATGCTTAACTAACAAAATAGACTTGCTTCTTAACCATTTCAGGACATCTGCTCTCTCCAGTGCCATCATATTCTCATTCTGGAGACCCCCTCCTCTCACCCTTTCTTTCCTTCTCTAATTTTCCTCAATACTTTCTATCCAGGGATGTTTTCAATCAATCAAATCCTGGCCCTTGGGGTAGGGGATGGGGGCGGCACGGTGGCTCAGTGATTAGCAGCGCCAGGGACACGCATTCAATTCCCGCCTCGGGAGACTGTCTGCGTGGAGTTTGCACGTTCTCCCCATGTCTGCGTGAGTTTCCTCCGGGTGTTCCAGTTTCCTCCCACAATCCAAAGATGGGCAGGCCAGGTGAATTGGTCATGCTAAATTGTCCATAGTTTTAGGTGCATTAGTCAGGGGTAAATATAGGGTAGGGGAATGGGTCTGGGTGGGTTACTCTTCGGAGGGTCGGTGTGGACTTGTTGGGGCTGAAGGGCTGTTTCCATACTGAAGGGAATCTAATCTAAATTAACTTTGTCTCCATTACTGCTACAACATCATATTTCCATGAGGTCATGTTTTGCCCAGAGTATGCCAAACTGATTCAGCATCCTCCTTGCATTTTTATATATTAAATCTTAACTTGACACCATCTAACCCCTTACTGTTTCACGATCTTGTAAAATCTACCCTCTTTCTGAATCCTTTTTAAACCTTATTTATCCTTCCTAAAGCTATATCTTGATTTATATACCCTGGCCAAGTTAGTCTAAATCTTCACCAACACAAATAAAATACCTGCAGCCCTGTTGGCATTGAATTTGTCTGGCCTGTCTGGGTTCCACTGCCCTCAAAATGGATCTAGTTTACTTTGACAAAATACTATGTTACAGAGTTTTAACTTGGTGTTTGACGCATTTCCATAGCATAAACAGCAAAAGGTAATACTCATTAATCAACCTCTACCCACAGTCTTGTGACAACACTCCTTGATTATTCAATTTGATTTAGGCCCTGCTTTGGAGCCCACAATGCTCTGATAATTATTTCTCCGTTTTTACATTTTCAACCCTCTTTCGTGATGCTTTGTTCTCAATAACTGACTGAAGGGCTATTTGGATGAGAGACCAGTTTACCCATTAACTAATGAAAATAAAGCTAATTAAAATTAGAGGGTTGGACAGGAAGAAGGGGAATGGAAGGGAAGTAATTGATATGGCAACTGGAAAAAGAGTCAGGGAGCGTACATCAAGTGTTGGTCGAAGTGGTTTGTACTCTTGGATCATTCTATAGTACTGGGAGAGTTGATCTCCTTTAAAACATAGACGGAAGTGGGTATGCAGATGCTGGAGATCAGAGTCAAGATTAGAGTGGTGCTGGAGAAGCACAGCCGGTCAGGCAGCATCCGAGGAACAGGAAAATCGATGTTTTAGGCAAAAGCCCTTCCACCAGCCCTTCTTTAAAACATGCTGGGTTATCAGGAGATCAGGGACTCAGGTTCATTTCCAGTCTTGGGTGACTGTCTGTGTTTAGTTTGCATGTTGTCCTCATGTCTGCATGAGTTTCCACTCTGTGTTCTGGTTTTATCCCACAATCCAAAGATGTGCACGTTAGGTGGATTGGCCATGCTAAATTGACCAATATGTCCAGGGATGTGTAGACTAGGTGGATTAGCCATGGTAAAAGTGCAGGGTTACAGGGTAGGATGGAGGGTGGGTGTGGGTGTGATGCTCTTCAGAGGGTTCATGCAGATTAGATGGACTGAATGCCCTCTTTCTGCGCTGTAGGGACTCTATGATTCTATAAGATTTGAACATTTTCCTGTAAAGTACTTTTGGATCCAGTTATATATATATTTTTAAAGAGCTCTGACCTATTAAAACTGAATAAGTTGGAAGGTTTATAAAAGAGCTGTCAGTCTACATCGGATTAAGTTTGGAAAAACATAGCAACTCTTGACTTTTACAGAAAATCTCTTGATCATTAAAGAGTATGTTTCTTGATCTATGAGATGGTAGAATTGGCATTACCGGGGCTGTTTTGGCTGTAAAACACTGCAGCAATATCTTCTTACTGGCTAGAAGTACTTTCTTGCCTCTCAGAAGTGACAATCCATTCTAAAGTTTAAATCAGCACACATATTGCAAGAAAAGCCTTTCGAGTTCCACACCATTGCTGACATCTGTCAACACTTCCAATATTTAAAACAGCATAGCCATATTTATCAAATTTAACATGAACAGACATACATAGACTTGGGTTCCACAAACAAGACATTCTAGTAAATAACAGTTATCAGCTTAACATCGGATGATGATATTTCTCTCAAGTGAAAATGGAAATAACAAAGCACACTGTCTTTCAGGTATTGGTTACAAAGTTACTGAATACGAAACAAAATTAAGTTTATTCAAAACTAGTAAGGCCATCAGATTCAAATCCTCCAACACATCGGAAATAAAGTCTATTCCCAATAACTCAAAGGGTGCGGAATTTGAATGACCATATAATTTAGCCTTCTTGACAGGTGAAGTAAATGTCATCAAATAATATAAATAAATTTGAACATGGGGTTACATTTGCAATGACCTTGCAGCACTGAGCATTAAAAACATACCAGACTCTGGTGTTCTTTGAAAAACTGAAACACTCCATTTGCCATCTCTGTCTCCTTGTGAAGTACGAACAGAGAATTCATATATGGAATCTGATGTCAGCTTGTCAATCAGAATTCGCCTATATGTCTTAGATATCTTATAATCCCATTTGGCAGATTCTCCTTTCTCTCTGTATCTAACAGTGTAATATCTGAAAGGTCAAGAAGAACACAAAAATAAAACATTAGACTTGTATAACATTTTACTGTTGTGAGTCATCCCAGGCAGGTCATCCACGGTGGGTGCATGGATAAATTTGGCAGGTGAAACAAAAATTCAAGAGTTTGGTACTTCAAGCCATTTGGGTTGTTCTCTTACTCCATCTTTGAGCTGTTCTTTATACTTTTTTGATGCAATGTAACAACTTACAATCAAGAATTTGACCACTCCAAGGTCCATGATGTCACTGCTCTTGAGCCAGCTGCTGATTCAAAACACATTCAGTAAGGAAGTGCCAGTAAGGAAGTGATTTATTTGCTCTATGGCCACATAGATCAGAGAGCTGGGAGCATGAACCTGCTATTAATAATCACTGTCAACACTAAATCCCTATTGTTTATACTTTCAATTGCTGCTACTTTACTATCAGTGATGTGGAGGAGCCAGTACTGGACTGGGGTGGACAAAGTTAAAAATCACATAACACCAGGTTATAGTCCAACAGGTTTATTTGGAAGCACTAGCTTTCGGAGCGCTGCTTCATCAGGTGTTTTATCATGCAAAATGTTTCAAAAGTGGAATTCAATGACATATATCTCTGTGCTTAAGCATAGATGTGGAGGTGCAGGTGTTAGACTGCGGTGGACAAGGGCAGAAGTCACATGACACCAGGTTTATAGTCCAACAGGTTTATTTGAAATTTCAAGCTTTCAGAATGCTACTCCTTTATCAGATGAAGTGAAGAAAAGCACACAGGCACAGAATTTATAGGCTGAGATCAAAAGATCATACAAATGGTGTGAGTGGAGTATCGATAGCTGAATAATAAGTATCTGCAGATGATCAAAAATGTCAGACAGTGTGAGTAAAGTGTCAACACCTGAATAGCAACTGAAGGGATGACCTATAGTTCAAATAATTGAGTCAGAGAGATAATTACAAAAAGTTAAAAATAAGGTGGTGCTGGAGACAAACCAAATGGCTGGAATAACATGATAGGTATGAGTCACATGCCGATGGTCTAACCAAAGTAGCAAGTAATCCAAAACTATACAAACTAATTAAGGTAGAGAGATCATAGCAAATTATCAAGGTGATAGTGCCAAAACAAGACAGTAACATTTCACAGATACAGAACAGTACGGTGGGGTTAAATGTAGCACAACATGAACCCAAGATCATGGTTGAGGCTGTCTTCATGGATACGGAACTTGGCTATCAGTTTCTGTTTGGCGATCCTGCATTGCTGTGTATCTCAAAGGCGGGCTTGGAGGATGCTTACCCAAAGAATGTCCTTGACCACTGAAGTGTTCCCTGTCTGGAAAGGAACAATCCTGTCTGGCAGTTGTGCGGTCGGGAGTGTGGTGCTGAAAAAGTGTAGCAAGTCAGGCAACATCCGAGGAGCAGGAGAATGGACGTTTCGGGGGAAAAGTCTTTCATTAGGAATGATTGTTGTGCAGTGTCCTATCATTTGTTGTTGTAGTATCTGCATGGTCTCGCCAATATACATGCCTCAGGGCATCCTTGCCTGCAGCATAGGACGACAACGTTGGCTGAGTCACATGAAAATCATCCTTGTACGTGGTGGGTGGTGTTCCCACATGTAATGGTAGTATCTATGTCGAAGATCTGACATGTCTTGCAGAGCTTGCTGTGATAGGGTTGTGTGGTGTTGTAGTCAATTTTATCCTGAAGGCTGGGTAGTTTGCTGCGAACGATGTCTACTTGGTAATTTGGCAGTTGTTTGAAGGGGAGAAGTTGGGGCGTAGGGATGATCTTGGCGAGATGTTTGCCGTCATCGATGACATGTCGAAGGCTGCAAAGAACATGGTGTAGTTTCTCTGCTCCAGGAAAGTACTGGACAATGAAGGGTACCCTATCAGTCATGTCCAATGTCTGCCTTCTGAAGAGGTCATGGCACATGAGACGTGGTGATCGATGAGTTGAGCATCATATCCCATTCTTATGAGAGCATTTTTCAGCACCTTTAGGTCTGTTGCATTTCTCCTTGTCTGAACAGATCCTGTGTATACGCAGGCTTTGTCCATAGGTGATGGCTTCTGAAACATGTTTAGGGTGGAAGTTACAGAAGTGCAGCATCATGAAGGTTTTCCGTGGGCTTGTCATAGAGGAAGGTAGTGAGGTGTCCATCCTTGAGGTGTTCAAGAATGAGACTAATTTTGAAGCGTAGTCCATGGTAAGTCTGATGGTGGGTTGCAACTTGTTGACATCATTGCGTAGTCGCTTCAGTGATTCTGTACTATGAGTCCAGAGGAAGAAAATGTTGTCAATGTATCTGGTGTCTAGCATTGGTTGGAGGAGGCATGGTATATTGGTGAGACTATGTAGACACTATGACAAGGGATGAAAGGACATCATGCAACAACCACCAGACAGAAACGTTCTCTCCCAGTTGGGAAACACTGCAGTCGTCAAGGACATTCAGCCTCTGATCTTTAGACAAGCGTTCTCCAAGCCAGCCTTTGAGATACACAACAATGTAGAATCGCATTGCATAACAATACTATTTTGTTCAAAAAGTACACAGTCTGTAGGCAGTCAGTCCATGTGACACTTTATAAATACCAACTTTGGAAACAGAACAGTCTGACTCAAGGTTGGGATACAGATAGACTCTAACGTCACATCTTTAATGCATTGTCTGAGCTGAGATGTCACTTTTTTTATAAAACCTCAAGTTATTCCAAGGACTGTGACTTGAAAGAAGTTCTGGAATTTACATATTAATCAATCAAAATCTGCAATCCCATTCTAACTGCTCAAAGACTTAACAGCAATTTTGGTTTGTTCAATACATCACATCAGTTGTATGACACTTTTTTATTGAGACCTCCTTCTCAAATACATCTCCCAAGCTGAAGACTCCCCTAGATTCCCATAACTTAAAGCCAAAATCAATCAATCCTAGCCAAAATCCTGGTATTCCTACTATAGGGATGAGCGGGGAGGTCTTATGTAAATTACCCTTGCTCTGTCGCATCATTCTCCATGCTTTGACCGTGTTAATGACAATCAGATTTTTACAATACTCCGCAACAGTTCTCATCCTATCCATAAATAGCAGATTAATAAGGGGACATTTTGCCGGGAGGCCTCAATATCAAGCCATATTGACCTTGGATCCTGACAAGCCCAATCACTCACATAAGACAATAAAGAACCTCTCTGATATCTTTTGAAGTCTGGGCAGCCTACCCCACCCCAACCCCCCCACCCCCAAAAAAGTAGAAGAACCTCATCTGCATAGAGAGTGATTTTATACTCTCTTATTCCCACTTCTGGGGCAACTATTTTAGGGTCCTTCTGAATAGTTTCTGTCAGCGGCTCAATCACTGAAGTAAACAGCAGCGGCTAAAGGGGGCACCCTTGTCGGCTGCCTCCTCCAATACTAAAATTGTCTGATTTTATGCAATTCGCGAGCACCGCTGCTATGGGATCGCTGTACAACACTGCCATCTAGCTGGTGCATTTTCCCCCCCCCTCCAAAAGACTAAACCATTCCAAAACATAAAAAAGGCACGGTCATTCCATCTGATCAAATGCATTTTCCGCATCTAAGGTGACTACCAAACCCAGGATCGCCCTTACTGGCATACCTTGACTATATTCAAAACTCTTCTGATGTTGTTAGAGGAGCTGTGACCCTTAATGAAACCAGTCTGGTCCTCCTTTACAATAGAGGGCAAAACCTTCTCCAGCCTCAATGCTAATGTTTTGGACAGAATTTTAAAATCCACATTTAGCAGTGAGATGGGTCTGCACGAGGCGCAGTCTTCAGGAACCTTCCTTCTCTTAAGAATAAGGGAAATATTAGACTTCCTGAGAGAGGGTGGGACACAGTCCTGACTGTGCGAATAAGTATACATGCCCAGCATTGGCTCAGCCAACGTGTTTATAAACTCCTTATAAAACTCACTCGGGAATCCATCCGGGCCAGGCGGTTTGCCACTTTGGAGCTGCCTTCCCATCCCTTGTATCTCGGGTGTTGTCAGAAGGGCATTCAGAAGGGAGGCTTACTCCAAAGTTACACCTAGAAGATCCAAGTTCTCAATAAATGACTCCATCCTTGCCAACCCTACCTCATAGCCCTCCGACAGATATAACTCTGCATAAAATTTCCTAAGTGCTGCATTGATCCTTTTGGACTCACGAGTGGGAGTACCCGTACCCTCTCTAATAGACATGATAGGTTCAGGAACACTCTTCTTCCTGGCCAAATATACAAGTATCTACCTGGCTTATCATAGTGCTCAAATAGGTTTTGCTTCTCGGAGGAGATCTCTTTCTTCGTTGCCTGCATCAGCCCAGAGTTCAGAGCAGCCCGGAGAGATGTAATCCATTGTAACTCAGTCACAGACAGTCTGTCAAAATATGCCATCTCGGCTGCCTTCAATCAGGCCTCAAGTATGCGCTGTTGCTCTCCCCTCTGTCTCTTCCGGGTCGCTGAGTATGAGATAATTATACTGCTTAAATAGGCCTTGGCAGTCTCTCAGAGCACAGATGGGTTACTGGCCATACCCGAATTAATATCCCAGAAAGTCTTGAATTCTCTTGTGAAATACTCAATGAACTTACTGTCTTTCAAAAGAAAAGGATCCATCCGCCAATGCGGCGTATCTATCCTGTTACCCGATCTTAACCTCCAAATATCCTGCCAGATGGCCTGAGATGGCTATATTCCCAATCTTACAGGTTAGTATCAAAACCAAAAAGGTCAGTGGGGCAAAAAAATATATCAATCCTTGTGTGGCACTTGTGCAGGTTGGAGAAGAACGTAAAATCCCTTCCCTTAGGGTGAAGACATCTCCACATATCCACCAACCCCATCTCCCAACATAGGTCCACCAACTGTTTGGATTGCAGGGAGATGCCCGGACGACCCCTTGGCATCCTATTCACCTCGGAATCCATAATAAGACAGTTGACGTCTCCCCCTATAATTTTGTGGCTCACTCCAAAGGCCATCAGCCTGGAAGATGCATCAGTGAAAAATATAAAGGGACGTGCTGGGGGCGGGGGGGGGGGGTGGGGGCAGTAAACATTCAATATACTCCCCATGTATTAGGGCTTTGAGGATCAGAAATTGCCCATGCTCATCCTTAATTTGGTCTATCAACTGGAATGGTAGATTCTTCTATATTAGTATAGCACTCCTCTGCTTTTGGAATTAAAAGACGAGAAGAACACCCGTCCATCCCCTCCCTGCCATATCTTTACATGGTCCTTATCAAATGAGTTTCTTGTAGCAGAGCAACATCGAACCTCTCCTTTCTGAGACTCAAGAGAATTTTCTTTCTTTTAACTGGTGAGTGACTCCCATTTATGTTCCAGGTGCACCATCTTAATGAACAGCGAGCCATAGCCGTCCAAAGCAGCCCATGACTCCCCAAGAGGAAGAACCCAACTCATAATGCGCTAAGTGTAGACAAGAAAAGATTCATGAGATCTAAAAAATACAACTACAAACACTATCAAAAAAATTATAATAATGACTCCTAAAATAAACAAAACACAAATAACTGGAGACATTCCCCCTTGCCCATAGGGGGCACTCACCATACTCACTAACACCTCCGAGGCTCCTTCCAGCTGAAACCAACCCCAAACCCAGGCAAAACAGAAACAAAGAAAACATATATCTTATACACACAGAAATTAAAAGTGGGCATCCAACCCATCCCACCCATACATCGACCCCACTTGTTATCAATAAAAGAACTGACCGCTCCAATCAGAAAAAAGAGAGCTAAAAGGGACTAGCAAAGATATCAAGAAAGGGAAAGAAGAAACAACCCCATATGTTACAGGAACAAAGTCAGGCAAACAAAGTAAACAGGGAGAACAAAGGAAATAACATAGTCCATAGTATTTAACCCAAAAAATCTATTTTAAGTTATCTAGGAAATCCTTTGCCCTTTCCGCTGAATCAAAATTATGCATAGATCCTTCATGGCTGAAGCACAACACTGCAAGGTACCTTGGAGAATACTGATTGTTCAAGTATTCTCAGCCTCTTCTTTACTTCATCATAAGTTTTCCTCTTTCTGATCACAGCCCCAGGAAAGTCCTGAAAAAGCATGATTTTCGGCCCCTTGTAGATCAGGGCTTGTGGGTCTTTCCCCAGCATTCTGGAAGCTTCCATAGCCATTTGTTTATCTGTGCAACACTGAAATTGTGCTAGGACTGGGCAGGGGCGCTGGTTTGATCCAGGCCTGTGCACCACGATCCGGTGAGCCCGCTCAACTCACACCTGGCCTGATTTGGCTTCCAGCCCCAAGAGCTGTGGGAGCCATTGCTCCAGGAAGCTGACCAGCTGACTTCCCTCCTCTCGCTCCAGTGATCCGATAATGTGGACATTTTTTCTCTGACCTCAATTCTTGGGGTCGTCAACTTGCTTGATCAAGGCCTGCACCTGTGTTTCCAGGGCTTGAATCCACCCTGCCAGTCTCTAACACCATGGTCCGCTGCTCCACCTCCTCCACGCGCTGCCCGAGATGTTGGATCTCCTGCTCATTCTTTTGTAGCATGGCCGAGATTAGCTCCAGTCTGGTCCGGGACTCCTCCATTGCTGATTCAATCTTCTCTTGGAGTTTTATGAACTCTAGACCAAACTCTGTTGCTCGGGTGGGTTCAAAAAGCACCTCCGCAGGAATTGGTGCTGCAGATGTGGGTGTGTCCATTGCTGCAGGGGAGTGCCTGTGTGCTGTGATCCACGCAGCCCTTTTCTTTTAGTCATCTTTCCTAAACATTCAAAGTAAGGGGAGGGTGAAATCATCACTCTGCCTGGATTATGGTGCAGAGTCCAGCAAAGCAGACCTGTTAGATCATCGCCATCTTGAATTCCTCCAGTTGTATGACACTTTGATCTTTTACTATAAATTCTGTGTCCTCTGATCCTGCCTCGCTAGTTGCCTAATGAAGGAGCAGCACTCCAAAAGTTTGTGCTTCCAAATAAACCTGTTGGACTATAATCTGGTGTTGTGTGATTTTTAACTCAAATTAATCAGATTATAGGTCACCCCTTCAGTTGCTATTCAGCTGTTGACACTTTACTCACACCATCTGATACTTCTGATTATCTGCAGAGATTTATTATTCAGCCATTTGTATAATCTTCTGAGCTCTCTACCTATAAATTCTGTGCCTGTGTGTGTTTCTTCACTTCACCTGACGAAGGAGCAGAGCTCCGAAAGCTTGAGATTTCAAAACAAACCTGTTGGACTACAACCTGCTGTGACTTCTAACTTTAAACATAGAAACAGAAAATAGGAGTAGGGGTAGGCCATTTGGTCTTTGGAACCTATTCCGCCATTCATTATTATCATGGCTGATCAAACAACTCAATAGCCCATTTCTGCTTTCCACCCATATTCTCTGATCTCTTTAGTGTCAAGGATGATGTTCAACTCCTTCTTGAAATCATACACATTTTGGCCTCAACTGCTGATAGTGAATTCCACCAGCCTTAATATGTAGAGCATTCACAATAAAGCGGATGAGTTAATTGTGCAAATAGATGAAGCAGATGTGATATATTTGGGATTTATGAGACATGGTTGCAGGGTGACCAGAGATGGGAACTGAATATCTAAAGTAAGTAATCTAAAACCTGAAAGTGCAGCTTTTCAACATTTCTTGTCCCAGTCCCATTATGATTTCTCTGTCTACTGCTTTGCTTATTCTCCTTTGTTTTTTGTACCTGTTCTTGATTTCCCTTTCTTTGACTCCTTGCATAGATGCCCATCACTCTGCCATTTTAGTTTAAAGCCTTCCTAATCACTCCCAAATATTTCCTGAGGACATCAGTCCGAGTCCTGCTCAGCTGTAACCCATCTAGTTTGTACTGGTCCCACTTTCAGGAATCTGAAACCCTCCCCAGTATCATCTCTTCAACTACATATTCATCTGATATATTCCACTTCTACTGTAAATAACACATGGCACTGTTAATAATCCTACCTTTAAATTTTAACATGCTTCCTAACTCCCTATAGTCTGCTTTTAGGAATTCATCCATGTTTTTTACCGATGCAATTTTTACCAATGTGTACCATGACATCTTCACATGCCAACTCCAGAATGGCCAGTAGCTGCTCTGAGTCATCCTTGAGCCAAGCAACACAGCGGCAACATACCATCCTGGAGCCTTATTTGCCACCATAGAAACACCTGTCTGTTTCTCATAACTGAATCCCCTATAACTATTGCATTCCCACACTTCTTACTCCTGTTCCCTGTTCAGCAGAGCCAACTGTGGTGCAACACATGTGGCAGTTGCTGTTTTCCTCTGTGAGACCATTCCTCCTCAACAATATCCAAAGATGTACGCCTGTTTTGAAGAGGGACAACCACAGGAGATTCAAATACCACCTGCCTAGTTTTCTTGCTCTAAGGTGGTCACTCATTCCTTCCTGCCTTGGAGTCTTAGGCTGCAGTATGACTATCTCCCTATATGTGCTATCTACAATATTCTCTACCTCACAGCTGCATCATATTGTCCCCTGCCGCTAAGTCCTTGAGAAGTACAAAAGATGGAAAAGGCTTCAGTGATATTCCAAATACCACAGCATGTTATCCTAGCCTTGCATAGATCACCAAGAGAGGCATGGTTAGCATACAATGCAAAATTCAGAGGGACCCAAAAGTTTTTAAAAAATTGAAGAATTAGCTCATTGCAATAGATTTACAGAAGAGTGCCAAGGATTTTGGAGGTTTATAGCTCAATCTTATGAAGTGAGCTTCACAGAAACAAAGTTTTTATAGGAGAATGTGAATGAAGAGAGCTAAAGATGAATACAAAACTTAAAAGCACAAAACAATACACAAAACAAACAATTTTAGGTGAAGTAAATTAGGACCCTTAAGGATAGATAATGAAGATCACAAAGCATTACCTTAATATTAAAATTCAGCACTATAAGGACCATGGAAATACCAAACTTGAGGCAATAACTAATTATAATGAATTTTGATTAGATTAGATTACCTACAGTGTGGAAACAGGCTCTTCGGCCCAACAAATCCACACTGACCCTCCGAAGAGCAACCCACCCAGATCCATTCCTCTACATTTACTCCTGACTAATGCATCTAACACTATGGGCAATTTAACATGGCCACCTCACTTGACCTGCACACGTTTGGACTGTGGGAGGAAACTGGAGCACCCAGAGGAAACCCACGCAGACACGGGGAGAATGTGCAAACTCCACACAGTTGCCTGAGGCGGGAATTGAACCCGGGTCCCTGGCGCTGTGACCAGCAGTGTCATTGAGCCACTGTGCCATGGTATAATAAAATAATGATCTGCAGATGTTGGAAATCTAAAACAAAAACAGAAATTGCTGGAGAAACACAGGTGGCCTGCCAGCATCTGTGGATAGAAAAACAGACACATTTCTTTAGAAGTGGACTTAAAATTTCTGGATAGTATTTCCCAACAGAAGAAATGAACCTGAACCAGTGCTGGGAACTTTTTTTCTTTTTATTCATTCATAGGATATGGGTGTCACTGGCTGATTAGCATTTATTGCTCGTCCCTAGTTGCCCTTTAGAAGGTGGTGAGGAACTACTTTCTTGAACTACTGCAGTTCACCTGCAATCAGCAAAAAACCCAACAGATTAAAGTGGCAGTAGAAAGTGAGCAGGAGTGTTGTTGAGAAAAGTGAGTTTAGAAGAGGAAGGCAAGTACAGCAAGAATTACAGTGGGAATAAAAGTATGGCAGCAGCCAAATCTCACAAGAAGGTTCCAGAAAGAGTAACTCAAAACAGGCAGTAATTCAAAGACTGAAGCCAAAATAAAGTCAGAAAGAATGCAGCGAGGAAGGAGAGGCCAAACCTGAGGGATCTAGCACTATGATCAAGGATAAGAATTGAAGCAAGCATCTCACATCAAAGAGAAGGAACTACAAAAAAAATGAATTGGTCCTAAAAGGAGTGAAGTTTTAAATGTAAACAATGTTTTTAGAAAGTTTAAATTTGTTTCTTGATAAGATCAGCACGCTTAACAAACAAAAAGGAAGACATCTCAGCCCTATACAATACACATTCAGATGCATGTGTGTGTGCATGCATGTGAATTCCAGGATACTTTTTGTGCATGAAAATATTTTCTTTTATACACTGTGAATGGTTCAGACCTGTAAATAACTGACTGGGACTGTGGTGGGGCTAATTCCATTAGAAGGGAATTGGAGAACTGAACTGAAATGAATTGCAGGGCTACAGAAAAAGGGCAGATCAGTGAGAATAGGAGAAAGTGGAGACTGTAGATGTTGGAGATCAGAGTTGAGAGTGTGGTGCAGAAGAAGTCGCACACTCAGCACACGCCTCTTCTCCACCATATCGGACACAAAAGAACATAGCCATTCCTGATGAAGGGCTTATGCACGAAACGTCGATTCTCCTGCTACTCAGATGCTGCCTGACCAGCTGTGCTTTTCTAGCACTACACTCTTGACTCAGATCAGTGAGATTGACTGAGTTACACCTGCACACACAATCTCCTCTATGCTGATTGGTAATTATGATCACAAGAGAGGGAGATGCTGGCAGACTATACACAAGGATAGTAATGTCATACACACTCCAGCCACAATACATTGTCGGTGGCAAAGAACAGTCAATAAATCCTATAATTTGTGGGGCAGCACAATGTGAAAAAACAAGACCATGAATGCTGACTAATTGTTGAAAATGCTTATTCTGGTGTCTTTCAAGAAACTTATTACCTCCATTTGGTTCTAATTCGATACTTTGTGATTGACTTTTAAACCCCTTTAGGCAAACTATGCATGGAAAGAGATGCGCATTTTTAATATTTTCAGGTCATTCAGGCTTATGGTTAATAAAAGAAGTTTGATTTGTTAACTGCTGCTGAAATAGTGGGAAAAGTAGCAACCACCTACAGGGGAGGGGCAGACAGGTAGTGCAGGAGTCCCCTGTGGCTATTCTGCTATCAAACAAGTATACTATTTTGGATACAGTTTAGGAGAATGGCCTCTTAGGGGAAGGCAGCAACAGCCAGATCAGTGGTGCCACAATTGACACTCCCTGTTGTATAACAATGCCAAAGTGCAGATGAGCAATAGTGGTAAGGAATTCTATAGTCAGGGGCATGGATAAACACTCTTGTGGCTATGAGTGAGAGTCCAGGATGATGTGTTGCCTCGCTGCTGCCAGAGTCTCTGAGCAGGCATAGACATTATGAAAGGGGAGGATGAACAGCCAGAGGCCAAGGTCCATATTGATATAACTAGAGAGAGATGTAGTCCTGCAAAAGGAATTCATCGAGTTAGGTAGAAACCTGAAAAGCAGAATCTCTAGAATTGTAATCTTAGCCTTACTCCCTATGTCACTTGCTAGCAAGGTCAGAAATAGAAGCCAACACAGTTGAATGCTTGGCTAAACAGCTGATATAGGAGAGAAGACTTCAGATTATCTGAACCATTGGGATACCTTTCAGGACATTAGGGACCTGTACAAGGAGGACAGGTTGCCCCTAAGCTGGAGGGACACCAATATTCTTAGTGCTTTGCATGTGACATTCTGGAATATTTGAACTAATGTGACAGGGGTATGGGAAACAGCAGTAGGTAAGCATGTGGAGTGACTGAGCAGAAGGTACATGTTGAATGAAGTGTATTAGGAAGAATAGGCAAGGCCAGGTTAATGGACACAGCAGGACTGACAGTCTGAAGTGTATTCACTTTAATGCAAGGAGTGTAACAATTTAAGGCAGGGTAAAAACAATGACTGCAGATGCTGGAAACCATCTTTTGGCATCCCCTGGATGCCAAAAGATATTGAAAGTTTAGCAAAATGGTAAAGAAAGCATATGTAACGTTTAGGAAATTGAACTCAGACATGTCCTTGAGGATATAAAGGAAGCAAGACAGAACATAAACAATAAATTAGGAGGGCTAGATGAGGCCATAACATGTCCCTGGTGGTAGAATTAAGGAGAATCCCAAGGCATTTTACACGTATACTAAGAGCAAGAGGGTAGGTGGTGAAAGGATAAGTCCACTCAACGGCATAAGGGGAAATATGTGTACGAAGCCAGAGGAACTGGGGGAGGTCCTTAATGAATATTTAACATTGGCATTCATCAAGGTGAAGAACATGGATGATGGCAAGATTAGGGCAGGGCATATTGATATCTTAGGGCATGTCAAGGAGATAGTGGTATTGGGTGTCTTGAAAACATTAAGGTAAATAAAGTCCCCAGGGCCTATTGGATTCTATCCAAGGATACTGAAGGAGGCAAGGGAAGAGACTGCTGGGACTTTGACAGAGATCTTTGTGTCCCCTTTAGCCACAGGCAAGATCCCAGAAGACTGGAGAACAGTCAATGTTATTCCTTTGTTTAAGACAGTCAACAGGGACAATGCTAGAAATTATAGGCTGGTGAGCCTGCCATCAGTGGTCTGGAAATTATTGGAGAATATTCTTAGTGACAAGATTTACTTGCATTTGCAAAAGAATGGACTTGGAGTCATAGAGATGTATAGGACGGAAATAGACCCTTCAATCCAACTAGACCAAGCTGACCAGATATCCCAACCCAATCTAGTCCCTTTTGCGAGCACTTGGCCCATATCCTCTAAACACTTCCTATTCATATATCCATCCAGATGCCTGTTAAATGTTGCAATTGTACCAGACTCCACCACTTCCTCTAGCAGCTCATTCCATACAAACACCACCTTCTGCAAGAAAAGGTTGCCCCTTATGTCCCTTTTATATCTTTTCCCTCTCACCTTAAACCTATGCTGTCTAGTTCTGGACTCGCCCACCCCAGGGAAAAGACTTTGTCTATTTATCCTATCCATGCTCCTCTATAAACCTCTATAAGGTCACCCGTCAGCCTCCAACCTTCCAAGGAAAACAGCCCCAGCCTATTCAGCCTCTCCTTATAGCTCAAATCCTCCAACCCTGGCAACATCCTTGTAAATCTTTTCTGAACCCTTTCAAGTTTCACAACATCCTTTTGATAGGAAGGAGACCAGAATTGCACACAATATTCCAAAAGTGACCTAACCAATGTCCTGTACAACCATAACATGACCTCCCAACTCCTATATTCAATGCTCTGACCAATAATAGAAAGCATACCAAATGCCTTCTTCACTATCCTATTTACATACAACTCTACTTTCAAGGAGCTATGAACCTGCACACCAAGATCTCTTTGTTCAGCAACATTCCTTAAGACCTTTCCTTTAAGTGTAAAAGTCCTGCTCTGACTTGCTTTCCCAAAATTCAGCACCTCGCATTTATCTAAATTAAACTCAATCTGCCACTTCTCAGCCAATTGGCCCATCTGATCAAGATCCCATTGTAATCTGAGGTAACCTTCTTCACTGTCCACTACACTTCTAATTTTGGTGTCATCTGCAAACTTACTAACTATACCTCCTATACTTATATCCAAATCCTTTATATAAATGATGAAACATAGTGGACCCAGCACCCATTCTTGTGGCATACCACTGGTCACAAGTCTCCAGTCTGAAAAACAACCCTCCACCATCACCCTCTGTCTTCTACCTTTGAGCCAATTCTGTATCCAAATGGCTGGTCCTCCCTGTATTCATGAGATCTAACCTTGCTAACCAGTCTCCCATGGGGAACCTTGTCCAATGCCTTACTGACTTATGAGGGATAGACAGCCTGGCTTTAAGCCGGAAGGTCTTGTCTTACAAATTTGAGTTGTTTGAGGAAGTTATGAAGATGCTTGATGAGGGTAGGGCAATCAGTGTTGTCAACATGGACTTTGTGGGCAGCACGGTGGCACAGTGGTTAGCACTGCTGCCTCACAGCGCCAGAGACCCGGGTTCAATTCCCGCCTCAGGCGACCGACTGTGTGGAGTTCGCACATTCTCCCCATGTCTGCATGGGTTTCCTCCGGGTGCTCCGGTTTCCTCCCACAGTCCAAAGATGTGCAGGTTAGGTGAATTGGCCATGCTAAAATTGCCTGTAGTGTTAGGTGCAGGGGTAAATGTAGGGGAATGGGTCTGGGTGGGTGCGCTTTGGCGGGTCGGTGTGGACTTGTTGGGCCGAAGGGCCTGTTTCCACACTGTAAGTAATCTTGACTAAAGTATTTGACAAGGTGCCTCATAGCAGGCTGAATCCATGGTGAGTTGGTAAGTTGGATACAAAACTGGCTTAACCATAGGTCAATGGTGTTTCACAAGGATCCGTTATAGGATCTTTGTTTTTTTTTAATGTATAAAATGTAAGTGGTCTGATTAGTAAGTTTATAGATGACATAAAAATTGATGCAGTTGTGGATAGTGAGGAAGGTTGTCAAAGCAAACAGCAGGAAAGTTGGGCAGAGAAGTGACAGTTGAGAATTTAATCCAGACATGTGTGAGATGATGCATTTTGGGAGGTCAAATACAAGAAGAAAGTATACAGCAAATGGCAGGTGTCTTAGAAGCACTGATATGCAGAAGGATCCTGAGTGCAAGTCCATAACTGTCTGAAAGTCGCAACACAAGTGGATAAAATGATAAAGGTGGTGTCCGGCATGCTTGCCTTCAGCATTCAGGGCATTGAGTATGAAGGTTCGGAGAATTGCGTGAAGTTCTGGTTGCAACGCTATAGGACGGATGTGAAGGCTTCAGAGAGGGTGCGGAAGAGGTTTACCAATTGCCTGTATTAGATTGTATTAACTATAAGGAGAGGGTGGACAAACTTGGATCAGTTTTGGTAGACCATCAGAGGCTGAGAGGTGACCTGACAGAAGTACATAAAATTGTGATAGGCATGGGTAGGGTGGATGGTTAGAAATGTCAAATACTAGGGGGCATACATTTAAGGTGAGAGTGTAAGAGTTCAAAGGAGATTGGTGAGAAATTTTATTTTTTACAAAGAGGGTGGTAAGTGCCTGCAACACGTTGCCAGGGAAGATGGTAGAAGCAGATGCGTTATCAAAGTTTAAGAGACATCTAAACAGAAACATGAACAGACAGGACATAGAAGAATACAGACCATATGCTGACAGATAAGATTAGCTTAAAATGGCATCATGGTTGGTGAAGATATGGCAGGCCAATGTGTCTATTCCTGTGCTGTGCTGTTCTAAGATATAGATATAGAATCCCTACTGTGTAGGGCCCTTTGGTCCAACAAGTCCACATCAACCCTCTGAAGAGTAACCTACCCAGACCCATTCCCCTACCCTATTATTCTACATTTATCCCTGACTAATGCACGTAACCTACACATCCCTGAACACTATGGATAGTTTAGTATGGCCAATTCACCTAACCTGCACATCTTTGTACTGTGGAAGGAAACCGGAGCAACCAGAGGAAACCCATGCAGACACAAGGAGACTGTGCACGGGGAGAATAAAGAAAAACAAATAATCTTGAAATTAGTGGCCAGGAACCGTGGTTCTGTTTGGATGATTGGAGCATAAATGTTGATCAGAATATTCTTTGTTCTTCAGCAAATTGTCCATTAGATGTTTTATATTGGATATGGTCGAGGTTCGTGCCTTACCTAAATGATCTAGAAAATAAATTTAAGAATTACCAGGGTCATTGTTATTATCTAAGCAGGATGAAAAAGAAGGGGATCCTGTATGCCTGGTCCACAGGATGCTAAATATCGTAAAAATGCAGATGGATAAATGCAGCCTTGAACCAGGCAATAGCATAATCTCTATCTGTAACATTGAATCTATACTTTCTCTGATGTGCAAGATGTAAAACAAAGACATAAATGTAACTTTTACCATTAACACCACTCCAGTCTGTTAAGACCTAAATCATTGTTCACAAACATACAAATGAACAGCTTTTGGGATTACTTTTGGATTTGTGCTTCTTTCCCACAAAACAGCTGTTTGCCATATCATTCATAAATATTAAGCAGATGTTCACATTTACAATGTATTAAGAAAATAAACCTTCTCTGCATCAAGAGATTTGGAAAATACACACTCATGAATGAACAAGAGGAAAGAATTTGTCCCTTGCACACAGAAATGCATGAATTCTGAATCTCCATTTAATTTTCAGCTAAATACAATTTTAAATTCTTGATTTTTTAATATATATAAATATTTATGCAAAAATCCTGGAAATAACCTGCTCTTTCTAGGAGAGTTACTGCTTGAAATATTTTCAAAGTCACCCGTCAGTTTACAAATAGTGTATTCTGCAAATTAGTATGAACTAATGAGGAATTCAATGGGAAATTTCCTTGCTTATACAAACCTTACAAACTAAACCATAAAGCATTTGACTTTGCTTATATCAGAAGAGGAGGCTGTTCTGTCCGCAAGTGCTTTGTATCTGCTCAGTACCAAAGGGGCTGCTGAGATTGGGAATTCTCAAACTAGCAAAACTACATATGTGAATTTTCTCGACTATTCACTGGCAACAGTTTATTGAAATCATTAAAAAAATCAAACTCCACCAACCAATATCATAACCACATTTCAAACAAAATAGACATGCTTGCCAGTGGTATATCAATGAGATTCAGTTTGCATAAGGAATAAATGGATTTGCTCTAACACCATAATTTACATCCGTTCTCATATTTTCTCGATTCAGGGAGTTTTAAACAAAGCTTTTGTGAAAGAGGCTGAAATGAGTGGTATAAACGATGGAAGTAGACAGTATAAGTCTTCTCTGCTTGTTAAGTAACCCAAGTGAAATGAATCTGAGCCTCAAATTTGGTATTAACTGACATTTAATTGTCAAGTGTGTAAAACGGGTGTCACATTGTAAATAGGATGTCCTTCTGAACTTGGAACAGAACAACAAATAGGGCAGATTCAACAAACACCCGATTGTGCTGCACCTGATCTGTTCAATGAATGAAACAGAAAGCCTTCCTGTAGTTTCACATGGAGTTGTCCTCAAAATTCTCAAGAACCTAAAGAGAAAACTGATTAAGAGAACATGAGGAGGAGCCAGTTCAATGGCCGCATCTTAGTAAGCACATAAAAACATAAAATAAAGGAGTTGTGATGCAAAGGACTCTTTACACCAGCTTTCCCATCTTTTTCTTCAACACTTTCCTGTCTATAGCAATTGATTCCTGAATATACCAAGGATTGCCCAGTCCTATCCATGAATATATTCAAAAATGGCGCATGCAATTTCTTTGGGATAGAGAAATCCAGATATTCATAATCCTTTGAGTGAGGAAATGTCTCATCCTTTACCTGCATATCTGATCTACTATCCTTGTCTACATGTTCTAGCAAGAGGATGCAACCCCTGCAACTATCCTGCCAAACTCCTTCAGTGTTTTTATTTAGGTGCTTTTTCTGATTAACCTATTCAGAGATGTTACAACACACCCCTGGAGCAGGTGGCACTTGTGTGGCCTCCCAGTCCAGGGGTAGAGACATTACCACTGCACCACAAGAGAGCCCCAAAATCCTTCAGAATCTTACAAGTTTCAATTAGATCACCTGCATTCAGACAGCATTGGTCCAATTTATTCTGATTGTCATCACAAAACAATCCTTATCCCAGAATCTAATGAATCTTCATAGTACTATCTCCAAAACAAGTAGACTAATAATTGAATATGGAGACCAAAACTGTTCGCAGAACACCAGCTGTGTTCCTACCAAAACATGACAATTGTAGCAAGACCTATAGAGTCTTACAGCACAGAAACAGACCCTTCTATGCTGACCAAACTTCCCAAACTAAACCAGTCCCTCTTGCCTGTGTTTGGTCCCAATCTCTCTATACCTTTCCTATTCATGTATCTGTCCAAATATCTTTTCAATGTTGTGACTGTACCTGCATCTAACACTTTCTCTAGCAATTCATTCTGCATACAAACCACTGTGTGTGAAAGAAATTGCCCCTCAGGTCCTTTACAAATCTTTCTCTTCTCATCTGAAAAATATACCCCTTAGTTTTGAACTTGGACACTTGCTATTCATCTTATCTATGCCCCTCATGATTTTATAAACCTCTAAAAGGTCATCCTTCAACCTCCTATGCTCCAGTGAAAGAAGACTGATGCTATCCAGCCTCTCCTTATAACTCAAAACCCAACTGCCCAGCAACATTCTGGTAACTCTTTTCTCAACCTCTCCAATTTAATAATATCCTCCCTGTAGTATGGTGACTAGAACTGTACACAGTACTTCACGCTTCTCTATGTTTTACTCCATCTGACATCTTGTTGCCTGCTTACTTAACATGTTTACATCCCTTTACAGTTTTTTTTTCCCCATGACCAGTGGATGCATATTCTTGGTATCTTTGCCAAAGGCATTAACATAGCTTGAAAATAGCTGAGGCCCAACTACACTATAGTGCAAACATGAAAAGGTCCCCTTTTATCATCTATTACTTGTCTGCTCATTCATGCCCTTTTGAAATTTTACACTGTTCTCAGATTTCTAATTTAAAAAAAAAAAATTGGTGAATTTTGTGAATTTGTTCTTTATGCCAAAATCTACGTCACTAATATATACTAGGAAAATCAGGGATCAGAAATTCTAGGGACTTGCACTTTTGAAAAAAATATTGTTTACCATTTCCCATTATTCAGCCAATTTTATGCCCATATTGCTACTGTCCTTCTATTCCTGGTGTATATTGACTTACTTGTTTACTATACATCAAAAAACCTTTGGAAGCCCATGTACATAACATCATTAACCCTCTGTAATATCATTTAAAAAAAACATCAGCAAGGTAGTTCAACACAATTTGCATTAACAAGTCATGTCAGTTTTCTCCAATTAACATTTGCCAAAATATTAATTTTTTCCCAAATTATTGACTCTAAACTTTTCCCCACTATGGTTAAATTCATTGGCTTGTAGTAAAAATTTGGCAAACATCACTTTTGTTCAGTACCATCCAAGTCTAAAGATAATTCAAAACATACAGTCAACAGATCGACAATTTCATTCTCACTTCCTTCAGAATCATCAGATGTATCTTATCCATTCCTGGCGTCAAATCAAGTTTAAGCACAGACAGCTAACCAATACCTCTTCTTTAACAATGCTAAATACTTTAGGTGTCTGGACAAATGCACACTTGACCCACTGTTCATTGGTGGTGGAAGAAGTGAAAATTGAAGGTGGGGAATATAGTGCCAGTCAAGTGGGATATTTTGCCCTGTATACTGACAAACGTCTTCAGTGTTAGTGGGCAAATTGACAATAGTTAATCATGTTGGTTGTGATGGGAATACCACGGAGAAATGGTCTATGTCCTGGACCACTCTGTCTTTAATGTAAGGCTCAATTTATTGCAGTCCCCTGAAGTGCTGAATGAATCAATTGTCTTCATCTCCCCTACCAGTAATCTGGACACAGTCATATTAACTTCAATTCTCTGTAATAGATTATGTTAGTATATATAACATTAACAAAATACTGTTTGTTTAGCAGTTTATATCTCAGAGTTTTCCCTCAGCACATCTTGATTATTTTACCAGTTACATCACTGACAGACTTATATTAATTCCTTATTCCAAATCAGCCTCCAGGCTCGTTGTTTGCTGTGTACATAGGCTTTGGAGGATCAAAAGATACAGCTTCCCAGCCTCTGACTGCTTCAAGACACAGTGATGATATGACTAGTCTAATTCAGTTTCTAAGAGAAAGGGAGGACAGCAGATGGCAGAGATAAGAATTGAAAAGTGTGGCACTGGAAAACACAGCGGGTCAGGCAGGAATGCTGCTGAAGGGCTTATGCCCGAAACATCGATTCTCCTGCTCCTTGGATGCTGCCTGACCTGCTGTGCTTTTCCTGCACCACACTTTTTGACGCTAATTTCTAGTTTCTAGTCAATGGTAGCTCCCAGGATGCTGATAGTGGAGAATTCAGTGATAGCAATGCCGTTGAATGTCAAGGCTACATGATAGGATTCTCTCTTGTTGAAGATGGCCATTGCCAGGCACTTCTGTGTTGTGACTATAACATTCCATCTATCAAGCTATATCTTTAGATTAGATTAGATTACTTACAATGTGGAAACAGTCCCTTCAGCCCAACAAGTCCACACCGACCCTCCAAAGATAAACCCACCTGGACCCATTCCCTACATTGGCAATTTAGCATGGCCAATTCACCTGACCTGCACATTTTTGGATTGTGGGAGGAAACGGGGCACCCGGAGGAAACCGGCGTAGACACGGGGAGAATGTGCAAACTCCACACAGACAGTTGCCTGAGGCGGGAATTGAACCCAGGTCTCTGGCGCTGTGAGGCAGTAGTGCTAACCACTGTGCCACCGTGCTGCCTGTTGTAGACAGACATGGATTGCTCCCGTATTTGAGGAGTCATGAATGTTGCTGAACTTTGTATAAACATCAGCAAACATCCTATTTTCTGATCTTATGTTAGAGCTGATGAAGTTAATTTCCATCACTTTGCCAAAAGGCAATGGACTGATGATGCAGTAATTGGTCAGGTTGATTTGTCCTGTTTCTGTGTGCAGGGCATAACTGTGTAATTTTTCACATTGCTATGTAGCTGGCAGTTTTATTGCTATTTTAGAACAGCTTGGCATCGGGGCACATTTAGTTCTGGAACATGAATCTTCAATATTATTATTGGAATGTTGTCAGAGCATTTGCAGTATCTTCAAGCAGTTTCTTGATATCATGTGGAGTGAATTAAACTGGCTAAAAACTAGCAACTATAATGCTGGGCACCCCAGGAAGAGGCAGAGATGAATCACATGGCACTTCTGGTCGAAGATGAATGCAAATATAGTATTTTTTTTCCTTTGCACTCATGCGCTGCACTTCTCTATTATTGAGGATGATGTTCTATGTAGAGCCTGTTTCTCCTGTTAATTATTTAATTGCTCACTGCCACTCATGACTGGAGTGGCAGAACTGCAGAGCTCAGATCTGATCATTGATTGGGGATTAATTTAGCTCTTGTTATTACATACCACTTACAATGCTTGGCATACCTGTATGCCGAATTTTAGCTTCACCAGGCGACAGCTTATTTTTAGACATGCCTGATGCTGCACTTGGCATGTCCTCCTGAAGCTCCTAGCCTTTTCTGCTTTTACATTATTATCCTAGTCTGCATTCTGATGGTTAAACTCCCTCATTATGATGTATCTCATACTTTGATTTCTCAATTGTCCTGTAAATTTGTTCCTCCATAGCTTTGCCACTTGTTGCTGACCTACGGACTATAGTGAGCAATGTAACTTCACTTTATAGGTCCCTGATATCCAGCCAAATAGATTGCCTTAGATCTCTCTGGGGTATTCTCTATTTCCACCAGTTGAACGTTCATATTAATTAATAGGGCAACCATTCCTCTTCCTTTACTTCCTTTCTACCTTTTCAATAGTATGCTGTATCCAGTCCTGCCTTTCTTTGAGACAGATCTCTGTTATCATTATATTTCCTCATTACAATCTGCATCTATAACTCACCAACCCTATTTACCATATAGGCATTCACATACATGCATGGGAACTGGTAAATCTAATTTAGACTTTATTATTTACCCTCTACCATATTATTAACTACTCGAGTGCTTTTGTTCTATTCCAGTGTACTCTTGGTGTACCTATTTCGTATTGACATTTTGGTTGATGCACTCCTACCAAGTGAGTTTAAAAATTCCATAGCACTAGCAAATTACACAAGGAAATTGGTCCTGACCTTATTTATATCTATCATTCCTGGCTTGATCAGATTCCTTCTCCCAGTACTGATTTGAATTCCCAAGAATCTAAAGTTTTCCCCCTTACCGTCATCCCAGTCAAGCATTTATATGCTCCATCTTCCTTTTTGCACACAATAAGTGTATTACCGGGAGTAATGTGGAGATTAATATATTAGAGTTCCTAATAGCTGATTTGATGTCCTATTTCATTCCCTAAATTCTGACAATAGGTCTGAAATCCTCTTTTTACCTCTGTTGCTGGTTCTGGTGTGGGCAGTGACTACTCATAGTCCACTCTACTCTCTCATGTTACTCTGTAGCTGTGAGCTGACATTTTTGATCCTGTCACCAGGGAGGCAGCATACATCCTGGAGTCATGCTGTGGCTGCAGAAACACCAGTGTGCTTCTCTAACTATTGAATTTGCTATCATTATTGTGTTTTCTTTTTTGTTTCAGCCTGCTACAAGTGATTACCGTGGATTTGGCTCTGACTGCACTTCCTTGGTGATCTTCATAAAAATATAAGGTTTTTCTTTTAATCAAGTGATAACTCTATCCTTATTCTAAGCTTTCTACTCAGTTATTAACTATCTTACTCATCTGTTTCAGTCTTCTATCTCTTTTATTTCTCCCTTTAACCTCATTCACAATCATTGCTTACTAAATTATTTAGTTTACCACAGTTAGATATTTGTAGTTGATGTTCAAGTAAAAATACTTTAACAATACAGTCATGGAGTCATAGAGGTGTACAGCACGGAAACAGACCCTTTGGTTCAACCCGTCCATGCCAACCTGATATCCCAGCCCAATCTAGTCCCACCTGCCAGCACCCGGCCCATATCCCTCCAAACCCTTCCCATTCATATACCTATCCAAATGCCTTTTAAATGTTGCAATTATATGAGCCTCCACCACTTCCTCTGGCAGCTCATTCCACACACATACCACTCTCTGCGTGAAAAAGTTTCCCTTTAGGCCTTTTTTATATCTTTCCCCCGTCACCCGAAACCCATGCCCTCTAGTTCTGGATTCCCACACCCCAGGGAAAAGACTTTGTCCATTTATCATACACATGCCGCTCATGATTTTATAAATCTCTACAAGGTCACCCCTCAGCCTCCCTTGCTCTAGGAAAAACAGCCCCAGCCTGTTCAGCCTCTCCCTATAGCTCAAATCCTCCAACCCTGGCAACATCCTTGTAAATCTTTTCCGAACCCTTTCACGTTTCACAACATCTTTCCGATAGGAAGGAGACCAGACTCGCATGCAATATTCCAAAAGCGGCCTAACCAATGTCCTGTACAACCGCAACATGACCTCCCAACTCCTGTACTCAATACTCTGACCAATAAAGGAAAGCATACCAAACGCCTTCTTATCCTACCAAATCCTATCCACCTGTGACGCCACTTTCAAGGAGCTATGAACCTGCACTCCAATGTAAGTTTGTTCAGCAGCACTCCCTAGAGTCTTACCATCAAGTGTAAAAGTCCTGCTAAGATTTGCTTTCCCAAAATTCAGCACCTCGCATTTATCTAAATTAAACTCAATCTGCCACTTCTCAGCCCATTAGCCCATCTGATCAAGATCCCATTGTAATCTGAGGTAACCTTCTTCACTGTCCACTACACTTCTAATTTTGGTGTCATCTACAAACTTACTAACTATATCTCCTATATTTATATCCAAATCCTTTATATAAATGATGAAACATAGTGGACCTAGCACCCATTCTTGTCGCATACCACTGGTCACAAGTCTCCAGTCTGAAAAACAACCCTCCACCACTGCATCTGCAAACTTACTAACTATACCTCTTATGCTAACATCCAAATCATTTATATAAATGACAAAAGTAAGTGGGCCCAGCACCTATCCTTGTGGCACTCCACTGGTCACAGGCCTCCAGTCTGAAAAACAGCCCTCCACCACTATTCTCTGTCTTCTACCTTTTAGCCAGTTCTATATCCAAATGGCTAGTTCTCTCTTCATTCTGTGAGATCTAACCTTGTCAACCAGTCTCCCATGGGGAACCTTGTCAAACGCCTTATTGAAGTCAATATAGATCACATCAACCACTCTGTCCTCATCAATCCTCTTTGTGACTTCTTCAAAAAACTCAATCAAGTTTGTGAGGCATGATTTCCCACGCACAAAGCCATGTTGACTATTGCTAATCAGTCCTTGCCTTTCCAAATACATGTATATCCTGTCCCTCAGGATTCCCTTCAAACACTTGCCCACCACTGATGTCAAGCTCGCTGGTCTATAGTTCTCTGGCTTGTCCTTACCACCTTTCTTAAACAGTGGCACCATGTTAGACAAACTCCATCTTCAGGCACCTCACCTGTGACTATTGATGACACAAATATCTCAGCAAGGGACCCAGCAATCACTTCCCTAGCTTCCCACAGACTTCTAGGGTACACCTGATCAGGTCCTGAGGATTTATCCACTTTTATGCATTTGAAAACATCCAGCACTTCCTCCTCTGTAACATGGACATTTTTCAAGATGTCGCAATCTATTTTCCTACATCCTATATCTTACATATCCTTTTCCACAGTAAATACTGATGCAAAATACTCGTTTAGTATCTCCCCCATTTTCTGTGGCTCCACACACAGGCCACCTTGCTGATCTTTGAAAGGCCTTATTCTCTCCCTCGTTACCCTTTTGTCCTTAATGTATTTGTAAAAACCCTTTGGATTCTCCTTAACTCTATTTGCCAAAGTTATCTCATGTCCCCTTTTTGCCCTCCTGATTTCTCTCTTAAGTATAACTCCTACTGCCTTTATACTCTTCCAGGGATTCACTCGATCTATCCTGTCTCCATCTGACATATGCTTTCGCCTTTTCATTAACCAAATCCTTAATTTCTTTAGTCATCCAGCATTCCCTATACGTATCAGGCTTCCCTTTCACACTAATAGGAATATACTTTCTCTGAACTCTTGTTATCTCATTTCTGAAGGCTTCCCATTTTCCAGCCGTCCCTTTACCTGCGAACATTTGCCCCCAATCGGCTTATGAAAGTTCTTGCCTAATACCATCAAAATTGGCCTTTCTCCAATTTAGAACTTCAACTTTTAGACCTGGTCTATCTTTTTCCATCACTATTTTAGAACGAATAGAATTATGGTCGCTGGCCCCAAAGTGCTCTCTGATTGACACCTCAGTCACCTGCCCTGCCTTATTTCCCAAGAGTAGGTCAAGTTTTGCACCTTCTCTACTAGGGACACCCACAAACTGAATCAAAAAAGTTTCTTGTACACACATTCCTCTCCATCTAAACTCTTAACACTATGGCAGTCCCAGTTTATGTTTGGAAAGTTAAAATCCCCTACCATAACCATCCAATTATTTTTACAGACAATGGAGACCTCCTTACTAATTTGTTTCTCAATTTCACTCTGACTATTAGGGGTTATAGCACAATCCAAATAAGGTGATCGTCCCTTTCTTATTTCTCAGTTCCACCCAAATAACTTCCCTGGATGTATTTCTGGAAATATCCTCCCTCAATAACACTATCCCTTATCAAAAAAACCTCTCCCCCTCCTCTCTTGCCTCCCTTTCTATCCTTCCTGTAGCATTTGTATCCTGGAACATGAAGCTGCCAGTCCTGTCCATCCCTGAGCCACATTTCTGTAATTGCTTTGATTTCCCAGTCCCATGTTCCTAAACATACCCGGTTTTCCAAAACAGCACAACTATTTGAATTGGAGATAGCCACAGAAGACTCCTGCACTAACTGCCTACCTCTCTTACCTTTCCTGGAGCTAACACATCTATGTGACTGTATCTGTGACTTTTCCCCCATCCTATAACTGCCATCCATCACATCCCCTTCCTCTTGTAAATTCCTCATTGCCTCTGTCTCTCCAACCGATCCATTTGATCTCACAGGATTCACAATTAATGGCATTTATTGCAGATATAATCCTCAGTAACCATAAACTCTCTCTAAACTCCCACATCCGACAAAAAGAGCATATCACTCTACTAAGGGCCATTTTTGCTCCTTCACAATCTACAGACCCAGAAAGTAGCACCGTCTTATTCCTCTACAAAATACTGCTCCAGGTTAAATTAATAATTATGGCTTATATTTTATGTTTAATCAAGAGACATATCACAATAAAACACATAATCAAGAAAGAACCCAATCTACTCACTACTGCAGACGTACCGTAAGGCCACGCTTAAATATTCAACACTGTTTCTGGGCTGTGACCTCTCCCAAACATGTCCCTCCAAGATTAGTTGTGAATTTTAATGTTTGTTAATTTTCTCAGACGCACTCCGATGTCCAGCAATACATGAATTCAATTAACAAAGGCAGTAACTGTTCAGGTTCACTGCTCTGTAAACTTCTTTCTCTCTCTCTCTCTCTCTCCTGCACTGACCTCGCCATGTGCTTCCTTTGTCTGTTCTTCTCCCTTTTAAAACTGCTGTTGTTTTGATTTTTTTCTCCAAAGTTCCAAAACAATGCAACAGCATCTAAAACAGTAATTGCTGCTCCTGGAATTCGTGGAAATCACCTCCAGCACCTAAAATACCTCAAAAAAGGAGCAGCCCGTTAGAGTCAGAAATTGTTCCTACCCTCCATCTTGGTTTACCCAGAATTCATTAAATCTTTTGAACAATTTGAAGCTCCCCTTACCACCACTGTTTACCATAGACAGTAAAATGTTATGGAGAATTTTTTGGTCAGCAAAGGTGCTTGCCATTGACCTTGACAAAGCTGAGAAATCTAGCAAAAATCTGTGGTAGGAATTTGGAAGCTTCTGCATGTTTGAATACATGAATTTGGAAGCTTCTGCATTGCAACAATCATTATTGGGGATTCCCTTTGTTGAACTGTCAAGCTGTCAGCCAATCACATTATGCAAATTTACAACATAAAATTTACTTATTTCCAACTCTCTTTTGATTTAGTCCCTACCCTCCCCTTCACTGTTTTGATCACACAGCACTGCCCTTTGATGTGAAGGGCAGTGTTTGTCACTGGCCACCTGGGTGTTTTCCTATCTTCCTGGTGGTGGAAATTGAATAAAGATTCGTGCACTTTGTGTCTTTCACTGTGTCTCACACCTGCACACACACACCATGGGATAAAATAAGCACTACCGCACTTAGGCGGTAGTGTGGGGGTTAAAAAGGAAAAAAAAGGAAAAAAAAGGAAAAAAAAAGAAAAGAGTAAAAAATAAACAGGGGATCTAATCCTTGGGTGCTGGGGAAAAATAAGCACAAAGAAAAGAAAAAAAATTAAAAAAAAAATTACTTATTATAAAATGCAATTCTGCAAAAGGTAAAGAGGAAAAATGTTTGGGAGACACATGTAGGAGTTGGGTGAAGGCTGAAATACAATAAACTTTAAATACACTTAAAATACATTTCATTTAAGAAGGTGTAAATTTTCAAAACAGTGCTTACAGTGGGACTAACAGCACCAAAGAGCAACTTGTTATCAGTCACTGATTCCTACTTAATGAATTGTGGGAGAACAGCAACATCACATCCACTGGGAAAAGTCACTGAGAAAAACGTCTGGATTTTTGCACATGCACAGGTCCAGGTATTGCTGCTAAATTCAGAGGAGTATGATGGCAAACTTTGATAATTTCATTATCATTATGACCAGAAATTAAGGGTCAATGTCTCTTCTGGAAGAATAGAATCAACAAAAAAAAACAAAGTTCAAGTTTTATAAGGATCCAGTTTGTTAGGATGGAGATGTACCCAACTGTCACATATTTGAATAGCAGGGTTGCTTTGCCTGTGTTTTTCTTTCTCAAGTTCAGAGAATGGAATCTCAGTTATAAGAATTGAATATTTCTTAAAGCCTATTGGAAGCTATCTGCATGCAAGATGTAGTTAGAAACCAAGCAAGATATAATCCCATATGTCAGAGATGTCAGGGATCATGGAGATTGCCAGTGAACTGGCCAGTTACATCTCATTTGTTCTTTCCCTTTTCATTCAACCCATAACGGTGTCTGTTTGAGTGTCTACCTTTGAGAGAGACTGAGGGCTAGAATCAAGCAGAACTGGGTTTAAAACAAAGACATTAATTAGATTATCTTGTGGTTTAAGTTTGCTCTGTAAAGTTGTTAGATATTATATTTGAGCTATGTCAATTATTCACAAAGTTTGGTTATGAATCATTGGAGTCAGTTTTTAGGTTTGACGGTTTTGCTTTTCCTGTGTTGTGACTATAGAAGCAGGGAGGCTGTTTTGATTTGGCTGTCTGTTTCTGTGTCATAATACATGGAAACCACTGCTTAATACCACCTTCCATTCTTCAGCTGATCAGAATTCCTCTATGTGAAGCACAAATTGGAAAAGTACCCATGATGGCAAGGGCACACTGGAGGTTTGGATGGGGCTGGGGTGGAAACCTCAATGATCATCACCAGTAATACCACTCAAGGTGTAGCAGAGTCATGAAGTAGTTATTTGCCAAACCACAAATGGTGAAAGAGCTAATATGAGCAAAAATGCTGCAATAACCTTGGTCCTACTGTTGTAATAGTGTGGCTAACTAAATGTTCAGATAATCACTGCTAGAGTATTGGTCATGATAAAGTAGATTTGGCAGATGCTCCTTTCTAGGTTGGGGTCTGCAGGGAATGCTTTGTCAGCATGCAGGAGCAAAGTGCTATGTTGTCTAATGTGAAGAACTTTTGTTCTTAAACATAATGTAGTTTATTGCATATTAGAAATCAGGCATGTGTCACATTGGTATGATGAATATCATTACAAAGAGTATGAGGGCTCCGAGATCACAAGACTGTCACCTTTGAGTTCTCTTGCCATTCTGCCTCTCCCCCCCTCCCCTTAATTTCTGATGACATTAGGCAGATCATGTAGTCTTCAGCATTAATCCTATCAGAACCATTACCTTAGGCATCACTCACCTATCTACTAGTTGCAGATGCATTTGTTCATGTTAAAAGTGACCACTTCACAGTTCAAGCAGCACATAGTTGGACGGCCATGCTATATGATTTTTACATCCTTACCAATGCTCTAAAGCTGGATGACCAATACTGGTTCAATGCAAAATGTGGAAAAACAACAGCAAGTGCATAAAAATGTGAGTTATAACCCTAATGAAATGATATCACATGACTGTATAGCTGCCAAACAGCAGAAACAGTATTCAATCAATAGATCAAACAATTCCATGACCAGTTGCTTAGGAACACAGAATTTGAGTATTGTTGAAAAATACACTTTGTCAAAGCTTTATGTCTTACCCTCATCATTTGTCATTGAACAACTGTCGGGCATTCTGAAGAGGAGAGGGCAAACAAACAGATCATCATACATATCGGTGCCAATAGCACAAACAGAGAAAGGGATTAGGTCCAGAAAGCAGAATATGGAATATGCAGCGAGGAAGTAGATTAAAGAACAGGACCCAGAAGATAGTAATCTCTGAATTACTTCCAGCGCCAAGTGCTAGTGAGTACAGATGTAGGAGGCTAATCCAGAAAGGGGATGGTTCTGAGCTTAATTTTAGTTAATGAAGCTGGCAAGTGTTGAAGTAGCATTGGGGGACGATTTTGTAGACCACAATAATAAGTCTGTTAGAAATAAAAGCTCTGAACTCGATTTATATCTTATTGTCATGTGTACTCAGGTACAGGAATATAGGAATACAGTGAAAAATGTACAAAGTCAACATCCTAGTATATAAAAAACAGGATTAAAAACAAAGACAGAAATGAAAGAAACAGCCAAAAGAAAAGGAAATGTATAGATTACTCCATGCCTCCACCAAGAGTCCTCGCTACCATAAACAAAACCACAAACTCCAGTGCTCAGTCTGCAAACACCCAGGTGCCCAAAGACCCCGCATGCCACTGCAGCTGAAACGGCATCACCTTGGTGAAAGTGAGTACTTGCAGACGCTGGAGATTAGAGTCAAGATTAGAGTCATGCTGAAAAAGCACAGCAGGTCAGGCAGCATCCAAAAACCAGAAAAATAGATGTTTCATAGAACATAGAAAAATACTGCGCAGTACAGGCCCTTTGGCCCTCGATGATGCGCCGATCCAAGCCCACCTAACCTACACTAGCCCACTATCCTCCAGATGCCTATCCAATGCCCATTTAAATGCCCATAAAGAGGGAGAGTCCACCACTGCTACTGGCAGGGCATTCCATGAACTCACGACTCGCTGAGTAAAGAATCTACCCCTAACATCTGTCCTATACCTACCACCCCTTAATTTAAAGCTATGCCCCCTTGTAATAGCTGACTCCATTTCGAGTAAAAGCCCTTCAGCAGCTCTTCCTGAGGAAGGACTTTTGCCTGAAATGTCAATTTTCCTGCTCCTTGGATGCTGCCTGACCTGCTGTGCTTTTCAGCAAAGAAACTCACCCTGCCGACCTTCCTGGAAAGGAAATGTTCCTGCTGCTAATATCAGGCACAATTTGTTCGGTGTGGACTGGGAATCTGTGTTTGTTTCAAGGAGGAAGTAAGGAGAATATGGGCCAGCATTTTGGGATAAACACAAAGGGTTGAACCAACAAATCCTCTGAATCCTCAATGTCAAGACATTAGATTAGATTAGATTACATTACAGTGTGGAAACAGGCCCTTCGGCCCAACAAGTCCACACCGACCCGCCGAAGCGAAACCCACCCATACCCCTACATTTACCCCTTACCTAACACTACGGGCAATTTAGCATGGCCAATTCACCTGACCCTGCACATCTTTTGGACTGTGGGAGGAAACCGGAGCACCCGGAGGAAACCCACGCAGACACGGGGAGAACGTGCAAACTCCACACAGTCAGTCGCCTGAGGCGGGAATTGAACCCGGGTCTCAGGCGCTGTGAGGCAGCAGTGCTAACCACTGTGCCACCGTGCCGCCCACATATTTAGGTTAACAGCAGAAACCCTAGAGGGATAGAGAATATGCAAGAGAAAACTTAAAAAGGGAGATTAGGAAAGCTAAAAGGAAGCATGAAAGAATAATGCCAGGAAAATAAAGAAAAATCCAAAGTGATTTTATTACTTTATTAAGGATAAAAGGATAACTAGGGAAAGAGTATGGCCCAACAAGGACCACAGTGGTAATTAGTGTGTGGCGCGAAAGAAGGGTAAGTAGGGTTCTAAGCAATTAATTTATGTTGCTGTTCACCAGTGAGAGGGATAGTGTGGGAGCCCGAGTGTGATCTAGCATGCTTAGAAGCCTAATGAAATGTTTTCCAGGCTATTAAGTAAGGTAAAGGTGGAAGTAGTAGTGATGTAAGCAATAATTTTTAATTCTGGATCAGTGGTGCTGGAAGAGCACAGCAATTCAGGCAGCATCCGAGGACAGGCAAAATCGACGTTTCGGGCAAAAGCCCTTCATCAGGAATAAAAGGCAAGGGAATAGCAGGATACGGATCCTGTAAGTGAAAACAGTGTAGTACTGAAGGGCAAAGTATGTCTGCACAGGCTTAGAGGATCGAAGAGCCCATTCCTATGCTGTATTGTTTTTTGTTCTTTAATAGTCAGCTTAATGGTTTTGTTAAGGGGACGTCATGTCTGACCAACTTGATTGAATTTTTCTAAGAGTTAACCAGGTATGTCGATGAGGGCAATGCTTTGGATGTAGGCGAAAGTGAGGACTGCAGATGCTGAAAACCAGAGTCTAGATTAGAGTGGTGCTAGAAAAGCACAGCAGGTCAGGCAGCTTCCGAGGAGCAGGAAAATTGACATTTCGGGCAAAAGCCCCTCATCAGGAATTCCTGATGAAGGGCTTTTGCTTGAAACGTTGATTTTCCTGGCCCTCGAATGCTGCCTGACCTAGAACATAGAACATAGAACATAGAAGAATACAGCGCAGTACAGGCCCTTCGGCCCTCGATGTTGCGCCGATCCAAGCACACCTAACCTACACTAGCCCACTATCCTCCATATGCCTATCCAATGCCCGCTTAAATGCCCATAATGAGGGAGGGTCCACCACTGCTACTGGCAGGGCATTCCATGAACTCACAACTCGCTGAGTAAAGAACCTACCCCTAACATCTGTCCTATACCTACCCCCCCTTAATTTAAAGCTATGCCCCCTTGTAATAGCTGACTCCATACGTGGAAAAAGATTCTCACTGTCGACCCTATCTAAACCCCTAATCATCTTGTACACCTCTATCAAGTCACCCCAAAACCTTCTTTTCTCCAATGAAAACAACCCCAAGTGCCTCAGCCTTTCCTCATACGATCTTTCTACCATACCAGGCAACATCCTGGTAAACCTCCTCTGCACCCGTTCCAGTGCCTCCACATCCTTCCTATAGTATGGCGACCAAAACTGCACACAATACTCCAGATACGGCCGCACCAGAGTCTTATACAACTGCAACATGACCTCAGTACTCCGGAACTCAATTCCTCTACCAATAAAAGCCAGTACGCCATATGCCTTCCTCACCGCACTATTTACCTGGGTGGCAACTTTCAAAGATCTGTGTACATGGACACCAAGATCCCTCTGCTCATCCACACTACCAAGTATCCGACCATTAGCACAGTACCCCATCTTTTTGTTACTCTTACCAAAGTGAATCACCTCACACTTAGCTACATTGAACTCCATTTGCCACCTTTCTGCCCAGTTCTGCAGCTTATCTATATCCCGCTGTAACCTGCCACATCCTTCCTCACTGTCTACAACTCCTCTGACTTTCGTATCATCTGCAAACTTGCTCAATCAACCTTCTAACCCCTCCTCCAGGTCATTTATAAAAATGACAAACAGCAATGGTCCCAAAACAGATCCTTGCGGAACACCGCTAGTGACGGCACTCCAAGATGAACCTTTGCCATCAACTACTACCCTCTGTCTTCTTCCAGCCAGCTAACACCTAATCCAAACCTCCAACTCACCCTCAATGCCATACCTCCGTATTTTTTGCAGTAGTCTACCATGGGGAACCTTATCAAACGCCTTACTAAAATCCATATACACCATATCTACTGCTTTCCCCTCGTCCACCTCGTTAGTCACCTTCTCAAAGAATTCAATAAGGTTTGTGAGGCACGACCTGCCCTTCACAAAACCATGCTGACTATCCTTGATCACATTATTCCTATCCAGATGTTCATAAATCCTATCCCTAACAATTCTCTCTAAGATTTTGCCCACAACAGAAGTGAGACTCACCGGCCTATAGTTACTAGGATTATCCCTACTCCCCTTCTTGAACAAGGGAACCACATTTGCTAGCCTCCAATCTTCTGGCACTACTCCTGTAGACAACGAGGACATAAAAATCAAGGCCAATGGCTCTGCAATCTCCTCCCTTGCTTCCCAGAGAATCCTAGGATAAATGCCATCAGGCCCAGGGGACTTATCTATTTACACCCTTTCCAGAATTTCCAACACCTCTTCTCTACATACCTGCTGTGCTTTTCCAGCACCACTCTAATCTAGACAATGCTTTGGATGTAGTCTACCTGGACAAGATCAAGGCTTTTGCTAAGAGTTAGACCAACAAATCTGGTGAATCATGCGTGTACTGGATTGGATAAAGAGTAAATGAAGGGATATGGCAGATACCGACAACTCAAAACACAGAAGCCCTAAAGAAGTACATGGGAGACTGGTAGCGAAGGGTCAATGGGATCCAAGGAAATTTGGCAGGTTGGTTGCAGAATTAGCTAAGTGGCAAGAAGCAGAGGTTGATGGTTGAGGGGCACTTTTGTGACTGGAAGCCTGTGTCTGATGGAAGTCTGCGAGGATCAGTGTTGCAGCCCTTGCTATTTGGTCAATTTAAATGTTTCGAGACTTCATCTGCAAAGTGAAATCCGAGTAATGTTTTGGTCCAGTGACCCTTCTTCAGAATAGATAAAATGGATAAGTGTGAGGTCATGAACTTGAGCAGGCCAAATAAGGCAAGGGAACATATAATGAATGATAGGACCCTGGGAGTACGTGATGAACATCGGAAAGTGTGGTGTGAGAAAAGCACAGCTGGTCAGGCAGCATCCAAGGAGCAGAAGAGTTGATGTTTAGATTAGATTAGATTAGATTAGATTAGATTAGATTAGATTAGATTAGATTACTTACAGTGTGGAAACAGGCCCTTCGGCCCAACAAGTCCACACCGACCCGCCGAAGCGCAACCCACCCATACCCAGACATTTACTCCTTACCTAACACTACGGGCAATTTAGCATGGCCAATTCACCTGACCTGCACATCTGTGGACTGTGGGAGGAAACCGGAGCACCCGGAAGAAACCCACGCAGACACGGGGAGAATGTGCAAACTCCACACAGTCAGTCGCCTGAGTCGGGAATTGAACCCGGGTCTCTGGCGCTGTGAGGCAGCAGTGCTAACCACTGTGACACCGTGCCGCCCACATGCCACCGTGCCGCCCACTAACCACCGTGCCGCCCACAAGTGGCATAAGGAATAACTGTTTTGAGCATAAGGAATAACTGTTAAAATATTTGAACACATAATGATATCGGTGTCACAAGAAATATTTGGTATGGGATTTAGCATGCAAGGCAAAAAATAATTGGATACTTTCAAAGTGCTTGAGCTTTATATTAATGTGATCTGGGGAGCAACAACCAGACACGTGTGCATTATTTTCATTAGATTTTGGACATAAAATTGAATGAAACAAATGGCTGGACCTGTGTTTATTGGACAATCACAGAAGACATGATCAGTTCTGATGAACGGTTACTGGACTGGAACATTGCCTCTGATTTCTCTCCGCAGATACTGCAGGACTGCTGAGCTTTTCCAGCAATTCCTGTTTTTGATGGTGAAAGTAAACTGAGATTCTCTGAATTCCTGAAATTCTTCTCTCTTTTATTTCATATTTCATACTTCAGAAGCGATTCCTACACAGGAATTCCTTTAATACTCAAAACTGTGACACTGATTACACTGGAATCTCCAATAATCACAGAAGCTGCTGCAAATACTCAGGAGGTCTGACAGCTTCTGTAGAGATGGGAGGGAGGATTAACATCTCAGGTCTATGAAAGGTTAAATTAAACCCAAGCCTCCAAGTACTCAGAGGTCCTGAGTTTCCTAATCTTACATGACATTAGCACCTTCTGTATTTTATCCCTTTTAAACTCATTCTCACTTCTTTTTGTGAAATACTGTTCAATCTCTAATAAAATGTAACGACACATTCACAAAGGTCTGAACACTTTTCTTTATTATATAGAATCAGTTGTTTCCTTTCTCAATCTAAGAGTGCATCAATCTGAGTGTAGAGAGTACAGACAGAGTCTGTTTGCTCACATGAGTTGCTTCATTAACCCTGACAGATTCTGAGCATTTTTGCAATTGGTTGCAATTCTCATTTGTGGCCAGTAGTGATCATTAACCTGTAGAACAGTGAAGTTCCTGGATCAGACAGACAGAGACAACAGACAATAATTATTCCCCTTGTGTTGAATGATGCACGGTAGAAATAATAAGAGTGGGGACTGGCTGCCAATATATTTCCAGGGTGGGAAAGAGATCAGATAACCATTTCGAAAGTGACTGAGAGTCAGAATGGATTTGTTAAGAATATGGTCAGATTAAATAAAAAAATCCTTGGGCTGAGTGAGACTGGGGAAAGTGTAAAAAAAATTGGTAATGGTCGACTGGCCTCCACCTACCAGCAAGATGTCTCACTGTGGGGGAGCTGGGTGGGCCCAAACAGAACCTCTCTTCTCCCCACTAGATTTTGTCATTTACATAAATGATTTGGATGCGAGCATAAGAGGTACAGCTAGTAAGTTTGCAGATGACACCAAAACTGGAGGTGTAGTGGGCAGTGAAGAGGGTTACCTCAAATTATGACAGGATTTGGACCAGATGGGCTAATGGGCTGAGAAGTAACAGATGGAGTTTAATTCAGATAAATGCGAGATGCTGCATTTTGGGAAAGCAAATCTTCGCAGGACTTATACACTTAATGGTAAGGTCCTAGGGAGTGTTGCTGAACAAAGAGACCTTAGGGAACAGGTTCATAGCTCCTCCCTCCAATGGAAACCATCATAACCTTTGGAAATGAGCCTTCGTCCATAGAGTCCACTCTCCCTGGATGTTCTTCTTTCCTAGATAGGACTGGCGCCATTTAAGCTTCAAGTCTCTTGGAGTCATAGAGTCATAGAGATGTACAGCATGGAAACAGACCCTTTGGTCCAACTCGTCCATGCCGACCGGATATCCCAACCCAATCTAGTCCCACCTGCCAGCACCCGGCCCATATCCCTCCAAACCCTTCCTATTCATATACCCATCCAAATGTCTCTTAAATGTTGCAATTGTACCAGCCTCCACCACTTCCTCTGGCAGCTCATTCCATACATGTGCCACCCACTGCATGAAAAGGTGGCGCCTTAGGTCTCTTTTATATCTTTCCCCTCTCATCCTAAACCTATGCCCTCCAGTTCTGGACTCCCTGACGCCAGGGAAAATACTTTGCCTATTTACCCTATCCATACCCCTCATAATTTTATAAACCTCTGTAAGGTCACCTCTCAGCTTTGACGCTCCAGGGAAAACAGCCACAACCTGTTCAGCCTCTCCCTATAACTCAAATCCTCCAACCCTGGCAACATCCTTGTAAAACTTTTCTGAACCCTTTCAAGTTTCACAACATCTTTCCGATAGGAAGGAGACCAGAATTGAACGCAATATTCCAACAGTGGCCTAACCAATGTCTTATACAGCCGCAACATGACCTCCCAACTCCTGTAATCAATACTCTGACCAATAAAGGAAAGCATACCAAACGCCTTCTTCACTATCCTATCTACCTGTGACTCCACTTTCAAGGAGCTATGAACCTGTACTCCAAGGTCTCTTTGTTCAGCAACACTCCCGAGGACCTTACCATTAAGTGTATAAGGCCTGCTAAGATTTGCTTTCCCAAAATGCAGCACCTCGCATTTATCTGAATTAAACTCCATCTGTTACTTCTCAGCCCATTAGCCCATCTGGTCCAAATCCTGTCGTAATCTGAGGTAACCCTCTTCACTGCCCACTACACCTCCAATTTTGGTGTCATCTGTAAACTTACTAGCTGTACCTCTTATGTTCACATCCAAATCATTTATGTAAATGACAAAATGTAGAGGACCCAGCACCGATCCTTGTGGCACTCCACTGGTCACAGGCCTCCAGTCTGAAAAACAACTCTCCACCACCACCCTCTGTCTTCTACCTTTGAACCAGTTCTGTATCCAAATGGCTAGTTCTTCCTGTATTCCATGAGATCTAACCTTGCTAATCAGTCTCCCATGGGGAATCTTGTTGAACGCCTTACTGAAGTTCATATAGATCACATCTACTGCTCTCCCCTCATCAATCCTCTTTGTTACTTCTTCAAAAAACTCAATCAAGTTTGTGAGACATGATTTCCCACGCACAAAGCCATGTTGACTATCCCTAATCAGTCCTTGCCTTTCCAAATACATGTACATCCTGTCCCTCAGGATTGTCTCCAACAACTTGCCCACCACCGAGGTCAGGCTCACCGATCTATAGTTCCCTGGCTTGTCTTTGCCGCTCTTCTTAAACAGTGGCATCACGTTTGCCAACCTCCAATCTTCCGGCACCTCACCTGTGACTATCAATGATACAAATATCTCAGCAAAGGGCCCAGCAATCACTTCTCTAGCTTCCCATAGAGTTCTCGGGTACACCTGATCAGGTCCTGGGCATTTATCCACCTTTACCCGTTTTAAGACATCCAGCACTTCCTCCTCTGTAATCTGGACATTTTGCAAGATGTCACCATCTATTTCCCTACAGTCTATATCTTCCATATCCTTTTCCACAGTAAATACTGATGCAAAATATTCATTTAGTATCTCCCCCATTTTCTGTGGCTCCACACAAAAGCTGCCTTGCTGATCATTGAGGGGCCCTATTCTCTCCCTAGTTACCCTTTTGTCCTTAATATATTTGTAAAAACCCTTTGGATTCTCCTTAATTCTATTTTCCAAAGCTATCTCATGTCCCCGTTTTGCCCTCCTGATTTCCCTCTTAAGTATACTCCTACTTCCTTTATACTCTTCTAAGGATTCACTCGATCTATCCTGTCTATACCTTACATATGCTTCCTTCTTTTTCTTAACCAAACCCTCAATTTCTTTAGTCATCCAGCATTCCCTATACCTAGCAACCTTCCCTTTCACCCTGACAGGAATATACTTTCTCTGAATTCTTGTTATCTCATTTCTGAAGGTTTCCCATTTTCCAGCCGTCCCTTTCCCTGTGAACATCTGCCTCCAATCAGCTCTCAAAAATTCTTGCCCAATAACATCAAAATTGGTCTTTTTCCAATTTAGAACTTCAACTTTTAGATCTGCTCTATCCTTTTCCATCACAATTTTAAAACAAATAGAATTATGGTCGCTGGCCCCAAAGTGCTCCCCCTTTGACACCTCAGTCACCTGCCCTACCTTATTTCCCAAGACTAAGTCAAGTTTTGCACCTCTCTCGTAGGTACATCCACATACTGAATCAGAAAATTGTCTTGTACGCACTTAAGAAATTCCTCTCCATCTAAACCTTTAATACAATGCAAAAAAGGGATATTGGTGTACATATCCACAGGACCCTTGAGGTTGTGGGACTGTTAGATAAGGTGGCTTGCCTTTACAGCTGAAGCATAGATTTTTAGAGCAGGGAAGTAATGTCAAAACTGTACAAATGTTGGTTCGACACAACAAGGGTAGTTTGTGTAATTCTGGAATCCACATTTGGGGGGTGGGGGGAGGTGTAATTGCAGTGGAGACAGTGCTGAGAAGATTTACCAAGATGTTGCTGGGTCAGTGAACTTTAGTTCCAAAGACAAAATAGAAAGACTGGGGTTGTTTTCCTTGGAGTAGGGAAGACTTAGTGGGGACTTGATTGAGATTTTAAATTATGAAGGCATAGATAGGCAGGCGAAGGTTCAATGACTAGCGGAGACAAAGATTGAAGCTAATAGCAGGGGGTTTAGAGGAGATGTGAAGAAAATATGTTTCACCTAGAAAGTGATGGGAATCTGGAACTCACTGCCTGTAAAGGTGGTAGATGCAGAAACCCACATAACATTTAATAAATATTTAGGTATGCATTTGCAATGTCAAAGCAGAAAAAGTTATAGGCCATTTACTGGAAAATGGGATTGAAATGATTAGGCGCTTGTTTTTGACCAACGGAGAATCAATGGACTGAAGGGCCTTTTTCTGTGCTGTCGACATCTATCATTCTATGGCAATTCACAAAAATACCAATTCAAGATACAGATTTTTAATGCTGATATGATGTAAAATATATCGGGTCCCAAAGGCTGGCTGATCATTTAAAATGGTTGTTTTGTTTCTTTGTTTTCCCTTTGTTCCTTTTATTTTTCTCTCTTTTGCTTTGGAACTGAGAGTTGAAGTTGAGAATTGAATCTTGAACTTTGTACACCAGGTTGTTTGCAAAATGAGAAGCAAACTATTGTGAACTGACCCAGAAAGATAATTACAGTTCTAAAGACAAAGTAGACATTTCAGTGCTGAGATGTTACACTCAGCGACTGGCCGTGGGTTGGATGTTGAATTAGTCAATTAAGGAAGGACCAGGGCTGGCTAGCCAACAACATGGAATGTTGAAAAAGAAAGAGAAATCAAAGGATGAACTAGCTCAAGGCATGCTGGAAACATTCCCTCTGCCCAGTGATAACTGCATGCCATGACAAAAACGCAATGTACAGAGCTTGCTTTCGATGTCTTGTATCAGGAACATGAATGACATGAGCCGCCCAGTGTAGCTGACTCACCCCAACCAGTGCCTCTATACTGTGAGGCTGTAAATTAGAAATAAAAACAGAAATTGCTGGAAAAGCCCAGTTGGTCTGGCAGCATCTGTGAAGAGAAGCATTTTGGGTCCGGTGACCTTTCCTCATAACTGATGGTAGCTAGGAAAGTGTTAGTTTTTATGAAGAAGATATGTTGGTGGGGGGAGAAAGGAATAAATGATAGGTGGGTATAGAGCCCAAAGAGAGAGAAGAACAGTTGGAACAGTTGGAACAAGGGAGTGGAAAATGATCTAGCTAGGAGGATGTGTAGGTGTTAATGGATACTGTTAGTAGCTAATAGTGGTTGTGTGTAATAGTTAGTGGTTGTATGTAGATGAGATTAGATTAGATAACTTACAGTGTGGAAACAGGCCCTTCGGCCCACACTGACCCTCTGAAGAGTAACCCACCCCCATACATTTACCTCTTCACCTGATACTACGGGCAATTTAGTATGGCCAATTCACTTAACCTGCACATTTTTGGACCGTGGGAGGAAACCGGAGCACCCAGAGGAAACCCACACAGACACGGGAGAATGTGCAAACTCCACACAGACAGTCACCTGAGGCCAGAATTGAACCCGGTCTCTGGCGCTATGAGGCAGCAGAGCGAACCACTGTGCTACCGTGCTGCCGTAATAGCAGACTATGTGATACCAAGGTCTGGTGTTTGGAGGTAGGGGCCAAGAGAGTTCAAGCCCTAAAGTTATTGAATTTGATATAGAGTCCAGAAGGCTGCAGGCTCCCCAGCAGAAAGTGAGGTGCTGTTCTTCTAGCTAATGCTGAGCTTTGATGGAGCACTGCATCAAGCCTGGGACAGGGAAGAGGGTGGTGTGTTGAAGTGGAAGGCAACTGGAAGCACTGGATCATTTTTGCAGGCAGAACATAGGAGTTCTGAGAAGCATTCATCCAGTCTATGCTTTGTTTCCCCAGTGTACAGGAGACCACATTGTGAGCAGTGAATGCAGTAGACTAGATTGCTTAAAGTGCAGCTAAAGCGATACTTCACCTGGAAGATATGTTTGGGCCCTTGGATATTGAGGGAGGGAGGATGTAAATGTTACAGATTGCAGGGGACAGAGCTGACAGATTGCAGGAGGTGTTACAGATTGCAGGGGACATTCCCTAGGCATCACTTCAGCCTGCCTGTCCCTTTCCCACCAATATTCTAGTGTTACTAATGATCCTGAAACTTAAACAGACCAGCCACAAAAATACTTTGACAGAGTAGAATCATCAAGTCATAGAATCATACAGCCCAGAAACAGATCCTTTGGTCCAATTCTTCCATGCCAACTAGGTAACCCAAACTGAAGTAGTCGCATTGGCCTGAATTTGGTTCATATCCTTTGAAACCTTTCCTATTCATGTACCTGACCAAATGTCTTTTAAATGTTCTAATTGTACCTGCTTCTACCACTTCCTCTGGTAGTTCATTCAATGCCCTCTAGTTTTAGCTTCCCCTACCCTTGGAAAAAGATGTTGGCTCTTTCCTATTCATATCCCTGTCCAAATACCTTTTCAATGTTATGACTGCACCTGCATAGAGTTGTAGAGATGTACAGCGCGGAAACTGACCCTTTGGTCCAACTCATCCATGCCGACCGGATATCCCAACCCAATCTAGTCCCACCTGCCAGCACCCGGCCTATATCCCCCCAAATCCTTCCTATTCATATACCCATCCAGATGCCTTTAAAATGTTGCAATTGTACCAGCCTCTACCATTTCCTCTAGCAACTCATTCCATACACTCTCTGAGTGAAAAAGTTGCCCCTTAGGTCTCTTTTATATCTTTCCCCTCTCACCCTAAACCTATGCCCTCCAGTTCTGGACTCCCCAACCCCAGGGGAAAGACTTTGTCTATTTATCCTATCTATGCCCCTCATGATTTTATCACCCACTATAAGGGCACCCCTCAGCCTTCGACACTCCAGGGAAAACAGCCCCAGCCTATTCAACTTCTCCCTATAGCTCAAATCCTCCAACCCTGGCAACATCCTTGTAAAACGTTTCTGAACCCTTTCAAGTGTCACAACATCTTTCGGATAGTAAGGCGACCAGAATTGCACACAGTTCCAAAAGTGGCCTAATCAATGTCCTGTATAGCCGCAACATAACCTCCCAACTTCTGTACTCAGTACTCTGACCAATAAAGGGAAGCATACCAAATGCCTTCTTCACTATCCGATCTACTTGCAACTCTATTTTCAAGGAGTTATGAATCTGCACTCTAAGGTCTCTTTGTTCAGCAACACTCCCTAGGACCTTACCATTTAGTGTATAAGTCCTGCTAAGATTTGCTTTCCCAAAATGCAGCATCTCACATTTATTAAGATTGAACTCCATCTGTCACTGCTCAGCCCATTGGCCCATCTGATCAAGATCCCATTGCAATATAAGATGACTTGCTTCGCTGTCCACTACACCTCCAATTTTGGTGTCATCTGCAAACTTACTAACTCTAGCTCTTATGCTGATATCCAAATCGTTTATATAAATGATGAAAAGTACAGGACCCAGCACCGATCCTTGTGGCAATCCATTGGTCACAGGCCTCCAGTCTGAAAAACAATCCTCCACCACCACCCTCTGTCTTCTACCTTTGAACCAGTTCTATATCTAAATGGCTAGTTCTCCCTGTATTCCATGATCATATAACCTTGCTCACCAGTCTCCCATGAGGAACCTTGTCGAACACCTTACTGAAGTCCATATAGATCACACCTACCACTCTGCCCTCATCAATCCTCTTTGTTACTTCTTCAAAAAACTCAATCAAGTTTGTGAGACATGATTTCCCACGCACAAAGCCATGTTGACTATCCCTAATCAGTCCTTGCCTTTCCAAATACATGTACACCCTGTCCCTCAGGATTCCCTCCAACAACTTGCCCACTACCGACATTTGGCTCACTGGTTTATCGTTCCCTGGCTTGTCCTTACCACTTTTCTTAAACAGTGGCACCACGTTAGCCTACCTCCAGTCTTCCGGCACCTCACCTGTGACTATCGATGATCCAAATATCTCAGTAAGAGGCCCACTTCCCTAGCTTCCCATATAGTTCTTAGCTAGACCTGATCTGGTCCTGGGGAATTATCCACTTTTATGCGTTTCAAGACATCCAGCACTTCCTCCTCTGTAATATGGACATTTTTCCAGATGTCACCATCTAGCTCTCTACATTCTATATCTTCCATGTCCTTTTCCACAGTAAATACTGATGCAAAATACTCGTTTAGTATCTGCTCCATCTCCTGCGGCTCCACACAAAAGCTGTTTTGCTGGTCTTTGAGCGGCCCTATTCTTTCCCTAGTTACTCTTTTGCCCTTAATGTATTTGTAAAATCCCTTTGGATTCTCCTTAACTGTATTTGCCAAAGCTATCTCATGTCCCCTTTTTGCCCTCCTGATTTCTCTCTTAAGTATACCCCTACTGTCTTTATACTCTTCTCAGGATTCACTTGATATATCCTGCCTATACCTGACATATGCATGCTTCTTTTATCTAACATTTTGTCTCACAGTTCATTCTGCAATCAAACCACTGTGTGTGAAAGAAATTGCCCCTCAGGTCCCTTACAAACCTTTCTCCTCTCACCTGAAAAATATGCCCCTTAGCTTTGAACATGGGAAAATACCTTTGCTATTCACTTTGTCTATGCCCCTTATGATTTTATAAACCTCTGTAAAGTCACCCTTCAGCCTTGGACTAGCTGCGAAAAAAGGTCCAGCTTATCCAACTTCTCCTTATAATTGAAACCCTCCATTCTCAGCAACATCTCTGCAAATGTTTTTTCTGCAAATGTTTCTAGTTTAATAATATCCTTTCTACAACACTGCAACCAGAATTGTATGCAATACTCTTAAACTTGTCTCACCAATTTCTTGTACAGCCACAACATGATGTCCCAAATGCTATACTTTATGCTCTGACCAATGAGGGCAAGCATGTTAAATGCCTTCTTCACCACCTTGTCTACATGTGATACCGCTTTCATGAATGATAAACCTGCATCACTTAATCCCTCTGTTCAACAACACTCTCCAGGGCTCTATCATTGACTTATTTCTGTAAATATTCAGACAACTTTGATCACAGAGATAACAATGCAACTGAAGCGTCTTAAATAGACAGTTCTAATGAAAGAAATCTGTCTGAAGAATTATTTCACCTCTGTTGGCTTGTGCAGTTTTTAATTCTTAAAATTTAATGCACTTCCCATTACCTCACTGTGGCATTAGAAAGTCTTGATATTTCTTTTGCAAACAGCAAGAAATGGTTTAATTTTTCTGTACTGCCTGTTCTACTGCTGCTGCTTCATGGCACTGCAGTAATGGCTCAGAGGCAGTATATGTACATGTCTCATTGAGAAGCATACTTTATCCAATCTCAGTGAAACAGTAGAAATCAGTGCTGTTATTGAAAACCTTCAGCTGTCTCTATTTGCAACATAAACATCACAGAGAGCCACTCCAGGCTCCAGTTAGTTTCTTTAGTTAAACAAAAGATCATTGCATTCTCCAATTAATCTGTGTATTACACATGGAACTGCTTTTGTGCTTGCAAGATAGGCTGACTAGCAGAGAATTAATGAGAAATCAGAATTGGCTGAAATAAAGGATAGGGACAGCAGAGATTTATAGTTACTCAAAAATATCACATGTAAGGTAGTCGAATGGTATGTAACTAGACTAGTGATCTAGTGGCCTGCACTATAATAGGCAAATATGAGTTCAAATTCCACCAAAGCAGTTTGACAACTTGAATTCAATTTAATAAATTGAAACTGGATGTAATGAACAAAGATGGAATTAGTAAAAGAGAAATCAAAGGTGAAAGAAAACACCAACTTGTTCACAAGTATCTTTTAGGAATGAACTCAGCTTTTCTTTTTTAGACTGCTCCAATCCCACAACAGATTTGACTGCCATCTGCCCCTTAAGTTTTTCAGCCAACCACTTCACCTCATGAATGCTGTTTTTTTCAAACCAGCATTTGAATAGCTGGGAGGTGACGAATACACAGATGAGAGTTTCAGGACCATATGAACTCAGGCAGTTGCAGAAGATGGTGAAACAGAAGAGGGTAAAACTGAAAAGGTGCAAGGATTGCACAAAGTCAGAGCTCAGCTTCAGGTCAAGTAGGCTTTAAAACAAACTGATGTGGGACTACTGGAATTTGGCTTTGAACGTATCTTTCAATCATCCTGATGGACAGACGGACGGACACACACAGAAAATGGTAACTGAAATTTCTTTTCTAATTGGCTTTGGATAAACGGCTGTATTTTGTGCAGTATACAGTTTATTGCCAGATGCTGATTCCTTGCACATAGCTCATTAAAGGCAGCCAAATAGGAAACAAGCATGATTCACAGTACAGACTGCAATTTATTGTTGAAGTGCATACCTTTCTGAACCAGCATCATGATTCTTATTCCTCGGAAGAGCAGGATCGACCCAAATAACAAGCACAGACTGTGGACTCATAACGCGAACTGTTATGTCTCTGGGTTCATACAATTCATTATCCTCTAAAACAATAAGAGAGATGATCATCCAAAATTAACAATTGTTGTAGCAAAAGTAGTTTTAAAAATTTTGAGAGTGGAGTTAGAATTTCAAAATCAAAACATATGTAAAGAGGAGAATAAGTATTTAAGTCCTGAAAAAGTTCCAGAATCACAAATAAAATTGGGAATACTTCTCGAACCTCTTCCACCAAGTCTCAATCAACAGATATACATATTCATGACATAAGCACAGATGTCAGTGCACCTAAGGAACAGCTGTCTCTGGACTTTCCACATATTAAAGGTTTAGACTGGAAAATCAGCTACAGAGAGTCATCCTCAGTCCAGTGATGGTCAATGCAAACATCAACAGCATCTTGTGTGTTGAGTAGGTACTTTACAATATTTGATCTTTGAGTTAGTTTGCTAAATTTAACAACTTCAGATCACAACACCCACTTCCAAATTTGCAGGCCATTATGTGCTAATACTAGTTCTACTGTTCCACTGAAACCTCCTCGAGACCCATTTTCTTTTTACCATTCTTCTACCACCGACCCCAAACCCATTACCAAAACTCAGATTTCCTTGAAAACTCAAATTGCAATTGCTCCAGTTCTGATTGTACATCATTTATTTGAAACATTGACATAGTTTCTCTCTGAAGATTGATTGCTCTGCCTCAGTTAACCTATCCTGTCCAGTGGATGGCATCAACACCGTGCACAGGAATTTGCTACAAATTCAAATCATACAAATTTCACTACGAAAAGATTTCATGCTCTAAGCATTCTTAATTTGAAACTCATTTTTTTGTAATTTACCTTGCATATTATGTTATTTACTTATCAATAAATTTATGATCACTTTTAGAGTTATGTATTTATATCCAATATATAACCAGTGCGAGAAGTGTCAAGCTTCTGATGCTAACTTGTTTTAGGAGGTATTCTGACAAAACCCACCTTTATGTTTTGTCGGGTTTGTTCTGTAAATAGGTTCCCTCTGCCCTAGGATATTCCTTGTCCGAGGAGATATCCCAAACATTGATTCAGGAACTGTGGAAAGATAAGCATGAAAATACAAGAAAAGAAAGTTCCAAAGCAATCATTCCATTCTTCAGTATCTTCTGATTATGACAAATCTACTTGTAAAATTGAGAAACCTTAATTGATTACTGCGCACATTTACTTTACTAATTTTACAACTCTCTGATTGAATTTTTACACCAAAATGTAAAATTGAATTGCCTCAACAATTGCAATATTTCCATAATATCTTCAAAACAATTTCAGTATTGCATATATTGGTACAGTAGCTAAAGAGCCTACCAAGTTTTTGTACTTTATGTCTCCTTTGTTCTTTTGGATGCGGTGCATACTTTCTTCTCCTGCCAAGTAGGTAGCTTCTAGCTTGAGGGGTACGAGGTGATCTCAGTCGTGGTGAAACTGTATCATCAGAGGGTCTCACCTGTCGAGGATGACGTGTCTCTGATACTCTCACCTCTAAAGTAAAAGACATGCCTAGAATTAATTACCTTCTAGTGCGTACTTAAGTCTGCAATTATAAACTTGGATCAATATAGCTGTTTTCGATTTATACGCTGCCCTGTGTTGCTTCACAAAGATAAGGAAAAGAATGCCACGCCAAAGGAGAAGATACAAATAAAAGGAAAACAGATGAATTTTGAAGCTGTCTAAAAAGGGAAGGAACTGAAGAGATAATCAGAAATAGAATACCCGAGGGAAAGGGTCAAGGTAGCTGCTGGGGTAGGATGATACACCCAAGATTAGAGTAAGGAAAATTGACCTTGGGGTAGGCTAAAGGGCTGGAGGGAAAGGTAAGGGTAAGATTGTGAAGAATTTCAATACCAGATAAGATTTTATATTTTGCATTTTCAGTGGCCCACAGATCAAAGTACTTCAGTGAGGATAATGCAATGTGAGCAGGGCTCACTGAGGAACAGAGTACATGCCACATAGTTTTGTATTGGCAACATTTACTAGATTCTGGTGCAGCATCCGAGGAGCAGCAAAATCGACGTTTCGGCCAAAAGCCCTTCATCAGGAATAAAGGCAGAGAGCCTGAAGCGTGGAGAGATAAGCTAGAGGAGGATGGGGGTGGGGAGAAAGTAGCATAGAGTACAATAGGTGAGTGGGGGAGGGGATGAAGGTGATAGGTCAGGGAGGAAAGGGTGGAGTGGATAGGTGGAAAAGGAGATAGGCAGGTAGGACAAGTCTGGACAAGTCATGGGGACAGTGCTGAGACCAAAGGGCACACGTATAGGCCCCAGCTATGCCTGTCTCTTTGTTGGCTACGTAGAACAGTTGATCTTCCGTAATTACACCGGCACAACTCCCCACCTCTTCCTCCGCTACATTGATGACTGCATTTGCGCCACCTCGTGCTCCCGCGAGGAGGTTGAGCAATTCATCAACTTCACCAACACATTCCACCCTGACCTTAAATTTACCTGGACCATCTCTGACACCTCCCACCCCTTCCTGGACCTCTCCATCTCCATTAATGATGACCGACTTGACACTGACATTTTTTACAAACCCACCAACTCCCACAGCTACCTGGATTACACCTCTTCCAAAAATGCCATCCCATATTCCCAATTCCTCCGCCTCCGCCATATCTGCTGCCAGGAGGACCAGTTCCACCACAGAACACACCTTCTTTAGAGACCACAATTTCGCTTCCCATGTGGTTAAAGATGCCCTCCAACGCATCTTGTCCACATCCCGCACCTCCGCCCTCAGACCCCACCCCTCCAACCGTAACAAGGACAGAACGCCCCTGGTGCTCACCTTCCACCCTACCAACCTTCGCATAAACCAAATCATCCTCTGACATTTCCGCCACCTCCAAAAAGACCCCACCACCAGGGATATATTTCCCTCCCTACCCCTTTCCGCCTTCTGCAAAGACCGTTGCTCCGTGACTACCTGGTCAGGTCCACGCCCCCCTACAACCCACCCTCCCATCCTGGCACCTTCCCCTGCCACCGCAGGAACTGTAAAACCTGCGCACACACCTCCTCCCTCACCTCTATCCAAGGCCCTAAAGGAGCCTTCCACATCCATCAAAGTTCTACCTGCACATTCACTAATATCATTTATTGTATCCGTTGCTCCCGATGCGGTCTCCTCTATATTGGGGAGACTGGGCACCTCCTAGCAGAGCACTTTAGGGAATATCTCCGGGACACCCGCACCAATCAACCACACTGCCCCGTGGCCAAACATTTCAACTCCCCCTCCCACTCTGCCGAGGACATGGAGGTCCTGGGCCTCCTTCACCGCCGCTCCCTCACCACCAGACGCCTGGAGGAAGAACGCCTCATCTTCCGCCTCGGAACACTTCAACCCCAGGGCATCAATGTGGACTTCAACAGTTTCCTCATTTCCCCTTCCGCCACCTCACCTAGTTCCAAACTTCCAGCTCAGCAGTGTCCCCATGACTTGTCCGGACTTGTCCTACCTGCCTATCTCCTTTTCCACCTATCCGCTCCACCCTCTCCTCCCTGACCTATCACCTTCATCCCCTCCCCCACTCACCTAGTGCACTCTATGCTACTTTCTCCCCACCCCCACCTCCTCTAGCTTATCTCTCCACGCTTCAGGCTCTCTGCCTTTATTCCTGATGAAGGGCTTTTGCCCAAAACGTCGATTTCGCTGCTTCTCGGATGCTGCCTGAACTGCTGTGCTCTTCCAGGACCACTAATCCAGAATCTGGTTTCCAGCATCTGCAGTCATTGTTTTTACAACATTTACTAGAGTCTAGATTAGAGTAGTGCTGGAAAAGCACAGCAGTTCAGGCAGCATCCAAGGAGCAGGAAAATCAACATTTTGGGCAAAAGCCCTTCATCAGGAATAGAGGCAGAGAGCCTGCAGAGTGGAGAAATAAATGGCGGGTGGTGGGGCTGGGGAGAAGGTAGCAAAGAGTACAATGGGTAATGGGGGAGGGGATGAAGGTTTAAACGTCAGAGAGAAGTGTGGAGTCGATAGATGGAAAGGAAGATAGGCAGATAGGACAATTCATGAGGGCGGTGCTGAGCTGGAAGGTTGGAGCTGGGGTGAGGTGGGGGAAGGGGAAATAAGAAAACTGGTGAAAGCCACATTGATGCCCTGGGGTTGAAATGTTCCGAGGCGGAAGATGAGGCGTTCTCCCTGCAGCCGTCGGGTGGTGAGGGAGCGGCGGTGGAGGAGGCCCAGGACCTCCATGTCCTCGGCAGAATGGGAGGGAGAGTTTAAATTTTGGGCCACAGGGCGGTGGGGTTGATTGGTGCAGGTGTCCCGGAGATGTTCCCTAAAGCGTTCTGCTAGGAGGTGTCCAGTCTCCCCAATGTAGAGGAGACTGCATCAGGAGCAACGGATACAATAAATGATATTGTTGGATGAGCAGGTAAAACTTTGATGGATGTGGAAGGCTCCTTTGGGGCCTTGGATGGAGGTGAGGGAGATGGTGTGGGCGCAGGTTTTGCAATTCCTGAGGTGGCAGGGGAAGGTGCCAGGGAGGGTGGGTTGTTGGAGGGCTGAAGAAATTTCTCCCCATCTCAGTTCTAAAGAGTTAGAGATGCCGGTGTTGGACTGGGGTGTACAAAGTTAAAAATCACACAACACCATGTTATAGTCCAACAGGTTTATTTGGAAGCACTAGCTTTCAGAGCATCAGGTGGTTGTGGAGTATAAGATTGTTAAGACACAGAATTTATTGCAAAAGTTTACACGTGATGTAACTGAAACTATATATTGAAAAAGACCTGGATTGTTTGTTAAACCTCTCATCTTTTAGAATGACCATGTTGATTTCATATGTAAATCGCAGAAAGTTTTTAAAGTTCCATTCCCAAGTGAACTTTAACAATTGGTATCATGTCGGCTGATATAATGCATTTAAGGTGTGAGGTGCCCTGCGTGACTTAACAAACAATTCCATCCAAATTTTGTATCATCTGCAAACATGGAAATATTAAATTTGATCTTCACATTCAAATCATTTACCTAGATTGTGAACAGTAGGGCCCCAAGCACTGATCTTTATGGTAAAGTATAACATTAGTGCAAGTCTGCCAAATTGAGAATTACCTTTTTATTCTTACTGTTTTCTCTGTTATTCAAGCCATACCAATCTATTACCACATATCCCACAATTTTGTTTATTAACCCCATGCAAACGTTTATTGAAAACCTGCTGAAAATTCAAATATACTACATCCACTATTATTCTCTTAGCTACTCTACTAGAAACATCCTTAAAGAAACTCCAACAGACTGTCAAACTTGTTTGGCAGAATCCACTTTTGGTTAAATCCAAGTTGCATGAAGTTTTTTCGGAGAGTTTTTCACCATGTGGCATAGCAAAATGACTTGCCATAACATACCAAGTTTGCCTCGTTAACCCTGTCTGTACGGAATCTCACTCATCTAATTCTAGCCTCATCCCAGAGATGCTGCTCTGGGAACAACTCACCACTCGGAGGAGATAATCTGCTGAAAGACTGGCATCCCTTACATCCACAACTTCTTTAAAAGGCTGCTGTGGAATTAGGCAAGCATTAGCATTCTGCCATTGCCCTTCACTGGTCATATAATGCCACAAAAGGCACTAAGCCATATAGCCTATGGACACATTCTTGCACAGAAAACCCATTCTCTCACTGTAGTCGCTGTTTAACCACCAGGCTACAATTTATCTCATCCTTAGATATTTCCCATCTAAACCGTAAATCACCATGTCTCTGTCCTCACTGCCCATTGGAGCTCTGCTGCTCGTCAGTATCCAGTGGAGGAATGACAGTGGCAAGCAACTGGACAATTCCAAATATGAGTTTATTTACATCCAGCAAAAGCAAACACAAGTAGTTTCACAGTTCACAAACATTTGATGATCCAGGACTGTCTTCTACACCTGGATCTCTTCTACTGGAACTGGATGTCAATCAGGTCCTGTCTGATTCGCAGTGCCCAATCTGAACTGTATCATGCACAAGGAGGGCATCCCCTTTCCCAATTCTTTGCCCTCATCTTTAAACAACTATCCCGCTCTTCCAGCTCCTCAGCATCTACCACATTGTTTCAATGCCTGTACCATTTGTGTAGACTACAGGATGCCAGGATAATGCAGTACACACTGTTTGGACTCTACCAGAGAGCCCCCCAAGCAGTAAAATCACATTTTCAGCTGCCCTATTGTCTGCTTAACTATGGCCCTGATCACAACATGTAATTTCAGAATTCAAGGGGAAAGGAGGATGATCACAGGCAAATTTCGATGTGGTGGGTCTCCATATGGGAAGAATGTGTACCAGCTAGAAGGTGCCATACTCACCAAGTGAGCAATACAGTACATTAAAAAAGATGTGCTTGCTGTGCTGTGTTCTTTCTTATCCCACGTCCACAGTCAGTTATTCATATTACTGTTATATCCATTACAGTCCCTTGTCATAGGATCCCTACAGTGTGGAAACAGGTCATTTGGCCCAACAAGTCCACACCAACCCTCTGAAGTGTATCCCATCTAGACCCATTCCCCTACCCTATTACCCAACACTTCCCCCGACTAATGCCCCTAATCTACACATCCCTGAACACTACCAGCAACTTAGCACGGCCAACTCACCTAATGTGCACATCTTTGGACTGTGGGAGGAAACCGGAGCACCTGGACGAAACTTCATATATTTGCTTCTCAAATGTTGTGATGTCTAGCAGATGACAATATCATGCTTTTGCTCATCAAAGTGATACTGACTGTACTCACCCTGGGCATTGTCCCATCCATTTTCCAGTTGCATTTAACATCTAGAGAAAGGCAAATGGTGGCTGGAACACTGACATCAGGCTCCACCTGCACCAGATACCCTCCCACAGACTCCATACCACCTTTGAATTTGGTCTACCATGAGAGCCCATTTTTACCCATTCTTCCCATATGGAGACACACCACACCGAAATTCACTTTGATCGTCCTCCTTTCCCCTTGACCTCTGAAATTACATGTTAATGATACCCACCCTAGTCCTTTACATTCCTCCTGTGGGGTTTACAGTAGTGGTCACTGCCAATACCCCCCTTCCCACAGCTTACCAGATGCTCCAATGCTTGCCTCCCAAATACCTGGAGTACCCAACTCCATCGTGTCCTTATCCCCATCTCTGCACCTGCCTACACATTCCCAACCCCAGACTCGACTTTCCCAATCCTATGAGCCCCTATGTCCCTTTGGAATTCCCTCAAAGATCAATGCATGGACTTCCCAGGACTGAATTCGCCTCAGAGCTCTGAATGACTTCAACAAGCATCACAAAGAAGACTGACCAGACCCTGACTGTTGTCTTTGCAGCTCCCAGATGAGCAGTACATAATTTTCCTGATTATTTGTCCTGGTCCTTCAGGGCTGACCATTAAGCACTCCTCGGACTGCAGGTGCACATATCCCCAGACTCGCAGCAGCCCAAATGTACACCTGACTGTGGTGCAGCCCCTGGAGTGCATGCAGACCACTACTTGACTGACAGTACCAGGACCCCAATGACAGTAGCTGCCCCTTGACTGGACTGAGGACTAGCCCCCAACTATTTTCTGACATTGCCATTTTGATGAATAAAAGTACAGTGCATTTGTCAAGCAGGCAGCTGGCATAGCTGTGGGTGCTAGAATGATGTCTCTGTGTATCGTACTGCAAGATGTCACTCTAGCCCAGACAAATTGCATGACAAACAGCCTGTGTGTCTGCACAAGAGACTATATCAATACAGCAGTTCTGACAGCCTATAGATACTGGCTAAAGCACCAGGGTGAATGGATACTTTCTACATTCAACCCAGGGGTCACGAGCTAGTAAGCACATCACTGACACATCTCTGCAGCTGGTCAAGGAAGAATCACCAGAAGATTAAACACCTGACTGAGTGTGTTTGAACTTTGGGACGAGAATTGGACCAGCTCCTTGGCTGACTGAATCCCCTCCTCATCCTAGTAAATGCGCATTCTTTCTGACTTTCACATTTTGCCATTTTCATCCATCACATGCAGTGCATTTACCACATAAGTTGTGGTCACATGCTACAGCTCAGACACTGACAGTTACTTTTTAGTGATCCCCAGTGCCACCAGCTGCCTGCCTGTCATTCAGCACTGAAGAGTAGACTAAAATGTAATCATTGCTGCCTACAAAGCAGGTTCACTTCAGAAGCTGCCAAACTTCATGTCAGTGCTAAATATCCTGCATAAATAAAGGTGATGACTAGTTGTCTCTGTGCAAAATGACTTGTCACAGGCATTCAAGTGCTGGCTCTCCCTCAGCTTTAAAGCGTAGTCTCGATACCCTAAAGTCAGAGCTGAATTTGGCCAAGACCAAGAGACTGGTGCTTTGCCAATATTGAGTCACACAATTGAGGGGTGTGGGAAAAGTGTGCACAGTGATGCGAGTTGGCCAGCATGGCAATTACACAAGCTGCAATGTACATTGACAAAACAAGTTGCCTATTATCCGCAATGCTTTACCAATCAAGTGTTTTTTTTCCACTGAGCTTCTCAATTGTAAAAAGGAAGATTGAGAGTTAATAAAGGAAGTTGGGCCATTAATAAAATACAATATAAACTTTCCATATAAACATGTTGGCAAGATTCTGAACTTAACTGGGAGCGTTTTTATCAACATAGAATATATTTTATGGAGTCTCACCCAACCAATCATTATTCTTGCCACCTCAGAGAAGAGAAAATTCCACTACATGACAGCCGTTTTGTGGCCTCTTAACTTCCCTGTCTAACTCTGCAGCAACAAACTTGATTACATTACTAATTTTCTTATTCATGGATTAATGGATTGTAATAGTCAGGGTCATGTAGCAGCTGATTTGTTAAATGCATTACTCAATCCAAACAGGCAATATTATCTGTAATTCCCATAATTTGAAATTGTGTGTAATAACGTCCCATGTGGTATATTGTCAAATACTTTTTGACAATTCAAGTGAAACAAATCCATTTATTCTCCTTAATTCACCATGTTAGTGGCAACCTAAAAAAAAATTGTCAAACATCATTTCCCTTTCATAAATCATTGTTCACTCTGCCCAATACCATTTTGATTTTCTAAGTGCTGTGTTACCAGGTTCCTAATAAGAAATTCCATCATTTTCTCTACTGCTGGTATCAGGCTAACTGGCCTCTATTCTCTCATTTACTTAGAGTGAGGTTACGTTTGTTATCCTTTTATCCATTGGGATTTCTCTAGAATCTAGGGAGTTCTGGAAGATCAAAACTAATGCAATAATTATTTGTTAATAATTACAGATTAGGTCAACAGGTTCACGGGTTTGGCAGCTCTTTGCCTCATTGTTTCTTCAGGACTTGTTTTTATTCTAATAACTCCCTTCAAGTTCCTCCTCCTCACTAAAGCAATAATTCCCCACTGGACAGATTTTTTTTCCCTTTCATTGTAAAGAAAGTGCCTAGTGTTAACTAGGCAAAAGTGAGGACTGCAGATGCTGGCAACCAGAGTTTAGATCAGAGTGGTGCTGGAAAAGCATAGCATGTCAGGCAGCATCCGAGGAGCAGAAAAATCAACGTTTCAGGCAAAAGCCCTTCATCAAGAATAGAGGGGATAGCATTTTTGCAGGACGTACGGTGGGAAAAGGTGTAATCCAGGTAGCTGTGGGAGTCGGTGGGTTTGTTAAAAATGTCAGTGTCAAGTCAGTCGTCATTAATGGAGATGGAGAGGTCCAGGAAGGGGAGAGAGGTGTCAGAGATGGTCCAGGTGAATTTAAGGTTGGAGTGGAATGTGTTGGTGAAGTTGATGAACTGCTCAACCTCCTCGTGGGAGCAGGAGGTGGTGACGATGTAGCGGAGGAAGAGGTGGGGAGTGGTGCCGGTGTAATTACGGAAGATCAACTGTTCTACGTAGCCAACAAAGAGACAGGTACAGCTGGGGCCCATACGGGTGCCCATGGCTACCCCTTTGGTCTGGAGGAAGTGGGAGGATTCAAAGGAGAAATTGTTAAGGGGGGATGGCATTCTTGCAGGAGGTAGGGTGGGAAGAGGAGTAATCCAGGTAGCTGTGGGAGTTGGTGGGTTTGTAAAAGAGTCAGTGTCAAGTCGGTCATCATTAATGGAGATGGAGAGGTCCAGGAAGGGGAGGGAGTATTTGCCCGAAACGTCGATTTTTCTGCTCCTCAGATGTTGCCTGACCTGCTGTGCTTTTCCAGCAACACTCTGATCCAAACTTCTTTCCATAGTGTGTTGACCAGAAATGCACACACTACTCCAGCTTTGGCCTAAATAAGGTCCTGTACAGCTCCAACACGACCCTCCTGCCCTTATAATCTATGCTATGACCTCCTCACTTTCAATCATCTTTATGCCAACTTAATTATTATCCCTCCATATTCTCATTGACATCATTAATGAATATCACAAACAATAAGGGACCCAGCACTGATTCCTGTTGTACACTACTGCACACTGGGTTCCAGACACACAAAGAACCTCCCATCTCCTGTCACTAGAAATATAGAACGTCAACAGTGTGGAAGCAAGCCATTCAGCTCCTATAATCTCCACCGACCCTCTGAACAGCTCCCATTACCCCGCCCCCTAGCCGTGTGACCCTGCATTTCCGATGACTAATCCGTCTAGCCTGCACATCCCTGGATCCTCTGGACAATTTTGTAGAGCCAATCCACTTAACCTGCACATCTTTGGACTGTGGAAAGAAACTGGAGCACCCGGAGGAAAATCACGTTTACATGGGAAGAACGTGCAAACTGTACACTGTTGCTTGAGGCTAGAATTGAACCTGGATCTCTGGCAGTGCTAACCATTGAGACACTGTGATGTTCTAAGCCAATTAAAATTGCACTGCATTGTTTAAAGCAGAGCAGAATATTTTTAGGATCAAAATTTTTTAAAAACCCAATTATATTTCCTGAAAGAACCAATTTTCAGAATTAAGTATTTTGAAGGTCCACTTTTAGTACAACATCTCTAGGGCTCAATATTGAAATTATTGTTCTTCCTGATTTATAGTAATCATTTCGATCTTGAAATGCAGGGGCTAATTTCAAAGTTTCTGGATAAGACAGTACTTGGAGAATTATAAACTGTAATAAGGACAGTGTAGAACTTCAAAAGACATTGACAACTTGGTGGAATGGGCAAATAGGTAGCAGACGATGTTCCAATATGAAGAATGAGATGATACATTTTTGTAGAAATAACATGGGGATATAGCATAAAATAAAATACATTATGCTAAAGAGTGTTCATGACCTGCATTTCTAGTATTTAAAAGTGGCAGGATAGAAATCATGATTAATAAAGCATACAGTATCCTAAGCTTTATTAATAAGGGTTTAGGGGACAAGAGAGTGGTGGTTATGTTGTAACTGTATAAAACACTAGTTAGAGATCTATGCTGGTCACTGTCTACTTCTGGGTGCCACTCTAAAGGAAAATGCAAACAGTGCTGACAGAATGGTAAAAAAACAAGAAGTTTAAGTTATAAAGACAGATTGAAGAGGTTGGGACTGTTTTTCTTGAAGAGAAGAAGGTTAAGAGATTTGTTTGGAGTTTTCAAAATCGTGAGGGAGATGGACAGAATAGACAGGGAGAAACTGTTCCTGATCTTAGAAGGATCAAGAACCAGAAGACACAGCTTTAAAAGTGATTTGCAAAAGAAACAAAGTGTGACACGAGAAAAGCATTTTCATGCAGAGACACATTTGAGGCTTAAATACATTGCCTGGAAGTGTGTGAAAGCAGGTTCAATTGAGGTAGTCAAGAGGGTATTAGATGATTACTTAAATAGAAATAATGTGCAGGGTTACATAAAAAGGCAGGTGAATAGCATTAGCTTATGAGACAAGTTGCGAGAGGGTTCCAAACAGCTTACAGAGAGAACCAAAAACAGAAATTGCAGTTTTGGGAAGGTTCTGAGGAAGGGTCACTTGACCTGAAATGTTAACCTGGAATTCTCTCCACAGATACTGCCAGACCTGCTGCGTTTTTCCAGCAATTTCTGTTTTTGGTTCCAATTTACAGCATCCGCAATTCTTTTGCTTTTTTTAAAGTTTATGGAGAGAGACTAATAGATTAAGTACATGGGCAAAAACGTTGGCCAATGGAGTATAATTGGGAAAATGTACTGTTCATTTAGAAAGGGAAAACAAGAGAATAGAATATTAATTAAAAAGAGAAAAATTGCAGAAACCTGCCACACAAAGTGATTTGGAGATACTTGTGCATGAAACGCTGAAAGCTACCACACATGTGTAGCAGGTAATCAGGAAGGCTTTTGGAATATTTGAGTTGGGGTATAAGAACAAAGAAGTCTTACCACAACTGTACAAAATGCAGATGAGACCTTATCTACAGCACTGTAAGCAGTATTGGTTCCTTTATTCAAGGAAATACATCATTTCATTAGAGACAGTTCAGAGAGGGTTCACGAGAATTATCTAGAATTAATAAGGCAGTGTCTTATGAGGAAAGGTTAAACAGGTTGGGGCTCTACCTATGGAGTTTAAAAGGTTTGAGAGGTGGTCTCATTGAAATATATCCGATTGTTAAGGGGCCTGATAGGGTAAATGTTTAGAGGGTGATTTCCCTCATGGGAGAGTCTGGAAGCAGAGGACATAGTCTCAGAATAAAGGGGCATTATTTAGGATTGAAATGAGGAAGAATTTTTTCTCTGAGGGTGGAGAATCTTTGCAACTTCTTATCATGGAGAGCTGTTGAGCAGAGTCCTTGTGTATACCTAAGACTGAGATATTAGATTCTTCATAATGAGGGGAATCAAGACTTATGGGGAAAGAGCAGGAAAGTGGACATGAACAATGTTGGATCAGCCATGACCCTGTTGATTGGCAGAGCAGGCTTGAGAGGTGAAATGGCCAATTCCTGTTCCTATTTATTATGGTTTTACGGTCTTATGCAAAGCTAATGCAGACCAATAGGCCAAGTGCCTCCATTTGCACCATAACTATTTTGTGATTCTATGATTATATCATTGTTTGGAAAAGGAGATTTACAGTGTGTTATATGCAGGAAAATCATTAGCACATTTTTCAGTAATGTGTTAATGATTAAACTGTACAAAACAGACAAAGATTTAAAACAGACGAATAGGTGAAATGTATATTGGTTTTGTTTACTGCGTATAAGCAGCGCACAACACAAAACATTTCAAAAATGAACACATCCTTCTGTATGTCAAACCATTGCTTTCCATGTAATGAGAGCTACTTTTTAATGTGCAATTTGCAGTTATTTACCAACATAAGTATTTACAAAACAATTCACAAAAGCAAAATCACTCAAGCAATCTAATTAAGTGCTGAATGTGCTAAGTATTCATTAACCTCACTCTCTTCTCAAATCAGTGTCTATACACCAATATATTTTCTCCCAAAGTTTTCACTTCATTTGTAAAAGAGTAAAAACAAAATAGATCAGACATTGGTCTCCCTGACCAGTTTTGCGGCATTTCAAATGGCAGTTCACATATACAATGGCAGCTTCAATAGAGAATGCAGCTTTTGATTTTATATCTCATTTTACTGCATCTTTCCTAGTGAGCAATCTCCAGTATAAAACTGGAAGGAATTAAGCAGCAACAATATATATTTATCCAAGTTCACCAGGGCATGACCGAACAATCCTCCCTGCCTTTTAAGGAACACCAGCTGGGCCACATGAGTACTTTTGCAAACATACTGTTCATAATTCAAACATAGGGATGGAAGGCACCTTGTTAAATTAATCTGTATGTGTTTTCTGCCTGAAGCAGCAAGGTCAGTTCAGTTGGAACTGAATGAGGGAAAATGGTTAGATGATTTAGTAGAACAAATCTACAGGGGTCTTCTCACAACCTTGTGGTAGACAGCAGTCAGCATAAATAGCCAACTTAATAAGGGCTACACATAACCTATGAGTACAGACTGAAGGTCTGCTTAATGTCAGGACAAGTAATTGAAGAACCCTCATATGTAAGGTTTTTAGAAAACGTCCCAGGACCACCTAGCCAAGAATTAATGGAACTACTTACTCATGTAAGTGGTACATGGTGGAATAGCAGGGTTATTAAGGAGAATAAAAATAATTCCAGTACACTGTGGCAGACCTTTGGATTCACTCCCCACCACCACCACCTTCCCACACCCCCCCAAAAAAAAGTGAACAAATTCTGAAGGTTTTGAACTCTTGGGTTTGGGTTTGAGTTTTAGCTTGAGAGATGTTGGGGGGGAGGAAGCATGTGGTGTAAAAATGAGACTGACTTTACACCACAAGGCACTGCAAACTGTGTTGTGAAGTTAATGGAGTTTGTTTTGTTAAATTTCTCTTCATAAACACACAAAATAACTTGATGCTATAAGCATGAAATCGGGTAGTGTTGTTCTGTTAAATAATTACTGGATGCTCAGAATTTTAACGGTCCCTAAAATGATCATAGTAACATTAAATGAGTCAGGAGATGGTGCACTGTGATAAATATTTTCCAATTACAACTTGTGTTCCTTTTCACAGAAAGTTGTCTATTAATAAGATTATATCTCCTCCTCACAAACAACAACTGCTTTTAATCCCAAAATGGGATTAAAAAGACTTGTGAACACATCTGTGATTGTTTCATTGAAAGCTTGAGGACCCATGGCAGAAATTCTATCAAATATGAGACAGCCCTTTGTCTCAAAAGGGGATTCTGTGATCAGGCAGAGTTTTGTAATATGAATTTCTAACAGCCCACAAGTTCATCATTCATTTTGTGTCTATTGTAAAATAACAACCTGCATGCACCTGGCTCCAAATGATTAAACATATCATTTAGGGGATCTTAATGGGAAAAAACAAGGAATAAAATAACTATTTGGCTTGATAATGGCATCCCCAGACTCAACATTGCCTTAATTTCTTTCTGTTGTTAGCTGATGACAATGTTTGAGGAATTAGGAAGGCTAAAAGGGGCCATGAAATGTCTGTAGCAAACAGGGTCAAGGGAAAATCTCAAGGCTTTTTATGCATAAATTAGAATAAGGAGGGTAGTGAGGGAAAGAGTAGACCCACTCAAAGACAAAGGAGGGGAGTTATGCATGGAGCTACAGGAGTGGGAGTGATCCTTAATGAGTACTTTGTATCAGTATTAACCAAAGAGAAGGACATGACTGATGTTGAGGTCAGGGATGAGTGTGAATATTCTAGAGAAATGTCAATATATTGAAGGAGGAAGTTTTGGGTCTCCTAATTTGCATTACGCTAGACAAATCCCCAGAGCCAGATGGGATCTATCCCAGATTACTGCGGGAGGCAAGAGAAGAAGAAATAGCTGGGGTGTTAGCAGATATCTTCACATCCTCTTTGACCACAGGTGAGGTTCCAGAGAACTCGAGATTAGTCAATGTTGTTCCCTTGTTTAAGAAAGAAAGCAGGGATAATCCAGGAAATTATAGGCCCATGAGCCTGATGCCTGTGGTGGGGAAGCTCTTCAAGAAGATACTTAGGGACAAGATATATGCGCATTTGGAAGAAAATGGAGTAGTCAGTGACAGGTAGCATGGTTTCTAACTTGTTTAATTTAGTGATGATAAAGGTGTCATCCATGTAGCGGACCCAGAGCTGGTTGCTCAAGTCTCTGCATTACTGCCTCTGCTAAGAACCCTGATGTCAGAGATCCCATGGGTGTTCCATTGGTTTGTCTATAGGTTTTGTTGTTGAAGGTGAAGTGGGTGGTACAGCATAGGTCCACAAGCTTGATGATATTCTCCTTGTTGATGAAGTTGGTGGTGTTTGGTGTGTGCGTCTTTGGGTCTTCTAATAGTGTAGTCAGTGTTTCCCAGGCCAAGTTATGTTGATTGAAGTAAACATGGCTGTTACATCAAAGGAGACAATTACTTCATCCTCTTCTATCTTAGTGTCTTTGATGGTCTTCAGGAATTCTAAATGAAACAAGTTAGAGGAAACCTTCAAGACTATCAATAATACCCTTACTGGCATAAAATTCACTAAAGAGGAGGAAAACAACAACAAACTGCCATTCCTAGATGTCACATTAGACTGAACAGCCAATGGGTAACTTCAAAACAGTGTCTACAGAAAAACAACACATACAGACCAAATATTGAACTACAGAAGCAATCATCCCCACACCCACAAACGAAGCTGCATCAGAACATTATTTCAACGAGTCAACACACATTGCAGCACAGAGGAACTACGCAGAGCAGAGGAAAATCACCCATACCATGTATTCAAAAAGAATGGGTACCCAATGAACACAGTCCCGCCGATTTCTCAGCAACAAACCCAAACAAGCAGCCAAAACACATCCAGAAACCTTAGCCACTCTCCCCTACATCAAAGTCATCTCGGAAATGACTGCCACACTACTCAGACCCCTTGGCATCACGGTAGCCCACAAATCCACCAACACACTAAAACAGCAGCTAATGAACTTGAAAGACCCGATACAAACAATGAGCAATACTAATGTCATCTACAAAATACCGTGCAAGGACTGTAACAAACACTACATTGGACAAACAGGCAGAAAACTAGCCACCAGGATACATGAACACCAACTGGCCACAAAAAGACATGACTCTCTCTCACTAGTATCCTCACATACGGATGAGGAAGGACACCACTTCGACTGGGACAACACATCCATTCTAGGCCAAGCCAAACAAAGACACGCACGAGAATTCCTAGAAGCATGGCATTCCAACCAGAACTCTATCAACAAAAACATTGAGTTTGACTCCATCTACCACCCCCTGAGAAAAGGAACAGGCAGTGACTTCACCACAGGAAATAACATCACCAACCCAAAGAAACCCAAACATGTAAATAGAAAGCTGGAATTTTCAGCAATGCTTTGCATGAGGTCCACTGAAGATGTTAACTAGTAAGGTAACGAAACATCTGGAAATAAACCTTTCAGCTCAGCGAATAAACTTACATCAAAAACCTTAACCTGAGCTACAAATCTTCTCAAAACTTGCTAATATCTTACATAAATTTGAGCATCAGAATGTTATAATAAATCTCACTATATCACTGAGTGACATGCAACAGCATTTTAATATTTCTAATTATGACATATAATATTCACTTATAAAATAACATAATTCAAAGTGCATTTTAATATTTAAACATGTAAGAGTTTAGATTCAATGACTGTCAGACTGAAGTGCTAGGTTGGGAGTTTAGTTGCAACTTGCATATGAAACGTACAATAAAAGCAGAGACAGAGAGCAAGAAATATGCTGAAGAAGTGATCAATCAAAATAATCAATTCCAAGCAGCATTTAATAATATCTTGATTGACATTTTATTAAGTATCTACAAAACTCTTTAAATAGACATCAAACAAAATTAGTATTTTCAAGTGTTGCGGTACTGCTACCTAAATATCAACATTGCCATGTAATCTTTAGTTCGGTTGTACAAATTTCATTTTGAGATCGGTGATAAATTTAGAAAATTATACCCACAATAATGGTGCTATTTTCAGATTTCATACATCTAACTTTCGGGGAGATTTCTAATAAAACATGTTAAATATTTGAAAATTTCAATATGATGGGGTATAAAGGTCACAGGGCACCCCTGTTACAAAAGGTATTTTTGGAAAAGCTTCACATGCAGTAAATGGAGCAGGGACCCTCAAGTGTGAGCAGGATAAGATATTGTGATAACTACATCCAATGATATATAACAATTTTGTAATGCTTCTGTACTTCCCCGAGTATTGTCATAAAGATATCCAGCGGTTGAATAATCCCAATTATTTCTGTTGATACCTACAAATGAGCTATCCCATTTATGTGCTTACATTCCAAACTCACGTTCTGACTCCTTAAATCTCCACCCATTCCTCAGTCACATCAATTCACCTTTGGCAGACAACACCTCCAAGATCATGTATGGCTTGTTATTATTTGAAGCTGTTGTGACAGGGAGACAGACAGCTGAACAAAGTCACATTTTCTACCTCTATTATTATAACATAATGAAATTAAATCATCAAAGACTCCCAAATAGTCACTCAAATGATTCTTAACCAGACTTTTGAATAACTTTATCCCAGACTTTGTGACTATTTAATTTCCAGACATCAAAACCAAAAAGACTTAACTATTTATTAAATACACCATAACTTTAGAAGCAAATTTAGAAGCAAATAGACAGCATGCTTCCCTACTGGAGGGAAGGTCATGCCTCACTAACTAGATCAAGGTTTTTGAGAAATTGATGATGATGATGATGATGATTTTGACGACGGATGAGGAAAAAGCAGTTGATGTTGTCTACATGGACTTCAGTAAAGCCTTTGACGAGGTCATTCATGGCAGGCTGGTACAAGAGGTAAAGTCACATGGTATCAGGCAAGAGCTGACAACATAGATATAGAACTGTCTTAGTCATAGGAGACAGAGGGTTGCAGTGGAAGGATGCTTTTTGGAATGGAGAATTGAGACCAGTGGTGTTCCAAAGGGATCAGTGCTGGAACCTCTATTGTCCATGATCTACACAAATGATCTGGAGGAAAACGTAGCTGGTCTAATTAGTAAGTTTGTGGACAATATAAAGATTGGTGGAATTGTGGATAACGGTGGGGGGGGGGGGGGGGGGGGGGGGGGGTGGGGGGGGGTGCATTGTCAGAGGATACAGCAAGATATAGATCAATTGGAAAGCTGGTTGGAGAATGGCAGATGGAGTTTAATCCGGACAAATGTAAGGTGATGCATTTTGGAAGGTCAAGTACAGGTGGAAATTATACAGTGATGGCAGAACCCTTAGGAGTATTGATAAGCAGAAGGAGCTGTGTGTGCAGGTCCACAGATCACTGAAGGTGGCAACACAGGTAGATAAGGTAGTAAGAAAAGGCTTAAGGCATGTTTGTCTTCATTGGGGGCATTGAGTGTAAGGATAGGCAACTTATGCTGCAGCTTTGAAGAACGTTAGCTAGACCACACTTGGAAAATCGCTTACAGTGCTGATCACCACACAACCAGAAGGTTGCAGATGCTTTGGATAAGGTACAGAAAAGGTATACCCAGATATTGCTCAGTATGGAGGATTTTAGCTGTGAAGAAAGGTTGGATACACTGGGTTTGTTTTCACTGGAATGCAGGTGGTTGAGGGGTCACTTGATAGAAGTTTATACAGTTGTGAATGGCATGGATAGAATGGAAAGTATGAGGCTTTTTCCCAGGGTGGAGGGGTCAATTACTATGGGACACAGGTTCAAGGTGTAGGGGTGGGGCAAGAGTTTAAAAGTGGTATGTTGTTCACACAAAGATTGGTGAGTGCGGAGAATATGCTGCCAGAGGAGGTGGTGGAAGCAGACAAAGTAGCAACATTCAAGAAACATCTGGACCAACACATGAATAGGAAGGGAATAGAAGGATACAGATCTTGTAAGTGACTACAGTTTTAGTATGGAAGGGCAAAATGTGTCGGCACAGGCTTGGAGGGCTGAAGGGCTTGTTCCTGTGCTATATTGTTCTTTGTTCTTTAGCAGAGAGAGAAACAAACATGGTAAGCCAAGTATGTCTGTGCCTTACAACCAAAACATTTGTTTTGAGTGAATGGACACTGAAAAGAGAGACAAAGTTAAGGAATAAGAATCAGAATTGTTTCAGCTCAACAAGTCCACACTGAACTTCTGAAGAGTAACCCACCCAGACCCATTCCTCTATCCTACATTTGCCCCTGACTAATGCATCTGACCTTCATATCTCTATGGGCAATTTAGCATGGCCAATTCACCTAACCTGCACATCTTTAGTCTATGGGAGGAAACCAGAGCACCTGAAAGAAACCCACACGGACACAGGGAGAATGTGCAAACTCCACACAGATAGTAACCCGAGGCTGGAATTGAACCTGGGTCCCAGGTGCTGTGAGGCAGCAGTGCCACTGTGCCGCCCCTAAGTAAACAAAAATAAATGAAACACATAAGTAAATGAAATTAACAGGCCAGGCTTTCACGACATATTATTTCATAGGCATAAATACTCCTTGGGTTGCTTTTCTGAGAATAGAACCATAGGAATAATACAGTACAGAAGTCAGTCATTCCATTCATCTTACTCATGCCAAACCAAAAACGTCCAGAAGCGGTGGAGGCTGGTAAAATTGCAACATTTAAAAGGCATCTGGATAGGTATATGAATAGGAAGGGTTTGGAGGGATATGGGCCAGGTGCTGGCAGGTGGGACTAGATTGGGTTGGGATATGTGGTCGGCATGGACAGGTTGGACCGAAGGGTCTGTTTCCATGCTGTACATCTCAAAGACTCTACGTCCTTTCTAACCACATCTTCCTGCACGCAGCCCATAGCCCTGCAGTTTATGGCACTTAAGGCGCAGTTCCAGGTCCTTTTTAAAATAGTTTTGTGTCTCTGTATCCACCAGCAAATCAAACAGTGAATTCCAGACATCCAACACCCTTTGCTTAAAAAAGATTTTCCTCACCTCCCCTCTAATCCCTCTGCCACTTCGCCTGAATTTATGAGCCCTGGTTTTTGCACTCTCTGCCAAGGGAACAAATTCCTCCGGTCTAGACTGAAAACAAAAGATGCTGGAAATCATATGGGTCAGGCAGTATCCAAGGAGAGAGAGCAAGCTAACGTTAAGTCTAGATGTTTCTTCATCAGAGCTGACGTGAAGTCTGCAGGGTCAGCATTTATGTTCGGGTAAGATGACGTCAAAGTAGGACAGTCCAGCTGGAACACCACTGCTCCACTTACTCGTTGTCTTCATTTTCTTTTCTTTTCTTCCTCTTCCTCCATTCTTGTGGCCTCATAGCAGGGTCAGCCCTGACATGAGAGTCCGCACTGAGGACACCTGTGACCAATGACCCGGAGCGGGGGGTGCCTGTAGCCAGTGACTTGGAGCAGGAATGCCTGTGACCAGTGACCCAGAGCGGAGGCGCCTATAACCAGTGACCCAGAGCGGGGACGCCTGTGACCAGCGACCCAGAGCGGGGACGCCTGTGACCAGTGACCCAGAGCGAGTACCCCTGCGACCAGTGACCCAGAGTGGAGGCATCTGTGACCAGTGACCAGTGGAAGTGTTCCACAAAGCAGCCACACAGTCTGCATTTGGTTTCTCCAATGCAGAGTATGCCGTATTGGGTACAGAGAATGCAATACACCAGATTGGAGGAGGTACAGGTGAAATGTTACTTCACCTGGAAAGACTGTTTAGGCCTTTGGACAGTGAGCAGGGAGGTGGTGAAGGAGCAGCTGTTGCACCTTCTTCAGTTACATGGGAAGGTGCCTTAGGAAGTGGGGATGGTGTTGGTTGTCGAGTAGTGGACTAGGGTGTCCTGGAGGGAATGGTCCCTGTGAAATGCAGACTGGGGAGTGAGGGAATGATCTCTTCAGTGGTGATGTTCTGTTGGAGTTGTCTGGAATGGCAGAGAATGATCCCTTGAACATAGAGGCTGGTGGGATAAAAAGTAAGGACAAGGGAAACCAATCATGTTATTGCGAGTGATGGGAAGGGGCAAGGGCGGAAGTACGGGTGATAGGTCAGATACAGTTGAAAGCCCTGCCAACCACAGTGGGCAGGAAACCACGGTTATAGAAGAAGGAAGCCATGTCAGCAGTGCTGTTTTGGAAAGTGGCAATGTCTGAACAGATATGATGTACGTGAAGGAACTGTAGTGGATTTGTAGTGAATGACAGTGGACAGTTTATTCCCCAAAATGGAGATGGAGAGATCAAGGAAAGGAAGAGACGTATCAGGACCATGTAAAAGTTATAGAGGGGTTCAAATTGAACAAACGTTTCAAGGTGCAGACTGGAGCTTTAAGTGGCACCAAAACAGTTCTTGATGTACCGAGAAAAGAGTTCTAGGAGGGGCCACTCGAGGACTGAAACAAGGAGAGTTCTGCATATCTCGTAAAGAGGCAGGCATAACTGGGACCCATGCAGGTGCTCATAGCCACTCCTTGGCAGAAGTCAGATGAATTAAAGGAGAAACTGTTCAGTGAGAGAACAAGTGCAGCTAAACGGAGGAGAGTAGTGTATGGGGATTGGTCAGGCTTCTGGTCAAGGAAGAAGCTGACAGCTCTCAGACCATCCTGGTGGGGAATGGAGGTATAGAGGGATTGGACATTCATTGTGAAGAGGAGGCAGTTGGGGGTCAAGGAACTGCAAATTGTCAATATGGCAGAGGAAGATGGAGTCAAAGTAGGAGGAAATGAGCTTGATGGGATAGGAACAGGCTGATATGATGGGCCTACTGAGACAGTCTGGTTTGTGGATTTTGGGAAGGAGGCTGAAGTGGGCAATCTGGGGTTGGGAGAGACATAAGATTGGAGGCAGTGGGAGCAACATCTCCAGAGGTAATCAGATCTGTGACAGTCCTGGCAATGGTGGCTTGATATTCAAACACAGGTCATGGTCTGGGTAAGTTAGAAAGAAGTATCCAAGAATTGGCACTGAGCTTCCGCAAGGTAAAGATTAATGTGCCAGATCACAACAGCAGCAACCTTGTCAGTGGGTTTAATAACAAAGTTAGGGTTGGTCCTAAGAGAGAAAAGTGCAACAATTTCAGAAGGGGACAGGTTAGAGCGAGTGAAAGGAGCAGAGAAATTGAGCTGGCCAACATCACACCGACAGTTTTCAATGTCTACTTTCTCTACCCCTCATAATCATGTCACCACCGCCCCCCCAGCCTTCTCTGTTCCAAGGAAAACAACAGGTGACTGAAGTAAAAGTAGGGAACCCTCAGGTCAAGCGATCATAATTCTATTAGTTTCAAAATGGTTATGGGCAAAGGCAAGCCTGCCATAAAAGTTAAAGTCCATAATGCAAGGCAAATTTTAATGGTCTGTGACGAGAACTTACAAAAGTTGATTGGAGCAGAGACACAGATGTACTACACGGAAACTCATCCATGTCAACCAGAATATCCTAACCTAATCTAGTCCCATTTTCCAGCATTTATCCCATATCCCTCTAAACCCTTCCCTTTCATATACCCATCCAGAAGCCTTTTAAAGCTTGTAATTGTCCAGACTTCACCAATTCCTCTGGCAACTCATTCCGTACACACACCACCCTCTGCATGGAAAAGCTGCCCCTTAGGACTTCCCCCTCTCACCTTAAACCTATTCCCTATAGTTTTGGACTCCCCTACTTTGTCTATTTACCCTCTCCGTGCCCCTCATGATTTTATAAACCTTCAAAAGGCCATCCCTCAGCCTCCAATGCTCCACAGAAAATAACCTGAGCCTACTCAGCCTCTCCCTAAAGCTCAAACCCTCCAATCCCAGCAACATCCTAGTGAATTTTTTCTGAACCCTTTCAAGTTTCACAACATCTTTCTGATAGCAGGGAGGCCAGAATTGCACACAGTATTCTAAAAGTGGCCTAACCAATGTCCTGTACAGCCACAACATGACCTCCCAACTCCTACACTCAATGCACTGACCATAATACAATAAGCTTCAATCTGCAATTTGAAAGCGGAAGGGCACAATCGGTAGTGACAATATTTCAGTTGAATAAAGGGAACTATGGAGCTATGAGGGAGGAGCTGGCCAAAGGTCAATGGTGCAATACCTTAGCAGGGATGACAGTGGAGGAACAATGGCAGATATTTCTGTGTATAATGCAGAAGTTGCAGGATCAGTTCATTCCAAAAAGGAAGAAAGATCCTAGGAGGAGACAGGGGTGGCCGTGGCTCACAAGGGAAGTTAAGAAACATACAAAGTCAAAAGATAAAAAGTATAACATAGCAAAGATAAGTGGGAAGACGGAGGGTGGGTAAGCTTTTAAAGAACAACAGAGGATTACTAAGAAGGAAATACGCAGAGAAAAAATGAGGTACGAAGGTAAACTGGCCAAAAATATAACGGAGGATAGTAAAAGCTTTTTTAGGTATGTGAAAGGGAAAAAAATGGTTAAGACTAAAATTGGGCCCTTGAAGACAGAAACAGGGGAATATATTACAGGGAACAAAAAAATGGCAGAAGAGTTGAATTGGTACTTCAGATTTGTGTTCACTGGGGAAGACACAAGCAATCTCCCAGAGGTAACAATGGCTGAAGGACCTGGACTGAAGGGAAGTTATATTTGCCAGGAATTGGTGTTGGAGAGACTGTTAGGTCTGAAGGCTGATAAGTCCCCGGGACCTGATGGTCTACATCCCAGGGTACTGAAGGAGGTGGCTCTAGAAATCGTGGATGCATTGGTGATCATTTTCCAGAGTTCGATAGATTCAGGATCAGTTCCTGCAGATTGGAGGGTGGCTAATGTTGTACCACTTTTTAAGAAAGGAGCGAGAGAGAAAGCAGGAAATTATAGACCAGTTAGTCTGACCTCAGTGGTAGGAAAGATGCTGGAGTCAATTATAAAGGATGAAATTATGACACATCTGGATAGCAGTAACAGGATAGGTCAGAGTCAGCATGGATTTATGAAGGGGAAATCATGCTTGACTAATCTTCTGGAATTTTTTGAGGATGTAACTCTGAAGATGGACAAGGGAGATCCAGTGGATCTAGTGTACCTGGACTTTCAGAAAGCCTTTGATAAAGTCCCACATAGGAGGTTAGTGAGCAAAATTAGGGTGCATGGTATTGGGGGCAAAGTACTGACTTGGATTGAAAATTGGTTGGCTGACAGGAAACAAAGAGTAGGGATAATAAGCTCCCTTTTGGAATGGCAGGCAGTGACCAGTGGGGTACCGCAGGGATCAGTGCTGGGACTGCAGCTTTTTACAATATATATTAATGATATAGAAGATGGTATTAATAGTAACATTAGCAAATTTGCTGATGATACAAAGCTGGGTGGCAGGGTGAAATGTAAGGAGGATGTTAGGAGATTACAGGGTGACCTGGACAAGTTAGGTGAGTGGTCAGATGCATGGTAGATGCAGTTTAATGTGGATAAATGTATGGTTATCCACTTTGGTGGTAAGAACAGGAAGGCAGATTACTACCTAAATGAAGTCAAGTTAGGTAAAGGGGCAGTAACAAAGAGATCTGGGTGTTCTTGTACACTAGTCAATGAAGGCAAGCATGCAGGTACAGCAGGTAATGAAGAAAGCTAATAGCATGCTGGCCTTCATATCAAAAGGGATTGAGTATAGAAGCAAAGAGATTCTTTTGCAGCTGTACAGGGCCCTGGTGAGACCGCACCTGGAATATTGTGCGCAGTTCTGGTCTCCAAATTTGAGGAAAGACATTCTGGCTACTGAGGGAGTGCAGCGTAGGTTCATGAGGTCAATTCCTGGAATGGCGGGACTATCTTATTTTGAAAGATTGGAGCGACTGGGCTTGTATACTCTTGAGTTTAGAAGACTGAGAGGGGATCTGATTGAGACGTATAAGATTATTAAAGGATTGGACACTCTGGAGGCAGAAACATGTTTCCGCTGATGGGTGAGTCCCAAACCAGAGGACACAGCTTAAAAATAAGGGGTAGGCCATTTAGGACAGAGATGAGGAGAAACTTCTTCACCCAGAGAGTGGTGGGTGTGTGGAATGTTCTGCCCCAGAAGACAGTGGAGGCCCAGTCTTTGGATTCGTTTAAGAAAGAGTTGGATAGAGCTCTCAAGGATAGTGGAATCAAGGGTTATGGAAATAAGGCAGGAACAGGATACTGATTGAGGATGATCAGCCATGATCATATTGAATGGTGGTGCACGCTTGAAGGGCAGAATGGCCTACTCCTCACCTATTGTCTATTGTCAATAAATGCAAGCATATCAACCTGCGACTCCACTTTCACGGAACTATAAACCTGCACTCCAAGGTCTCTTTGTTCAGCAACACTCTCCAGGACCTTAGCATTAAGTGTATAAGTCCTGCCATAATTTGCCTTTCCAAAAGGTGTCACCTCACACTTATCTAAATTAAACTCCATATGCCACTCCTTGGCCCATTTGCCCATCTGATCAGGGTCCCATTGTATTCTGAGGTAACCTTTTTTTGCTGTCCACTACACTTCCAATTTTGGTGTCATCTGCAAACTTACTAACAGAGTAGATTGTTCACAGGTAAAAGGATATCTGACAAGTGGGAGGCTTTCAAGAATGTGATGACGAGAGCTCAGAGACATTTTTTCCTGTTAGAGTGAAGCGTAAGGCTGGTAAGATTAAGGAACAATGGATGAATACAGATATTGAGGTTCTAGTCAAGAATAAAAGAGAATCTTATTTTGGATGGACAACTTGGTTCAAATGAATCTCTTAATCAAAAGAAAGTGTAGGGGCATTCTTAAGAAGGAAATCAGGAAAGTAAGGAGTGGATATAAGATAACATTGGCAGATAAGGTAGACAATAATCCAAAGAGATTCTACAAGTACAGTAAGAGTAAGAAGGTAACTAAAAGATTAGGTCAGGCAAAAGAGGGTGGATGTTGGGGCAATTTTTTTCTGACCTTATTATTGATGTTATTGAGGATGTTTTTAGAAATGATTGCAGGAGAAAAATTGTATTTCAAAATTCGCCTCATTCTGCACAAGCCATCCTCCCACCATTAGTGAGCTTTATGAAAACACTATAGTGCTATTTCTACCTCTGAACACAAACTCTCTCATTCAACTCATGGACCAGAGTGCAATAGCAGCTTTTAAAACTTATCTTTTAAGGTATTCATTCAGGAAGCTGATAGTAGCTACTGAGGGGGGCAATGAGAGCAGTATTCTTCAACTTTGGAAGAGCTTTAAAATTAAGAATGATATTGACCTCATTGTGGAGGCCTGGGTGATGTCAGCAAGGACTGCCTGCATGCAGTTTAACGGAAGCTTCTCCCACGTTTTCTTCATGATTTTAAAGGCATTGAACTGCCAGAGGAGTTTCCAGCAACCAAAGAACATTGTGTCGCTCTTCCAAAGCAAATTGGACTTGAAGAAGTAAAGATTGATCTACCACAGCTTGTTGTTGTGGGGGAAATTGAAGCTCGAGCTGAAAACGATGAAGTCCAGGATGCAGCATCACGAGAACATTCCATTTCTCTTTTGTTTTCTATCCTGAGGGAAATTCAAAAGCAGCTGCAGCTCTTAGAAGGCAATGACTACAATGCAGAATGCAGCAGGAGAGCAGTTTATGGCATAAAGTCTTATCTGGCACCCTATGAACAGCTTCTTCATGAAAGAAGAAAGATGGCAAAGCAGCAAAAACTAGATGCCTTTTTTTATGCCAATCCCTAAGAAACAATTTGCAGACAATGAACCACAGCCATCCACTTCTGGACTGAATATTTTCTTTTGTCATAACCCTGCACCCAGAACTGAAAGTAATGGTGATGCTGGTGACGATTGTGAGCCCTTATCTTAATACAGTACTGTAACTCAGCAAACTCAGAAACCCCTTAAAGTGTTTAATTTATTGTGTTATTTCACTGAAACATATGATTTTAATATTGACTTGGACTGTGCTATCATTTGTGTTACACTAACTATTATTTTTGTTTTGATTTTTACTGATATTTTTGGTGGCCCGCCCCAACAGGCCCCGTTATTTCTATTGCACAATTTTCTATAACATGAGGTCACACAAGAACGCAACTACCATGTGATAGCAGAGCAGTCTGTAGTTTGATATGGATGCAGCAAAGGCATGGATGCAAGTGTTAGTAGCAAAATGGCTGAGGCAGGAGTAGGGACATGCAAAACTAATTGGGGGCTTTGGCTTTGGTGATGGGAAACATTGTGTCAGAAGTTCACGTGAGGGTCAAATGAGATTTACGCTTTGTGGACAGTTTGGGTCAGTCTCAGGCAGTGGCCAGGGATCTAACCTTCAGCTTCTTTCAAACACAACAGAGGTTTCAGAGTTACTGGCATTGTTTGTTTTTCTGATACCAAGACATTGAATGCTGCACAGCTGAAGAAGAAATCTAGGATATGATTAGATTGGATTACATTACATTACAGTGTGGAAACAGGCCCTTCGGCCCAACAAGTCCACACCGACCCTCAACCCACCCATACCCCTACATTTACCCCTTACCTAACACTACGGGCAATTTAGCATGGCCAATTCACCTGACCTGCACATCTTTGGACTGTGGGAGGAAATCGGAGCACCCGGAGGAAACCCACGCAGACACGGGGAGAACGTGCAAACTCCACACAGTCGGTTGCCTGAGGCGGGAATTGAACCCGGGTCTCCGGCGCTGTGAGGCAGCAGTGCTAACCACTGTGCCACCGTGCCGCCCAAAATGATGTGCAAGATGCAGGAGATACTTATCCCTGAGCCAGTTACTTGTCCTTTGTCCAGGATATTCTTGTAATATCAATGTGTCCAGTTATACTGGAAAGCAAGGAGTTTGTGCTGAACCTCTACACTTTCTCATAAAAGAGATAGGTAGCTGTTAGTATTATTCAGAGTATATCAGTATTTCCTAAATAAGGCTTGGTTCTTAAGGGCCAGCGATTAATTTTCCAGATTTATACGGTCACACAGCATGGAAAGAAAGCCTTCAGCCCAACCCATCCATACAAAACAAAGTTTCCCATTTGCCTGTTTTTGGCCTATATCCCTCTATATCTTTCCTACTCATGTACCTGTCAAAATGTCTTTTAAATGTCATAACTGTATCTACATCCACCACTTTCTGACAAATTATCACCTGTGTGAAAAAGTTGACCTTCAGTTTCCTTTTAAATATGTCTCCTCTCATCCTAAGATTATGCCCTCTAATCTTGAACTCCCCAAATCTATAGAAAAGACCATTGCCATTCACCTTAACTATGCCCTTCATGATTTTGTAAACCTCTATAAAGGTCACCACCAACCTCCTATGCTCCTGTGAAAACAGTCCCAGCTTCTTCTTTCCTGAAATGATTTGGACTCTCATCTATTTGTTCATTTCTCCCAGAATCTGGCTTTAGGTTGTGCATGACCACTGTATGAATCGGTAGGTCTAGTCCTACTTTTGCACAGTCAAACAACTGTTGTAAAGTTAAACAACTCAAAAAAATACATCAATGCTGTGGCACATGGATTTTGCAATGCATTCACCTGCATTATGGTGAGTTACTCTATTCATCTTGTCATAAGTGCAGTGAGGCCGTTCAGCCTATCAAGTCCACTGTGAGCAATCTACATTGATCCCACTTTCTAGTACGTGGCCCACAGCCTTGAATGTTATGGCATTTCAAGTGCAGATCCACGTCCCTTTTAATGATTAAGGCTTCCTGTTTCGATAATCCTACCAGGCCATGCATTTCAAAATTACCTAAAAACCCTTGTCAACCTTCTGGCTTTCACCTTTGAATTATGCCCACTTGTTATTGACACTTTGGTACTTTAACTGCTTCCTTTCTACTGCGATATATTTCCAAGTCAGGGTGGTGAATGACTTAGAGGCGAACTTGAAGGTGGTGCTGTTCCCAAGTATCTGCTGCCCTTCTCCTTCTAGATAGAAGTAATTGTGGATTTGGAAGGTATTTTCTGAGGATCTTTGGTAAATTCCTGGAGTGCATCATACTGCTGCCACTGAGCATCAGTGGTGAAGGGGGTGGATGTTTATGGATGTAGTGCCAATCATGTTGGCTGCTTTGTCCTGGATGGTGTCAAGTCCTTGAGTGCAGACACTCGTCCAGACAAGCGGGGAGCATGCCATCACACTCCTGACTTGTGCCTTGTAGATGGTGGACAGGATCTGGGGAGTCAGGAGATGTGTTACTCGCAGTATTCCTAGCATCTGACCTGCTCTTATAGCCAGTGTTTATGTGGTGAGTCCAGTTGAGTTTCTGGTCAATGATAACCCCCAGGATGTTGATAGTAGGGATTTCAGTGATGGTAGCACCATTGTATGTCAAGGGGTGTGGTTAGATCTTACTGGCCATAGCCTGGCATTTATGTGGCATGAATGTTGCTTGCCACTTGTCAGCAGAAGCTTGGATAATGTTCAGATCTTTTTGCATTTGGACATGGTCTGCTTCAGTATCTGGGGAGTCATGAATGGTGTTGAGCATTGTTCGTTGATGATTGAAAGCCCCATTTCTGACCTTATGATGAAGGCAAGTTCATTGATAAAGCAGCTGAAAATGGTTGGGCCGATGACACTACCCTGAAGAACTTGTGCAGAGGTGTCCTGCAGCTGAGATGACTGACCTCCAACAACCACAACAATCAGCTCTTTTGTCCATGTTTGAACCAAGGTTGTTCTGAAGTCAGCAGCTGAGTGGCCATGGTAGAACCCAAACTGGATGTCACTGAGCAGGTGCCACTCGACAGCACTGTTGATGACACCGTCCATTACTTTACTGACGATCAAGAGTAGACTGATGGGGCAGAAATTGGCGAGGTTGGATTTGTCCTGCTTTTGTGTACAGGTCATTCTTGAGCAATTTTCCACATTGTCAGGAAAATGCCACTGTTGCAATTGCATTGGAACAACTTGGCTAGGGGAGTGGCAAGACCTGGAATACAAGTACCATAATGTTGGCAGGGCCCAGAGTCTTTGCCGTATCCACTGTCTCCAACCATTTTTTGCTATCTTGATAAAATTGATCTTAGTCAAGCCTATCTCCAAATGAATATCAATCCTGAATCACAGAAACAGGATGATTGTGACACATAAAGGACTACTCAAACACATGAGACTTCCATTTTGGTACCTGCATTACATCTAAATGCCATGAATTTAAGTGGATTAGAAGGAGCCCAATGTTACCCACATCATATTTTAACAACACATTTTCATTTCTCCAACTCTGCAGAGACTTGCAGATTAATGCCGAAGAGTGAGGAAAGACAAATATGATTTTTTAAAAAAAGACTATCATTGAAGATTTAGGCCATATCATTGCTGTTAAGTGACTACACAGAGGTCACCTTAAAAGTAAAAGTCATAACTGATACACCAACACCTAAAAATGTAAACCAACTACAAACATTTATGGGCTTGCCAAATTACTATGGCAAATTGTCTCAAATCTTGCAACCATTCTCAAGCCATTGTAGGGTATATACTAAAACAAGAATTGGAAAGGGAAAGATCAATGTGAAAGCACTTTCACACAAACCAAAGAGGCTTTGTGAAAGTCAGAAGTCCTGACCCTTTTTGACCCAAAGTTCCTGTTGCAACTAGACTGTGATGCTTCACCATATGGGCGGCATGGTGGCGCAGTGGTTAGCACTGCTGCCTCACAGCGCCAGAGACCCGGGTTCAATTCCCGCCTCAGGCGACTGACTGTGTGGAGTTTGCACGTTCTCCCCGTGTCTGCGTGGGTTTCCTCCGGGTGCTCCGGTTTCCTCCCACAGTCCAAAGATGTGCAGGGTCAGGTGAATTGGCTATACTAAATTGCCCGTACTGTTAGGTAAGGGGTAAATGTAGGGGTATGGGTGAGTTGCGCTTCGGCGGGTCGGTGTGGACTTGTTGGGCCGAAGGGCCTGTTTCCACACTGTAATGTAATCTAATCTAATCTAATCTAATATGGAGATGGAGCAATCATTTCTCATGTTACCTAATGGTGGAGAAACCAACTGCTTTTTGCATCAAAATTATTAAACAAATCTACAAAAAAAAGACTGTGCACAGGTAGAGAAAGAAGGTCGAGGAAACACTTTTGGCATAAAACGATTCCCTCCGCCAATATCTCTCAGGCCAGGAATTTACTCTGCTAACAGCCTGCAGATCATTGACTACAATAAAATTCGAGCCTCATATTGGGATGCATTTTCTAGCAGAGGTGGGAGGTGTTGCTATCAGCTCACACTTATATGAACAGGTATCACCACTCCAATGTGCATGAGAATGGAACTACAAACAGTCCATACATGGGATATTTTCTATTTCAAACAAGCAGAGAAACATTGGTATCACAAGGGCAAGTTAACAACATACGCTAGAAATGATCCATTACCAAGAAAAGTGATGGACATGGTACTTTGTGACAAATCACAGGAACAACCCCTAAACTGAAACCAGGTGTCACATAGGAACGTGAACTATCTGCACAAGCAGGATGTCTCCTATGCAGAATGAAGGTCATCACTCCAACACAGCAAAGAAAAAATCTGTTAAATCAATCAGGCGAAGGTCACTAAAGCATTGTCAGAATGGTGAAGATAGTCAGAAACCATGTTTGGTGACCCAGACTTCACTCTAAAATTGAGGAGAAAGTGAGAATATGTGCAGAGGTATCAACCTACCTCCATCCAGTGCCAGAAAGGTCATGGCAAAGAATCCACACTAACTACACTAGACGTTTTGAAGGGCAAACGTTTATCATAGTGGTTGACACACAAGCTAAATGACCTGAAGTTGCCAGCATAAAAATGACAACTTCAGAGAAAAACTTTGAAAGATTTGGGAAGTTCTTTGCGAGGTTTGGTTGTTCAGAACAATCCATTAGTGATAAAGGCCCACAGTTTGTATCTAAAGTGGAACAGAATTCAACATATCTTATTAGCTCCTTATCACGCAGCTACAAATGGTTTGTCAGAAAGGTTTGTTTAAGGTAATTCGTGAACAAGGATCGCTATCTAAAAGACTGTGCAAGTTTTTATTAACATACCAGAACACAGCCCACCAATGACTCAAAGTTCTCCAGCATTGCTCATGGTAAACATGCAAGGCATTTAATTTGCTGAACCCACCCATGACAATAGGTTGTTGACAGGAAACAAAAGAATTAGATTCTCCAGTGGGAGAACAAGGCCATATACCTCATTTTCCAAAAAGGTCAAGAAGCTTTGGTGAGGAATTACATTATTGGCGAGAAATGAGTACAAGTTTCCATTATATACTGGTTTCCTTTACCATATTTGTGGCACTGGGAATCGATTTAGCTCAATCAGCTGGATTGTTGGTTTACAGAGCACTATGATGCCAACAGCATGGGTTCAATTCCCACCAGTGGTTTGAGGTTATCATGAAGGACTCTCCTTCTCAACCTCTTCCCTCACCCGAGGTCTGGTGGCCCTCAGATTAAATCACCACCAGTTGCTTCTCTCAAAATGACAGCAGCCCTTATGATCTGGTAAGACTATGGCAATACAACAACTTGTGGTACTGGGATTATGCTTAAATATAAGCTCATGGGCACAGAATTAATATTTTGGAGAACGCTATCATTATTTAAAGGAATTGGATGTAAGTTTCCTCGCTGAGCTGGAAGGTTCATTTTCAGACGTTTCCTCACCATAACATCATCAGTGAGCCTCCGGTGAAGCTAGGTGGCATGGCCCGCTTGCTATTTATGTGTTTAGATTTCCTTGGGTTTCCCTAAACCTAAACACAAATAGAAAGTAGGCCATCCCACCTTGCTTCATCCGGAGGCTCACTGATGATGTCACCTAGTATGTTGACAAAATGTCTGAAAATGAATCTCCCAGCTCAGTGGACAAACTTACATCCAGAACCTTAAACTGAGCTACAAATCTTCTCTAAACCCACTAATTTAAAGGAATGTTCCATCAAATCTCAGATCACAAGGTTTCTCCAAAACAGACCTTTCCCTTTCATCATCTTACTCAAGACTTTCAAGTCATTAGTGTTGAATTTCCACATGGGATCTCTCAACTATATGTTACAATTTCAATAAACCTTCATGGAAACCCTGAGAAAGTATATAAATGGTATTTTAACAATTCTCTGAAGCTTCTGCGATTTCTTTCTCCAGAGTTACACTGAAATTTTCACAGAAATTTAACCCAAACTTCTGCGCCATAACTCAATCATAAATCTTATTCATTTGGTCTGAAATGCAATCATTTTAATGTTAAAATATTCCCAAACATTTCCATTAACCATTACCCTTTGTTTCTTACCACTAACAAATTTTGGTTACAACTCACCATATTCCCTTGAATCCAATGGGTTTTAATTTTTTGTAACAATCTACCATGTGAAACCATGTCTACTACCTCATTAAAATCCACACAAATAATATGCTCTTCACCACTCTCATCAATTCTCCTGTTATTTCCCCACAAAATTCAATCAAGTTTGCAGGACACTGCCCCACCTTACCAAAACCATGTTGACAACACCTGATTAATCCAAGTCACTCAAAAGGAATAATCAATCCTGTCTCTCAGTATTGATTCTGGTAGTCTGTCCACCTCGGGGTCAGACTGACTAGCCTTAATTAATTGGCCTATCCCCCACATTCATTTTGAATAATGGTACAACTTTTGCAGACCTCCCCCGCCCACATCTTCTGCATCCATAGAAAAGTTACTATCTACACCTCTGTTAGGATCAACTCTTTCCATAATCATTCCCTTGCTATTAATGTACCAAAGTAGGGATGCAAGGATCTAGTGGTATTAATCCAGAGACACCAATAATGATTTGGAGATCTGGGTTTGAATCTCACCATGGCAGATTATGAAATTTGGATTCAATTAAAAATCTGGAATGAAAAGACTAATGGTGACTACGAAACTGATATCAATTGCCAGAAACACCCATATGGTTCACTAACATCCTGGTCTGGCCTGCAGCAATGTGATTAACTCTTAACTCTGGGCAACTAGGGATGGGTAATAAATAGCCAGGGACACCCACATCCGGTGAATGAACTTAAAAAAACACAGAACAATACAGCCCACCATGCCTGTGTTGACTGTGATGACATTCTAAATTAATTCCATCTGCCCCCACATGGTCCGCATCCCTCTATTCCCTGCCCGTTCTTGTGTCTGTATAAATGCCTTTTAAACGTTGCTATCACATCTACTTCTACAAGCCCCCCTGGCAGTGTGTTCCAGGGCTTTTGCCCGAAACGTCGATTTTCCAGCTCCTCGGATGCTGCCTGACCTGCTGTGCTTTTCCAGCACCTGGTTTCCAGCATCTGCAGTCCTTGTTTTTACCTAGTGTGTACCAGGCACCTACCATGCCCAAATATCTTTGGATTTTTCTTGAGAAGGTTTACGAGGATGTATGGAAGGTGCTAGCTACGGAGAGAGGTTGAGAGGTTAGGTTTATTTTCACTGGAAGAAAGGAGATTGAGCGGTGACCTGATTGAAGTTTACAAAATCATGAAGGGTATAGACAGGGTGGATAGAGTCAAGCTTTTTCCCAGGGTGAAGGATTCAATAATGAGAGGCCATGCTTTCAAGGTGAGAGGTGGAAAGTTTAAGGGGGATACACATAGCAAGTACTTCACACAGAGGGTGGTGGGCATTTGGAACGCATTGCCAGCAGAGCTGGTAGAGGCAGGCACAGTAGATTAATTTAAGATGCTGTCTGGACAGATGCATGAGTAGGTGGGGAGCAGAGGGATACAAATGCTTAGGAATTGACCAACAGGTTTAGACAGTCCATTTGGATCGGCTCAGGCTTGGAGGGCCAAAGGGCCTGTTCTTGGGCTGTAAATTTTCTTTGTTCTTTGTTAACTTTACCAGATAATATTTTATCCATATCCATACTTTGCTGGCCTAATTCTCTTTCTTACTTCAGCCCTCTCAGCTTTGTAAAGTTTTTGATTCCCCAACTTGGAACTTTTGCCCCTTTCTACCTTTGTTCTTTTCCATCATGATGATAAATCTAACTGCATTATAATCACTCTGCACAAAATGGTCACCTGTTTCTCCTTCATCCATCTGCTCAGTTCCATTGTCTAAAATTAAATCTAGAACTGTCCGCTCTCGTTGAACTTATTGTATACTGGATTAGAAAAGTTATCCTGAGTTAAAGCATTTTGTGCTCTTTGTGTGTATCACACTGCTTTTAATTCTTATCATAGTTGGGTAGTTTTAGTACTCAATTCTTAATTTTACATTATATTTATTTTATATCCTATTGCTTTTGCACTCAGGTTTTACTACATAATGAATAGGAAGGGTTTGGAGGGACATGGGCCAGGTGCTGGCAGGTGGGACTAGATTGGGTTGGGATATCAGGTCGGCATGGACAAGTTGGACCGAAGGATCTGTTTCCATGCTGTACATCTCTATGACTCTATGGGCGGCATGGTGGTACAGTGGTTAGCACTGCTGCCTCACAGCGCCAGAGACCCAGGTTCAATTCCCGCCTCAGGCGACTGACTGTGTGGAGTTTGCATGTTCTCCCCGTGTCTGTGTGGGTTTCCTTCGGGTGCTCCGGTTTCCACCCACAGTCCAAAGATGTGCAGGGTCAGGTGAATTGGCTATGCTAAATTGCCCGTAGTATTAAGTAAGGGGTAAATGTAGGGGAATGGGTGGGTTGCGCTTCGGCGGGTCGGTGTGGACTTGTTGGGCCGAAGGGCCTGTTTCCACACTGTAAGTAAGTAATCTAATCTAAAGGAAGCTAACTGACTTACATTACTTAGCTATTTACAGTATAATATGTTATTGGCAATATCACCTTCAACTTAAATTCAAGTTTTGTTGTAGCCTATGGGTGAATTAAACAAGAATAAAAAGGAATGGAATCAGTCCACGCTCCTAAATGCACAGTAAAAACATATTTGAGAGCATACAATTGCCATTAAATCTATAGATCAGAAATGAAGGCATAATTTTAAAACACTGCACAGCTTTTTTTTGTACTAGAGAAAACATTTTCAAACCAACATATTTGGTTACTAGCCTACTTAGGTGACTGCATTTTTTGAGGCAGAGTGGAACAAATTTGAACAATATAAAGTCACTTAAAAGATTTCACCTGAATAATCTGAGTTTTAAACTTTTTAATGAAGGTTAGTGGATTACATCAAAGTAATTTAGCATTTTCTTGTCCATGTGTCATGTAGACTTCAACACTTTGAAGAACTAACAAAAATTTCAAAATTTCTTTATCAGTAATAGAGTACTTCATTAGTTTTTATATATATACCTCACTGGCTTCACTAATCCCAACTCATCAACCTGTAACAAGACAACACCTACCTCTAAGCCAATTGCCACTTTGAAACTTAAAAATCACACAACACCAGGTTATAGTCCAACAAGTTTAATTGGAAGCACTAGCTTTCAGAGCGTCGCTCCTTCATCAGGTGATTGTCAGGTGATTGTTCAGTTTCAAAAGGCCCTGATTTTATAGCCCCCCTCACCCCACCATCAAACATCATACCCTCTTTTTGCTCCGATGTTGTTAATACAGTAAATTCAAACTCAATTGGGTTTTAGTATCCTGGGCATAATTTAATTGGTTAAATTGAATTGTTGTCAAAACAGCAACCGAAACTCGGTCCTCCATTTAACAGCCAATTGTTATATGTTATCCATTTTGGAACAGCTCATCTCTTAGCTGTTCTGTTCGGCAGCTGTGGCTGTACTTTAAATTTATCTTAAAGTGAACATACATACACTCTTAATGCTTCGTAACACCTCTCTGCCTAAGAAAAAAGGACCCATAATAATGAAAAGGTGGCTTAATTACATTTTTCTCAAATTTTTGATGCCATTGTAATGAAATGCAATGTCTTTAATCAAAATTGTACCTCTCATTAATTCTGTATACATACATAACACTGGAATTGAAATGATCCAATCTTATCTACACCTTTTCTTCTAAATTCGTGATAATGTATCTGCAATGACATTTTTACAATCCGCAACATGTACAATTCATAAATTAAAAGTCTAACAAAAGACTGCAACAAAATAATCTCATATTTTTGTCTTTAAATCTTTCCAAAAATATGAGAGATTTGTAGTCAGTATCCAAAACAATGTTTGTCACATAAACATTAAAATGTCATAAGGCCAGTACCAAACTCAATTACCCTTTGGTGATGGTGGACTATTTTCTCTGGTGGATATTGAGTTTTTTTTGCAAAGTCACCAGTTGGACATTCAATTCCATCATCATCTTCCTGCATCAATACAGCTCCAACCCCTATATCACGAGCATCGATTACAACTGTAAAGGATTTCAAAAAAAATTGGTGCAGCTAAAACTGGTGAGGTGGTTAATATGGCTCTGAAATTTCCAATGCCCCCTGGCATTGTTCTGTCCACTGAAGTTTTTGTTCTTCTTTAATAAATCTGATACAGGGCCACCAAGTTGCTGAAGTTCGGAACAAACTTCTGGTAGAATATGCTCAGTCCCAAAAATCAAAGGACCTCTTTCTTCAAAGACAGTCAGGGAAATTCCTCGATGGCCTTCATCTTCATGTTCCTTGGGGTATTCATTCCATATCCGATGTTACGTCTCAACAACATAACCCCTGCCTTTGCGAAATCTATTTTCTTTAAGTTTATTACAAGTTTTGCTTTTCATAATCGTTCAAAGAGCTTTGCCAACTGTATTATATGATCTTTCCATAAATGGCTAAGTATCACTACATCATCCAGATAAATGGCACAATCTTTTATTCTGGCTGTGCCCTCTTCACCTATCCGGTTTAATCTCTCCCTCACCTCAGATACATAACCCAAGTGTGAGATCGCAGACTTCGGTCCTACCAATGTTTTCTTAATTAGTTTCAAAGGCCCTCTCACTTCATATCCGACTATTAATCCAAGGGAGTAAACTGAGTAGATTTGTTTCGGGCATCTCTAAGTGAAAACAATATGAATGGGATACCTTTATCCCAATCATTTGGGTAATCCTGATAGTATGCTCTTCAGGTGCAACTTTTCCAAGGCTCCCTGGATTTCAGGACTATACGCACTTGATTTAAAGTGCTGTATGCCTAAACTATCCATGACATCCTTCAATAGTTTAGCAGTAAAATTGGTCTGACTGAATCTCCCTGGGTAGCCCATACGGTTCAGAAATTTACCAGCTCCCCCACCACTCTTTTTGCCTTAACACTCCATAATGGAATTCCCTCTAGAAATCTGGTAGGCACATCCATTATGGTTAGTAAATACTAGTTCCCACTTTAGTTTTAGGGAGAGGACCTCACAATCAATCATAACCCATGTGAAAGCTTCTCTGAATGCAGGAATTGACAACAAAGGTGCTGGTTTTATTACTGCCTGTGGCTTACCTACCATTTGGCACATATGACATGAACAACAAAATTCAACCACATCCTTATGCTGTCTGGGACGATAACCTGGTGTTGTGTGACTTTTACTTTGTACAGAACAATAGAAATGAACCTTACCCTGAGTCTTCCTCACACCTAAAAGACCTCCTACTGATAATTCATGTGCTACACATAATAATTCCTGTCTGTATGTTACCGGCAACACAATCTAGTGCACTTCTGCCTATTTCTCCTCTGCACTAATCTACTGTGGTCTCCATTTTTGCATTTGGATTCGAGCCTTAAGATAATAATCCTCGGGATACATTCTGATTCCTTTTCTGAGTACTTATCATGATATAGACCTTTTCTCGTCTCATCTTTCTGTTGTAAGTCCATTAGTCTTTCAAGACTAAACACCTCTGCCTGACCCTCTACCTCTTCAGGTTTTTCCTGTACCATTATATCAAACAGGATATCAGCTAACTGACCCTCAACTTCTGCGTTTTTCTCTTTAGTTTTCTTTCTTGCTGTAATTTACGACAGTGGGATCTTGTTACTACACAGTCTGGAAAAATTCCAGGGATTTTTCTTTTAACTCCTCAGTTCACTGGTTTTTCTTTGGCTTCTCCACCACAAGGAACAGCACTCCCACTTTGGACCCTGCTGAGTTGTTTCAAAGAACAGAGTGTAGATTAGAATGGTGCTGGAAAAGCACAGCCGGTCAGGCAGCATCCGAGGTGCAGGAAAATCGATGTTTTGGACAAAAGCCCTTCATTAGGACTGCTGTCCTCACTTCTGCCTAGTTTCCAAGAACAAACAGTATTCCTGGAACTGACACTCTGTCAATCACTCCCACTATTACTTCCCCAGTCTTGATTTGGCTCTGCAACCAGACTTTACACGGGGAACACTAAATTTTTGTACATCTATTCCACAAATTATCACCCACTCGGGTAACGAGTTAGAAAAAGTGCAAATACTTTCATCTCTTACTATTAGAGACCGATTAGATACTATATCTCCTAAAATTGTAACTTCTTTCCCTTCTCCCCCTGCTCTGAGTAAATTTTACCCACAAAAGTGAAGTCTTTATAGAAATTGGGCACCAACTCGATATCTAGCCACTGCCAAAGCTATACACTCGCCTGCAGTTCCTCAACTTCTCTTGGGGCTTCCTTAACTACCTCCACTCATCACACTGGCTTAGCCCCTTTTACCACATCTTTTCTCCCATTGTTTTCCTTCAATGACAGCACTGGCACTTTACGTGTCCCACTTTACCACAGTGGAAACACCTGACTCGCCTTTCACCTCCTTTTCACACTCTTGGGTTTCTTTTTTCACCTGTGGTGAACTATTTCCAGTGTGATCTTCTTTCTCTTTTATAGTAAGGGATCTCCCCTTCTCCAAATTTCTATCTCTCACAGTATGAAATTCCTGTCAGAAGCTAAATTTCACCTTATGCACCAATGCATATTCATTTGCCATCTCTGCCACTCTTCTCACTTCTTGAACTTTCTGTTTATCTACATGAATTCTTATCATCTGTGGTGGGAAGTTTTTCAACTCCTCCAGCAGAATAATCTCTCTTAGAAGAGAAAATGAGGTCTGCAGATGCTGGAGATCAGAGATGGAAATGTGTTGCTGGAGAAGCGCAGCAGGTCAGGCAGCATCTAGGGAACAGGAGAATCGACGTTTCGGGCATTAGCCCTTCTTCAGGAATCTCTCTTAGAGCCTCATATGTCTTGTCTATTTTTAAGGCCCGCACCCATCTATCAAAATTGCTATGTTTAATTCTTTCGCACTCAATGTAAGTCTGACCTGGTTCCTACTTTCTGAATTGCTGTCTATATATTTCTGGTACCAATTCATCGCCATGATTAGATTGATGAATGGACTGTCTAACTTCAAATAATGCTGATCTTGTTAATGTTGATCTTACCTAGCCCACATCCTGTACAGTGTAACCTATATGCCTTACTCTGTCCAAGTGTTTTTTTCACCTTATGATCTGTATGTTCTTGCTTGCTATGATCTACCTGCAGTGCTCACAGACAAAGCTTTTCACTGTACTTAGGTACATGTGACAACAAATCAAATCAATCAATAAGTCAAAAGGTTAATACACAAGGTACGGTCAGATAGGATTAGGGTAATATATTCATTGCCAAAAAGAAAAAAGAAATTTACAAATTAATACAGATAGGTTAGGTGAATGGGCCAAAGTCTAGCTGGCAAAGTTTAATGTGGACAAATGAAAGGTTATCCATTTTTGTTGGAGGAAGAGAAAGGCAAATTATTACCTAAGTGGAGAGAAACTTCAGTACAGAGGGATTTGGATGCCACAAAAAGCAGGTACAGCAGGTAATAGGGAAGGCAAATGGAATTTTGGCATTTATTGCTAAAGGTAGAGAATATAAAAGAAAGGCAGTGTTGCTGCAACTGTACAAGACATTAGTGAAGCCGTACCTGGAGCACAATATACAATTTACATCACCTTACTTGAAGTGGGAGGGGGGGGGAAGGATATACTTGCATTGGAGACAGTTCAGAGGAGGTTCATCTATTGATTCCAGAGATGAGGGGTTTGTCTTATAAATAATGATTGAGCAGTTTAGGCCTATACTCTCTGGAGTTTAGAAGAATGTCAGAAGATCTAACTGAGATACAAAAAGCACTAGATGTAACAGATTTAAAACAGATGTGGAGAAATTACTTCTCTCAAAAGGTCATGAATCTGCGGAATTCATTACCCAGAATTTGGCAGATGCTGGGACATTGAATAAATTTGAGGAGATAGACTGATAATTAATTAACAATGTGTTTAAATGCAGTGGAGAGCGGGAAGGAAGGTGGAGCAGAGGCCGCAATGCGATCAACCACTGATCATATGAAATAGCAGAGCAGGCTTGAGGGATTGAATTATTTTTCTTGATTTGATCAATATTAAATTTAAAATTTGAGAAGTCTAATAACTTCAAGAAGTTGTTCTTGAATCTGCCAGAAATTGTGTTTTGGATTTTTTGTATCTTCTACCCAATGGAAGAGGTTGGAAGAGATTATAACTAGAGTGGGATGGGTCTTTGAATATGTTGGCTGCCTTCCCGAGGCAGTGAAACGTGTAGATGGAGTCAGTGGATGTAAGGTTGGCTTGTATGATGGACTGTGCTGTGTTCACAACTCTGTAGTTTGTCACGGTCCAGAGCAGATGAGTTTCCATACCAAGCAGTGATGCATCTGGATAGAATGCTTTCTATAAAAATTGGTAATAGTCATCGAGTCATAGAGATGTACAGCATAGAAACAGACCCTTCATTCCAACCCATCCATGCCGACCAGATATCCCGTCCCAATCTAGACCCACCTGCCAGCACCCAGCCCATATCCCTCCAAACCCTTCCTATTCATATACCCATCCAAATGCCTCCACCACTTTCTCTGGCAGCTCATTCCATACCTGCGCCACCCTCTGCGTGAAACAGTTGCCCCTTAGGTTTCTTTTATATCTTTCCCCTCTCACCCTAAACCTATGCCCTCTAGTTCTGGGCTCCCCCCCCACCCCAGGGAAAAGATTTTGCCTATTTACTCTATCCATGCCCCTCATAATTCTGTAAACCTCTATAAGGTCACCCCTCAGCCTCCAACACTCCAGGGAAAACAGCCCCAGCCTGTTCTGCCTCTCCCTAGAGCTCAAATTCTCCAACCCCGGCAACATCCTTGTAAATCTTTTCTGAACCTTTCAAGTTTCACAACATCTTTCCAATAGGAAGGAGACCAGAAATGCACGCAATATTCCAACAGTAGCTTAACCAATGTCCTGTACAGCCGCAACATGACCTCCCAACTCCTGTACTCAATACTTTGACCAATAAAAGAAAGCATACCAAACGCCTTCTTCACTATTCTATCTACCTGCAACTCTACTTTCAAGGAGCTATGAACCTGCACTCCAAGGTCTCTTTGTTCAGCAACACTCCCTAGGACCTTACCATTAATTTTATAAGTCCTGCTAAGATTTGCTTTCCCAAAATGCAGCATAGTCTTTCACAGACATCCCAAATTTCCTTAGCCTCCATAGGAAGTACAGGAGTTATTGTGCTTCCTTGAACATAGCATCAATGTGGTTTGACCAAAATAGATGGTTGGTAATCCTCACTCTAGGAACTGGATGCTCTTGACCATCTGCACCGCAGTACCATTAATGTGACAGGATGTGCCCTCCAAATTGCTTCCTCTTTCATTTTGCTGACACTGAGGAAAAGGTTTTATCTTTGCACCATGCCACCAAGCATGCTACGTCTTTCCTGTATTATGTTGTCATTGATGGAGATCTGGCCTATAATGGTGGTGTCATCAGCAAATTTGTCAGTGCACTTTGGACGAAATTTAGACATTCAGTCGTGACTGTATAATGCGTATAGTAAGCGGCTGAGTATGCAGCCTTGCGTGGCAGTGGTGTTGAGAATTATTGTGGACGATGTGTTGTTGTCTATTTTCACTGATTGTAGTCTATGCGTGTTGCCTACTATTGCTCTTAGTTCTTACGTTCTCATACCACAGCATGGACAGAATCTCTGTTTCTAACTGAGCTTACCTTTCTGTGTTCAACCATAAGGAGGCTTTTTTTTAAAATCAGCACTTGCTTGTCCAATGCAGTCAGGGCGAAAGAGACCAAAGGATATGCAAGAAAAGTGGGAACAGACTATTAAGTTGGATGATCAGCCATGATCACAATGAATGGCAGAATTGGCTTGAAGGGCCAAATGGCCTGTTTCTGCTCCTATTTTCTATATCCACATGATGTCTAGCTAATTTAATTCATCCAGGTGTATCTCCACAGATTACCTCATATTCCCTGTAATTTTACAAGATCCTTCTGTTTTTGTTTTCTAAATGTAAGAACATAGCAGTAACTGCCCCAATGTGTCTGTGATACCTGGTCAAATTGTAAGAGATTCGCTTTAAGAAGTTTCTACCTCTCCTTCTACCACTCTCTCATCATCTCACATTCTAATCACATGACACACTTAACAGTCTTCCCTCTGACAACGACTTTTAATTGTTCCTACAACCACGAGTATTTGTCACTTTATCAACACCGTTAATGACATTACAATTACCATTGAATTTCACTTTCAAAGATTCACCTTGCAAAAGCAACAATGCCAATACTTCTTTTCCTAATTAAAATATTCTAGCTGCTGAATGTTTATTGCCCATTCTTTCATTTTTGCCTGTGAAATATTCAAACTGCCCTCAAAGACATACAGCATTTAAACAGGGTCTTCGGCTCACCAGGTCGATGCTGACCAACAAACATCAAATTACACTAACCCCATTTACCTGCACTTAGTACATAGTCTACTATGCTCTGACATTTTAAGTGCTTATCCAGATGCTTCTTAAATGTTGTGAGAACACCTGCCTCCACCACCCTCTCAGGCAGAGTGTTTATATTTCTACCAGCCTCTGGGTGAAAAAAATGTTTCCTCTAAACCCTACATGCTGAGAGCCTTTCTAAAAAAAAATGGCTATGGAATCCAACATTGAGGTTTCATCTTTCTAGTTTGAAAACTTCTCCCTAATCAATTGTAATGGATTTTTAATCTAATGACAATACTCCAATCTGAATGGGCTAAATCCAATAGATTCATTTGGAGCCAAAAGAGAAAATGGTGGAAAATCTCAGCAGGTCTGGCAGCATCTGTAAGGAGAGAAAACAGCTGACGTTTCGAGTCTAACTAACACTCTGTCAGATTCCAGCATCTGCAGTAATTTGCTTTTAGATTCGTTTGGGGAATCTTTGGTAGCAAAAAGTAAGAAACCTAATCCTATGCCCCAATCCTGTGTGTATTCATGACAGTATGCCTTAACCATGGTTTTGACAATCTGATGGCAGTTCTCCAAAGCACCCTGTATTTATGGATGATGTCAAGTTGACTTCAGTCTCCCATATTGCGAATGATTTTCTGAAAAACTTTAGACAACTTAGAACATCAGACTGTATCTCCATCAGGTAGTACATAACATGGAAGTAATTGTTAACTTTTTCACCATTATCTTAGCTATAAACATCCTTAACGAAATAGCTTCTGGGTTGTTATATCCAAAAATATATTGAAACCCTGCTTTCATTTTTGGTAATAGTCCTACATAATCTACTGGGACTTGACAAAATGGTCCTCCAAAACTTGTATGGATACATTGATTACATACTACCATTATAGACAAAAACACTCCAGATGCTGGAATCCAAAGTGGACAAGCAGGAGGCTGGAAGAACACAATAAGTCAGGCAGCATCAGGTGGGGGAAGAGGTTGATGTTTTGGGTATAATCCTTCTTCAGGAATGGAGGTGGGGGTAGTGGGTGCTGCAGATAAAGGGGGGGGGATGGTTTGCGGGAGGGAGACGGGCAGAATGTTGGGGCGATGACAAGTGAACACAGGTGGTGGGTACGATCTGCTTGGTCGATGGGAAAGATGAATCCAGTTGGTAGCTGAAAAGAAGGGTTGGGAGATGGAACGGAAGAGAGGAAGGGAAGGCTGGTAAAGGAGTTGGGGATGGGAGGAAAGGTTATTTGAAATTGGAGAACTGTGTTGAGTCCTCTGGTCTGGAGGCTGCCCAGGTAGAAGTTGAGGTATTGTTCCTCCAATTTACAGTCTGATTCACTGTGGCAACGGAAGAGACCCAGGATGGACATTTCGGAGAGGGAGTGGGAAGTGGAAATGAAATGGTGACTGGGAGGTCAGGCTAGCCCTTACATGAATGAATGTGACCTCGTACTGTCGTCACAGTCTTCTAAACCCAACATGACAAATTAGTGGTGCCCACCTCTATGTTTTCCTTGTAGGTGCCACAGTGGTCACCACTTCCTGCCCCAACCCCAATCCACCCCACTCCTATAGCCTACCACATCAGTTCCTCATACTCTCCAATACACTTTGAGTATGCATCCATAATAATCCTTGTCCTCACTTCCACAAATCTCTCTGCTTCCCTTCCAGTCTTGACTCCCTACTCTTTTGGGTAGTGATTTCCTACTTCCCCTTCAGGATCTCCTTGCTCTTCCTCAAAACATGATGGGTAACAACCAAAATTGCATTCATACCAGACCATTGATTGATTTTGAAAAGCAATTCCTGGACAAGACTGATCAGACCTCGGCCACTGTCTTTGAACTTCCTGGCTGATAGTAAGCAACCCTCTCCTCAAGCTGTTCCTACAGACTGCATTTGGACAGATCCCTGATGGTGAGTATTCCAAGTTGATGACTGACCATGGCCAAGCCATGGGACCATGTGCAGACTGTGCCCCTAACTGATGGCACCACTGCCTCCTGGCTGACCTTGAATGTATTAAGGATTGGCTCCCATCCACCATCTGATATGTACTTGCTGTGCAGGCAGCTGATAAGTGCTGTAGAGATGTTAAACTGACGTCTTGGTACGTCAGACATCCCAATGTTCTCCCACCTCGGACAGCACAAAGGCGCATCTCAATATACACATAGAAGAGCCTTTGGCTGTGATTGAAGCACCAACACGCTAACAGGCAAGACATGACAAAACAAGGTATGACAAGGCAAAGTGTGGATGCCCAAAACACACAGGGAGGGGCTAACAGAGCAAGTGTTAAGACAGCAAGTGGTACAGCCTGCCCTCTGTCTGTGCATGCAGCCTTTCAATGCGAGTTGCTAGTACATCCTGGAATGACACTGTGCTTCCTAAGGGGCCTGCAAGTAGTTTGAAAAGCAGCCATGATAGTCATGAGAGGTTGGCAAATGCCGGATATTAATGTCCTTAGATGCAAATGGTGCCTACGGATTCCCTGCAATACTGGTGTTAAGCAGTATGTTGGTTTTAAGCAGCGTGGAGTTTCTTTGCAGCCAGTGAACTGAAGTTGCCAGACACCCACTCTGATTTCTACATTCAGAATTAGAGTCATAGAGTCACAGAGATGTACAGCATGGAAACAGACCCTTCGGTCCAACCCATCCATGCCGACCAGATATCCCAACCCAATCTAGTCCCACCTGCCAGCACCCGGCACATATCCCTCCAAACTCTTCATATTCATATACCCATCCAAATGCCTTTTAAATGTTGCAATTGTACCAGCCTCCACCATTTCCTCTGGCAGTTCATTCCATACACGTACCATCCTCTGCGTGAAAAAGTTGCCCCTTAGGTCTCTTTTATATCTTTCCCCTCTCACCCTAAACCTATGCCCTCTAGTTGTGGACTCCCCAACCCCAGAGGAAAGACTTTGCTTTTTTATCCTATCCATGCCCCTCAATTTTGTAAACCTCTATAAGGTCACCCCTCAGCCTCAGATGCTCCAGGGAAAACAGTCCCAGCCTGTTCAGCCTCTCCCTGTAGCTCAGATCCTCCAACCCTGGCAACATCCTTGTAAATCTTTTCTGAACCCTTTCAAGTTTCACAACATCTTTCCGATAGGAAGGAGACCAGAATTGCACGCAATATTCTAACTGTGGCCTAACCAATGTCCTGTACAGCCGCAACATGACCTCCCAGCTCCTGTACTCAATAATTCTTGACATCTAGCTTTTTTGGCATGTTTGGCAAGATGGGAACTTGAATATTTGGTGAATCGAGTCATCAACAAAGCATTTGACAAGGTCAAATCCCCTTAATTAGCAACTCACTTATCTTGTGAGAAACTCGCCTCTCCACTCGGCAGATACATAAAAAATGCAGCAAGGTGCTCATGATAGTGAGGTAAACCTTACCAGACCTCTTATCTGATTCTTCTACAAATTTTGCCAAGAGTCATAAAAACTGAAAGAACTGTGGATACTTTTAATCAGAAACAACATAGAAGTTGCTGGAAAAGGGAAAATCAGAGTTAACGTTTCAGGTCTGGTGACCATTCCTCAGAACAGAACCTGAAACGTTAACTCTGATTTCTATTCGCAGATGCTGCCAGACCTGCTCAGCTTTTCCAGCAACTTCTGTTTTGGTTGCCATGACTCTTGTTGTTCAGGCCTGAATCATTAAGATTTCGCCGTGTCTGTGATATCTCCAGGAGGAACTCAAATAGCCCAATTTTTTTGAGAGGCGGGGGAAGGGGGATAGATCGGCTTTGAATACTGACAGACAAAACTTGCCAAAAGGGCAATAACCTTTGTTTTCTCACTCTTTCTCTGAGATCTTTCTCAGAGTGTTAAAAATCTACTAGATGATGTAATCAACACAAGAATTTAAAGAAGGAGAAGTCTGAACTTACACCACTGTTTCAACTAGCCATAACTGGTCCAGGAAGAAACCTCATTGCCAATAACTTGTGACTTCAGTTGCAGACTAGTATTTGTAAAAGATATGAATATACTTTTCTCAATTTAACTGTTAAGTAGACAAAATATTTCTAAAGGTAATACACTGCAGAGTTTTAATACACTGCAGAGTTTAAAATGGTTGTGTGCAAGTAAAATCATGTCAGTTTTCATCATTTTTGCATATTTTAAACCTTTTGTTAATCTTTGCTGGACTAAGCTTTGTTTGCAAAGAACTCATTTTATGTATGTTAATTTAAGCAACCTGATTAACTTCTTTCTGATATTGAATTATATGATCTAATATATAATTGGCATTATCAACCTCCTTTTAAATTCAACTTTGGTTGTGTTAGTGGAGGGTGGGACAAGGAAAAGAATCAATCCAATGAATGATATTAGGGCTTGAACAGCTGGATTGTGAAGAATACAATATTGGAACCTTTGTTGTGCAATTAAGGTTTTTATTTATAGAAACACTCACTACCTTTTGTGCACCAACAATGACCGCCGTTTCTGCTGCTCGTTTATATACATACTAATATACACTAGGTGTGCATATGTGTGTACACATATATAGACATACATATATGTAAATATGCCTATGATTTACAAACACTGATTTATAGGAGAAAGTGAGGGCTGCAGATGCTGGATATCAGAGTCAAGAGTGTGGTACTGGAAAAGCACAGCAGGTCAGGCAGCATCTGAGGAGCAGGAGAATTGATGTTTTGGGCATAAGCCCTTCATCAGGTTTTGTTTTTGTTATATATACATCCACACACTATATATATGATACATATATGAATTTGAATAGCTAGGTGGTAACCGATATATTGTTAATATATCCATTTTTATTTAATGAGAACTAATTGAAAGTTACACTTCATATACACAAGCAAAATTTAAAATATGAATTCAAAATTTTCTTAAAATGAATGAAGTGTTATATAGTAAAGCAATATTTCCTCAGAACCACCGAAAATTTATTTGTACATCTGTTTCTTAGACTAAAACAACTTGGATTGAATCTTTCCATTTACTTTTGGAGATTTCCTTTCTTTCTGCAGCATTTGTTTCAACCCAGTATGATGCATTCTTTCTTTTTCCCTGAGTCACACTTTTTGTACAATTTGTGTTATTCCACAATAAACAGTTAGATATAAAAAAAAGGTGTTCTGGCTTCAATATCTTTATGCTCACCACTTTACTAAGTGTCTGCCAAAACAAATTCCATACCAGTGCTCCCACAAGAGCTTGCATTTTAGCTTGTTACTATACTTCTAATAATCTTCCTTAGTCATTTGATTACCTTAGCTCAGGGTAACCTATTCCTAGCCAGTGGGAGAATGAAATCAGCTGCTCAGTGTCTATGATTTTATAATTTATTGTAAATTTTGGGACAGCACAGTGGCTCAGTGGTTAGCGGTGCTGCCTCACAGCTCCAGGCACCTGGGTATGATTCTACCCTTGGATGGCTGTCTATGTGGAGTTTGCATATTCTCCCCATGTCTGTGTGGGTTTCTGCCAGGTGCTCCGGTTTCCTGTCATAGTCCAAAAATATGTAGGTTAGGTGAATTAGCCATGGGATACGTATGGTTACAGGAATAGGGTGGAGTGAGCATCTGAATGGGATGTTCTTTGAAAGGGTGGTATCAGCTCAATGGCCCAAAAAGCAGCTTCCTCAGCGTAGGGATTCTATGGTTCTATGCATGAACAAAAAGAATGAACTTGACTGGTATTTTTGACAAATATTGAATACATTCCTTATCACCCTCACCATGACGCAAGAAATCTACTGACTTTTTCAAATTCTACAGTACTACGCACAAAAATACTATCTTGAAGTTGCATCAAAGTTTTCCTTCATGATTACAATAAAACTTTCAGGGTTTAGCTTTGAGTTGAATACAATAAATTTTCAGCAAAATGGACAGCTTAAAAAAATTAACAACAATTATATAGATCAGAGACACATTTGTTTAGGGATTATAGTTGTTTTATGCACATCTGCCGCCCCTTTCAGAACCACTTCTCTCTGAAATGCGCTTTTTTCACCTACCCTCTTATGAAAATGACTAAAAGAGCCAAGATGATGTTTATTGCATTTCCAGCTGTGAGGGAGTTCACTTTAACATCTGCATAACCAGTTTCTTTTCAAAACTCTATTAACCTCAGTTTAACCTCAAATCCCATCTGCAAGAACTTTTTTTTTCAGGACAAGCCCAGCTTTGTGCAGTAGAACTACTTGATCTTTATCTGGCACCTCAAAATAAACTCCAAATTCTATCCAAGTATTCAGCTTTGATTTGTCCTCTTATTTATTTATCCTTAAGTTTATTGGCAGCCAAGAAAGAATGATGATGAGACCTTTACTACTTTTTCTTTGTTATATGAATGCTCTGTATTTTATACTTCCTTATATGATCTATTTAAAGCTTTGATTCTCTATCAACAGTTTTTCTGCAGGAGTTATGACAGCAAACCTTTCCTCTTGTATTGTCAAAGATTGTTTCTGTAACTTGTGATTATTTTCTGATATAGTAGTCACTTCAGGATGCACTATTATTCCTTATTTTGCACTTTCTAATTTGCCATTTTTTAAAAATCCATTCTATCCATAGATGGATCTCTCACTTTGTCTTTATCCCAAACATCCAACTCCTATTCGAACTCACCCATTGTTTAACCCTAAAATTATTGAATCTCTTCATTCCATACTGCCCTCTATACTATCACTGGTATGCCCACTGTGAGCAATTGTCCTATGCATGGATTAATATGGTCACATCATTCACAAAGTGTCTCATTTACCTCTATAGGCTGGTCAGAATCTAGGATTTTCTAACTAATTCTGAATATTCCTGAGGAATGAATCCCAACAACTTGACTACTATTTCTGATAAGTATTGAATTTATTCCTCATCACTATCACCTTTATAATATAACCAATCTTCTGTATTGAACACTGCCGCAGATGGTTAATTCAATGGGCGGGTGTGGAAGTGGCAGGGGCTTCTACTCAGATTGTTCCTCACAATTATGTTCTCCTTAGCTCAGTAAATATGCACAAGTTCAAAATGCTAAATTTCCTGCACTTCCAAAGATGACTACAGCCTTTTGGGCTTCAATATCCATGTGTTATACTTTAAAAAAGTTACAGCTCACTTTTTGCAACCCTGGAGCAGCACTCAAGCTTTGTTTATCAGATTTCCAGCATCTGCAGTCCTCACTTTTGCCTTTGTTTATCACTTCTATCCACCCCAGAGGTCTCAGAAACCAGATAAAAAGTGCTTTTGCAATGTCTCCCTAAAGATGCTCCAGTAAGATGTCCAGAAGATGATGGAATTTCTTCTTTCCAGGATAGCAACAGAATAGCATCCTGACTAGCTAATGGAGCCTGAAAGAGGTTGCTCAAGAAATGGGCGGCATGGTGGCACAGTGGTTAGCACTGCTGCCTCACAGCGCCAGAGACCTGGGTTCAATTCCCACCTCAGGCGACTAACTATGTGGAGTTTGCACATTCTCCCCGTATCTGCGTGGGTTTTCTCCGGGTGTTCAGGTTTCCTCCCACAGTGCTAAAATGTGCAGGTTAGGTGAATTGGACATGCTAAATTGCCCATAGTGTTAAGTGAAGGGGTAAAATGTAGGGGAATGGGTCTGGGTGGGTTGCGCTTCGGTGGGTCGGTGTGGACTTGTTGGGCCGAAGGGCCTGTTTCCACACTGTAAGTAATCTAATCTAAAACCTAGCCCCAGTGCCCCATGAAGATGAATGATCTGCTGCACCATGCCAGGATCTATACCACTGTTACTCAATGTTCAAGGCTCCAAGTTATGATTACAATGGACACAACCGACTACACAGGTACAGACAAGAAACTGCATCTCAAGTATCAGTAATTTCAAAAACAACTAATCAGAAGTGAACCACAATAATCAAACAGGCCATCACATAGGACAGAACAGAACCACACAGAGGAAGAGAACGGTATTACAAGATAAAATGACTAAGCTAACCAACAGCAACATGACAGACACCTGGGTAAGAAACTTCTCCAATAGACAGCTTACAGGCACCGAAAAGGCTGTACTAGCCAATGGACTCAACTACAACCACAGGGACACAGAAACAGTGGACTTCCTAGCTGCAGTAGAATGTACACTCAGAACTATCAGACTAACTGAAGAGACACAGCAAGCAGTCAGACAAACCATTGTACCCTTACTAACGAAGAAAAGACAAATGGACAACCTCAATACCAAAGGCAGAGAAGCCCTAAAAACACTCAAAAATGACAAGAACATAATCATAGTACCAGGGGACAAGGACAGAATAACGGTTATCATGGACAAGACCGAATATATTCAGGCAGGAGAGAAATTACTTGCAGATACTGACACCTACCTACAGAGGGAGTGTGACCCCACGCCACAGCTAACCAATAGAAAAAACAACACACTACTGAACCTAGAAGAAAAATGACTAATAACCAGGACTGACTGATAAAGGATGAAACCAGAAAGCAACAACACCCCAAGATTTTACAGATTAACCAAAGTACACAAACCAGACATACCACTTAGACCCAGTGTGGCACTCCCTGCTGCTCCATCACATAAACTGGCAAAAGAACTTCAGCAGATCCAAACACTCCATTCAATTATCACAGGAATTCTTAGACAACATTAAGAACATAAACATAGACAGGGACGAAGCAATGGTCTCATTTGATGTAATGGCACTGTTCACTTCAATTGACAAAACTCTAGCCAGAGATAGTAGTCAACCTCCTGAACAAATAGGACAGATAACACGACAGGAAACCTCTCAACAAGGACTGCATACTCAAACTACTAGACCTGAGCTTGATGACACACTTCACATTCAACAACCAAATAGATGACCAGAACAATGGAACATCTACGGACTCACCTATCTCTGGGTTCATAGCAGAAGCAGTGATGCAAAGATTGGAACAAACAGCCCTCCCACATATCCAACTCAAACTCTGGATCAGATATATGGATGCTACTTTTGTTATCATTAAGAGAACAAAAATCGAGAACACACATCAGATTATCAACACCATACTCACAGGGATCAGATTTATGAAAGAGGAGGAAACCAACAATCAACTCCCATTCTTGGATTTGATGGTAGAAAGAACACAGAATGGTGAATGCACCACAAATGTAAACAGAAAAGTCACACACATGGATGAGATCCTGCATTACAACAGCAACCACCCAAACACAAACAAGATAAACTGCATTAGGACCCTGTTCAATAGGGCTACAACACGCTGCAGCACTCCTGACCTACAAGGGGAAGAAGCAGAAAACCTCTACAGACTATTCGCCAAGAACAGATATCCCTGCAACTTCATCCGCAGACAACTAACGCAATGAGGATATGCCACAATCTAACTCACTAGCCACACTACCTCACATAAAAAAATCTCAGAACTGACAGCCAGACCTCTCCGCCCACTGGGATTCCTAACAGCCCGTAAACCGACAGACACACTCAAACAATAACTCACCAGAACAAAAGACAAACATAATTTACAATAATCCATGCAAAGACCGATAAAATACACAGGACAAGCTAGCAGACAACTAGCAATTCACATCCATGACACCAACTAGCCAGTAAACACCATGACCAGCTGTCCCTAGTAGCTATGACAAGGACCAGAAATTCTGGGACAACACAACGATCATAGGACAAGCTAAACAGAGGACAGCCAGAGAATTTCTAGAAGCATGGCACTCATCCACGGACTTTATCAACAAGCACATCGACCTAGACCCAATATCCTGGCCACTACAATGAACACCTGGAACCAGCAATCAGAAGCAGCAGGAATGGAACCAAAGGAATTCCAGACCACACAGTATAACAGCGCTTCACAGTTGGCTCCAAAGCACTGAGGATGTCACCGAGACAGAGGATGAAATATCTGCAAATCAACTTCCCAGATCGGCAAACAAACCCATAACCACAGTCTACCCATCAACAGAAACTGATTTATTGCCTCAATCATAAATGAACGCCTCTGCTTCCTTCAATGTTTCACTACTCTATAAATTTACTCTGATACCTCACCTTTACTAAAAGCCCATCTCCCTGCAACCCAATTCATATGATCAGACAAAGGCTACAATAATTGTGATAATCCTTCTTCTCGAGAATGTATTATAAAAAACAAAAGGTAACTTGGAATTGAACCCAGATCCTATTTAATAAAGTGCTAGCCACCTGGACAGGATTCTTTGTAGGAAGTTTCTATGTAGAACAGTTGATAATTTATATCTTGATCAATTGCACCATGTCATCAATCAAAGGATGGCCCCTTGACCAGGCTACTCAGCTGCTTTTATTCCTGACAACAATATTAGGCTTGCACATTTCTCTGAGCTCATTAGCAAATTCATCTGCATTAGCAGTCAAAACCATTGGTGTGAAAAGGGGATTCCAGTATCTGGCCCAATGATACTAGAAAAAGCTGCCAGCTTCCATGAACGACTCCACACTGGTGAGTCTGATCACAGCGTATCATTGGGCTGGTTACAGCACTTCAAATATCGTCACGGCATTAGGCAGCTCAGCATTCTTAGAGAGCAGAAGTCCGTGGATGAAAGGATGGTGGAAGGCTACAGACAGAAACTGCAATCATCATTCTTGAACAAAAGTATGGACCTGTGCAATTGTACATTGCTGATGAAAGTGGATTGTTTAGGTGTGCACTGCTGGACAAAACACTTGCAGCCACGGCAGAAAAGCAGGTGTTGGGACATAAAGTGCAGAAGAATTGCATCATGATTTTCACTTGTGTCAACGCCATTGGCACTCAATTTATCACTTGTCTGCATCGGCTGATATGCTAATCCATGCTGCTTCAAGAACTGTGACAAAAACTCGTTTCCTGTGAAGTATAAAGCACAAAATAAGGCATGGATGTCATATCCACTTTTTTCATCCTAGTTCCATGAAGATTTTGTACTTGCTATCAGATCACATTTGGCAAGCGCTGGACTCAAGCAATATTCCCTTCTGCTTGTTGACAATACAGGTGCACACACGGAAAAAGGCAGCCAGTTAGAATCGGCAGACAGAGCTTTCAAGTGTTTATTTTTACCACCCACTTCAAGACTATAGCCGCTTGATCAGGGAATCATCGCAATTGTGAAAAAATATTATTGCCATTAACATGTTGCGTGCCATCCTGGGTGAAGGCAATACAGAGAAAAGAGTACGGGAAGTTATGAAGGCATTCACAGTCAAGGACACTTCGTTCATGATTGCTGAATCTTGGGACTGCATCAAACCATCAACAATCATGGAGTGTTGACACAATGGCTTGTGTGTTGGTAACCATGCCAATGAAGAGGACACCCGTCCAGTACAAAGGCAAACCACTGACATCATTGAAAACTGCAGACAGCTGGGATTAGGAGACTTTGTAGAGACTGAGATTGATGCTTAGGTGAACTGTGACAACAACACTGGAACAGAGACAGAGACAGTCAGTGATGATCAGATAGTCAATGTAGTCACAGAAGAACAGTGGGAAAGTACAGACGCCATGGATGGTAAGGGAAATCTGATACTGACACCTCCTCCAGTCCCCGTTAACGAAGCTATTGAGAGTTTGCGACTTTTCATGGAGTGGTACAAGGAACAAGACAAAGTTGATGCCATTAAGTTGATGAATCTTCACCAAATGTTATCATTCACGAAGAAAAGGAGGCAGCAGCACCTCAAACAACAGCAACTGGATATTTTCTTTGAAAATAATAACCGACCTCCACCTCAATGAATTTTATTTACTGTACATGTACACAAAAAGTGATCTGATTTGTAAAATCTCATGAATTTTTAAGTGATGTCCAGTGTGTGTACAAATTTTAGCGATTGACTGAAATAAAAACTCTGTAAACATACTTTTTAATGCAATTATGTGCAGTATGGCTTCCTTGTTTAAGGTCAAATCAATTATCCAAATAATCAATTCTCTGAATGAAAAACTGCCTACCCATCTACTTCAGATAATTGAGGTTGCTCTGTAGGTGGGCAGACGGGGTGGGGTTGCCATGCTAGTGAAAAATGCAATTAAATCAATAGCAATAAAAAAAAGTAGGCTCAGATGATGTAGAATCTGTGTGGGTAGAGTTGAGGAAACGCAAAGGTAAGAAAACCATAATGGGAGTTATCTATAGACCTCCAAACAGTAGTCAGGATTTGGGGCATAAGATACACCATGATATAGAAAAAGTATGTAAGAAAGGCAAAGTTACAGTGATCATGGGGAATTTCAATATGCAGGTGGACTAAGAAAGCCAGGTTAGTAGTGAATCGCAAAACAAGCAATTTGTGGAATGTCTAGGCGATGGCCATTTGGAGCAGCTTGTGGTGGGACATCTTCGAGGAGAAAGTGAGGGCTGCAGATCAGAGCTGAAAATGTGTTGCTGGAAAAGCGCAGCAGGTCAGGCAGTATCCAAGGGCTAATGCCCGAAACATCGATTCTCCTGTTCCTTGGATGCTGCCTGACCTGCTGCGCTTTTCCAGCAACACATTTTCAGCCCACTAGGGAACAGGCAATACAGGATTTATTGTTGTGCAATGAGGCAGACTTGATAAGGAAGCTTAAGGTGAAGGAACCCTTAGGAGGCAGTGATAATAATATGATAGAATTTACTCTACAATTTGAGGGGGAGAAAGTGGAATCAGATGTAACAGTATTACAGTTGAATAAATGTCACTACAGAGGCATGAGGGAGGAGAGGACCAGAATTGACTGGAAGAGGAGCCTGGCAAGAAAGACAGTGAAACAGCAATGGCAGGGGCTTCTGGGGGTGATTTGAGAGAGACGGCAAAATTTCATCCCGAGGAAAAAGAAGCATGGTACTGGGAGGATGAGGCAACCATAGCTAACCAGGAAAGTCAGGGACAGCATAAAAGCAAATGAGAAAGCATATAATGTGGTGAAGGGCAGTGGGAAGCCAGAGCACTGAGAAGCCTAACTGACTGGGACTTCGATGTTGTGGCCATTTCGGAGACATGGTTAGAGCAGGGACAGGAATGGTTGTTGCAGGTTCCAGGATTTACATGTTTCAATAAGAACAGAGAAGATGGTAAAAGAGGGGGAGGTATGGCATTGTTGGTCAAGGACAGTATTACAGTCGCAGAAGGGATGTTTGGGGACTCGTCAAATGAGGTTGTACGGGCTGAAGTTAGAAACAGGAAAGGAGAGGTCAACCTGTTGGGAGTTTTCTATAGGCCTCCGAATAGTTCCAGAGATGTAGAGGAAAGGATAGCAAAGATGATTCTCGATAGGAGTGAGAGAGACAGGGTAGTTGTCATGGGGGACTTCAACTTTCCAAATATTGACTGGGAAAACTATAGTGTGAGTACTATAGATAAGTCAGTTTTTGTCCAGTGTGTGCAGGAGGGCTTCCTGACACAGTATGTTGACAGGCCAACAAGGGGCGAAGCCACATTAGATTTGGTACTGGGTAATAAGCCCGGCCAGGTGTTAGACTTGGAAGTAGGTGAGCACTTTGGTGATAGTGATCACAATTCTGTTATGTTCATTTTAGTGATAGAAAGGGATAGGTGTTTACTACTGGGCAAGAATTACAGCTGGGGGAAAAGCAATTACGATGCGATTAGGCAAGATTTAGGAAGCATAGGATGGAGAAGGAAACTGCAGGGGATAGGCACATTAGAAATGTGGAGCTTATTCAAGGAAAAGTTACTGTCTGTCCTAGATAAGTATGTACCTGTCAGGCAAGGAGGAAGTGTTGAGCGCGGGAGCCGTGGTTTAGGAAAGAAGTAGAATCTCTGGTCAAGAGGAAGAAGGCGGCTTATGTTAGGATGAGATGTGAAGGCTCAGTTAGGGTGCTTGAGGGTTACAAGGTAGCCAGGAAAGACCTAAACAGAAAGCTCAGAAGAGCCAGGAGGAGACATGAGAAGTTGTTGGCGGATAGGATCAGGGTAAACCCGAAGGCTTTCTTTAGTTATTTAAGGAATAAAAGAATGACAAGAGTAAGATTAGGGCCAATCAAGGATAGTAGTGGGAAGTTGTGTGTGGAGTCAGAGGAGATAGGGGAAGCACTAAATGAATATTTTTCGACAGTATTCACTCTAGAAAACGGCAATGTTGTCGAGGAGATTACAGAGATACAGGTTACTAGACTCGGTGTGATTGAGGTTCACAAGGAAGAGGCATTAGAAATCCTGCAGAGTGTGCAAATAGATAAGTCCCCTGGAGGGAAAAGATTAAATATGAGGGTAAGTTATCCAGTAATATTAGGAAAGATTGTAAGAGTTTCTTTAGATATATCAAATGCAAAAGAGAGGTAAGTGGACATTGGGCCATTGGAAAATAATACTGGAGAAGTAGTAATGGGAAACAAAGAAATGGCTGAGGAACTGAATAAGTACTTTGCATCAGTCTTCACAGTGGAAGGCAGGAGTAATATCCCAAAAATTCAAGAGAACCAGGGTCAGAGGTGAGTATGGTGGCGAACACCAAGGAGAAGGTGCTAGAAAAACTGAAAGGTCTGAACGTGGATAAATCACCTGGACCAGATGGTGTAGCATAGAGTTCTGAACGAGATAGCTGAAGAGATAGCGGAGGCTTTAGTAGTGATGTTTCAGGTATCATTGACGTCAGGGAGGGTCCTAGAGGAGCAGAAAATCGCTAATGTAACTCCCCTGTTTAAGAAGGGAGCAAGACAAAAGATGGGAAATTACAGACCGATTAGCCTGACCTCAGTCATTGGTAAGATTTGAGTCCATTGTGAAGGATGAGATTTCTGAATACTTGGAAGTGCATGGTAAAATAGAGCAAAGTCGGCATGGTTTTATCAAGGTGTTGCCAGACAAATCTGATGGAATTCTTTGATGAGGTACTGAACAAGTTACACCAAGGAGAGCCAAAGGATGTTATCTATCTTGATTTCGAGAAGGCCTTTGATAAGGTGCCACACCCAGAGCTGCTGAGTAAGATATGGCCCACAGTGTTCGAGGCCAGGCACTAACATGGATAGAAGATTGGCTGTCTGGCAGAAAGCAGGGATAAAGGTGTCTTTCTCAGGATGGAAGCTGGTAACTAATGGTTTTCCACAAGGATCAGTGTTGGAATCACAACTTTTCACTTTATACAGTGAAATTATTTGGATGAAGGAACTGAGGGCATTCTGTCTAAGTTTCCAGATGATACAAGATAGATGGAGGATCAGGTAGTATTTAGGCGGCAGGGAAGCTGCAGAAAGATTTGGACAGGTTAGGAGAGTGGGCAAAGAAGTGGCAGATGAAATACAATGTGAAAAAGTATGAGGTAATGTGCTTTGATAAGAAGAATACAGGCATAGATTATTTTCTAAATGGGAAGAAAATTTAGAAATCTGAAGTGCAAAGTGACTTGGATATCTTGATCCAGGTTTATCTTAAGGTAAACTTGCAGGTTGAGTCAGTAGTTAGGAAGGCAAATGTAATGTTGTCATTCATCACAAAAGGAGTAGAATATAAAAGGAGGGATGTATTTCTGAGGCTTTAAAAGGCTCTAGTCAGAGTATTGTGAGCAGTTTAGGGTTACATACCTCAGGAAAGGTGTATTGGTCCTGCAGTGGGTCCACAGGATGTTAACAAGAATGATCCCAGGAATGAAAGACTTAACATATGAGCAACATTTAAGAACTCTGCGATGGGGGGCGGGGGGAAATCTAACAAACTTTCAGAATACTGAATGCCTAGACAAAGGGGATGTTGGGATGATGCTTCCATTGGCAGGATAGACAAGGACCCGAAGGCACAGTCTGAGAGTAAAGGGAAGACCTATCAGAACAGAAATAAGGGGAAACGTCTTTAGCCAGAGAGTGGTGAATCTGTGGAATTCATTGCCACAGAAAGCTGTGGAGGCCAGGTCATTGAGTATAATTTTAAAAAAAGAAATAGATAAGTTCTTGATTGCTAAGGGGATCAAAGGTTACAGGGAGAAAGCAGGAAAATAGGGTTGAAAAACTTATCAGCTGTGATCGAGTGGCAGAACAGACTCGATGGGCCGAATGGCCAAATTTCTGCTCCTTTGTCTCATGATCTAATAATCTTATAATCAACCTATTCCACATCCTGTTGTTTCTTTTTTGTGTCATTGGTGAGTAACACAGATTAAGCAGTGTAGATGCTGTCAATTTGAAAAGGATGTTTATTTAAGAGGATGATAACTGTGCATGATTTTATTTGGATTGCACGTGGCAGTTAATCATCTGGTTACATCCCCGTCCTTGGCTCATTCGTATTTTCAGTTCCAAAAGAAACATAGCTCTTAAAGCAATAACATGCGGTCCCCTTGCTTTACAAGGCAAAATTCCATATACTGAATTAAAATATAGATAGGTTCTTGTAGTTGCAAAACTATTTCCATAGAATTAAGAATTGAACATTTTAAGAGCCTAAATGTCTGTATAATATACAAATCTTGTGATATGCATAACTCTTTAAAGATTTTAATTTCATGTCAGTGTTCTCAGCTTGTAGAGGTGTTGGAATTTTGTTTGCTGCTAGCATGTTGATTTTATCCCGATGCTATTCCACACCTTCATTATTGTTGTTTGTGTTTTGCGTACAATCAGAAAGTTTTACTGTTGCCTGAATTAGCTTCTGTTTTACCTCCATGTTGATTTGTTGTTGTAGAATCTAAGGTTACTGTCTACTTTGAACACCTCTGCAGGCAACCATGTTTTCTGTGTAAGACTCAAATTGTCCTACATTAAGTATAGACAGTTTCACAACACTATTTCGGTCACGCACCTTCTTCATTCTTCCTTGTTTTCGGGGTTGTTTCTTCTATATCTGAGAATTTAAGACAGGTAACAGCTTGGCAGGATTGTCCTAGCTTGCCTTACAAACATATCCCCTGCTGATGACAGTAGGCCCAGACACTGAAGTGTACATTTTTTGGTACATAAACAGAAGTTGCTGGAAAAGTTTAGCATGTCAGGCAACATCTGGAAAGAGAAATCAAAGTTAACATTTCTGGTCCGATGACCCTTCCTCAGAACTGAAGTTTTGGTACCAGGTTTTAGATTAGATTAGATCCCCTACAATGTGGAAACAGGCCCTTCGGCCCAACAAGTCCACACCGACCCTCCAAAGAGTAACCCACCCAGACCCATTCCCTCTGACTAATGCACCTAACACTATGGGTAATCTAGCTTGGCCAATTCACCTAACCTGCAGATCTTTGGACTGTGGGAGGAAACAGGAGCACCCAGAGGAAACCCACGCAGATACGGGGAGAATGTGCAAACTCCACACAGTCACCCGAGGTTAGAATCGAACCTGGGACCATGGTGCTGTGAGGCAGCCATACTAACCACTCAGCCACCGTGCCGCCCCCTTTGTAGCAGTCAAAGTCAGATCCTATACTTTTACAAGGTGTCATTTTAGTCTAATTGGTACATTTATCAGTGATATGCTTCAAATAATTCCCAGTGGTTTGTGATCAGTAAATTGTTTGCTGAACAGATATTCACACACTTCAGAACAGTCAGATTTTGCTTCCAAGACATATCTGGATCCAATTGCAACTGATTTGCTATTATGCATCATGCACACTGCTAGCTGTTTCTGAGATGCATTGATTAACAGGATTGCCTTTTTTCTTGGGTCATAATACTGTACGATACAAGCTTCTGCTGATAATACTTATTTGGATGATTCAAATTGGTGTTGAATATCTTCCTGCCATACATCTTTCCTTATGAGCTCTCTCAACAACAATACTTTTCTGGAAAGATTTCTACATATGATGCTAAGCAGTTGAAAAGTCTGATGCATTGCTGTAGGTCTTCTTTGTTTTGAGTGTTAAGCATATGTCTTACACCTTCAAATTTGCTTATTACAGAAACAAAAAAGCTGATCTAAGCTACATTTACCTTGCATGTGTTGTTGTCAAAGACAAGTCATTCACACAGGCTACAGGCATTACTGAGTGCAGACTTTGGTTGTGCACTTGTTTGGTTCCATAAATCCCCAATATATTAGCAGCAATATATTCACATTCAAGAACATTTTCCGTAGTTCTGCCCATTTGCTGCTGGAATAAATCCTGACTGACAGACAGACTGAAAGGTAGTCTCCCGAAGCAACATCTTCCAAATAGTGTTCTAAAATAGCAATTTCCTGAGATGCACTTGTCAAGTTTACCAACTGATAAGTGTGTTTGTTATTCAGCTTGGAGAAGAATTTAGCTCCTGTGAATTTATGGTGCAGTTCCTTGAATGTTGGAACTTTGCATGGATACCTTTTTAGGAAATGATTTGAATGTCTTGGGTGAAATGTGCTTTGATTTTTCTTTAGCATGTACATGATAGAATTTCACTATTCTGCATTATAAACATGATAGATTATGCCATTATGTTCCACATACCCAAATCATTCTCGAACTTCACTTATATTTGTACACAGCTTTTTCTGGCAGGATTGATTGATGGGATGACATCGTCTAAGGTGCACGAACACTTTAGACTGCCCTGTGAAATAGAATCTGTGTACTATTGCTGTTAGCCCTGAAGTGGGATGCAATTAGAGGAGACTTAGTATATCCACTCGTATTTTGTTGATCTCATGAATGGTCACAATGTTAAGACCTGTGCACACCAGTAATAGTGCTATGGTCCATTTCAGATGCATGTGAGGTGAAAAATATCCATATTACAGAGGTGTGGTGCTGGTCTTAAAATGCATAAAGATGGATAAATCTCCAGGATCCAATCAGGTTTACCCTAGAACTCTGGGGGATGCTAGAAAAGTGATTTCTGGGCCCCATGCTGAGATATTTGGATCATCAGTAGTCACAGGTAAGGTGCTAGAAGACTGAAGGTTGGTTAACATGGTGCCACTATTTAAGAAAGGTGGTAAGAGAAAGTCAGGGAAGTATAGACCGGTGAGCCTGACATCCATGATGGGCAAGTTGTTGGAGGGAATCCTGAGGGACAGGATTTACATATATTTGGATAGGCAAGGACCGATTAGAAATAGTTAACATAGCTTTGTACATGGGAAATCATGTCCCACTAATTGATTGTGGTTTTGAAGAAGTAACAAAGATGATTGATGAGGGCAGAGTGGTAGACATGATCTATATGAACTTCAGTTAAGGCATTTAACAAGGTCCCTCATGGTAGACTGATTAGCAAGGTTAGATCACATGGAATAGAAGGAGACTAGCCACTTGGGTATAGAACTGGGTCAAAGGTAGAAGACAGAAGATGGTGGTGGAGGGTTGCTTTTCGGACTGGAGGCCACGACCAGTAGTGTGACACAAAAATCAGTGCTGGTTCCACTGCTTTTCATCATTTATGTAAATGATAGGAGATACAGTTAGTAAGTTTGTAGATGGCATCAAAGTTGGAGGTGCAATGGAAAGCGAAGAAGGTTACCTCAGAGTACAATGAAATCTTGATCAGATGGGCCAATAGGCTGAGGAATGGACATTAGTATTTAATTTAGTTAAAAGTGAGGTGCGCATTTTGGAAAGGCATGTCAGGGCAGGAATTTTACACTAACTGGTAAGGTCTTGGTGAGTGTTGTTGAACAAAGACACCTTGGAGTGCAAGTTCATTGTTCCTCGAAAGTGGAGTCACAGTTAGAAAGGATAATGAAGAAGGCATTTGGTATGCTTTTCTCTATTGGTCAGAGTTTTGAGTATAGGAGTTGGGAGGTCATGTTGCAGTTGTACAGGACATTGGTCAGGCCACTTTGGAATACTGTGTGCAATTCTGGTCTCCCTGCTACAGGAAGCCTGTTGTGAAACTTTGAAAGAGTTCAGAGAAGATTTACAAGGATGTTGCCAAGATTAGACAGTTTGAGCTACAGGGAGAGGTTGAATAGGCTGGGGCTGTTTTCCCTGAAGTGTCAGAGGATGAGGGGTGACCTTATAAAAGTTTTTAAAGTCATGAGGAGCATGGAGAGGGTAAATAAACAAGGTCTTTTCCCTGGGGTGGGGGAGTCCAGAATTAGAGGACATAGGCATAGAGTGAGAGGGGAAAGATTTAAAAGGGACCGAAGTGTCAACTTTTTCACTCAGAGGGTGCTGTATGCATGGAATGAGTTGCCAGAGGAAGTGGTGCATGCAGGTACAATTACAACATTTAAAAGGCATCTGGATGGGTATATGAATAGGAAGGGTTTAGAGGAATATGGGCCAAGTGCTGGCAAATGGGACGAGATTAATTTAGGATATCTGGTCATGGACGAGTTGGATGGAAGGGTCTGTTTCCGTATGGTATGTCTCTATGAGTCTATAAACCTATGATGACCTTGGGCAAGGCAGACAAGGCAGGATAAACAGTATGACCTTGGGAAGCACTCAGGATCACAGGGATCTTGGTGTGGACGTCCTTAAGATATCAGGACAGATGGATTAAATGGTTAAGAAGGCAATTGTTATAGTTGCCTTTATTAGCTGAGACTTAACGTATTTGTGCAGAAAGGCAGCATGGTGATTCAGTGGTTAGCACTGCTGCCTCACAGCGCTAGAGACCCAGGTTTGATTCAAGCCTCGGATGACTGTCTGTGTTTGCACATTCTCCCAGTGTCTGCATGGGTTTCCTCTGGTGCTCCGATTTCCTCCCACAGACTAAATTGCCCATAATGTTCAGGGATATGTAGGTTAGGTGCATTAGTCAGGGGTAAAATGTACAGTGGTAGGGAGGGGAAGTGAGTTTGGGTGGGTTGCTCTTCAGCAGTTGGTGTGGACTTGTTGGGTCAGGTAGCCTGTTTCCACATTGTAGGGAATTCTATGATTCTATGAGGTTATGCTGGAGCTCTGCAAGACATTGTCTGGGCCACAGTTAGAATATCGTGTGAAGCTCTGCTACATTATAGATTAGATTACATTACAGTGTGGAAACAGGCCCGACCACACCAACCCGCCAAAGCGCAACCCACCCATACCTCTACATTTACCCCTTACCTAACACTACGGGCAATTTAGCATGGTCAATTCACCTGACCTGCACATCTTTGGACTGTGGGAGGAAACCGGAGCACCCGGAGGAAACCCACGCAGACACAGGGAGAACGTGCAAACTCCACACAGTCAGTCGGTGGGAATTGAATCCGGGTCTCAGGCGCTGTGAGGCAGCAGTGCTAACCACTGTGCCACCGTGCTGCCCAGGTTCGAGTGCTTCCCAAGATCATTGTTAGAGAAATGTGATGGCACTGGAGGGGATGTGGAGATTTAACAGGATGTTGCCTCAGCTGAACAAGTATGAAGAGAGATTGGACAGTCTGAGGTTGTCTTCCTTAGAGAAGAATGAGAGGGCCTGATTGAGATGCACAAAATTATGAAGTGTATAGATAGGGTAGGCAGGAAGAAAAGTTTTCACTTGATGGAAAGGGATCAATGACCAGGGGCAAATATTTAAAGTAAGGTCGAAAAGGTTTAGAGGAGACACAAGGATAAGTTTTGTCACCAAGAGAGTGGTGGGAATCTGGAACTCACTGAACGTTAGAATTAGAAACTCACATAACAACATTTAAGAAGTATTTATTCGTGCACATGCAATGCCAAGGTATACAAGACTATGGGCCAAGTACCAGAAAATGTGATTAGAATGGTTAGGGGTAGTGTTTGAAGCAGACATGATGGATCTGTAGATCTGTAAGAGTTCGATGACTGTATGAGAAGAGGGTGAAGCTTAAGATGTAAAACAAGTCCTGTCTTGTAGGACATTGTCTCTGACACATCTACACTCTCAACCAGCACAGATTCATTCACCTCAGTCAGTCCACTATCTATAGTAAGCTCAGGGATCAGTGTTTTGTGAGCACATCACTAATATGTATTCACACTTGGCAGATGAATCAACACCTGACATCTCTAGTACTCAAGAGGACAGCTGGAGTCCAGTCTTCTACTGAGCCCTATGCAGATGATATGCCTCATAACCCAACCAGGCAAGAGAACATCAGGCAGTGATGCTGGAGGCTCTTAATAGACTAGAGTGGTAGATTAAGAAAGTTCCATCAGTTGTAACTTGTTAGGTGGCCATTTTTGATTGGCACAGACACAATGATCCAAAGGGGCCTTTATGTTGTAGATCTCTACGAGTCTATGACTACTTTATTTTAGGCATATGTTGTCAACAGCGACAAAAGCTTTTACCTGTTTGACTTTATTCACATAACGTGTCAAGTTCACAATGTGAAAAGCCTGTTTGCTTTCTGTTCAAAGGTTTTTCATCTCTGAATCATCACTCCCGTACATTTTGCTGTGAATGTGTTTCTGGCAGTGTCCAGTGTAAAGGTGTCCTTTGACAGCACTGCATTTGTGGAGTTCTTAGAATGCAGGAAAATTTTGTGGTGAGGGGAGCAGTCTCCACTTCTCTCACACCCTGCTTGCTGTGTTCCCTGGCTACTGTGTCAGTACTATTGGAGGTAAAATTACCTGGTAATCCTCTTATTTTCAATATACTTATAAAAAGCCTTGGGGTTTTCAACTGCTTGTAGCTATTGTTTTCTGGCACTTATCGCCAATTAGTCATTTTGGAAAGCTTTAATAGGTGCTCTGAAAAATCAGTCTTAACCCTTGTCACAGCACCTACTGACAAACTATCAAATAATTCCTGTCTCTGTTGCCTGTAATACATCAATTGTTGATAATGAATTCTAAAAATGATTTGGAGATGCCGGTGGTGGACTGGGGTGTACAAAGTTAAAAATCACACCATACCAGATTATAGTCCAACAGGTTTAATTGGAAACACTAGCTTTCGGAGCGCGACTCCTTCACCTGATGAAGGAGCGACGCTCCGAAAGCTAGTGTGCTTCCAATTAAACCTGTTGGACTATAACCTGGTGCTGTGTGAATTCTAAAAAGTTTTCTTTTACCCAAAGTTGAACTTCCAGATTTCCCATAGCTTAAAAGGGTCTTTTGGTCTTCTTGAGAGAGCTGTGATGTTTTGACTCTTTTCAATTCGTTGGGCTGAATCTCACTTTTTTTCCCCTTAAGTGCAAGTTGTGTCAAGGTTTATTGGAGGAATTCACAGCACAAGGCCTAGTGAAATTTCCTGTTGTACTTTAACAAATGTGCCTCATTAACTACAGGTAGTTCTTCTATAACGTGTTTCATCAGCGCAAATTGGCTGTAATGCAATAGAAGAATTGTGGACATTATTTGCATAACGTGAACTTTCTGAACGGTTATAGCAGGTTTTCTACAGAACAATCATCGACAGCATGATTTCTACAGTGATCTCCCATTGGGCGAGGTAGCAGAGGAACACAATTGTCAGATCTCGTGGTGGGAGAGCACTTTGGTGACAGTAATCACAACTGCCTCACATTTAGCATAGCCTTGGAAAGTGAAAGGAGCAATTACCGAGGGAAGATATTCAATTGGAGAAAAGGAAATTATGACGCTATCAGACAGGAGTTGGGAAGTATAGACTGGGAGCAATTGTTCCACAGAAAGGGCACAGCAGACATGTGGAGACTATTTCAGGAGCAGTTGTTGCGAGTGATGCACAAATTTGTTCCTCTGAGACAGGTAAGAAGAGGAAAAATTAGGGAACCTTGGATGACAAGAATAGAGGAACTTCTCATCAAAAGGAAGAAGGCAGCATACGTAAAGTGGAGGAAGCAAGGATCTATTACAGCTTTAGAGGATTACAGGCTTGCTAGAAAGAAGCTCAGAAATGGACTGAGGAGAGCCAGGAGGGCGCACAAAAAAGGCTTGGCAAGAAGGATTAGGGAGAACCCAAAGGAATAAGAGAACGATCAGGGAGAAGGTAGGGCCGATCAGGGATAGCGGAGGGTACTTGTGCATGGAGTCTGAGCAGATAGGGGAAGCCCTAAATGAGTTTTTTGCTTCAGTTTTCACCAAGGAAAGGGAACTTGTTATAAATGAAAACTTAGAGGAGCTGGGATACAAGATTGATCAAGATGATGTGCTAGACATTTTGGAAAACATTAAGATTGATAAGTCCCCAGGACCAGACCAGATTTATCCTAGGATGCTCCGGAAAGTGAGAAAGGAGGTTGGTAAACTGCTGGCGAAGATCTTTGCCTCCTCACTCTCCATGGGAGTCGTACCGGAGGATTGGAAGGAGGCGAATGTTGTTCTTCTTTTCAAGAAGGGTAATAGGGAAATCCCTGGCAATTACAGACCAGCCAGTCTTACGTCTGTGGTCAGCAAAGTTTTGGAAAGAATTCTGAGGGATAGGATTTATTACTATTTGGCAAAGCATAGTGCGATTAAAAGCAGTCAGCATGGCTTTGTGAGGGGCAGGTCATGCCTCACAAAATCTTACTGAGTTCTTTGAGTAGCTGTCAAGACAGGTCGATGAAAGTCGAGCAGTGGATGTGGTATATATGGAATTCAGCAAGGCATTTGATAGGGTTCCCATGGTACGCTCATTCATAAAGTCAGGAAGTATGGGATACAGGGAGATCTGGCTATCTGGATTCAGAATTGGATGGTTGACAGAAGGCAGAGAGTGGTTGTAGATGGAAAGTATTCTGCCTGGAGGTCAGTGTTGAGTGGGGTCCCGCAGGGTTCTGTACTTGGGCCTCTCCTCTTTGTAGTTTTTATAAATGACTTGGATGAGGAGGTTGAGGGGTGGGCTAGTAAATTTGCAGATGACACAAAGGTGGGAGGAGTCGTCAATAGTAGAGAGGGCTACTGTAGGCTGCAGCGCAACATAGGCAGAATGCAGAGCTGGGCTGAGAAATGGCAGATGGAGTTCAACCTGGATAAATGCAAAGTGATACATTTTGGAAGGTCGAACTCGAATGCTGAATATAGGATTAAAGACAGGATTCTTGGCAGTGTGTGGCAAGTACATAGATCCCTCAAAGTTGCCACCCAAGTGGATAGGGTTGTTTAGAAAGCATATGGTGTTTTGGCTTTCATCAACGGGGGATAGAGTTTAAGAGCCGTGAGGTTTTTCTGCAGCTCTACAAGTCCCTGGTAAGGCCACATTTGGAATATTGTGTCCAGTTCTGGTCACCCTACTATAGGAAAGATACAGAGGCTTTGGAGAGGATGCAAAGGAGGTTTACCAGGATGGTGCCTGGACTGGAGAGGTTGCCTTATGAAGAAAGGTTGAATAGGCTCGGACTTTTCTCTCTGGAGAGAAGGAGGAAGACAGGAAACCTGATAGAGGTGTACAAAATAATAAGAGGAATAGATAGAGTCAATAGCCAGAGACTTTTCCCCAGGGCAGGATTGACTGGTACGAGAAGTCATGGTTTGAAGATATTGGAGGAAGGTATAAAGGAGACATCAAACGTAGGTTTTTTACAGAGAGTTGTGAATGCATGGAATGCGTTACCAGCGGTGGTGGTGGAAGCAGAGTCATTGGGGACATTTAAGCAACTGCTGGACATGCACATGGATAGCAGTGAGTTGAGGGGTGAGTAGGTTGTTACTATATTTTACATTAGGATTAAATCTCGGCACAACATCGTGGGTTGAAGGGCCTGTTCTGTGCTGTATGTTTCTATGTTCTCATTGTTGAATTAGAGCAGAACGAGCTGTACTATAGCCCTTTGACTGTCTGCAAGCAGGTAAGGAGAGGTGTTTCAATCAACATGAGGGAATGCCACCACCTGTGGACGAGGGGTGTGGGTGGTTCATGCCCTCAGTACATGCTTTTGTATGCTGAGAAACACAGACATGTTCACAAGCGAAAGCGAGCCAAAGCAGCAGGTAGCTGCTCTGTCTTTCACACTGACTATATTGTCAACATCTAGCCTGTTCTGCTCATTTGGTAAGCTAGGAAATTAAATGCTAATGAGGTGAGTTGTAGCATTAATAAGGGTCTTAATTGGGAATTTACTGCTTACTAGTGAGAAACTCACTCTGCCACTAGTGGTGGGTAACATTCGTACAACAAAAATGACAGGCTAAGGTCATCACCAATAAGAAACAATCTCATCACCACCCCTGATGTTGAATGGTATTGCCATCACTGAACCCCCAATTACAACATCCTGGGGATTACTATTGACCAGAAACTCAACTGGACTTATCACATAAACACAAAGGCCACAAGAGTCGGTCAGAGACTACGGGAGACTGTCTGCGTGAGTTTACGTTAGGTGCTCCAGTTTCCTTCCACAGTCCAAAGATGTGCAGGTTAGGTGGATTAGCAATGCTAAATTGCCCATAGTATCCAGGGATGTGTGGGCTAGATGGATTAGTCTTGGGAAATGCAGTATACCCGGAGACAGTAAGGGCACTGGTGTGGGTGGGATGCTGTTCCGAGGAGCAATGTGGACTCAATAGGCCAAACAGACTGCTTCCATGCTGTAGGGATTCTATGAATACTGTGGCAAGCAACTCTCTGCCTGAGTCCCCAAAACCTGTCTATCATCAACAAGGTACAAGTAGGAGTGGGAGTCAACAGCATATGGTCTGCAGGTGTTCAAGAAGGCAGCTCATCACCACCTTCTCAAGGGCAACCATGAACAGGCAATAATTATTGGCCAGCCAGATACCCACATCCTACAAACCAATAAAAAAAAACAAAATAAAAAAAGCAAAAGCATAAAAGATACAGTGAGATGTTCCCAACTTTGAGATAGGTCTTGCTGGACTTATTTGATTCTGCTACAAATCACACCACAGCTCACACCGCTCAGACCCCTGTAAGATTCAACTCTCATTTCCAATGACTAACTTTCTTTTCACTGATTATCTGTTTCTGGAACAACTAAATCTAAAAAAGAAAGCATTTGAATCCTATCAGATCAAATGGATCGGTTAGAACAACAGTTTATAAGCAATGAAAAATTTACAAGAGCAAGGGACGGCAATTGGTGGATGGCAATTATACGAAGAGAGAAAAGTCACAGATACAGTCACATAGATGGGTTAACTCCAGGAAAGGTAAGAGAGGTAGGCAGGTAGTGCAGGAATCTTCTGTGGCTATCCCTATTTCAAACAAGAATGCTGTTTTGGAAGATGTACGGGGTGATGGATTCTCAGGGAATCTAGCATGAACACCCAAACTTCTGGTATCAAGGTGGGATCGAATGCAAGGAAGGGTACAACAGGTGCCAAAAGATCAATTGTGTTAGGGGATGTTTCTGTGGCCAGCAGTGAAAAATCGGAATGGTGTGTTGCTTCCCTGTTGCCAGGATGAAGGATATCTCAAAGAAAGTGCAGAATGTTCACAAGGGGGAGAGGGCCCAGCAGAAGGTCATTGTACACGTTGGAACCAACGAAATAGAAAGGGAAAAGGATGAGATTCTGAAGGGAGAATATAGAGACTAAGGCAGGAATTTAAAAAGGAGGACCTTGAGAGTAGTAACATCTGAATTACTCCCAGTACTATGCGCTAGTGAGGGTAGGAAAAGGAGGATAGAGCAGACGAATGCATGGCTGAGAAGCTGGTGTATGAGAGAAGGATTCACATTTTTAGATCATTGGAATCTCTTCTGGAGTAGAAGTGACCTGTACCAGAAGGGCAGATTGCACCTGAATTGGAAGGGGACCAATATGCTGGCAGGGAAATTTGCTAGAACTGCTTGGGAGGATTTAAACTCAGGGATACAGTGAGGAAAGAGATCAATCTGAAGACCAGTACAGTTGGGAAAGGGAGTCAGTCAAACAGTCAGGGCAGGCAGGGACAAAGCAGAGAACAAGGTAGGACTGAGAAATTAAACTGCATTTATTTCATTGCAAGAGGGAAGGCAGATGAACTCAGGGCATGGTTGGGAACATGGGACCCGGATATCATAGCAATGACAGAAACTTGGCTCAGGGATGGGCAGGACTGGCAGCTAATGTTCCAGCATACAAATTGTATAGGAATAATAGAAAGGGGGTCAGGAGCTAAGGGGGAATGGCATTTTTGTTAAGGGATAGCATTACTGCTGAACTGAGGGTGGATGTTCCTGGGAATACATCCAGGGAAGTTATTTGGATGGAACTGAGAAATAAGAAAGGGATGATCACCTTATTGGGATTGTATTACAGACCCCCTAATAGTCAGTGGGAAATTAAGAAACAAATTTGTAAGGAGATTTCAGTTCTCTGCAAGAATAATAAGTTAGTTATGGTAGGGCATTTTAACTTTTCAAACATGGACTGGGACTGTCATTGTGTTAAGGGCTTAGATAGAGAGGAATTTAATAAGTGCGTACAAGAGTGGGCACAATGGTTAGCACTGCTGCCTCACAGCGCCAGAGACCCGGGTTCAATTCCCGCCTCAGGCGACTGACTGTGTGGAGTTTGCACATTCTCCCAGTGTCTGCGTGGGTTTCCTCCGGGTGCTCCGGTTTCCTCCCACAGTCCAAAAATGTGCAGGTCAGGTGAATTGGCCATGCTAAATTGCCAGTAGTGTTAGGTGAAAGGGTAAATGTAGGGGAATGGGTCTGGGTGGGTGCGCTTCGGCGGGTCGGTGTGGACTTGTTGGGCTGAAGGGCCTGTTTCCACAATGTAAGTAATCTAAAAAAAAAGAAAATTTTCTGATTCAATGTGTGGATGTACCTACTAGAGAAGGTGCAAAACTTGACCAACTCTTGGAAAATAGGCAGGGCAGGTGACTGAGGTGTCAGTGGGGGGAGAACTTTGGGGCCAGAAACCATAATTCCATTAGTTTTAAAGCTTTGATAGGAAAGGATAGACCGGATCTAAAATTTGAAGTTTTAAATTAGTGGAAGGCCAATTTTGATGGTATGTGACAAGAGCTTTCAAAAGTTGATTAGGGGCAGATATTTGCAGATAAAAGGACGGCTGGAAAATGGGAAGCCTTCAAAATGAGGTAACAAGAGTCCAGAGACAGTGTGAAAGGAAAAGTTAGGGTGAAAGGAAAAGTTGATACGTGTAGCGAATGCTGGATGACTAGAGAAATTGAGAGTTTGGTTAAGAAAAAGAAGGTAGCATATGAAAGGTATAGAAAGGAGTGAGTATTGAATCTTTGGAAGAGTATAAAGGCAGTAGGAGTATACTTAAGAGGGAAATCAGGAGGGCAAAAAGGGGACATGGGATATCTTTGGCAAATAAGGTTAAGGAAAATCCAAAGGGGTTTTATAAATACATTAAGGACAAAAGGGTAACTAGGGAGAGAATAGGGCCCCTCAAAGATCAGCAAGGCAACCTTTGTGTGGAGCCAAAGGAGATAGGGGAGATACTAAACGAGTATTTTACATCAGTGTTTACTGTAGAGAAAGACATGGAAGATATAAAATGTTGGGAAATAGATGGTCACATCTTGAAAAATGTCCATATTACAGAGGAAAATATGCTGGATGTCTTGAAAAGCGTAAACATGGATAAATCACCAGGACCTGATCAAGAACTCTGTGGGAAGCTAGCGAAGTGATTGCTGGGTCCTGTGCAGAGATATTTGTATCATCAATAGTCACAGGTGAGGCGCCCAAAGACTGGAGGTTGGCTAATATGTGACCACTATTTAAGAAAGGTGGTAAAGGAACTATAAGCCAGTGAGCCCGAAGTCAGTGAAGGGCAAGTTGTTGGAGGGAATCCTGAGGGACAGGATTTACATGTATTTGGAAAGGAAAGGACTGATTAGGGATAGTCAGCATGGCTTTGTGAATGGGAAATCACGTCTCACTAACTTGAGTGAGTTTTTTGAAGTAAAAAAGAAAATTGATGAGGGCAGAGCAGTGGATGTGATCTACATGGTCTTTAGTAAGGCGTTCGACATGGAAGACTGGTTAGCATGGTTAGATCTCATGGAAGACAGGGGGAACAAGCCATTTGGATACAGAACTGATTTGAAGGTAGAAGGTGCGGGTGGAGGGTGGCTTTTCAGACTGGAGACCTGTGAGAAGTGGAGTGCTACAAGGACTGGTGCTGGGTCTACTATTTTTCATTGAGGAGAAAGTGAGGTCTGCAGATGCTAGAGATCAGAGCTGAAAATGTGTTGCTGGAAAAGCGCAGCAGGTCAGGCGGCATCCAGGGAACAGGAGAATCGACGTTTCGGGCATAAACCCTTCTTCAGGAATGAGGAATGTTTGTCCAGCAGGCTAAGATAAAGGGTAGGGAGGAGGGACTTGGGGGAGGGGTGTCGGAAATGTGATAGGTGGAAAGAGGTCAAGGTGAGGATGATAGGTCAGACTTGGATGGGGGCGGAGAGTTCACGAAGAGGATTGCAGGTTAGGAAGGCGGTGCTGAATTCGATGGATTTGACTGAGACAAGGTGGGGGGAGGGGAAGTGAGGAAACTGGTGAAAACCGAGTTCATCCCTTGTGGTTGGAGGGTTCCTAGGCGGAAGATGAGGCGCTCTTCCTCCAACCGTCGTGTTGTTGTGATCTGGCGATGGAGGAGTCCAAAGACCTGCATATCCTTGGTGGAGTGGGAGGGGGAGTTAAACTGTTGAGCCACAGGGTGGTTGGGTTGGTTGGTCCGGGTATCCCAGAGGTGTTCTCTGAAACGCTCCGCAAGTAGGCGGCCTGTCTCCCCAATATAGAGGAGGCCACATCGGGTGCAGAGGATGCAATAGATGATGTGTGTGGAGGTGCAGGTGAATCTGTGGCGGATATGGAAGTTTCCTTTGGGGCCTTGGAGGGAGGTGAGGGGGGAGGTGTGGGCGCAAATCTTGCACCTCCTGCGGTTGCAGGGGAAGGTGCCGGGAGTGGAGGTTGGGTTGGTGGGGGGTGTGGATCTGACGAGGGAGTCATGGAGGGAGTGGTCTTTATGGAATGCTGATAAGAGAGGGGAGGGAAATATATCCTTGGTGTTGGGGTCCGTTTGGAGGTGGCGGAAATGACGGCGGATGATGCGCTGTACATGGAGATTGGTGGGGTGGTAGGTGAGGACCAGTGGGGTTCTGTCCTGGTAGCGGTTGGAGGGGCGGGACTCAAGGGTGGAGGAGCGGGAAGTGGAAGAGATGCAGTGGAGGGCATCGTCGACCACGTCGGGGGGAAAATGCGGTCCTTGAAGGAGGCCATCTGGGTTGTACGTTTTTGGAATTGGTCCTCCTGGGAGCAGATGCGGCGGAGACGAAGGAATTAGGAGAATGGGATGGCGTTTTTACAGGGGGCAGGGTGGGAGGATGTGTAGTCCAGGTAGCTGTGGGAGTCGGTCAGTTTGTAGTAGATGTCCGTGTTGATTCGGTCGCTTGAGATAGAAATAGAAAGGTCGAGGAAGGGGAGGGAGGAATCTGAGACTGTCCAGGTGAATTTGAGGTCGGGGTGGAAGGTGTTGGTGAAGTGGATGAACTGTTCAACCTCCTCGTGGGAGCACGAGGCGGTGCCGATACAGTCATCGATGTAGCGGAGGAAAAGGTGGGGGTTGGGGCCAGTGTAGTTGCGGAAGATGGACTGTTCCACATATCCTACGAAGAGGCAGGCATAGCTGGGGCCCATGCGGGTGCCCATGGCTACTCCTTTCGTTTGGAGGAAGTGGGAGGATTGGAAAGAGAAGTTGTTCAGGGTGAGGACCAGTTCAGTCAGTCGAAGGAGGGTGTCAGTGGAAGGGTACCGGTCGGTACGGCGGGAATGAACTCAGCTCCGTATACCTTGACACGGTCCTGTCCCCCTTAGTCCAAGAACTACCCACCTACGTTCAGGACACCACCCATGCCCTCCACCTCCTCCATGATTTTCGCTTCCCCGGTCCCCAACGCCTTATCTTCACCATGGACATCCAGTCCCTGTACACCTCCATCCCCCATCACGAAGGACTCAAAGCCCTCCGCTTCTTCCTTTCCCGCCGTACTGACCGGTACCCTTCCACTGACACCCTCCTTCGACTGACTGAACTGGTCCTCACCCTGAACAACTTCTCTTTCCAATCCTCCCACTTCCTCCAAACGAAAGTAGTAGCCATGGGCACCCGCATGGGCCCCAGCTATGCCTGCCTCTTCGTGGGATATGTGGAACAGTCCATCGTCCGCAACTACACTGGAACCCCCCCCACCTTTTCCTCCGCTACACCGATGACTGTATCGGCGCCGCCTCGTGCTCCCACGAGGCGGTTGAACAGTTCATCCACTTCACCAACACCTTCCACCCCGACCTCAAATTCACCTGGACAGTCTCAGATTCCTCCCTCCCCTTCCTCGATCTTTCTATTTCTATCTCAGGCGACCGAATCAACACAGACATCTACTACAAACCGAACGACTCCCACAGCTACCTGGACTACACCTCCTCCCACCCTGCCCCCTGTAAAAACGCCATCCCATTCTCCCAATTCCTTCGTCTCCGCCGCATCTGCTCCCAGGAGGACCAGTTCCAAAAACGTACAACCCAGATGGCCTCCTTCTTCAAGGAACGCAATTTCCCCCCCGACGTGGTCGACGATGCCCTCCACCGCATCTCTTCCACTTCCCGCTCCTCCACCCTTGAGCCCCGCCCCTCGAACTGCTACCAGGACAGAACCCCACTGGTCCTCACCTACCACCCCACCAATCTCCATGTACAGCGCATCATCCGCCGTCATTTCCGCCACCTCCAAACGCACCCCACCACCAAGGATATATTTCCCTCCCCTCCCCTATCAGCATTCCGTAAAGACCACTCCCTCCATGACTCCCTCGTCAGATCCATACCCCCCACCAACCCAACCTCCACTCCCGGCACCTTCCCCTGCAACCGCAGGAGGTGCAAGATTTGCACCCACACCTCCCCCCTCACCTCCCTCCAAGGCCCCAAAGGAAACTTCTATATCCGCCACAGATTCACCTGCACCTCCACACACATCATCTATTGCATCCTCTGCACCCGATGTGGCCTCCTCTATATTGGGGAGACAGGCCGCCTACTTGCGGAGCGTTTCAGAGAACACCTCTGGGATACCCGGACCAACCACCCTGTGGCTCAACAGTTTAACTCCCCCTCCCACTCCACCAAGGATATGCAGGTCTTTGGACTCCTCCATCGCCAGACCACAACAACACGACGGTTGGAGGAAGAGCGCCTCATCTTCCGCCTAGGAACCCTCCAACCACAAGGGATGAACTCGGATTTCACCAGTTTCCTCATTTCCCCTCCCCCCACCTTGTCTCAGTCAAATCCATCGAATTCAGCACCGCCTTCCTAACCTGCAATCTTCTTCCTGACCTCTCCGCCCCCACCCCAGTCTGACCTATCACCCTCACCTTAACCTTTTTCCACCTATCACATTTCCGACGCCCCTCCCCCAAGTCCCTCCTCCCTACCTTTTATCTTAGCCTGCTGGACAAACTTTCCTCATTCCTGAAGAAGGGTTTATGCCCGAAACGTCGATTCTCCTGTTCCCTGGATGCTGCCTGACCTGCTGCGCTTTTCCAGCAACACATTTTCAGCTACTATTTTTCATTATTTATATAAATGATTGGATGTGAGCATAAGAGGTGCAGTTAGTAAGTTTGCAGATGACACCAAAGTTGGAGGTGTACTGGACTGCGAAGAAGGTTATCTCAGAACACAGAGGGATCTTGATCAGATGGGCCAATGGGCTGAGTGTCAGCTAGTGTTTAATTCAGATAAATGCTAGGTGCTACATTTTGGAAAAGCAAATCAGAACAGGATTTATAAACTTAATGGTAAGGTCCTCGGGAGTGTTGCTGAGCAAAGAGACCTTGAATGCAGGGTCATAGTTCCTTGAAAGTAGAGTCGCAAGTAGATAGTATAGTGAAGAAGGCATTTGTTATGCTTTCCTTTATTGGTCAGAGCATTGAGTACAGGGGTTGGGAGGTCACGTTGTGGCTGTACAGGACATTGGTCAGGCCACTGTTGGAATATTGCATGCAATTCTGGTCTCCTTCCTATTGGAAAGATGTTGTGAAACTTGAAAGGGTTCAGAAAAGATTTACAAGGATATTGTCAGGGTTGGAGGATTTGAGCTATAGGGAGAGGCTGAACAGGCTGGAGCTATTTTCCCTGGAGCGTGGGAAGCTGAGGGGTGACCTTATAGAGGTTTATAAAATTATGAGGGGCATGGAAAGGACAAATAGACAAAGCCCTTTCTCTAGGGTGGGGATTCCAGAACTAGAAGGCATAGGTTTAGGTTGAGAGGGGAAAGCTATAAAAGGGACCTAAGGGGCAACATTTTCACACATCAGGTGGCACATGTATGGAATGAGGTGCCAGAGGAAGTGGTGGAGGTTGGTACAACTGCAGCACTTAAAAGGCATCTGGATGGGTATATGAATAGGAAGGGTTTGGAGGGATAGTGCTGGCAAATGGGACTCGATTCGATTAGGATATCTGGTCAACATGACAATTTGGACCGAAGGGTCTGTTTCAGTGGTATACATCTCTATGATTCTACTCTTTGCTTCTACTGCCTATATTCAGATAGAATAGCTATAGCTTTCTCACACTTGCTAATGAATTTGGTAGTTGTCTTTCTGATGTTTTCTCTCTTTTACAAATGCTGTTCATGTTCAGGGGATTTTATCACAATCTTGATACTATACAGCCCTATTTACAGAGGTAGTGCAATCTTCCTGATTTTTTTAAAAATTGCCCTTGTTTTAGTTGTTGTTTGCAGTTTGAGGCTTCTTATCTTCCCCAAAAACCAAGGCCTCTTTCTGCATGTAGCGAATTAATCTTTTGGAGTCCCAGAATAAATACAACATTTGCACAGCTTTGTTCATTTTTGAGACCTATTCCTGTGGATTTCAAGCTCATGTTGTATTTTGTGTTACTGGTATTGAACACAGATTTAGGAGTATGGATTTAGTTTACTTGAAAAACTTAATAGGTTTACTCAATTGTACAGTCTGCAAACAGCTCTTCTCAATAGCTATATGTATGCAACTTGATTTCAGCAGGCTTGTGCTTGAACTGTCCATACAACCAGTCATATGATTAAACCTTGGTCCTTGGTTTATTCATATATCCCATTCTTAAAACAACACAGCTGTTAAAACATAAAATACGCTAACTGACAGAAGTACATGTATTATCTAACGCTGCCCAATTGATGGAATGCACAACAAATAGTTCGTCACAGGATTGAAATTCCTTTGTGGTCAGCAAACCTTTTAGATTTTCATTAACTTTATTCTCTCCCTTCAACTTATTTTAATGTCATTTCAAATTATCATGTGGTAATTCTTACAGTAATATTTGGAGCCACATCCAAAGCATCAATAAACTTTGCCTTGGACATTTTTGTGATTCACCATTCACCATTATTACTGGCCAATTTTGTCTTCCACTGATACAATTGGATTTATTATATGCACTTACATAAGTCATAGAGATGTACAGCATGGAAACAGGCCCTTTGGTCCAACCTGTCTATGCCGACCAGATATCCCAACCCAACCTAGTCCCACCTGCTAGCACCCGGCCCATATCCATCCAAACCCTTCCTATTCATATACCCATCCAAATGTCTCTTAAACGTTGCAATTGTACCAGCCTCCACCACATCCTCTAGCAGCTCATTCCATACATATACCACCCTCTGTGTGAAAACGTTGCCCCTTAGGTCTTTTTTATATCTTTCCCCTCTCACCTTAAACCTATGCCCTCTAGTTCTGGACTCCCCGACCCGAGGGAAAAGACTTTGTCTATTTATCCTATCCATGCCACTCATGATTTTATAAACCTCTATAAAGTCACCCCACAGCCTCCAATGTTCCAGGGAAAACAGCCCCAGCCTATTCAGCCTCTCCCTGTAGCTCAAATCCTCCAACCCTGGCAACATCCTTATAACTCTTTTCTGAACCCTTTCAAGTTTCACAACATCTTTCCAATAGGAAGGACACCTAACCAATGTCCTGTACAGCCATAACATGACCTCCCAACACTGTATTCAATACTTTGACCAATAAAGGAAAGTCTACCAAACACCTTCTTCACTATCCTATCTACCTGTGACTCCACTTTCAAGGAGCTGTGTGCACTCCAAGGTCTCTTTATTTAGCGACACTCCCTAGGACCTTACCATTAAGTGTATAAGTCCTGCTAAGATTTGCTTTCCCAAAATGCAACACCTCACATTTATCTTAATTAAACTCCATCTGCCACTTCTCAGCCCATTGGACCATCTGGTCAAGATCCTGTTGTAATCTGAGGTAACCCTCTTCGCTGTCCACTACACCTCCAATTTTGGTGTCATCTGCAAACTTACTAACTGTACCTCTTATGCTCACATCCAAATCATTTATGTAAATGACAAAAAGTAGAGGACCCAGCACCGATCCTTGTGGCACTCCACTGGTCACAGGCCTCCAGTCTGAAAAACAACCCTCCACCACCACCCTCCGTCTTCTACCTTTGAGCCAGTTCTGTATCCAAATGGCGAGTTCTCCCTGTATTCCGAGATATCTAACCTTGCTAACCAGTCTACCATGGGGAACCTTGTTGAATGCCTTACTGAAGTCCATACAGATCACATCTATCACTCTGCCCTCATCAATCCTCCTTGTTACTTCTTCAAAAAACTCAATCAAGTTTGTGACACAAAATTTCCCACGCACAAAGCCATGTTGACTATCCCTAATCAGTCCTTGCCTTTCCAAATACATGTACATCCTATCCCTCAGGATTCCCTCCAATAACTTGCCCACCACCGACATCAGGCTCACTGGTCTATAGTTCCCTGGCTTGTCTTTACCACAACTTTTCTATTTTTAATCTTTTCAGTATATTAATACTACTATCTAGTATTTGAAGAATTTTATACCCCCTCAAACACTGAATTTGGAGTATCCTCTATCCTTTGAAGTACTGCATAGACTTTTGGTCCCCTTCCTTGAGAAAGCATGTAATTGCACTGCAATCAGTTCAGAGAAAGCTCACTAGATTAATTCCAGGGATGATACAAAGATAGGTGCAGGGATAGGTAGTGTCGAGAAAATAGGGAGGCTGAAGGAGGACTTGGACAGGCTAGAAGAGTGGGTAAAGAAATGGCAGATGAATACAACATGGGCAAGTGTGAGGTTATGTGCTCTGGTAGGCGTAGACTGTAACCTTAAGAGAATCCTGAACTAGGACTCTCAAATCCCTTTGTGCTTCAGATTTATGAAGCCTCTTTTTTTATTCATTTGTGGGACTTTGGCATTGCTGACTGGCCAGCATTGATAGCCCATCCCTATTTGCCCCTGAGAAGGTGGTGGTGAGCTGCCTTCTTGAATTGTTGCAGTTCATTTCCTGTGGGTTGGCTCAAAATGCCAGTAGGGAGGGAATTCCAGGAAGTTGACTCCACAACTATGAAGGAATGGCAGTATATTTCCAAGTCAGGGTGGTGAGTGGCTTGGAGGGGAACTTGCAGGTAGTGGTGTTCTCCTTCTAGATGGAAGCGGCCATGGGCTTGGAAGGTGCTGTCTGAGGATCTTTGGTGAATTTCTGCAGTGCATCTTGTCGATAGTACACACTGCTGCTACTGAGTGCTGGTGGTGGAGGGATTGAATGTTTGTAGACGTGATGCCAACCAAGTGGGTTACTTTGTACTAGATGGTGTCAAGCTTCTTAGTTTCTGTTGGGACTTCACCCACCCAGGCAAGTGAGTAGTATTCCATCACACTCCTGACTTGTGCCTTGTAGATGGTAGATCACCACATAAACACTTTGAGGTGTTTATGTGGTGAGTTCAGCTGAGTTTCTGGCCAATGGTAACCCCAGGGATGTTGACAGTGGGGGATTTAGTGATACTGTTGAATGTCAAGGAGCAATGGTTAAAGTGTCTCTTATTGATGATGGTCACTGTCTGGCATTTGTGTGGCGTGAATGTTATTTGCCATTTGTTGGCCCAAGCCTGGATATTGTCCAGAGCTTGTTGCATGTGAACATGGACTGCTTCAGTATCTGTTGCAATCATCGGTGAACATCCCCACTTCTGACCTTATGGCAGACGCAAGGTCATTGTTGAAACAGCTGAAGATTGTTGGGCCTAGGACGCTACCACGAGGGACTCCTGCAGAGATGTCCTGGAGCTGAGATGACGGACCCTCCACAACCACAACCATCTTCATTTGTGCCAGATATGACTCTAACCCCTTCAGAAAATAGCACTTGTGTCAGTACCATCCTTTGCATGGAGCCAGAGGAAACAGGTGAGTATTTCTCATCCGTATTCAGAGGAGAAAGCTATTGGGTTTAGGTTGAGATAGTGAGGTTCTAGAACATGTCAGGATTAATAAGGTGAAGGAATTAAAAGCTTTAGATGCAAAAATGTGCATATATCCCCAGGCTTGATGAAATGTATCCCAAACAATTATCGGAGGCAAGGGAGGAGATTACTGAGAACTTGGCAGACATATTTAATACTTCACTGGCCACAGGTGAAGTGCCAGGTAACTGGAAGATCACTAATGTGGTTTCCCTCTTTTCTCCAAGAAGGGCAGTGGGATAGACCAGGTGATTACAGACCTGTTAGGTTGGCATAAGTAGTAGGGAAATCATTGGAAAAATTTTGAGGGACAGGATTCACCAAATGCAGGAATTAATCAGGGGTAGTCAGTATGGAGATGCTGTCTAATTTAATGGAGTGTTTTGCAAAAAAAAAGTGACGATATATAGTGATGAGAGTAGTGTTGTTAGAACATAGAACATTATAGCACAGTAGAGGCCCTTCAGCCCTCAATGTTGCACCAACCTGTGAAATTAATCTGATGCCCACCTAACCTACACCATTCCATTATTATCCATATGTATGCCCAAAGCTCATTTAAATGCCCTAAACATCGGTGTGTCTACTACTATTGCAGGCAGGCCATTCCATGCGCCTACTACTCTCTGAGCAGAGAAGCTACCCCTGATAGCTGTCCTAAACCTATCACCCCTCAATTTAAAGCTATGCCCCCTTGGGTTAGTCTTCACCATTTGAGGAAAAGGTTAACATGGTTTACATTTTTTTGTAAACTCACTGGGAGGACGTGGCCATTGCTGGCTGGTCAGCATTTATTGCCCATCCCTACTTGCCCTTGAAAGTGTTGTGAATGAGACCTCATTCCTGATGAAGGGATTACGCCTGAAACATTGATTCTCCTGCTCCTTGGATGCTGCCTGACCTGCTGCGCTTTTCAACAAAGAGTAATAGTCAAGTGTGGTTTCTGTAATTGGAAGTTGTGACCATAGGGATTGGTGATGGGACTCTTGCCATTTGTTACGTATGTTAACAACTTGGATGTGAATGTAGAAGATATAATTAGTAAGTTTGCAGACAACATGAAAATTGGTGGCATGGTTGACAGTGAGGAGGATGGTCTCAGCTATAGTCTGATATTAATCAGCTGGTGAATTGGGCAGAGCAATGGTGGATGGAATTTCATCCAGATAAGTGTGAGGTTATGCATTTTGGCCTTGTAAAGGAAGGGCATAACACTGCATGGCTAGTCCATGGGGGGGGGGCGGCACTGAGGAACAAAAGGATGTTGGTGTACAAGTCCACATCATTACAGATACACAGGTTAGTGAAGGCAGCATTTGTTGAAGTGTAGAATGCAGCAGTAAGGAAGACTTATTCCAAATTTATTAAATGTTGATCAGATCATTGATGGAATATTATGTGCAGTTGTGGGTGCTACATGATCAGAATGATGTGATGGCACTGGACAGAGTGCAAAGGAGACTCACCAGGGATGTTGCCTGGGATGAAAAGTCTCAATTATGATGAGGTGCTGGGTAGGCTGGGTTAGTTTTCCTTTTTTCCCTTGGATCAGAGGAGGCGGGGATCTGCTTTGAGGTATACAAAATTGAGTGGTATGGACAGGGTAGGTCATGAGCGTCTTTCCCATGGCAGGCATGCCTAAGATCAAAGGGTATAGATTGAAGGTGAGAAGTGACAGATTTAGAATGGATTGAAGGAAAAATATTTTCACCCAGAGAATGGTAAACATGCTGCCTGAGAGGGTGATAGAAGCAGGTACTTGCAATATTTAGGAAGCATCTGGATGAGCTCTTATAATGCTAAGGCATTCAGGGGTTACAGGCCAAACGTAGGAAAATAGACTTAATCGAGTTTGATATTTGCACTAGGCCCGGAAACAAGCCCTTTAGCCCAGTGTATTTAAGGTATATGACTACTTAATATATGCCTCCTTCATCATTGATCACTCCGAAGACAGTTTCTTCCTGTCTTAAGTCCCTCATAATTTTAAACATCTCACTCTCCTTTGTCCTATGGAAGATAACCCCAGTCTGTCCATTCTTTCGATATAACAGAAACTCTCAGCCTGAGCAACATCCTGATGAATCTCCTCTGTACCAGCCAGAAGCAAAGTCTCACAGGCCAGCACCTGGACTTAAGACTGATGGAAGCTGTAAGTTCCTGGGCAAGGGCAGCCCCTCACTTTATCAATATTCAATCTGAATTCAATATTAGAGTCTGTGAGGGAGAAGTGTCCTTTTCTCAGAATGTGGAGGAAGAGAAGGCCACCAACAGAAACCAAAAACACCAGATTTCAGATTACTGCCACCCTCACTGGCAAAGCAAGACAAGAGGAGCTTGGATAGACTACTGTATAAGTTTCAACAACTCTCAGGATGAATGTGAACCCAAAACTTATGAAATGTCTCCAGTCTTACACCATGAAAAAGCTGCATCATATGTGAGGCCTCAAGATGCATGCTATTCCTGAACAGAGGAGGGATGTACACCCAAGCCTCTTATTGACATCTCAGAATGGCTCAGAGCTATAATACTGAGGACCTATAACTACTGAAACAAGCAGATTCTAATGCATGGGGTAGATAGCAGAGGATACAGAGGACAGAAGCATCTTATCTAACATTTGTCCTCCCAAGTGTCACATTTTTTTTTTCAAGAGGGTAATAAACCAGGCTGGGCTCCGATCAGTCTGGTTTGGTACAGAGATGAAAAAGATTTTGAGACCTTTTGTTTATATGTAAACAGATAAGGCGTCAGGCCAAAGTGGTCATGTTTTAGAAGTGACCTGCATAATGAAAGGGGAGTGGTCAGCTCTCGAGCTGAGCAGTTTAGTTCAGTCTTGAACTGGTAGGGAGTTCAACAGCGAGCTGTGTGGAAACTCTCTCTCTCTTTCTGCCCTTCAACTTCAACCTGTAAGCATGTGTTCCATTTATACTGGTTTTTAAAGGGAATTTGCTTATTGGGATTATTGTGCATATTCAGAACAACATATTTAAACCTAGTTTGGATAGACTGAGTTCTGTCATAGTTCTTTACTCTGTTCTTTGTGTTTCATTATGTAATTTTGTGAATAAATTTTTGTTTGTTTTAAAATCTAGTAGTCAGCCTAGTTAACTTACTCTGGGTAATTGTCACTGTACACTTACCAAAACAAATTACAAAGTTATGGTCTGGGCTGCCTGCTTAAGAACGTTTTGAGTGGTCTGGCCGAGTACATAACACAAGAGAAGGAGGCATTCAATAACAGGACAAGGCCTACACAGTAGGGCAGATGCTGTTGTTCTGCTATGTCATTCTAATGAAGTAGGCAGAAAAAAAAGAGGGGAGAGATGGTGGAATTGATGGCGGTCCTGCCTGCTAAGTCAGACGTTCTTGATGAACCTACTGAACACAATAAATAGCATGGTCAGGAGTGAGTATACTGCACTTATCCCTGCCTGACAGTCTGTCGAACACTATGGCCTCAGCATTTCAGTGGTTCTTATCTATAGTGTCTAGCTATCAACATCCTGTGAGTTTACATCCAACCCAGGGCACCCTGTCCTCTCCCACTATGGACCCAGAGGACCAAAGTGGTGAAGAAGCATTGCCATACATTCCACCAGCTCAGTACGTCTGCATGCACATCTCGATATGATGACAGAGGATAATGATTAGGGCAGTAACGCACAGGAGTCGTAAGAGGGAGAAATGATCAGACCTCTCATTAGAAGGGAGAAAAAACTTTGTTCTCCTCAGCTGAGTATGATTGTATGATAAGGAGACACCAGCATGAACAGCAAAAAAAAACATGTTATAGTTATTTCGGACAGAAGGTGGAGGAGTTCAATTAGCTCGTGCGTCACAATGGCTCAGATTTGAGTGAAAAAGCTTCTACATTGCAACAGTGGTCCATCTCATGAATAACCATAAGTTGCAGCATGGAGAGGATGCAGGAATTGTAGACTGACATACACAGCATCCAAAAAGGTACCAAGTAGTTGACAGCAGTCAGTGGCACTGGTAATGCCGCTAGGAGACCAGTATCTTCCTCTAATCATTTGAAGTGTCCAGCAAGGGCAGAAGCAGTCACTGAGGAAGAGGAGAGTGAAATCCCTCACTTTTTTTTTCCCAGACTTCTTCTTGCATTATATAAGTCTATCAGACATAAGAGCAGAAATTAGGCCATTCAGCCCATTGAATGGCAGAGCAGACTTGATCATGGCTGATAAGCTTCTCAATCCCATTCTTCTGCTTTCTCCCCGCAACCCTTGCTCCCCTTCACAATCAAGAACCTATCTATCTCAATCTTAAATATACTCAATGACCTGGACTTCACAGCTTTCTGTGGCAGTGAATTCCATAGATTCACCACTCTCTGGCTACAGATGTTTCTCCTTATCTCCGTTCAAAAGGTCTTCCCTTTACTCTAAGACTATGCCCTCGAGAGTCCCAGTCTCTCCCACCAATGGAAATATTTTCCCAACATCCACTCTGCCCAAGCCATTCAGTATTCTGTAAGTTTCTAATACGTCCCCCCTCATCATTCTAAATACTATCGAGTAGACACCCAGAGTCCTCAAACACGCTTCATGTGTTAAACTGTTCATTCCTAGGACCATTCTCGTGAATCTCCTCTGTACACACTCCAGGGCCAGTACATCTTTCCTGAGATATGGAGCCCAAAACTGCATACAATACTCCAAATGTGGTCTGACCAGAACCTTACAGAGCTTCAGAAGTACTTATATTCAAGTCTTCTTAAAATAAATACCATCATTACATTTGCCTTCCTAACTAGTGACTCAACCTGCAAGTTTACCTTAGGAATTCCAGTCCAGAATTCTCTTAAGTCTCTTTGTACTTCAGAATTTTCTCCCCATTTTGAAAATATTCCATGCCCTTAATCTTCCTACTAAAGTGCATGACCTTACACTTTCCCATCATACTCCATCTGCCACTTCTTTACCCACTCTAACCCATCCAAATCCTTCTGCAGCCTCCCTGCCTCCTCAATGCTACCTGTCCCTCTACCTATCTTTGTATTGTCTGCACACCTAGCCAGAATGTGCTCAGTTCCTTCATGTAGATAGTTAATGTGAAAACATGGAGCCTTGTGGAACACCACTTGTCACCGGTTGCCATCTTGAGAAAGACCCTTTTATCCCCACTCTCTGCTTTCTGTCAGACAGTGAAGCTTCTATCCATGCTAGCACCTTGTCTCTAACATCATGGGCCCTTATCTTACTCAGTAGCATCCTGTGTGGCACCTTGTCAAAGGCCTTTTTGATAACATCTATTGGTTCTCCTTGGTCTAATCTGCTCATTACTTCCTCAAAGAATTCTAGCGGATTTTTCAGGTATGACCTACCATTGATGAAACCATACTGACAGTTCCTATTTTACCATACACGTCTAAGTATTCAGAAACCTCATCCTCCTTCACGATGGATTCCAGGATTTTACCCACAATTGAGATTAGGCTAATTAATCTGTAATTTTCCATCTTCTACTTTACTCCTTTTTTAAACAGGGATGTCATGTTAGTGATTTGCCAGTCCTCTAGGACCCTCCCCGATTCTAGGTGATTCCTGAAAGATTACCACTACAGCCTCCACTATCTCTTCCGCTATCTCCCTTAGAACTCTGGGGTGTAGCCCAGCTGGTCCAGGCAATTTATCTACCTTCAGACCATTCAGTTTTTCTCGCACCTTCTCCTTGGTGATGGCCACCATGCTCAGCTCTGCCCCCTCACTCTCTTGAATTTTTGGGGTATTATTTGTGTCTTCCACTGTGAAGACTGACACGAAGTCATTATTCAGTTACTCAGCCATTTCTTCGTTCACCACTACTATCTCTCCTGTGTCATTTTCCAGTGGCCCAATGTCCATTTTTGCCCTTTATATAGCTAAAGAAACACTTAGACTTCCTTTATATTACTGGCTAGTTTACCTTCATATTTAATCTTCTCCCTCCTTATTTATTTCTGTTGGCCTTTGTAAGTTTCTCAATCCTCTGGTTTCCCACTGTTCTTTGCTACTTTACATGCTTTCTCTTTTGTTTTTATACTATCCCTGACTTCCATGGTTAGCCATGGTTGCCTCACCCTCCCTGTACCATGCTTCGTTTACCTCAGGATGAATCTCTGCTGTGTCTCTTGAATTAGTCCCAGAAACCCCTGCCATTGCTTTTCCAGCGTCTTTCCTGCTAGGCTCCTCTCCCAGTCAATTCTACCCAGCTCCTCCCTCATGCCTCTGTAGTTGCCTTTATTCATCTGAAATACAGTTACCTCTGATTCTATCTTCTCTCTCTCTCTCAAATAACTAACAACACTTTAAAGAAAACTCTTTATTGCTGCTGTAGCTTTAAAAGATTATTTTGTCCTTTTTTTTGAAGACAGGTTTAAGGTAGAGATGCTACCAGAACCACTGGAGTGAACAGCTTGACGTCTTGTTTTTTTAAAAAAATATGCTGGAACAATGGAGGCAGCCTGGACAGGTTTGATGTGGGGTAGACAAGGTCAGAAGTCACATGACACCAGGTTTATTTGAAATCACAAGCTTTCAGAATGCTGTCCCTTCATCAAAATTTATAGGCAGAGAGATCAAAAGATCATATAAATGGTGGGAGTGGAGTTCCAACAGGCTGAATACTAAGTCTCTGCAGGTGAGCAAAAATGTCAGTGTAAGTAAAGTGCCAACAGCTGAATAGCAACTGAAGGGATGACCTATAATCCAAGTAATTGAGGCAGACAGATAATTACAAAATAATTAAAAATAAGGTGGCACTGGAGACAAACCAAATGGCTGGAACTGAGGGTCCAACCAAAGTAACACATAATCTCAAAACTGTACAAACTAACTAAGGTAGAGATATCATAAGTTATCAAGGTGATGGTGTCAAAACAGAACAGTAAGGAAGATTTTCCAGATACAGAACAGTATGGTGGGGTTATATCTAGTGAGACATGATCCCAAGATCACGGTTGAGGCCATCTTCTTGGGTGCGGGACCTGGCTATCAGTTCATACTCGGTGATTCTGTGTTGTTGTGTATCTCAAAGGTCGCCTTGGCGGATGTTTACCCAAAGATCGGAGGTTGAATGTCCCTGACTGCTGAAGTGATGCCCGACTCCTGGAGAACAGGATACAATGTTATTCACTTGCTATTCAGCCATTGACACTTTAATCACACTTTTGATCACCTGCAGAGATTTATTATTCACCCTGTTGATACTTCACTCACACCATTTGTACAATATTTGATCTCTCTGCCTATAAAATCTGTGTCTGTATCTTTCTCTTTACTTCACTTGAAAAAGGCGCAGCAGTCTGAGAGCTTGTGATTTCAAATAAACCTGTTTGACTATAACCTAGTGTCATGTGATTTCTGACCTGGATAGGTGTGGCTAGCACTCTCAGACCAGGATTTCTAGTTTTTTTTTCCCAGTTTTTAGGTTTAGCTTTAAGCAGTTCCTGTTGTGGACTTGAAGTAGAGTCATAGTTATAGAGTTATACAGCATGGAAACAGACCCTTCAGTCCAATTTGTCTATGCTGACCAGAAAACCCAACCCAATCTAGTCCCACCTGCCAGCACGTGGCCCATACCCTTCCAAACCCTTCCTATTCATATATCCATCCAAATGCCTTTTAAATGTTGCAATTTTACTAGCCTCCACCACTTCCTCTGGCAGCTCATTCCATACACCTCGGAATGAAAATGTTGCTTCATAGGTCTCTTTTATATCTTTCCTCTCTCACCCTAAAACTATGCCCTCTAGTTCTGGACTCCCCGACCCCAGGGAAAAGACTCTTTATCTTATCTATGCCCCTCATGACTTTATAAACCTCTATTAGGTCACCCCTCAGCCTCCGACGCTCCAGGGAAAACAGCCCCAGCCTGTTTGGCCTCTCCCTAAAGCTCAAATCCACCAACCCTGGCAACATCCTTGTAAATCTTTTCTGAACCCTTTCAAGTTTCACAACATCTTTCCAATAGGAAGGAGACCAGAATTGCATGCAATATTCTAATAGTAGCCTGACCAATGCGCAACCAATGTTGGCCAGAACATGACCTCCCAACTCCTGGTACTCAATACTCTGACCAATAAAGGAAAGCATACCAAATGCCTTCTTCACTATCCTATCTACCTGCACTTCCACTCTCAAGGAGCTATGAACCTGCAGTAGAAGCTATCTTTTCCCTCTCGCAGTTGCAGCCCAAAGTTGGGGTTTCTCTCTGTTTCTCTGAATTTTCCTTTTTGTCAAAGGGTGTGTTTGAGATGTTACTACTTTGGAACAGTTAATTAGTGATAGTTACTATATTTAATATTCAGTTAAGTTTACCAATAGAATTAAGTTATTCTAGATTCCTCTTTCTTTGGTTGCATTTTATGTATAGCGCTTAAATAAATTTTGTTTTGGCTTAACATCAGTGCAGTTTGATCAGTTGCATTGCTTCTGGAACAAGATACTTTACATTTGCCTTAAAAATAAGGAAAGGTTCGAGATAGGCTACTTTGTTAAAATATTTTGAGGGGCTCTGGTCTGGTTCATAATATTGCAAAGAGATGTAAGACGTTGTGAGATGGTGAATGATATAACAGAATCCTCAACAGCGAGGCAAAACCTCTGGGCACATGTCCTTCCTCATTGGTGGTAACTGATTAAGTGATCCAAGCTGTACGTTCCATGCATCTGAAAACTCATTGAATTTATTGTCACGTGTACTGAGGCACAGTGAAAAACTTTGTCTTGTGAGCAATACAGGCAGATCACATAGTTAAGTAGCATAGATAAGTAAATAATAGGTAAAAAGCAGCAAAACCAAAAACACAGGTACAAACTAATGTTAAGAGTTTGAGAGTCCATTCAAAATTCTAACAACAGTAGGTTAGAAACTGTTTCAAAACCGGCTGGTGCGTGAGTTCAGGATTCTGCACCTTTCCCCTGATGGTAGAGGTTGTAGAAAAACATTGCCAGGGTGGGATGCATTGGAAAAAGATTCTTACTATCTCGTCTATCCAAGTCTCTAGCAAAAACAATCCGAGTTTATCCAACTTCTTTTGGCTAACACACTAAAATCCAGACAACATCCTGATTAGAGTTTTTGCACCCTCTCCAAGCAACCACATCCTTTCAACAATGTAGTGGCCAGAACTACACACAATAGTTCAAATGTGGCCTAGCTGAAGTCTTGTACAGTTACAACATGACTTACCATCTTTTATACTAAATGCCCTGAATGATGAATACAAGCATGTTGTATGCCTTCTTTATCACTATATCCACTTTGAGATAACTATGGATTTGCATCCAAGATCCGCTGAATATCAATTTTAAGGATCCTGCCACTTACTGAACATTTTCTATTATGGACCCAGACAGACCTCAAAACATTTCAAGAAAGTAACCCGGACCGACCTTTTCTAATTGTCTTAAGCAGGTGAGGAGTGGACATTTCAGGAGTGATGCAGCTGGCCTAACCACTTAGATTCAAACAAACAGAAATTATTTTCAAGGTTAACAAATGAAACACAAACAAAAGAACAAACATAGAATAACTTAACCTAACAGATTATCCCAACCAAACGATGCTGTTCCAATTATTTGCAACAAACCCCTCAAACACCCCTTAGCAAAAAAAGAAAAATCAAGCACTAGGAGAGATGGCAGTGAGATTCAGCATGGACCACCTTCTTCCATGTAGCTGTTCCTTTGACCAGCAGCCTCAAAACTGACTGACTGCTTTCTCTGAACAGCCAGATTCCTCAAACACACACCAAACTAAACCAGAGGAAAGGTCAGCTGGGAGAACTGGCCATTCCCCTTTCATTGTACAAGTTTTTTAAAACTTAAAAGCTTCCCCAAGTAGATCAATCAAGATATTTCAGAGCCTATGTCTTTACAACTTAAAAAATCTACAAGGACAACCTAACCTGGTTAAAGGAACAGTATCATCACATTTCATCTTGCATTTCACCTGCAAAATGCATCACGCCACAATTGTCCAGTTTAAACTCCTTCTGTCATTTTTCCACCCAACTTTCCAACTTTGACAAACTTTCTCACTATCCACAACTCCACCAACTTTTGTGTTATCTACAAAATTTACTAATCAGACCATCTACAATTCCATCCAAATTATTTATATATTACAAACAACAGAGATCTCAGTACTGATCCTTGTTGAACACCACTGGTCACAGACCTCCAGTCAGAAAAACACCCCTCCAACTACCCTCTGTCTTCTACGACCAAGCCAATTTTGCATCCCAACTTGACAACTCACCATGGATTCCATGCGACTTAATGTTCTAGACCAGCCTACCATGACTGACCTTGCTTCTAAGTCAATATAGAGAACATCCACTGCCCTACTCACATCAATAATCTTCACCCTTGAATAAAGGGCATGAATAACCTGTGAGCTGCGGTGGTAACCAGCTGTTTATGAAATGCCACCACGAATCTGAGCAGATCCTTGGAAGGTATCAGAAGCACACAAGTTCAAGGCTACAAAGACTTTGGCAGTCATGGTAAGCAATAATGTGAGGTTAGATACCTTCAGCAACAAGGGCACAGACTTCCATGGGCATCTGTCAAAAGAGAGTTGCAACTCGTGCATCACCTGGTCTCGCTCTTCTTGTGGTAGCTTTATCTTTGACAGTTACTTTTGTTGTACTGCAGGTCTGACACTCATGCCCCTCTCCTCTCCACTGTTCTCCAAGTGCTCAGGATTCTGCTCTTCTAGCAGATGTTGTTATCCTTCTTCACCACTGGGCTCAAAAATCAGACTCTCATACCTCTTTGCATGAACAATCTTCCTTCTAAATAATTGGCTGCCCTACTGTAATTAGCAATCCTATTCTTTGTTCTTCTGTTCCTGCATTTCTCATTCAGTGCCCGAATGCTGACTACACCACCACCGCCAACATCGTGCTAAGAACATGTTTCTGGGGGCCAGATATCCTTCTGCAATGCTACCCCACTAAGGAATTTGGGAAAATTGCTGGTACAGCTATGAATGGCTTTCCACTCTGGAGACCTGCTTTCTGATTAGCAGAAAATGTGGATCCTTGGTGAAATGTCAAACTCTGTCCTTGTGGCGAACAAGCTGCTTAATTACTCAAATGGCTGGTGTCAACTGGGAGATGTGTAGGATGGCATGATTGGGAACATCTTTAAGGTGTTATTCCTTAGTGCAATCTTGAAATTGTATTGATATGAGAAATCCCCAACTCAGTCACATTTCGTGTAAACTATCATTGGTAAGCATAGACTAAAACAGCAAGCTTCAAATTCTGCAGAACAACAATTACATATGATTCAAATACAGAAAAACAAACACTGGATCAGTCAGGGTGGCTGGAATGAAATAGAACTTCATGAAGTTTGCATCTAGAATTTAATCTTGAAGGAAGTAGTGTTCTATTTTCAGCTTGTTTTTCTGTTATTAACTGTAGAAAGATCAGGAGAACCTTCAACTTACCAGCTGTATGATTGGATCTGTGTACATGATGGCTTTCTCCAGTTTGACTTTCCGCAGTCACCATCACAAAATAAACTTCCCCAGGCTCTGGAACATATGGCTTACATCAGTAAGTTGCCAAAACTTCATGAAGCTTATAGTATCAGAAAGCAACATTATTTAAATTCTAATAAGACTTAAGATGTCTGAAAAATTCAAAGGCATATGGCTGGTGTACGTAGATAGCATGTGCTCACACTGCAGACTCAGACTCCACAGACAGGAAGGGAATGGGTGAACAGGCAGAGCAAGAGGGCCTAGCAGGCAGTGCAGGAATCGCCTGTGGCTCATCCCCTGCAAAACAGATAGACTGTTTTGGATACTGTTGAGGGGAATGGCCTCTGAACGGATAACAGCAGCATCCAAATTCATGGCACCACAGTTGGCTCTGCTGCAGAAAAAGGGAGACAAAGACATTGAAAAGTTATAGTTATAGGGGATTCAACTGTATGGGAAACAAATAGGTGTTTTGGGGCTGGAAATGAGAGTCCAGGATGATGTGTTGCCTCCATGGTGCTAGGGTCCTGGATACCTCGGAGCAGTTGAAGGAGGGCAAACACTGAAACTAACGACGTAGGTTATTTTAAAAAGGGACGGTCCTAAAAGCAGAATATAGGGAACAAGGAAAAAGGTTGAAATGTTGGATTTCAAAGGTAGTTATCCCAGAATTACTATAGTGCCACTAACTCATCAGAGTAGAATCAGCACGATATACAGGATGAACACGTGGCTGAAAAGATGGTGTGGGGGGTTCAGATTCACGGAGCATTGGGATCAGTACAAACTGGATGGATTACACCTCGGCAGGACTGGGACTGATGTCCTTAGGGTGAAAACTTGGTAGAGTGATTGGGGAAGCTTAAACTGGTGTGGCAGGGGGATGGGAATCAGAAGGTAGTAGATACAGAAATTGAGGGAGAGGTAGAAGCCAAGCCAAATATAACACTGCTGAAAGGAGCAGGGAACGTGGTCTGAAATGCATGTGTTCCAATGTGAGAAATATAATAGGCAAAGTAGGTGAACTTAGAGCTTTGGTTAGTACGTAGAACTATGACATTATTGTGATTACTTGGTTGAAAAAGAGACAGGACTGGCAGCTGAATGTCCCAGGATTTAGAGGTTTCAGGTGTGATGGAAGAGGAGGTAAAAGGGTGGGAAAGTTGCATTACTGGGAAAGGAGTATCTCACTGCTGTACTGAGGGAGGACACAGAGGACTTGTGCAGTGAGACAATATGGGTAGAACTCAGGAATAGGAAAGGTGAAACCATAATGCTAGGGGTATATTACAGGCCTCCCAACAGCCAGAGGCAGACAGAGGAGAGAATATGACAGATTCTGGAAAGATGTAAAACCAGAAGGGTTGTTGGGGTGAGTGATTTTAACCCCGCCCACCACCCCGTATATTGACTGGGTTCACTACGTACTATGGGTCTGGATGGGGGAGAGTTTGCAAGGACCATTCAGAAGGGATTCCTCAAACAGTGTGGAAAGACCAACTAGGGAAGGGGTTATATTCCCCTGCTTTTGGGAAAGGAGGCCAGCCAGGTGAGTGAAGTTTCAGTGGGGGAGCATTTCAGGAGTACTGACCATATCGTGAGTTTTAAAATACTCATGGTAGGGATAACAACAGTCCTCAAGTGACGATGTTAAATAGGGGGAAGGTGAACTACAACAATATAAAGCAGGAACTGGAGATTTTGATTGGAGGTGGCTGTTTGAGGTTAAGTCTACATTGGACATGTGTGAGTATTTCAAACAGTAGTGGATAAGAGTTCAGGAGTGGTACGCTCCTGCAGGAATGAAGATGGGCATGACAAGTTGTGAACCTTAGATGACCAGAGATATTATGACTTGGTCAGAAATAAAAAAGGAAGCATATATAAGGTCCAGGAAGATGGGAACTGACAAAGCCTTTGAAGTACATAAGGAAAGTGGGAAATAACTTAAGGAATTTGAAGGGTGAAAAGGGGTCATGGAAAGTTGTTAGCAAACAGGATTAAGGAGAATCCCAAGCTTTTAAAAATATATAAAAAAAAACAAGAGGGTACCTAGGTAAAGGGTTGGCCCACTCAAGGACAAAGAAGATAATCTATGTGTGGAATCAGAAGAAGTGGGGAGTTTGGGGGGTTCTAAATGAATACTTTGTGTTGGTTTTCACCGAAGAGAAGGAATTGCTGGAGGATGATCTCAGGGAAGGGAGTGTTGAATTCCTAAGCAAAGTTGCGATTAAAAAGGAGCAGCACTCTGAATGCTAATATTTCCAAATAAATCTGTTGGGACTATAATCTAGTGCTGTGTGAGTTTTAACTTTATTAAAAAGGAAAAGATGCTGTCTGTCTTAAATAGTATTAAGGTAGACAAGTCCCCTGGTCCTGATGGGATCTATCCCAGAACATTGAGGGAGGCTGGAGAACAAATTGCTGGAGTGTTGACAGATATCTTTGTGTCCACCTTGGCCAGAGGTGTGGACCCAGAAGACTGGAGAATTGCCAACATTGTCCCATTGTTTAAGAAGGGTAGCAGGGATAATTCTGAAAATTACAGGCCTGCAAGTCTCACATCAGTGGGAGGGAAATTATTGGAAAAAAATTCTCAGGGACAAGATCATACACATTTAGAAGTACATGGACTTATTAGCAATAACCAGCATGGTTTTGTGTGGGGGAGATCATGCCTCAGTAACGTTTTGAGTTTTTGAGGGGGTGGCGAAGATGATTGATGAGGGAAAAGCAGTTGATGTTGTCTACATGGACTTCAGTAAAGCCTTTGACAAGGTCCCCATGGCAGACCGATTAAAAAAAGTGAAGTCACATGGTATTAGGGTGAGCTGGCAAGTTGAATACAGAACTGGTTTAGTCCGAAGAGACAGACGGTAGTGGTAGAAGAATGCTTTTCAGAATGGTGTGCCATGACTAGTGGTGGTCCAAAGGGATAGTGCTGGGACTCTGCTGTTCGTGCTCTACATAAATGATTTGAAGGAAAACATAGCTGGTCTAATTAGTAACTTTGTGTATGATACAAAAATTGGTCGAGTTGCAGATAGTGAGGAGGATTGTCAGAGGATACAGCAGGCTATAGATCAATTGGAGGCATGGGCTGAAAAATAGCAGATGGAGTTTAATCTAATCGGGACAAATGGGGTGCATTTTGGAAGGTCAAGTACAGGTGGAAATTATACAGTGAACAGCAGAACGCTTAGGAGTATTGATAAGCAGAAGGATCTATGTACAGGTCCATAGATCACTGCAGCTGGCAACACAGGTAGGCAAGATGTTAAAAAAGGCTTATGGCATGCTTGACTTCATTGGAAAAAGCCTTGAGTACAAGGATAGATAAGTTATGCTGCAGCTTTATGGAACTTTAGTTAGGCCACTCTTGGAATATTGCATACAGGTCGGGTCGCCATAGTACCAGAAGGATTTGGCTGCTTTGGAGAGGATTCAGAAAAGGTTTAAACAGGGTGGTGCCTGGTAGAGGGGATTTTAGCACTGAAGAAAAGTTGGATAGACTTTTTTTTTCACTGGAAAGCAAGAGGTTGGGGCAATCTGATAGAAGTATATACATTTGCGAATGGCATGGATAGAGGGAAATGTATTAGGCTTTTTCCCAGGGTGGAGGGGGCAATCATTAGGTTCAAGGTGCAGGGGTGGGATAAGTTTAAAGACATGTGCAAGGCAAGGTTTTCACATAAAGGGTGCTGACTGCCTGGAAGGTATTGCCAGAGAGAAGCAGATACAATAGTAGCATTCAAGAAGCATCTGGACGAACACATGAATGGTGGAGCTGTTCCTTTTTTGAGATATTTTGGGCGTTGGAGTGATTTCTTTGAATTCCAGAAGCAGCAATTAATGCTTTATATGCTGTTGCATGGTTTTTCAACATTGGGGGAAAAAAATCAAAACAAAGGCGCTTTTAAAAAGAGGAAGACAGACAAAAGGCAGTGCACACATGGTCAGTGAGGGAAAGAGAAGAAAGAAATCCACACTGATAACTGACAACAGTGAATCTGCAAAGTTACTCCTTTGCTGTTTGAGTTCATGCATCTCTGAACAGCGGAGTACGTCTGGGAAACAAACAGCGAAATTCACAGCTGACCTTGGAGGAGACATCACAGCATAGGAACAGATAAGTGCATAGTTGTTACATGTAAACTTGCTGAAAGTCTACAGTAATGAGTAGAGTGGGTTCTTTCCTGACTATATATGTTTTATTGAGATCTGTTTCTTGACTACATTTTAAAATATAAACTATAAGTTAGCCTGGAGCACTGATTTTCTTAGAGCAATAAAACAGTGCTATTTTTGGGGTCTGTGGATTGTGAAGGGCCTAAGATGGCCTTGGTAGAGTGATGTGCTCTTCTTGTCAGATGTGGGAGTTTAGGGAGTGTTTCCATGTTACTGATGATTATGGAAGTGTCTTTGATTGTGAATCCTTTCATATCAAATGGATCAGTTGCAGCGGCAGCGAGAGGCAATGAGAAATTTACAAGAGAGAGAGGGTGTGATTGATGGCAGGTATAGAAAGGGAGAAAAGCTACAGATACAGTCAGGTAGATGGGTTAACTCCAGGAAAGGTAAGAGGGGTAGGCAGGTAGTGCAGGAGTCTTCTCAAAGGGGAGTGGGACTGGCAGGAGGTCATGGTACACATTGGAACTAACAACACAGGAAGGGAAAAGGATGAGATTCTGAAAGGAGAATATAGAAAGTTAGGCAGGAATTTAAAAAGGAGATCTTCGAGGGTAATAATATCTTGATTACTCCCAGTGTGCCAAGTTAATAAGGGTAGGAATAGGAGAATAGAGCAGATGAATGTGTGGCTGAGGAGCTGGTGCATGGGACAAGCGTTCACATTTTTGATCACTGGAATCTCTTCTGGGGTAGAAGTAACTTGCAAAAGAAGGATGGATTACACCTGAATTGGAAGGGGACTAATATACTGGCAGGGAGGTTTGCCAGAGCTGCTCAGGAGGATTTTAAACTGCTAAGGTGGTGGTAGTGATGGTGGTTGGGGGGGGGGGGGGGAGCGGAGAAGTGGGTGTAGTGATCAAACTGTCATGGCAGGCAGCAACAAAGGTGAGAACAAGGTAGGACTGGTAAATTAAACTGCATTTATTTCAGTGAAAGAGGCCTAAAAGACAAGGCAGATGAATTCAGAGCATTGTTCAGAACATGGGACTGGGAATATTATAGCAATTACAGAAGCATGGCTCAGGACTATTGATGGAAGATATAGAATGTAGGGAAATAGATTGTAACATCTTGAAAAATGTCTATATTACAGTGGAGGACATCTTAAAACACATAAAAGTGGATAAATCTCCAGGACCTGATCAGGTGTACCCTAGAACTCTGTGGGAAGCTAGGGCAGTGATTGCTGGGCCCCTTGCGGAGATATTTGTATCATCGATAGTCACAGTTAAGGTGGTGGAAGACTGGAGGTTGACTAACATGGTGCCACTTTTTAAGAAGGGTGGTAAGGGCAAGACTGGGAACTATAGACTAGTGAGCCTGACGTCGATGGTGGGCAAGATGTTGGAGGGAATCCTGAGGGACAGGATGTACATGTATTTGGAAAGGCAAGAACTGATTAGGGATAGTCAACATGGCTTTGTTCATGGAAATCATGTCTCACAAACTTGAGTGAGTTTTTTGAAGTAGTAACAAAGTGGAGTGATGAGGGCAGAGTGGTGAAAGTGATCTACATGCACTTCAGTAAGGCGTTTGATAAGGTTCCCCATATGAAAGTTAGATCTTATGGAATACAGGGAGAACTAGCCATTTGGACAGAGAACTGGCTCGAAGATAGAAGACAGAGGGTAGTGGTGGTGAGTTACTTCTCAGAATGGAGACCTGTGACCAGTTGTGACACAAGTATCGGTCCTGGGTCCACTGCGTTTCGTCATTTATATTCATGATTTGGATATAAACACAGGAATTATAATTAATAAGTTTGCAGATGACATGCAGATGGGACGGCACGATGGCTCAGTGGTTAGCACTGCTACCTCACAGCACCAGGGTCCCAGGATCGATTCCAGCCTCGGGCGACTGTCTGTGTGGAGTTTGCACATTCTCCTCTGTCTGCGTGGGTTTCCTCCCACAGTCCAAAGATGTGCAGGTCAGATGAATTGGCCATGCTAAATTGCTCATTGTGTTAGGTACATTGGTTGGGGGAGGGGGAAACTGAGTCTGGGTGGGTTGTTCTTCGGAGGGTTGGTGTGGACTGGTTGGGCTGAAGGGCCTGTTTCCATACTGTAGGGAATCTAATCTAGTCAAAAGTGGAAGTGTAGTGGACAGTGAAGAAGGTTACTTCAGAGTACAATAGGATCTTGAACAGATGGGTCAATGGGCTCAGGAGTGGCTGACAGAGTTTAATTTAGATAAACGTGAGGTGCTGCATTTTGGAAAAACAAATCAGAGCAGGACCTATACACTGAATGGTCAGGTCCTAGGGAGTGTTGTTGAACAAAGAGGCCTTGGAGTGCAGGTTCACAGTTCCTTGAAAGTGGATTACAGGTAGGTAGGATAGTGAACGCATTTAGTATGCATTCATTTATTGGTCAGAGCATTGAGTATAGGAGTTGGGAGGCCATGTTGTAGCTGTACAGGACATTGGTTTGGCCATGTTTGGAATATTGCGTACATTTCTGGTCTCCTTTATATCAGAAGGATATTGTGAAACATGAAAGGGTTCAGAAAAGATTTATAAGGATGTTGCTAGGGTTGGAGCATTTGAGCCACAGGGAGAGGCTGTGGCTGTTTTCCCTGAAGCGTTGGAGGCTGAGGGGTGAACGTATAGAGGTTTATAAAATTATGAGGGGCATTGATAGGATAAATAGACAAAGTATTTTCCGTGGGAAAGGTTTAGGGTGAGAGGGGTAAAATTTAAAAGAGACCTAAAAGGCAACTTTTTCAGAGTGTGGTGCATGTTTGGAATGAGCTGCCAGAGGAAGTAGTGGAGGCTGGTACAATTACAACATTTAAAAGGCATCTGGATAGGTATATGAATAAGAATGGGTTGGAGGGATATGGGCCAAGTGCTGGAAAATGGGACTAGATTAAGTTAGGATATCTGGTCAGCATGAACAATTTGGACCATGTTTCTATGCTGTGCATCTGTATGACTGTCAATGAAGACAGTTTTAGCATGGAAGGGTAAAATGTGGTGACATAGTTTTTGAGGGCTGAAGAGCTCGGTCCTGCGCTGTATTTTTTTTGTGGTATCTCTATTTCACATCGCAAATTGCCAGTGACCCACTTACCTACATCCTGTAATAAAAAAGACCGTTTGTTTTCCTCTGCCTTGATGAATTTGAGGTTTTCCAGAGTTTTACCATAGCCAATAGTATAGTGAGCCACAGGTCTCTTGGACACATTTTCCTGTTGCTCCCACAGGACTTGCAGTCCTTTTTCATGAGGTAGAACCTTTACATTCTTCAGCTTCCAGTTGGAAATAACTGCAATGAAAGAACATTAATACTTTGTCAGTTTTTACAGAGTACAATGCATAACTTGACATGAATGATTCTGAATAATTGTCCAACTATTTGAGAATCCTAAAGCAAAATACTGCAGATGATTGAAATCAGATATTTTTAAAAATCAGAACATGAATACTCAGCAGGTCTAGCAGCATCTTTGGAAGGGGAAGGTTATGATTCACTTTGACTTTCCATCAGGAAGTTCTGTTCTTTACCACAAAATTGAAGAGGAGTCTTTATTAGGAGCTTCCATCTTACTGAGGATACTTTAGGCCAATGCACATTCAATAACTGGATTCAAAAACCCTGCTCACATTTTGACAACTGTGACAAATTCTACCACAGCAGCTGTGACAATCCACTTTATCCTAAAATAACTCAACACTTTTAAAAATAAAGTCAACTTGCTTTACTCCCAACGTTGACAGATGCTTTTTCAAAAAATCCAGGATCCAGGTCCACATCCTTCTGATCAGATCCTGTCTGTGTATCAAATTTTAATTAATTCTATACATTAATTTAAATTATTTACAAACAGGGGAGAAAATATGATCGCCACCCTGAATGCATGCAGTGTGCTAGTCATGCACAAAGTCTAGACCTGCCCTCATGTACTAATAGCATGGCAATGTGACATTAATGCAACATGCAACAGTAAAGAATTCAATTATTCTGATACTTACAAAATATCTTGATATACTTTGTAAACATGCATTTTGTTGGGCTCTTCTCAGTTTTGATGGTTTGAACTGATACAAGTTGCATGCACACATATGAACAGACATATTTAAGCATGGAACTGGAACATATGTTAAATGAGATGTGCTATGTTTTCTGTTCACAAAGAACAGAGATCTTTCAAGTATTACAATTTGTCAGAGTGTGGACTTTTGTACATCCAATGTCCAGTTGGCTACACGTGTAATAAATTATTTTAAAGTGCCTTCAAGATTCTGAAAAATTGCCAAGAGTTATACAAACACAAGATGTTTTCCTTTACTAATTCTAGCAGCTTAGCTATGTCATTTTTTATGGAGAGTTCGAAGTTAAGCTGTTGCATGGGGAGAAGGCTATTCCCACCTAAAGCATTTGGCAATGTTTGCAAGCTATCTGCTTACAAAACCTCATGAATATATCTTGATTTTTTTTCCCAGGAAAAAAAGGAATGCATTTCTTATCCAATGCATAAAGATAGTCAGTCCATGATGGAGAATGGCTTGTATGCACCAATGATCCCGAATGATGCCCTTAGGAGTTCTTGCCTTCTGGTAGGGTGACCCAAGGCAGGCAGGTCTGGTGGGAAGGGATTAGGTGCCAGCCAAAGTGTGATCCAATAAGCTCTCACTGGGACAACAGGAAACTTACCAATTATTAAGGCAATACAAAGCTGCAACAAGATCAGTCTACGTCACTGAAATCTTAATACAACCCATCAAGATTACATGCACAACAATAGCACCTCAAGTCCTCATGGTAAATAAAGGTACACCATAGGCTTCTACTAGAGTCCATTTTCCAAGTCCTGCAGTGATGGAGAATATTTTATGTGGATTCTAGGATCTGAAAGGGTTAGAATAGAGGATGTTCAGTGTTGCCCAATATGTCATTATTCAGGCTTGGGGAGGAACTGCTCAGGAATCTGAAGGACAAAGAACAACCATCTGGGTTTTCTCAAGTCCCTCATATAATTGGTCTAGATTTTCCAGTTGCCTGAGAATGATTTCTGTAGCACAGATGAGAGTTGCGCATCAGGACTCTGTGGAATTCCCAATGCAGCAGACTCCACGGGAATTCCACAGGAAATTGAAGATTTTAATCAGTAATTCCCTCGAGTCTGGACCCTCTTCAAAGTGTGCATTCAAATGAGAGAATTCCAACCATTCCACTGCTGTTAAGTAAAATGTTACTGAGGAAACATTTGCCTCTTAAAACCTAGTCTAACTACTGGGTAACTATTAAACTGACACCAAACCTACTACAACACCAAACCTAATTACACCTCCCACAGACCCTTTATAAACCCAGATCCTAGCTTGACAGGATTTGGAGAGTTTGTTTAACATGCACGATTAGTAAGCTTTGAACATTCAGGAAGGAGAGATCACATCCGGAGTGACAGACAGCCCGAGTCAGCATATATTTTAGTGCTTTCAGAACAGTGTGGAAATAAAACTGGTAAATCTGTCATACCTTTTCCCATTTTACAAGTTTAAAATTCAGTAGTCTAGGTAGAAGGTTAATAAGGTAGCTGATTCAGCTGACAGAGGAACAGTTATCGGACAACTACCTGAAGCCTAAACAGGGCCTCAATAGATGTTCACTACATTTGAAGTTTCAACTATTCGAAGTTAGTCATACAGCAGAGAAACAAGTCCACTATGTCTATGCCAAATCAACAAACATCAAACAATACTTATCCCACTAAAGTGTACTTATAGCCTACAGTGCCCTAGAATTTTGAGTCAGAAGTCACATGATACCAGTCCAACATGTTTAGTTGAAATCTCAAGCTTTTGGAAGCTGTTCCATCTTCAGATAAAGTGCGACTTCACTTGACAATGGAGCAACGCTCCGAAAGCTTGCGATTTCAAATAAGCCTATTGGACTACAACCTGGTGTCGTGTGACTTCTGACTTTGTCCATCCCACTCCAACACTGGCATCTCTACATCCTGGCATTTTAAGTTTTTGTCCAAATGCTTTTTAAATGATGTGGGAGTATCTGACTCCACCACACTGTCAGGCAGCGAGTTCCATATTTCTATAATCTTCTGGGGGAAAAAAACTCTTCATCTTAAAAATTTATGTCCTCTGCTCTTAGACACATCAGCCATAATGAAAAGGTTCTCACGATCTACCCGATCTATACCTTGCATAACTTTGTATACTTTAATCAGATCCCCCCTCAGCATCCTCTGCTCCAGGAAAAACAACCCAGCCTACCCTTAGACTTTCATCAGGATTTTGCCTGAAATGTAACCTCCTCTGCACCCTCTCCATTGCAATCACATCCTTCCAGTAGTGTGGTGATAAGAAATGCATATAGCATTCCAGCTGTGGCCTAATCAATGTTCTACAAAGTTGCAATAAGACTTTTCTCCTATATTGTGTGCCACTCTGATGAAGGCACCATTTAGGACAGAGATGAGGAGAAACTTCTTCACCCAGAGAGTGGTGGCTGTGTGGAATGCTCTGCCCCAGAGGGCAGTGGAGGCCCAGTCTTTGGATTCATTTAAGAAAGAGTTGGATAGAGCTCTCAAGGATTGTGGAATCAAGGATTATGGAGATAAGGCAGGAACAGGAGACTGATTGAGGATGATCAGCTATGATCATATTGAATGGTGGTGCAGGCTCGAAGGGCAGAATGGCCTACTCCTGCACCTATTGTCTATTATCTTATGCCACCTCCACCAGTCTGTTTACCTAAGCTGATACCTTCAGGGATCTTTGGACTTGTACAGCAAGGTCCCTTTGTTCCTCAGTACTCCCGAGGGACTTATCATTGATTGTATATACCCTTATTAGCCCTCCCAAAATGCATCACCTCACACTTGTCAGGATCAAATTCCATCTGCCATTGCTCTGCTTGATTAGCCTGAGACCATCGTCCTCATGATCAACACCACCATCAATTTGGTGTCATTTGCAAGCTTACTAATTATACCTTACACATTTGCATCTAAGTTGTTAATGTACATAACAAACAGCAAAGGCTCCAACACCGATCTCTGTAGCGCACCATTATTAACAAGCTTCCAATCACAAAAACAACCCCTCCATTATCACTCTTTGCCTTCTATTTGTAAGCCAATTTTGGATCCAGTTTGTCAATTAGTCTTGGATTCTGTGGGCTCTTATCTTTTGCACCAGCCTTCCACATGGGAACGTGTCAAAGACCTTACTGAAGTCCATATAAACCAAATCATCAAATATATTTAGTTACATTTTCAAAAACAAATTTAAATTAGTCAGACAAGATCTCCTTCCAACGATTCTGCGCTAATCCCAGATCAGTACCGATTAATCCTATTCTTCAGAATTTCTTTCAAATAATTTCTCTCCCATTGACATCAGACTAACTGCAGTGTACTTACCTGGCATCTCCCTGCTGCCCTTCTTTAACAAAGGAACCACATTAGTTACCCTCCAGTTACCTGTGACCAGCAAAGTATTAAATATTTTGTCAGGGAGCATCAGCAATCTTCTCTCCTGCTTTCCACAGCAGCCTGGGATACATCTCATTGGGCACTGGAGATTTATGCCTCTTTAAGCCCACTAAAACACCTAATACCTCCTTATTAACACACTGGCCCTAAATTCTCACTGAACTACTTTTAAAAGACTCCCACTTTCAAATGTAGATTTACCTGCATGTAACTGCTCCCAGTCTGTTTGCCAGTTTTTGTCTAATGATACTGTAATCAGTCTTTCCTAATTTAAACACAAATTCAGCACTATCCTTATCCCTTTGCATAATGACTTTGAAACTTACAGAATTATGGTTACTATTCTCAAAATGTTCACCCACTAACTAGGATCGCATCATGTGTCAATGTTAGCAAAGTTGAAATTCCCTACTATAACCGTATTTCACTCACACCTCTGATTTGCCTCCATATCTGCTCCTTTATCTCCTTCTGTCTGTTGGGAGACCTTCAGTACAATCCAAGCAAAGTAATTGTCCATTTTTTTTTCCTAGCTTTACCCAGACAGCTTCATTTGAAGACATTCTCCCTCATTACTCCAGTGATGGTCTCCTTTATCAATAATATAATGTTCCCACCTCTCTAAATTTGCTTTCTTTCTGCAGATGCTGCTCAACCTGAGTTTCTCCAACTATTGCTGTTAACCTTTGTTTTATTCTTTGCTGTTGTACTATATTCTCCTATTGATAAAGTTAAGAATGCTGTATGCTTTACTGAGCACTTTGGCACCCTATTCTGCCAATTTCCATAATTTGTGCATGTACACCCCCAGGATCCTCTGCCTCTACATTCCTTTAAAATGATGACCCGTCTTTCATATTCTCTCTCCATATCCTTCTTACTGCAATGAGTAACGTCACACCTCTGTGCATTCAATTTCACTTGTTGGCTCATTCCACCAAGTTCTACATTAACCCCTTCACAGTTCACATCAAAGTTTCATCAAATTCTGAAATTGTGCCCTGTACACCAAAGTCTATCTTATTAATTTACAACAGGAAGATCAAAGCCCCAACAACTAATGGGAACTTCCACTACAAACCTTCTTCTGATTCAAACAAAATCCATATCAGTATTTTGTGCTTCAGATAACTCAGTCAATTCTATATTTTATGTTTCACTGTCCCTCACCTTCCATAAGCTGTAACTCTGCTCAACAAGTTGTCATTCACCACTTGGAAGGCCAAGTATACCATCATCAGCATTACCTTAGTCAAACATTTGCTGCCTCAGCAATAGGTTCCAGCAACTTAGTTAAAACAACTTGCCTTTAATAAATCAATGCTGGTTGTCCTTGATTAATCTGCATTTGTTCAAGTGACTATGATTTTCTTCCCAATTATCATTTTTAGATGTTTCCCCACTAACAAGGTTAAACCAACGGACTTATCTTTGCAAATGTCTGATTTAAACAATGTACCATTTACAATTCTCCAGTCCTTTAGCATACCTTGAGTTTAAGGAAGATTGGAGAATTATGGCCAATGCCTCCACAATTTCTACAATCTCTTCCCTCCATGTCCATGGGTGAAATACATTCGGTTCTGCTACTGTCTCAATACTAAGAGCAGAAAAGCTGCCCCATGCTGCCTCCTTAACAATTTAAAATTCTTCAGATGTCTGAATTACCTCTTTGTCCCAGTGACCCAAGCAGCATCATATTCCTTTGGAAAGATGGATGCCAAGTATTCATTTCATATCTCAGCCATACTCACTGTCTCCAGGTGTAAATTCTCTTTTCATCCCAACTTAGCCCCACTTTCTCACCCTGTTACTATTTATACGGCCACAGAAAACTTAAGAATTTCCTTTCACATTAGCCCCTTTTCATACAATGTTCTGGATTCTCTTCTTTGCTTTTTCACTTTTCCAGTGAATAATCTATAATCAACTAGCTCCCAGTTGTATCCTCCCTTAACACCTTCTCTAGCTTAATCTTTTTTTTCTTCTTTCAGAGATTTTTGGATTTGTTTGGCATGTTTTTCTACTTCCTAGGAATAAACCTCATCTGTAGCCAAAATCTCTTCTGTCTAGGTCTCCCATTTTTCACGAGGAACTTTTCATTACATTCACTGACTTGACTGAAGTATATGACTCAATAAATTGGATTGTACTCCATGATTTGTGTGTCACAGAAACTAGGAGGGGCCATTCAACCCTTCAATGCTGCTCTGCCATTCCATATGATCCTGAACTTAAAGAAAGATAACTTTTATGGTATGAGACATGCATTGGCTAGGATAAGCTGGCCAAGGGTACTTAAAAGGTCGATGGTGAATAGGCAATGGCAGACATTTAAGGATCACGTGGATAAACTTCAATAATTGTACATCCCTATCTGGTGTCAGAGTAAAACAGGGAAGGTAGCTCAACGATGGTGAACAAGGTAAAAAGGGATAGGGCTAAAGCCAAAGAGGAGACATAAAAATTGGCCAGAAAAAGCAGTAAACCGGCGTGCTGGGAGAAATTTAAAATTCAGCAGCGGAGGACAAAGGGTTTAATTCAAAAGGGAAAAATGATTATGAAGGTAAGCTTGCAGAAAGTAAAAACTGACTGGAAACATTCCCATTGGTATGTGATGAGAAAAAGACTGGTGAAGCCAAATGTTGGTCCCTTGCTGTTGGGATCAAGTGAATTCATAATGGACAGAAAGTTGGCAAACCAGTTGAACAAATACTTTGGATCTATCTTCACTAAGAAAGGCACAAATAACCTACAGGAAATGCTAGGGCACAAAAGGTCAAGCATGATAGAGGAACTGAAGGACATCTTTATTAGTCAGGAAAAGGTATTGGGGAAATTGATGGGAATAAAATCTGTTAGGTCTCCACGGCCTGATGCTCTGCACCCCAGAGTACTTAAGGAATAAGTACTCTGGCCCTAGAAATAACAGACACATTGGTGATCATTTTCCAGCATTATGTAGACTCTGGAAGAATTCCAATGGACTGGAGGGTAGCTAATGTAACCCCACTTTTTAAAAAAAGGGAGAGAGAAAAAAATGGGGAATTATAGGCTAGTCAGCCTGACATCGATGGTGAGGAAAATGCTGGAGTCAATTAATAAGAGTGTAATAAATGATCATTTGGAAAGCAGTGACAGAATCAATCCTAGTCAGTATACATTCGCTAAAGAGAAATCATGTTTGACAAATCTTTTGGAATTTGAGGATGTGACCAGTAGCATGGACAAAGGTAAAATCAGTAGATGTTGTGTATCTGGACTTTAAAAAGGCTTTTGACAAATTCCCACACAAGAGATTAGTGAAAAAAATTAAAGCTCATGGTATCGGAGGTAATGTATTGACATAGCTCAAGAGCTGGTTGGCAGACAAGAAGCAGAGAGTTGGAATAAATGGGTCATTTTCAGAGCGGCAGGCAGTGACAAGTGGGGTTCAGTGCTGAGAGCCCAGCTGTTCACAATATGTATTAACGATTTGGATGAAAGAATTGAATGCCATATCTCCAAATTTGCACACGACACTGAGCTGGGTGGCGGTATATACTGTGAGGACGATACTAAGAGGCTGCAGGGTCACTTGGACAAACTGGCTGAGTAAGTAAATACTTGGCAAATGCAGTATAATGTGGAAAAATGTGAGGTTATCCACTTGGACACAAAAACAGGAAGCCAGATTATTATCTGAATGGTGGCACTTTAGGAAAAGGTGAGGTGCAACAAGACCTAGGTGTCATGGTGGAACAGTCGCTGAAGGTTGGCATGAGGCAATGAAGAAAGCTAATGGCATTCATAGTGAGAGGATTTGAGTGTCCAAGTAAGGATGTCTTACTGCAGTTATACAGGACCTTGGTAAGACCACACCCTGAGTATTGTGTGCAGTTTTGTTCTCCTATTCTGAGGAAGGACATTCTGATTATTGAGGGAATCCAGTGAAGGATCACCAGACTGATTCCCAGGAAGTCAGGACTGATATATGATGAAAGATTGGAATGACTTGGCTTGTACTCGCTGGAATTTACAAGAGTGAAGGGGGATCTCATAGAAATATAAAATCCTGATGGAAATGACTTGGATATAACCTTAAGTGGTATAGTTGATAAGTTTGCAGATGACACCAAAATTGGAGGCGTAGTGGAGAGCGAAGAAGGTTACATCGAATTACAATGGGATCTTGATCAGATGAGCCAACGGGCTGAGGAGTGGCAGATGGAGTTTAATTTAGGTAAATGCGAGGTGCTGCATTTTGGGAAAGCAAATCTTATACACTTAATGGGAAGGGCCTAGGGAGTATTGCTGAACAAAGAGACCTCGGAGTGCAAGTTCACAAGTCCTTGAAAATAGAGTCGCAAGTAGGTAGGATAGTGAAGGCGATGTTTGGTACCCTTTCCTTTATTGGTCGGAGTATGGAGTACAGGAGTTGCGATGTCATGTTGTGGCTGAACCGAACATTGGTTAGGCCATTGTTAGAATATTGTGTGCAATTCTGGTCTCTTTCCTATCGGAAGGATGTTGTGAAACTTGAAAGGGCTCAGAAAAGATTTACAAGGATGTTGCCAGGGTTGGAGGAAAAAGAAAGACAAATCAGAAGTGAGCCTTATTTCTATTGTGGGTAAGATGTTGGAAAAGGTTGTAAGAGATAGGATTTATAATCATCTGGAAAGGAATAATTTAATTAGGGCTAGTCAACACGGTTTTGTGAAGAGTAGGTCGTGTCTAACTAACATTATGGAGTTCTTTGAGAAGGTGACAAAACAGATGGATGAAGATAAAGTGGTTGATGTGGTGTACGTGGACTTCAGTAAAGCATTTGTAAAGGTTCCACACAGTAGGCTGTTGCACAAAACACCGAGTTTTGGGATTGAAGGTGATTGGATCAGAAATTGGTTAACTGAGAGAAGACAGAGGGTGACGGTTGATGAAAATAATCATCCTGGAGCTCAGTTACCAGTGGCGTGCTGCAAGGATCTGTTTTGGGGCCACTGCTGTTGTCATTTTTATAAATGATCTGGATGTGGGCGTATAAGGATGTGTTAGTAAATTTGTGGATGACACTAAGGTAGACAGAGTTAACTCCCCAACCTACCTAGAGACATGTTGGGATATAGTAGCTCACCCTCAGACCAGAGACAAAGAAACAGAGTTAACCAGTGAAGAAAGGAACACACTGAACAATTCATCAGACCAGCAAACTTAGGAGTATCTGGGAAATATTTGAAATTTCTAAAGAATAGGAATAGAGTTGCTAGAAGTGCAAAATTGAACTTTTAACCTTTGCTGTCTTCAAATAAAGTTGTTTCATTGACTGCAGACTCATGCTGAGTAGTCATTTCCTGATATAGGCTAAGGTACCTGAGGAAATTAATATTGCATACATTGGTTAAGGAGTCTGCAGGTTCTTAGAGACACCCTGTTCCAGACAATAATGAAAAAACATGGAAAATGCAATGGTGTTTTTAAGATGAAGCAGGTACAATGAAACTAAGTTGTGATTAGCTAAGGGAGTCATTTGATTTGGTGATTGTCATTATTTATAGGAATTATATTGAAGCTAAAGGAAGGAAGAGTCACAGAATGGCCAGGTGAAGGTAAGGAAGGAGTCGAAATTGGAAGCCAAATTGATAACATTTCTTTTATGGGTAATGGTGGTATCTACCAAAGTCAGTATTTGTTGCCCATCCCTAAGAGATCTTGACATAGTGTTGAGTTGAGTTTTTGAACCATAGTGTAGTCACTACCAAATGCTGTTACAGCAGAAACTCCAGACATTAGACCAGGGAACAAACAATCAGCAATATAGATCCAAGTCAGAATGGCACATAGCTTGGATGTGAACTCACAAGTAGAGATGTATGACAAAGTTAGTGGTACCATTCTAGGTGGTGGAAACTGCACTTTTGGAAAGTGCAATTGAAGCCTTGGTGCATAGATGCAATGCATCTTTCACATAGTGCACACACCTGCCATTACAGGTGGACAGATTGAACGTTTCAGTTAATGGGTAGATTGAATGCTTAAGGTGGTGAATAGATTGCTGATCAAATGAACTGCTTTTTCTTAACATCTCCACCTCAACCACTACAGTCCAACAAGGCTATGCAGACATATCTACACTAATCTCACTTTCTCGCACTAGACCTATAACATTGCATGTTATGACATTTTGCGTGCTTATCCACACACTTTTTTAAAATGATCGAGAGGTCCCCTGCTTCTACTAACCTCCCAATCAGTGCAATCCAGATTACCACCACTCTCTGGGTAAAAATGCTTTTCTAAATCCCACCCCAAACCCCCCCAAACTTGCTACCTACCACCTTAAAATTATTCCTCATGTTATTAACAGTTGCTTCCTAACTATATATCCATGTCCCCTTCAATCTTCCACTCCTCAATCAGGACCCCCTCAGTCCCTCTACTCTTAACAAAATGACTCAATCTTATCCAAGCTCTTTTCATAACGAAAGAGTTCCAGTCCAGACAAAGGCCTGGTGAATCTCCTCTGCAATCCCTCCAATGCAATCATACCACACCTACACTGTGGTGACTAGAACTGTACATAGTATTCCAGCTGCGGCCTAATCAGTTTTTTCTCACAGCTCCAACATAACCTCCCGGCTCTTATAACCTATGTCACGACTGATGAAGGCAAGTGTCCCATATGCTTTCTTAACTATCCTATTAACCAGTGCTATTGCCTTCAAGGATATATGGACAAGAACCTCAAGATTCCACTGTTCATCTGAGCTTCCTTGTGTACTTCCATTCATCAAGTATTCTCAATTAATTCCCATCCATAATTGCCCAGATAAGGTTAATGTTGTGTGTTTGGAGTCACTTGTGGACTAAACCAGGTAAGGACAGCAGATTTCCTTCCTTCATAGACATTAATGAACCAGGTAGGTTTCTACAAGTGGTCACCAATAGGCTATCTGTTTATTACAAATGTTACTGACTTCAAATGTAATCACCTGCCATGATAAGATTTATTCTTACATCCCCAGAACATTAACCTGGGTTCTGCATTGGTTGTCCATTGACATTACCACCACATCCTCATATAAGGAAGGAGCACTTCGTCTCCAAACCACTCTATTTGGATATGGAGGTGCAGAGGGCTTATCAATCCATTATGCCATTTCCTGGTTTCCTACTGTAAAGCGCCATCAGACTGTTAGGTTTCATTAAAATGGCCATCCTAATTTTCTTTGCTTGAAGACCTCCAAACTGTACAAATGTCTCTTAAAACCAGTCACCTGAGGAAGATGCTGTGCGCACCAAGCTGTTATTAAACGCAGTGTTGTGGCCATTAAGCACCTAAACAAAGTATTACCTAATCTTATCTTTTTAAACTTCTTCCATTCCCAAATACTAGAAACCCATCTGGGAGATTTAACAAAACTGTTGGCAAACTATGGATAATCTTAAGAACAAAGAAAATTTACAGCTCAGGAACAGGCCCTTTGGCCCTCCAAGCCTGTGCTGATCCAAATGCACTGTCTAAACCTATTGTCCAATTCCTAAGGGTTTGTATCCCTCTGCTCCCCAGCTACTCATGCATCTGTCCAGACACACCTTAAATGAATCTACCTCTACCACCTCTGCTGGCAACATGTTCCAGGCACCTACCACCCTCTGTGTAAAGTACTTTCTGCATGTATTCCCCCTTATAGTTTTCTCCTCTCACCTTGAACGAGTGACCTTTCATTATTGAATCCCTCACCCTGGGAAAAAGGTTATGCCTATCCAACCTGTCTATACCTTTCATGATTGTGTAGACCTCAATCAGGTCCCCCTCAATCTCCTCTTTTCTAATGAAAACAATCCTAACCTACTAAACCTGTCTTCATAGCTAGCACCTTCCATACCAAGCAACATCCTCGTAAACCTTCTCTGCACCGTCTCCAAAGCGTCCACACCCTTTTGGTAATGTGGCAACCAGAACTATACACAGTATTCTAATGCGACCGAATCAAAGTCTTGTACAATTTTAAAATGATCTGCCAGCTCTTATACTCAATACCCCGTCTGATGAGGGAAAGCATACCATATGCCTTCTTGACCACTCTATCCACCTGTGCAAGGTACAATGGACCTGGACACCCAGACCTATCTGCTCAACAACTTTTCCCAAGGCTCATCCGTTTACAGTATAGTTCGTTCTAGAATTAGACCTTCCAAAATGAATCGCCTCACATTTGCCCGGATTGAACTCCATCTGCCACTTCTCCACCCAACTCTCCAGTCTATCTATATTCTCCTGTACTCTTTGACAATCCTTATGCTTTCTGCTACTCCATCAATCTTAGTGTCATTTGCAAACTTACTGTTCAGACCACCAATGCCCTCTTCCAGATCATTTATGTATATCATAAGCAACAGTGGACCGAGCACTGATCCCTGTGGAACACCACTGGTCATTTTTGTCCATTTTGAGAAACTCCCTTCAACTACTACTCTCAGTCTCATGTTGCTCAACCAGTTCTTTATCCACCTAGCTAGAACACACTGCACACCATGTGACTTCACTTTCTCTATTAGTTTACCATGGGTAACCTTATCAAACACCTTACTAAAGTCCATGTAAACGATATCAACAGCCCTTCCTTCATCTATCAACTTGGTCACTTCCTCAAAGAACTCTATTAAGTTGGTAAGGCGCGATTTCCCCCGCACAAAATCATGTTGCCTATCACTGATAAGCCCATTCTCTTCCAAATATTAATAGATTCTATCCCTCAGTACCTTCTCCAGCAACTTTCCCACCACTAACATCAGACTCACTGGTCTGTAGTTACCCGGAATATCCCCACCATTGCATCGCCTCACATTTGCCCAGATTGAACTCCATCTGCCCCTTCTCCACCCAACTCTCCAGTCTATCTATATTCTCCTGTATTATTTGACAGTCCCTTATGCTTTCTGCGACTCCATCAATCTTAGTGTCATTTGCAAACTTACTGTTCAGACCACCAATCCCCTCTTCCAGATCATTTATGTACATCACATTCTTGTACAGAGGGATAGCATGAACAACCCTCCAGTCCTCCAAAACCTCACCTGTGTTTAAGGATGCTACAAAGCTATCTGTCAGGGCCCCAGCTATTTCCTCTCTCGCCTCCCTCAGCAACCATTCGGTGCTGGGGATTCGTCCACCTTAATATCCTTTAGCCTACCCAACACATCCTCCCTCCTTATGTCAATGTGATCCAGAGCAAAGAAACTTCTATCTCTAATCTCAACATTCATCATGCCCCTCTCCTCAGTGAACACTGATGCAAAGTAATCATTGAGAATCTCACCCATTTTCTCAGGTTCGACACACAGCCTTCCTTTGTTATCCTTTAGTGGACCAATCTTTTCTCTCGTTACCCTCTTGCTTCTTATATATGAATAAAAGGACTTGGAATTCTCCTTAATTCTGCTCACTAAAGTTATTTCATTACCCCTTTTATCCCACTTGATTCCTCATTTAAGTTTGGTCCTACTCTCCTGATATTCCTCCAAGGCCCGTTCTGTTCCTGGACCTCATATATGCTTCCCTTTTCCTCTTGGCTAGTTGCACAATTCTCCTGTCATCTACGGTTCACAAATCTAGCCTTTCCTATCCCTGGTTTTCAAAGGGACATCCCTATCCTGCACGATCTTCAACCTGTCTTTGAAAGCCTTCCACATATCAAATGTGGATTTCCCTTCAAATAGCTGCCCCCAATCCACATTTCCCAGCTCCTGCCGAACTATGATATAGTTGGCCTTGGTCCAGTTTAGTACTCTTCCCTTAGGACCACTCTCATCCTTTTCTACAAGTATTCTAGAACTTACAGGATTGTGGTTACGATTCCCAAAGAAATCCCCCAATGCAACTTCTACCACCTAGCCTGGCTCATTACCCAACACTAGGTCCAATATGGCCCCTTCCTTAATTGGATTATTGACTTACTGCTCTAGAAAACTTTCCTGGATGCTCCTAACAAATTCTGCCCCAACCAGACCTCTGACGCTAAATGTATCCCAGTCAATGTTGTGAACATTAAAATCTCCCATCACCACCATCTTAGTGCCTCTACATTGCTCCGTAATCTGTTTACCTATTTGTTCTTCTACCTCACATATGTTGGGACGCCTGTAGTACTGCCCCAACAATGTAACTGCACCCTTAATGCCTCACTGCTCAAGCCCTCCATCGTGTCCTCCTTTAGCACAGCTGTGATATCATCCCTGCAATGCACTCCTCCCACCCCCACCCCACCCCCTTTTACTTCCTTCCCTGTCCTGTCTGAAGTGCCTATATCCTGAAACATTTAGTTGCCATTCATGCCCTTCCTTCAACCAAGTCTCTGACTGCAATAACGTCATACTCCCAGGCACCAATCCAAGCCCTAAGTTCATCTGCCTTACCCACTATACTCCTTGCATTAAAGTATATGCACTTCAGACCACCAGTTCCTTTGTGTTCGTCTGTTCTCTGCTTGCTCTTCCCCTTGGTAATGCTAACGTCATGATCCTTACAGCCTCTAGTTTCCGCCTCACTGTCTACTAGTCTTCTCTTCTGGTTCCCAGCCCCCTGCCACATTAGTTTAAACCCTCCCCAACAGGAACAGCAAAAACTCCCCCAAGGACATTAGTTCCAGTCTGGTTCAGGTGTAGACCATCCAATTTGTAATAATCCCACCTTCCCCAGAATCGGTTCTAATGTCCCAAAAATCTGAACCCTTCCCTCCTGCACCATCTCTCAAGCCACGTGTTCATCCTTCCTATTCTTTCATTTTTACCTTGGCACTGGTAGCAATCCTGAGATTAACTTAAATATTATGAGGGATCTATCTCTAAATATTGGTTAACTCAAGACACCTCCATACCTACTATAGTACAAGTTTAGAAATGACCAAACCCAACACCCACACCCCCCCACCCCACTGTACACACCTTGACTCTCTAGACCCATTTGGGGGCTAATTTAAACCATGCATTTCAAAACAAAAAGGACCCAATCTAATGATGTCACAATCCTGGGTTGGGGAATGAAGAGCCCAGCTCTGATGGGGTTAGATGTGTCATCTCTGAGTCCTGATAGTCTTTGTAATTATATGTGGCTAGCCAAGTTAACTTCTACCTATTGCTACTATGCAATAAATTACAATTTGCTATCAAGGCAAGCATCTCTTCTTGTTAAGACTCATGAATGGTCTACCTTTTCCCACTGTTAACCAAACAGACCCTCAGACTGAATACCAAAAGGAGAATTAGCAAGAAAATCATCCTCTGTGACTGTAACCACGTCCCATCCATACATACTTCAATTTCTCTGTAAAATCCTCTCATTCTTAAAATCCTCCCTGCCTCTGTCCCTTGTTCCAGTGTCCACAGCATTCCCTATCCCTGTACAACTTCCTCCAGCTACTATAGCCCACCATATCACTAAATTCCACCAATCACTATAATATCAGAGAATGGGGTGAAAGCAGGAACAGCATACTGAGTTAGATGATCAGCCATGGTAGGGCAGGCTCGTGTGGCCAAATGGCTGATATTTGCCCCTCTTTCCTGTGTTTCTCTATAAACTCTATTGCCATAATTTCCTTTAGTCCCCACAACCCTCCCTATCTGTATGAAGGTGTGAAATAAACGGATAAATGGACAAATGCTAACTATAGAGTGACTTTTAGATTTTGCAAACAACTGCAGAAAAGCAGTTTCTGTTACTGTGCAAAACTGGAGTCTGCAAGCAACTGCAGAAAGGCTGTTCCAGTTATTGTATAGGCTGTTCCTGTTATTGTGCAAAGTAATCGTGGTGTGCTACCTAACAAACAACACACCTAGCAACAATGGAAACATCTTGCGACGAACAATGGCCCAGAATGCTCGGCGGTCCTTCCAGAGGAAGGTGAATGTGACACAACATGCAATCAAGTGTATAAAAGACTACTGTAATCTGTACCAAACAAGCAGCCTGGTGGAACCACGTTGAGGTGCCTCACTTCTCCCAAAAGCTTCTGGTAAATAAAGCTTAGTCTGATTCACTGCTAAATTCATATTTTGGTATTATTTTTACCGAACAAATTGGTGCTGCGAGCTGGGTCCTGTCCACAGGTCCGGACAACATGGCCACAGCGTGAGCACCGGGAGAGGATACCGAACAAAGTTAAATGAATTAGACTGCAGTAATTGGTGATCTGTTGAGAGTGAATGTGTGGTGTCTTAGTTGAGTGCAAATGGACAAGGAGATATTTGTTGCTCGCTCCTAGCCTGAAATGGTTGTTGAGAGGAGTAGCCCCACCATGCAAAGGTCAGGATCCTAAAATAGGAGTGGAGATTGGAAAAAGAACACCAGAGACACGAGACTTGGACGCTGTTTGAGATTGTTGCAAGTCCACCTTAGACAAAACTAAGTAAGCGGGATACGGGGACTTGATCACTCCCCATTTCAGTCTCACCAGATTCTGCTTGGAATGATGCCGAGTTTGAAAACACAAATAAGACGTGGCCAGTGTTTAAACGCGGTTGAGAAATCGGAGGAATCATGAGTATAAACATATAATTTATTATGGTGGAACAGGAAGATCAATGGGGACACCCAGGGTCTCTCAGTAATCAATACATGACAGATAGGCATTCACTTATAAAACAGATGAAGGGGGGCGGGGGGGTGGTGGTGGTGGTGAAGAAATGGGATCCGTCCCAGACGCTAAATAACGGCGAAATTGGGTCTTGAGTGAGAAGAAAGATGGGACCAAGCAATTTGGGGTCCTTTTGTTGCATCAATTGGCTGGCATTATAGGTCAGACATCAGAACCCACCAAAATGATGGACTGAAGAAAAAAGAATCTTAGAATCACACGTGAAAGAATTACAGAAGCGAAATCAATTCTTAGAAGATTCTCAGTGGGGGAACCACTGCCCCCATATACTCCGAAGGAGGGTTATGGCCCCTCTGCCATCACCAGACAATTCCCCAGAGGAAGTAAGTGCTGCCACAATAAAACAGGAGGAACTCAGGCAAACCCAATGGCCCATGATGAATCCTTTACCCTGGGTGAAATCCAACAAATTCTGGCATCTCTGGGACAGTTGCAACCCCGAAGTTCGAATGCGAAACTTCGGACAGAATGAGACACTGTCTGGATGGGCCACCATTTACACCTCTGTAATACACACTGACCTGTCCGGGCAGCCTGCCCACAAGACAAGTGACAGTCGTTAGATGATGGTTCTTATGAGGATGGTCCTGGCAATCAAGCAAAGCATGACTACAGGGGTGGTCGGTGGACCCAAGGCGTCACTCTGAGCACCAAAATACACAACCAGCAGGAACCCTTTGATCGCTTTCAGGCCAAGATCCAACGGCTCCTGGGAAAAGCTCCTACAAATTGGTCAAAAATTACGAACACAAAACAACAAAAGGGTGAAGGGGCATCCGAATACAGAGGAACATTATTTAAGATATACTAGGAATGTTCACTATGCCCATGATAAACAGGTCAGTTAGGGCATTTATCCAAGCCTTTAAGGATTGACTGTCACCTGCCATCAGCAATCCACAAAATGGGAGTTATCACCACCGAAGATTACGACGCCTTGGTAGAATGGGCATCCATAATTAAAGAGGGGAAGGGAGAGAAACGCCCCCCCATCCAAAAAAAAACAGAAAACCTAGGTACCGTAACAAAAACAAACAGATAATAGGAAACACATCCTTGTTGAAATGTTAAATACGGGAAAAGTACACTCAGTCTCCAACATGAGAAAGGCAACCTGGGAGGCTGTTCTTTTCCCACCCACTAAATCCATTACAAGCTATCCGGGAAAACCCAGCAGAAGGGATGTTAGGCAATGGTGAACCACATGAGTGTGGGAATGTAGGTGATGAGGTAGGATAAAGGATCTGTCCTTGGAGGCACTAGATGAGACCCTATTTGTGGATGGCTCGCGGAAATATGTAGACAGGTCACCTCGAACAAGATGGGCAGTAGTAAACACAGACCTACAAGTTGTCCGAGCGGGGAGAATAGATGGAGGCCTATTGGCCCAGGTGGTCGTGTTAGTGGCCCTCACCCAGGCCTTCACAGAGGCAACAAGGAAGAAAGTTAATATTTACACTGATAGTAGATATGCGTTTGGCATCGTCCATGATTACGTGACCGTTTGGGGAAGATGGGGATTTTTCACCACAGAAGGCACCCCTGACAAACTTGGGCAGGTAATAGAGACCTGATCTTGGAGGACCTGTTTGGGCAAAGTTCACAGCACAGAAACAGATAAGTGAATTGTTTTAAGTGTGTGGGTTCTTTCTTGATTATATGTTTTTTGAGATATGTTTCTTGATTAAACTTAAAATATAAGCCTTAGCTATTAATTTAACCTGGAGCAGTGTTTTGTAGAGGAAGAAGACGGTGTTATTTTCTGGGTCTGTAGATTGTGAAGGAGAAAAAATTGCCTTTAGTAGAGTGATATGCGCTTCTTCTCAGATGTGGGAGTTTAAAAAGAGTTTAAGGGTTACTGTGGTTTATATTTGCAATAAATGCTGTTGGTTACAAATCCTATCAGATCGAATGGATCAGTTGGAGAGACAGAGGCAATGAGGAATTTGCAACAGTAACAGTATGTGATAGATGGCAGTTATAGGAAGGGGGGCAAAGTCACAGATATAGTCACATAGATGGGTTAACTCCAAGAAAAGGTAAGAGAAGTAGGCAGCTAGGGCAGGAGTCTTCTGTGGCAATCCCCACTTCAAACAAATATGCTGTTTTGGAAAATGTAGTAGGTGAATGATTCACAGTGGGACATAGCATGAACAGCCAAGTTTCTGGTACTGAGATTGGCTCTAATGCAACAAGGGGTTCGTCAGGTTCCAAGAGATCATTAGGGGACTCTCTAGTCCAAGGTATAGATAGACATTTCGGTGGCCAGAAGCGAAAAATCAGAATGGTGTGTTACTTCCCTGTTGCCAGGATCAAGGATGTGTCAGAGAGGGTGCAGAATGTTCTCACAGGGGAAGAGGGGCCAGCAAGTGGTCATTGTCCACATTGGAACCAATGAGTTGGGAAGGGAAAAGGTTGAGATTCTGAGGGAAGTTAGGAAGGAATTTACAAAGGAGGTCCTTGAGAGTAGTAATATCTGGATGACCCCTGGCGCTACAAGCGAGTGAGGGTAGGAATAGGAGGACAGAGCAGATGGATGCATGGCTGAGGAGCTGGTGAATGGGAGAAAGTGAGGTCTGCAGACGCTGGAGATCAAAGCTGAAACTTTATTGCTGGAACAGCACAGCAGGTCAGGCAGCATCTAGGGAACAGAAGATTCGACGTTTCGGGCACATGCCCTTCTTCAGGAATGAGCAGAGAGTGTTCAGCAGGAGAAGATAAAAGGTAGGGAGGAGGGACTTGGAGGAGGGGCGTTGGAAATGTGATAGGTGGAAAGAGGTCAAGGTGAAGGTGATAGGTCGGAGTAGGGTGGAGGCGGAGAGGTCAAGAAGAAGACTGCAGGTCAGGAAGGCGGTGCCGGGCTGTAGGGATCCGGCTGAGACAAGGTGGGGGGAGGGGGGATGAAGAAACTGGTGAAGTCCAAGTTCATCCCCTGTGGTTGGAGGGTTCCCAGTCGGAAGATAAGACGCTCCTCCTCCGACCGTCGCGTTGTTGTGGTTTGGCGGTGGATGAGTCCAATGACCTGCATATCCTCGGTGGAGTGGGAGGGGGAGTTGAAATGCTGTGCTACAGGGTGATTGGGTTGGTTCGTCCGGGTGGCCCAGAGGTGCTCTCTGAATCGCTCCGCAAGTAGGCGGCCTGTCTCCCCAATATAGAGGAGGCCACACCGGCTGCAGCGGATGCAGTAGATAATGTGGGTGGAGGTGCAGGTGAATCTGTGGCGGATATGGAAGTTTCCTTTGGGGCCTTGGAGAGAAGTGAGGGGGGAGGTGTGTGCGCAAGTGTTGCACCTCCTGCGGTTGCAAGGAAAGGTGCCGGGAGTGGAGGTTGGGTTGGTGGGGGGTATGGATCTGACAAGGGAGTCGCGGAGGGAGTGGTCTCTACGGAAAGCTGATAGAGAAGGGGAGGGAAATATATCCTTGGTGGTGGGGTCCATTTGGAGGTGGCGGAAGTGACGGCGGATGATGCGCTGTACATGGAGATTGGTGGGGTGGTAGGTGAGGACCAGTGGGGTTCTGTCCTGGTGGCGGTTGGAGGGGCGGGGCTCAAGGGCGGAGGAGCGGGAAGTGGAGGAGATGCGGTGGAGGGCATCGTCGATCACGTCGGGGGGGAAATTGCGGTCCTTGAAGAAGGAGGCCGTCTGTGTTGTGCGTATTTTGAACTGGTCCTCCTGGGAGCAGATGCGGCGGAGACGAAGGAATTGGGAGAAAGGGATGGCGTTTTTACAGGGGGCGGGGTGGGAGGAGGTGTAGTCCAGGTAGCTGTGGGAGTCGGTCGGTTTGTAGTAAATGTCAGTGTTGATTCGGTCGTCTGAGATAGAAACAGAAAGGTCTAGGAAGGGGAGGGAGGAGTCCGAGACTGTCCAGGTGAATTTGAGGTCGGGGTGGAAGGTGTTAGTGTAGTGGATGAACTGTTCAACCTCCTCGTGGGAGCACGAGGTAGCGCCGATACAGTCATCAATGTAGCGGAGGAAAAGATGGGGGGTGGGGCCAGTGTAGTTGCGGAAGATGGATTGTTCCACATACCCTACGAAGAGGCAGGCATAGCTGGGGCCCATGCGGGTGCCCATGGCTACTCCTTTTGTTTGGAGAAAGTGGGAGGATTGGAAAGAAAAGTTGTTCAGGGTGAGGACCAGTTCAGTCAGTCGAAGGAGGGTGTCGGTGGAAGGGTACTGGGTGGTACAGCGGGAAAGGAAGAAGCGGAGGGCTTTGAGTCCTTCGTGATGGGGGATGGAGGTGTACAGGGACTGGATGTCCATAGTGAAGATGAGGCGTTGGGGACCGGGGAAGCGGAAATCCTGGAGGAGGTGGAGGGCGTGGGTGGTGTCACGGACGTAGGTGGGGAGTTCTTGGACTAATGGGGACAGGACGGAGTCAAGGTATGCGGAGACGAGTTCGGTGGGGCAGGAGCAGGCTGAGACGATGGGTCGTCCGGGGCAGTCAGGTTTGTGGATTTTGGGCAGGAGGTAGAAACGGGCGGTTCGGGGTTGTGGTACTATGAGGTTGGAGGCGGTGGATGGGAGGTCCCCTGAGGTGATGAGGTTATGGATGGTCTGGGAGATGATGGTTTGGTGGTGGGGGGTGGGGTCATGGTCAAGGGGGCAGTAGGAGGAGGTATCTGCGAGCTGGCGTTTGGCCTCAGCGGTGTAGAGGTCGGTGCGCCAAACTACTACCGCGCCTCCCTTGTCAGCTGGTTTGATGGTGAGGTTGGGGTTGGAACGGAGGGAGTGGAGGGCTGTGCGTTCCGAGGGTGAGAGGTTGGAGTGGGTGGGAGGGGTGTGGGAGTTCAGGTAGCGGTTAATATCGCGGCGGCAGTTTGCAATAAAGAGGTCGAGGGCAGGTAGGAGGCCAGCACGGTGCAATAAAGAGGTCGACAATCGCCAACAGATTGGAAACCTCCGCGAGTATGGGGACAAACTCTGTCTCCGTGGTCGCCGCAGCTACTTCCGCCCCCAGTGACGTCAGCGACCTGCATTCGGACATCGCCGCATGTGTCTCCGCCCCCCCGCCGCGTTCCATCACCACGCCTAACCCCGCCCCCCGGCCGAGTTCCGTCACCGCGCCTAACCCCGCCCACCGGCCGAGTTCCGTCACCGCGCCTAACCCCGCCCACCGGCCGAGTTCCGTCACCGCGCCTAACCCCGCCCCCCGGCCCAGTTCCGTCACCGCGCCTAACCCCGCCCCCCGGCCGAATCCCGTCACCGCGCCTAACCCCGTCCCCCCGCCGACCTCTGTCCCCGCCCCCAGGCTTAACCCCGCCCCCACATCCAGCTCCAGTCCCACACCAGGTCCTAGCTCCCCGCCCTGCCGTGTGTTCACCATCCCTCCGAACCTGCCCCTCTCTGAGGATGAGAGATCAGTCCTCAGGAGGGGTCTCACCTTCGTTCCCACACGTTCTCGGGTCAATGAATTCAATACACGGAGTGACATTGAACGATTCTTCCGCCGCCTTCGCCTCCGTGCCTTCTTTTTCAATCAAGACCCTCACCCACCCTCTGACGACTCCTTCTCCCACCTCCAACACACCCCGTCCACCTGGACACCCCGTGCTGGCCTCCTACCTGCCCTCGACCTCTTTATTGCAAACTGCCGCCGCGATATTAACCGCTACCTGAACTCCTACACCCCTCCCACCCACTCCAACCTCTCACCCTCGGAACGCACAGCCCTCCACTCCCTCCGTTCCAACCCCAACCTCACCATCTAACCAGCTGACAAGGGAGGCGCGGTAGTAGTTTGGCGCACCGACCTCTACACCGCTGAGGCCAAACGCCAGCTCGCAGATACCTCCTCCTACTGCCCCCTTGACCATGACCCCACCCCCCACCACCAAACCATCATCTCCCAGACCATCCATAACCTCATCACCTCAGGGGACCTCCCATCCACCGCCTCCAACCTCATAGTACCACAACCCCGAACCGCCCGTTTCTACCTCCTGCCCAAAATCCACAAACCTGACTGCCCCGGACGACCCATCGTCTCAGCCTGCTCCTGCCCCACCGAACTCATCTCCGCATACCTTGACTCCGTCCTGTCCCCATTAGTCCAAGAACTCCCCACCTACGTCCGTGACACCACCCACGCCCTCCACCTCCGCCAGGATTTTCGCTTCCCCGGTCCCCAACGCCTCATCTTCACCATGGACATCCAGTCCCTGTACACCTCCATCCCCCATCACGAAGGACTCAAAGCACTCAGCTTCTTCCTTTCCCGCCGTACCACCCAGTACCCTTCCACCGAACACCCTCCTTCGACTGACCGAACTGGTCCTCACCCTGAACAACTTTTCTTTCCAATCCTCCCACTTTCTCCAAACAAAAGGAGTAGCCATGGGCACCCGCATGGGCCCCAGCTATGCCTGCCTCTTCGTAGGGTATGTGGAACAATCCATCTTCCGCAACTACACTGGCCCCACCCCCCATCTTTTCCTCCGCTACATTGATGACTGTATCGGCGCTACCTCGTGCTCCCACGAGGAGGTTGAACACCTTCCACCCCGACCTCAAATTCACCTGGACAGTCTCGGACTCCTCCCTCCCCTTCCTAGACCTTTCTGATTCTATCTCAGACGACCGAATCAACACGGACATCTACTACAAACCGACCGACTCCCACAGCTACCTGGACTACACCTCCTCCCACCCCGCCCCCTGTAAAAACGCCATCCCTTTCTCCCAATTCCTTCGTCTCCGCCGCATCTGCTCCCAGGAGGACCAGTTCAAAATATGCACAACACAGACGGCCTCCTTCTTCAAGGACCGCAATTTCCCCCCCGACGTGATCGACGATGCCCTCCACCGCATCTCCTCCACTTCCCGCTCCTCCGCCCTTGAGCCCCGCCCCTCCAACCGCCACCAGGACAGAACCCCACTGGTCCTCACCTACCACCCCACCAATCTCCATGTACAGCGCATCATCCGCCGTCACTTCCGCCACCTCCAAACGGACCCCACCACCAAGGATATATTTCCCTCCCCTTCTCTATCAGCTTTCCGTAGAGACCACTCCCTCCGCGACTCCCTTGTCAGATCCATACCCCCCACCAACCCAACCTCCACTCCCGGCACCTTTCCTTGCAACCGCAGGAGGTGCAACACTTGCGCACACACCTCCCCCCTCACTTCTCTCCAAGGCCCCAAAGGAAACTTCCATATCCGCCACAGATTCACCTGCACCTCCACCCACATTATCTACTGCATCCGCTGCAGCCGGTGTGGCCTCCTCTATATTGGGGAGACAGGCCGCCTACTTGCGGAGCGATTCAGAGAGCACCTCTGGGCCACCCGGACGAACCAACCCAATCACCCTGTAGCACAGCATTTCAACTCCCCCTCCCACTCCACCGAGGATATGCAGGTCATTGGACTCATCCACCGCCAAACCACAACAACGCGACGGTCGGAGGAGGAGCGTCTTATCTTCCGACTGGGAACCCTCCAACCACAGGGGATGAACTTGGACTTCACCAGTTTCTTCATCCCCCCTCCCCCCACCTTGTCTCAGCCGAATCCCTCCAGCCCGGCACCGCCTTCCTGACCTGCAGTCTTCTTCTTGACCTCTCCGCCTCCACCCTACTCCGACCTATCACCTTCACCTTGACCTCTTTCCACCTATCACATTTCCAACGCCCCTCCTCCAAGTCCCTCCTCCCTACCTTTTATCTTCTCCTGCTGAACACTCTCTGCTCATTCCTGAAGAAGGGCATGTGCCCGAAACGTCGAATCTTTTGTTCCCTAGATGCTGCCTGACCTGCTGTGCTGTTCCAGCAATAAAGTTTCAGCTTCGAGCTGGTGAATGGGAGAAGGATTCACATTTTTGGATCATTGGAATCTCTTCTGGGGTAGAAGTGACCTGTACAGGAAGGATGGATTGCACTTGAACTGAAAGGGGACTAATATACTGGCAGGGAGATTTCTAGAGCTGATCTGGAGGATTTAAACTAGTAAGGTTGGTGGGGTGAGACCCAGGGAGATGGTGAGGAAAGAGATCAATCGGAGACTGGTACCGTTGAGAAAAGCAGCAAGTCAAATAGTCAAGGCAGGCAGGAACAAAGCAGAGAACAAGGTAGGACTGATAAATTAAACCACAGTTATTTCAATGCAAGGGGCCTAACAGGGAAGACAGATGAACTCAGGGCATGGTTAGGAACATGGGACTGGGATATCACAGCAATTACAGAAACATGGCTCAAGGATGGGCAGGATTGGCAGCTTGATGTTCCAGGATACAAATGTTACAGGAAGGACAGAAAGGGAGGCAAGAGAGAAGGGGGAGTGGTGTTTTTGATAAGGGATAGCATTACAGCTGTGCTGAGGGAGGATATTCCTGGTAATACATCCAGGGAAGATATTTGGGTGGAACTGAGAAATAAGAAAGGGATGATCATCTTACTGGAATTGTATTATAGATCCTGCAATAGTCAGAGAGAAATTGAGAAACAAATTTGTAAGGAGATCTCAGCTATCTGTAAGAATGATAGGGTGGTTAAGGTAGGGGATTTTAACTTTCCAAACATAGACTGGGACTGCCATAATGTTAAGGGTTTAGACGGAGAGGAATTCATTAAGCGTGTACAAGAAAATGTTCTGATTCAGTATGTGGATGTACCTACTAGAGAAGATGCGAAACTTGACCTCCTCTTGGGAAATAAGGCAGGGCAGGTGACTGAGGTGTCAGTGGGGGAGCACTTTGGGGCCAGTGACCATAATTCTATTAGATTTAAAATAGTGATGGAAAAGGATAGACCAGATCTAAAAGTTGAAATTCTAAATTGGAGAAAGGCCAATTTCGACGGTATTAGGCAAGAACTTTCAAAAACTGATTGGGGGCAGATTTCCGCTTGTAAAGGGATGGCTGGAAAATGGGAAGCCTTCAGAAAATGAGATAACGAGAATCCAGAGAAAGTATATTCCTATTAGGGTGAAAGGAAAGGCTGGTAGGTATAGGGAATGCTGGATGACTAAAGAAATTGAGGGTTTGGTTAAGAAAAAGAAGGAAGCATATGTCAGGTATAGACAGGATAGATCGAGTGAATCCTTAGAAAAGTATAAAGGCAGTAGGAATATACTTAAGAGGGAAATCAGGAGGGCAAAAAGGGGACATGAGATAGCTTTGGCAAATATAATTAAGAAGAATCCAAAGGGTTTTGACAAATACATTAAGGACAAAAGGGTAACTAGGGAGAGAATAGGGCCCCTCAGAGATCAGCAAGGCAGCTTTTGTGTGGAGCCACAGAAAATGGGGGAGATACTAAATGAATATTTTGCATCAGTATTTACTGTGGAAAAGGATATGGAAGATATAGACTGTAGGGAAATAAATGGTGACACCATGAAAAATGTCCATATTACAGAGGAGAAAGTGCTGGATGTCTTGAAATGCATAAAAGTGGATAAATCCCCAGGACCTGATCAGGTGTACACTAGAACTCTGTGGGAAGTTAGGGTGGTGACTGCTGGGCCTCTTACTGAGATATTTGTTTCATCGATAGTCACAGGTGAGGTGCAGGAAGACTGGAGGTTGGCTATTGTGGTGCCACTGTTTAAGAAGGGCGGTAAGGACAAGCCAGGGAACTTTAGACCAGTGAGCCTGACGTCGGTGGTGGGCAAGTTGTTGGAGGGAATCCTGAGGGACAGGATGTATATGTATTTGGAAAGGCAAGGACTGATTAGGGATAGTCAACATGGCTTTGTGCGTGGGAAATCATGTCTCACAAACTTGATTGAGTTTTTTGAAGAAGTAACAAAGAGAATTGATGAGGGCAGAGATCTATATGGACTTCAGTAAGGCATTCGACAAGGTTCCCCATGGGGGACTGGTGAGCGAGGTTAGATCTCTCGGAATACAGGGAGAACTAGACATTTGGATACAGAACTGGCTCAAAACTAGAAGATAGAGGGTGGTGGTGGAGGGTTGTTTTTCAGACTGGAGGCCTGTGACCAGTGGAGTGCCACAAGGATCGGTGCTGGGTTCTCTACGTTTTGTCATTTACATTAATGATTTGGATGCGAGCATAACAGGTACAGTTAGTAAGTTTGCAGATGACACCAAAATTGGAGGTGGAGTAGATAGCGAAGAGGGTTACCTCGGAGTACAACAGGATCTTGAACAAATGGGCCAATGGGCTGAGAAGTGGCAGATGGAGTTTAATTCAGATAAATGCGAGGTGCTGTATTTTGGGAAAGCAAATCTTAGCAGGACTTATACACTTAATGGTAAGGTCCTAGGCAGTGTTGCTGAACAAAGAGACCTTGGAATGCAGGTTCGTAGCTCCTTGAAAGTGGAGTCGCAAGTAGATAGGATAGTGAAGGCGTTTGGTATGCTTCCCTTTATTGGTCAGAGTATTCAGTACAGGAGTTGGGAGGTCATGTTGTGGCTGTACAGGACATTGATTAGGAATTTTGCTTGGATTTCTGGTCTCCTTCCTATTGGAAAGATGTTGTGAAACTTGGAAGAATTCAGAAAAGATGTGTGTTGCCAGGGCTGGAGGATTTGAGCTATAACAAGAGGCTGATCTGATTGGGGCTTTTTTCCCTGGACTGTGAGAGGCTGAGAGGTGAATTTATATAGGTTTACAAAATCATGAGGGACATGGATAGGATAAATTGACAAAGTCTTTTCCCTGGGGTGGGAAGTCCAGAACTAGAGGACATAGGTTTAAGGTGAGAGGGGAAAGATATAAAAGAAACCTAAGGGGCAACTTTTTCACACAAAAGGTGGTACGTGTATGGAATGAGCTGCCAGAGGTGGAGGCTGGTACAATTGCAACATTTGGATGGGTATATGAATAGGAAGGGTTTGGACGGATATGGGCTGGGTTCTGGCAGGTGGGACTAGATTGGGTTGGGATATCTGGTCAGCATGGACGAGTTGGACCGAAGCGTCTGTTTCCATGCTGTACATCTCTATGACCTTACTGGAGGCTAGCGAGCTCCTGTCGGAGGCTGCGGTGAAGGTCAAAGCCCACCAGAGGGAACCAGATAAACAGAATCCCAAGTGGCCCAGTTTTAAGGGGAACCAGGTTGCTGACAAAGCTGTTCAGTCACCCTAGAGACAGAAGTCATCCATCCCTTGTCTGCCACTTTCGCTGAGAATGGCCCCACTGCAAACTGATACCCAAAGCACACCAGGTAGAAGGCACAGGGGGCCATGCCACACGAAAGAAGTGTCTGGATATTGAACAACAAGGTCATGGCCCCCGCATGCATCTGATATACTCTTATGCAATTACACCATGGCATCTCCCACGTGGGGTGTGATGCCATGATGACCAGTATTGGAAGGAATTGTAGTGGAAGGGTATGGCAGATTTATAGCCTGATTTTGTCACCGCTGTGTGACCCATGCCCAGCACAACGCAGACAGGCCCGTTAAAATTAGAATGAGGCACCAGCCATGCCCAAAGGGCCTGGGGGCATATATAGATAAATTTTACGGGACCACTCCCTCAATCCCGTGGGAATACTTATTTCCTTGTGATTGTTGACTAATTCACCAGGTGGGTGGAGGCCTACCCGACTCAGAACTGCTCAGCTAACACTTGCAAAGATTCTAGCTGAGCAAGTGATTCCCAGGTGGAAAGGGTGCTGTTCCAGATTGACTCTGACCAGGGGACACATTTCACTGGAAGAGCAGTAAAAACCAAATGTCAGCTGATGGGCATTTAAACCAAGATTCCACATACCCTCCCATCCACAAAGTTCTAGCATGGAGCATATGAACAGGACACTTTAAATCTCCCTTGCTAAGGCCATACAGGACTCTGGCAAGCACTGGATGGATGTCCTGCCTGCAATATTCATGCGACTCAAGTCGACCACAAGCCAGTCGACTGGTTTGACCCCTTACGAGTTAATGGTGGGCAGGACAATGCAACCGTCTAATTCCATCATCATGGAGGGATCTGATGTTGGCCGTCTCTGCGATAGAATGCATTGCTTCGTGCTCGAGCTACGCGCCGAGCTGAAGGAGATGCGCAAAACATTCAGGGACAAACAGGATGAACAGAGGCAATCAGAGGATTGTCCCCAGGTCCCATCGGCAGATGGTAAAGTTATGATCAAGACTCGATCCGGTAAAACTGGGTTTGTCCCTAAGTGGAATGTCCCTACGAGGTTATCATTAGCGATGACACGTGCACTTGTATTGACATGCTCAGGAAGGGGGTCTGGAAACTCTGGTCCCAACCTAAGGAATATTTGGGCACAGACTGAGGATCCTCACCCTCTGCTTTCTTTTCAGATTGATCTCTCTTGGAGCCTGCTGACATCCTTTGCATATGCGCAGGTTGTTGTACGTGGACCAGGAGCACGGGAAGTTACATGCGGGCAGTATAGCCTTTGGAACATTGTTAACACAGAATGATGAGATAACAGTTTTCTCTACTTGAGTTTAAACATGTTTACGATGCCGTATGTGGTCGCGGTGTTCTGTATTGTCATGGTTGCAGGGGTGTCAGGATTAGAGGATAACTTGTTTTACAAGACCCACATACATGGTAATCGGACCATGTGCTACCCTCTTGCCCAATCAGTTGAGGCATCGTTCACAGCCACCCTTGCGTGGAACTCCTTTGACCTATACACAGCGGACAGTTTAGACGCAGGCTGTGTGGACTGAACCAGTAAATACTGTCAAGGTGTATAAGGGAGATGTGTAGAGCTAACAAACTGAAATAGAATAACCCGACGGTCGGAGGAGGAGCGTCTTATCTTCCGACTGGGAACCCTCCAACCGCAGGGGATGAACTTGGACTTCACCAGTTTCTTCATCCCCCCTCCCCCCACCTTGTCTCAGCCGGATCCTTCCAGCCCGGCACCGCCTTCCTGACCTGCAGTCTTCTTCTTGACCTCTCCGCCTCCACCCTACTCCGACCTATCACCCTCACCTTGACCTCTTTCCACCTATCACATTTCCAACTCCCCTCCTCCAAGTCCCTCCTCCCTACCTTTTATCTTCTCCTGCTGAACACTCTCTGCTCATTCCTGAAGAAGGGCCTGTGCCCGAAACGTCGAATCTCCTGTTCCCTGGATGCTGCCTGACCTGCTGTGCTGTTCCAGCAATAAAGTTTCAACTTTGATCTCCAGCATCTGCAGACCTCACTTTCTCCTAGAATACAGTCCCCCAACTGTACAGGAACTCGGGGAAAGAACAGCACAACATGTTCAAACCCACTAAGTTACCTGCTTTGTTTCTTAGGACAGGGATGGGGGTGCGCATATACTCAAGTCCCGAAGAACCCCTCTTGTGTGCATACACTGTGCTCTTGCCAGCATTGCCAAGTGAACAACGGCCTTTTTACATGCACCTGTAAAGAGCAAAGATGCCTAAACATAACTGCGGGTTGACAGTTTGTTTGTGGACAATGCAACGGCACAAGTTAGTTCAGCCATTTGGACGTATCCATTTGATACCTGCCAGCTGGTAAGGTCAGGTGGGACCTCCAGCCAGAAAGATAGTGACCTGAGCCATTAGCAAAGAATTCTGTGCAGACTGGAAGGACCCTGTAACACTGGGATCCTCACGTGGCTATGGGTTCCTCGGAGCCCTGTCCCTGGGGAAGAGCGGCGGGAGTAATTAGTGCCAAGAATAGGAACTATGTTGTCTGTGGCCTGACCATCCAGGGAAATAGGACAGTAAAAGGGTTGGATGCCATAAATGAAGAGCTTGCTAAGTCAAGACTCTATGCGCAGCAAACCCACTGTGCCATCGATTACCAGTTAGCCCAGCAGGGTGGAGTGTGCACTGCTGTAAGGGACAAGTGTATAACACATTACAGATTATTCCTGTAACGTCACCCAAACCTTTAAAGATATAAGATGACTTCAGGCAAGGCTTCAGGAAAGGGTTTGGTTGGCTCAAACTGGTACTAGGTGGTTTTTGGAGCTTGTACCTTTTATATACTTTGATGTACTTATTATGATTGTTATCACCTGCTGCATTGTATTGGCTGTTTTTAATTCCATAATAACTGCACTATTATGCCAGATGCTTCTATGTTGAATCACTTGGGAGCCACCCCTTAGTGGTCCTACTGATGACCACTGGACGTAACTGGTCTCACCGACATGTTCACATACATCTTGGACCACGGGGAGATCTGAAGGTGTGCAATTAAAGGGTTAAATGGAGAAATGCTGTGCTAACTGTAGAGTGACTTTTAGATTTTGCAAACGACTGCAGAAAGGCTGTTTCTGTTATTGTGCAAAGTAATCGTGGTGTGCTACCTCACAAAACAATTTACCCAGCAACAACAGAAACATCTTGCAACGGCCAATGGTCCGCAATGCTCTGTGGTCCTTCCAGAGGAAGGTGACTGTGTCACAATATGCAATCAAGGATATAAAAGACTACTGTAATCTGCATTAAACGAGAAGCCTGGTTGAACCATGTTTAGGCAACTCATTTCTCCCCAGAGCTTGTTAAATAAAGCTTAGTCTGATTCCCTGCTAAATTCATATTTTGGTATTTTTAAAATTACAACATGTGTAACCTACTCAAGCTCTGACAGTGCTCCCTGTCACAGTAACCTCTGCGTTCAAATCAGAGGGCACTCCATATACGTCAAACCTACTCCAATATCTCTAACCCTCCTGACCTTTGTAACTTCCTTCAGTATCTAAAGCTCCTCCAATTGCTACGTCTGTCCCTGTCTTTGTAACATCATCCTGCACCTCGAGTCCTCCTGATTGCTGAAACCTCTTCAGGCACTCTCTCTATTTCTATTACTTTCTCCTCCTCTTAGAAACCTGCGTATCTGCATGATCCCCTACAAACCCCCCCAACTCTAACCTCTACCAGCCTCGATAACCCTCCCTACATCTGTAATCTCTTCTAATCCCTTCAGCACCTTCTATAACTGCAAACTCCCATATCCATCCTCATTTGCGAAATGTATCCTAGTTTTTACAATGTCAGAATTTGAAGCCCACTCTCTCTCTAATCTCCAAACTTCTTCAGCCGCCACAACCATCCATATCTCTTTTAGCTCCTTCAATCCCTTTAAGCTTTCCATTCTTGCATAAATTAACACCTTAAACACTTTTCAGTGTATCTTACTACAGTCCCTAAAACCTTTCCTCTCTGTAAACTGCTCCAACCCCCATCCACTATCACCATAAATTCCTGCAGCCCCTAAACCCCTTTTTGTGTAATTTCTTCCAGTCCTGACAAAACACCCTATAATCTTCCCTAGTTGGGTAATACCCTCAAGTTCCTGCAGAATTCCTGATTGGCAGCATCTGGTGCAAACCATGTGACTCTCCAGTACCTATGAGACTCACTTTCAACGTCAGCTCATCTAGTCTCTACATCCGTCTACTTATCTCCATATCTTTCTCCAGCTCTTACAACCTTGTCTACGTAAACTTCGCCCTTCCCTACAATCCTGTCTGCCTTAGGAACCTCTTCCAGCCATACAATGCTCCCTATCTGTGCAACTGTGTCCTGAAAACCTGCCAGACTCCACAACCTTCCTATCTGTGTAACTTCCTGAAGTTACGAGCCTTCTTATATCTGTAAACTTCTTCAGTCACTAGAACCCTCCATATCTCTTTCACTACATACAATACTCTTTTCCCAAAAACACCCCTGTCTTTTTCCGTCGCTGGCTGACTCTGTACCTCTCTCTTGCTCCCTACACCCATCCCTATTGCGGGAATCTAATCCAACCCCCTCTATCTCTAACTTCCTCAAATCTCTATAGTCCTTTCACCCACTAACATTTGCAACCACTTGCAACTATCCTTATACACAGTGGTTCAGTGGGTGGCACTGCTGCTTCACAGCACCAGAGACTTGCGTTCAATTCCACTCTCGGGCAACTCTGTGGAGTTTGCATGTTTTCCCCATGTCTGCATGTGTTTCCATCAAATGCTCCAATTTCCTCCCACAGTCCAAAGATGTTAGGTGGACTAAATTACCCATAGTTGTCAGGGATGTGTAGGTTAGGTGCATTAGCCATGGGCAATGCAGGATTACAGGAAAGGGCTAGAGGAATGGGTCCGGTTGGGATGTTCTTTGGAGGGTTGGCATGAACATGTTGGGCCAAATTGCCTGTTTCCACACTGTAGAGATTCCATTAAAAGAAAGGTTGGTGGCAGTAGTTGCCACCAGCTGCCAGTTAGTTCAGCAGACATACATTAGTCACTGCTCATCTCAAAATGGCCAGTTTCAAATGCGCATAAGAAAAGATGGTTTTATTCCAGGAATATGTATTCACAATCTCCTCAGTCACATGATATTAGACCCGAAATGACTAACCGCAGCTCGAAAGCACAGCTGAGTAAAGATTAAAACTGCATGGTGCTGTAATCCTTGAGAATACAGTTCCAAATCACAAGTCAGTGAAGAACTGAAGCTGCATTAAAAAAGCAGGCCAGGAAGCTACCATGGTGAGCTGATTGGCTTTTGATGACAGAAGAGACATTTCCCAGTGATGTAGGCCAATCTAACACACACTGATCCAGCAGGAAATAATCTGCCAATTCAGGTCCCAAACAAAAGCCAAGAAGTTGGATGTCATTACGGGGCTTCCCACGGTGTTCAGCAAATCACTTGAATGATTTGCCTCCATTAAGTAATTGGTTTGCGGAGATCTGTAAACATAATCGCATTGGAGGTATGTACATGTTGTCAAATGCAAATCCAGAAAGGGAGGCGTGGGTTGAGGAGGATTAATGACAGATCAGTAGTCTAAAACATAAAATCATACACTTCCAACATTTTCTGTTCCAAGTTCCAATTTCTAGTAAGCACTAGCTTTTCTTCCTGTCACAGCCATTTGATTTGTTGGTATATCTTTCCACTTTGAAGGAGCTTTAACTATCAAAACTTAGCTTAAATTTATTTTTCCTTTCTTTCATATGGATTATTTGTTGCAGCTTGAGCATTCCCGAAAGGCAACATAAATCACAGAGTTTAACTTGCTATTGAACTGCTGAAATTGTAATTTCCTGATTGTTATCTGCATATATTGACATTTCTACTTCTAATACTAACAGACTATTGAGAGTAAAACAACAAATTCATCTCAAAATTAGCGACAACTGTTCGTATGCAAGTCAGCAACTATTGGACACAATGTCGAATTTTCTCGACCAAATTCTGGAAAAGTCAGTTGGTTTCAAAAGTCAGAAAAGTCTTGGTTGTATGAGGTAATGGTTCTTAAAGGGTTTATGTTCATGTTCCACTGACTCCATCTACTCAACTGATGTCACATTGTGCAAGAGTGGAGACAATGAGTTCGATTCTAGGAGGGAGCAGATGCCTCTGTACCAGCTCTTAATACCTGACCGAGAACAGTTGAACTTATTGCTATTATGCAGTAAATGTTATCAAGAACAGTCCCTCTTCCATAGATACTCTATTAGTGGCAAATCCTCTACCTCTAATCACCAGATAGGCCCAAGGCAAAAACAAAGAGAAATGGCAGTAGCAAACTATCCCCAACAACTCTTACCTAGTCCCATATACTGATCAAAGTAGAAAATTCAACAAAATGTCAGAGTGGTCACCTCAGAAAGTACTGCACTCATTATCCAGAAACCATCGCTCAGATCCTTGGATCAAGGTTAGAAACTCAACATAGACTAAATGCACAAAGCACAACAAATAAATCCGCAAAGAAGTTACAGGAATGAGTCAATAAAATACATAACAACACAGAGGAACTATAAAAAGTAAAATAAGGAATTTAAAGAAACACAATAAAATATTTGAGAATTACATAAATAGTAAAATGGCAAGTTGCAACAAAAATACATTGAAGTGTGAATTAAATAATTATTTCTCTTCAATGTTTACCAGGGAGATTGATCAGAGTAGAAAAGTGTGCTGGAAAAGCACAGACGGTCAGGCAGCATCTGAGGAGCAGGAGAGTAGATGTTTCGAACACGGGCTCTTCATCAGGAATGAGGGTTGGGGGTGGGGGGGACACCAGATTCCTCATTTTCCCATCCCACCACCCTAAATTGCCATATCACTGATCTAACCCTCCAACTCAGCACAGCCCTCTTGATCTGTCCTATCTATCTTCCTTCCCACCTATCTGCTCCACCAATCTCTCTGACCAATCACCATCATCCCCACCTTCACCTACCTATCGCATTCACAGCTACCTTCCCCCCCCCACCCCCTCCCTCCTCCGACCCACTTCCCTTCCCCTCTCCACACACGGACCCCTCCCCATTTATCACTCAGCCGCTCCGGGGCACCCTCCCTCATTCCGGATGAAGAGCTCATGCCCGAAATGTTGATTCTCCTGCTCCTGGATGCTGCCTGATCTGCTGTGCTTTTCCAGCACCATACTTTTCAACTCGGATCTCCAGCATCTACAGTCCTCACTTTGTCCAGGGAGATTGATCACCTGAACATGACAACTGAAAATAAGGTAAGAAGTATGCGTGGCATGGTGGCACAGCGGTTGGCACTGCTGCCTCACAGCGCCACAGACCCGGGTTCAATTCCTGTCTCAGGCAACTGTCTGTGTGGAGTTTGCACATTCTCCCTGTGTCTGCGTGGGTTTCCTCCGGGTGCTCCGGTTTCCTCCCACAGTCCAGGTGAATTGGCCGTGCTAAATCGCCTGTAGTGTAAGGGGTAAATGTAGGGGAATGGGTCTGGATGGGTTGCTCTTTGGAGGGTCAGTGTGGATGTGTTGGGCCGAAGAACCTGTTTCCACACTGTAAGTAATCTAATCTTAAAAAAAAGTTATATAACTGCATTTAAACAAGTGAATTACAGAAAATTATAAAACACTTGGTCCAGACAATTTGTGCCAGAGTATTTCGAAAGAACTTACAGAAGACTAAGGTAACAACACCATTGCAAATATTTAAGAATACATTAGAAAAGATGCAGTGTTAGTGGACTGATGATTGATTAACTTTAGGCTCATATTTGAGAACAGTTCAATTATAGATCCAGAATTCCTGCAGTATGGAAACAGCCAACCCCTTGAAGAGTAACCCACCAGACCCATTCCCCTACTCTAGTATCCTATAATTTCCCTGACCAATACACCTAACCTCCACATTCCTGAACATTATGGCAATTTCACCTCACCTTCAGGTCTTTGGATTATGGGATGAAACCCACGTTTGCAGAATGCGCAAACTCCACACAGACAGTCACCCGAGGCTGGAATCGTACCCAGGTCCCTGGTACTGTGAGGCAGCAGTGCTAATCACTGAACAACTGTGCTGCCCAGGGTTTAACTGCAATGATAGCAAAAATAATAGAATTCTTATGAGATAAATCTTTTAAATAAAAAAATGGAGAAACCAAAGATAGAATTAGAGTGGCACGGTGGCTCAGTGGTTAGCACTGCTGCCTCCCAGCACCAGGTGCCTGGGTTCGATTCCAGTCTCAGGCAACTATCTACGTGGAGTCTGCACATTCTCCCCATATCTGCGTAGGCTTCCTCCGGGTGCTCCGATATCATCCCACAATCCAAGGATGTGCAGGTTAGGTGAATTGGCCATGTTAAATTGCTCATAGTGTCCAGGGGTAAATGTGGAGTAATAGGGGAAGGGGTCTGGGTGGGATACTATTCAGAGGGTCGGTGTGGACTTGTTGTGCCGAAGGGCCCGTTTCCACACTGTCGGGATTCTAATTCTAAAAAAAAAAACAAATGAATAATGAAAGCAAACTGTTGATGCTGGTGTTCCGAAATAAAACCAGAAAATGCTGGAAAAACTCAGATCTGGCAACACCCACGGAGAGAGAAACACAATTCTTTGTTCGAGTCCAACATGTCTTATTCAATTGTTCCAAAGTTGAGTCATATCAGACTCGAAACGTTAAGTCAGTTTTTCTGTCCATAAATGCTACCAAAACTGCTGAGATTCTCTAACACTGTCTATAGTAGGATAACAAGGAGTCACAGCAGCCTCCATGCTGACCAAAATATCCATCCACTCTAACGCCATTTCCCAGCATCTGACCCTTATCCTTCTAAACTATTCCTATCCATGTATTTGTCCCAATGCCTTTTAAATGTTGTTAATGTACCTGCCCCAATCAATTCCGTTGACAGCAGAAGCATATACGTACCACCCTTTGTGTAAAATCATTCTCCCTCAGGTTCCCTTTTATTCATTTCCCTCTATTCTTAAACTGATGCCCTCTAGTTCTTGAATCCCCAACCCTGAGAAAAAGACTGAGTGCTTTCACCCTATCCATACCTCTCATGATCTTATGCAAATCTATAAGATCCTCCCTCAGTTTCCTACACTTGAAAGAAAAAAGGATCTTGATCAGGTGGGCCAATGGGCTGAGGAGTGGCAGATGGAATTTAATTTAGATAAATGTGAGGTGCTCCATTTCGGGAAAGCAACTCTTATACATTTAATTGTAAGGTTCTAGGGAGTGTTGCTAAACATAGAGACCATAGAATGCAGGTTCACAGCTCCTTGAATGTGGAGTCACAAGTAAATAAGATAATGAAGGTGGCATTTGGTATGCTTTCCTTTATTGGTCAGAGTATTGAGTACAGAATTGAAGGTCATGTTGCAGCTGTACAGGACATTGCTTAGACCACTGTTGGAATGTGTAATTCTCACCTCCTTCCTATTGGAAAGATGTTGTGAAACTTGAAAGGGTTCAGAAAATATTTACAAGGATTTTGCCAGAGTTGGAGGATTTGAGTTATAGGAAGAGGTTGAATAAGCTAGGGCTGTTTTCCCTGGAGCACCGGAGGCTGAGAGGTGACCTTATGGAAGTTTATAAAATCATGAGAGGCAGGGATAGGCAAAGTCTTTTCCCTGGGATTGGGGAGTCCAGAACTAGACAGCATAGGTTTAGGGTGAGAGGGGGAAGGTATAAGTGAAACCTAAAGGGCAACTCTTTCACGCAGAAGTTGGTATGTGTATGGAATGAGCTGCCAGAGGAAGTGGTGGACGCTAGTACAATTGCGACATTTAAAAGGCATCTGGATGGGTATATGAATAGGAAGGGTTTGGAGGAATATTGGCCAGGTGCTGGCAGCTGGGACAAGATTAGGTTGGGATTTCTGATCGCCATGGACAAGTTGGACCGAAGGTTCTGTTTCCGTGCTGTACATCTCTATGATTTTATGACTCTTTGAACCCCCCAATCAATCCCTGAAATCTGGCTCACCTTCCCCCCTTACCCACTCATATGCCAGTGTATTCCCTCACATACCCATCACCCATTAGCCATCTTTGTCTGAACACAAGGTAGAAAGGATCTGTACCTCAATTGAACCATTTGGTGTACAAACAACTGCTGGAAAGATTACAGACTTATAAGTTCTACAGTTAGGATACATGCAGAATCCAAAATTCTGAAAGAACAGGAGTAAAATGGGGATGCGTGATTGCTCCAACTTTGTTCACCATCTTTACTGCGACAATCATCCTCATCAAGGCTGACCTACCCCCAGGAATTAAAATAGTCTACAGAAAACAGATGGCAGACTTTTCAATCTTGCCCATCTTAAGTCCATAAACCAGGCATCTATGAGTTCCCTCATTGAGTTCCAATATGCAGATGACAGCAGTGTTGCAGCTCTCTCAGAAAACCACCTACAGCAGTTTTTGACTGCCTTCAACCATGCATACATGAACCTTGGGCTTACCATCAATTCCAAGACAACTCAGATCATTTATCAACTGTCCAGCTGAGACAAATCGGATAGAACCATCAATTCAATTTGCTGAAACAACCCTGGAAAACGTGGACCATTTTCTGTGTCTTGGAAGTCACCTCTCCTCCAATGTCGACCTTAATGATGAGATCCAACATCATAGAAAAGCGCTGGAACAGCTTTTCGACATCTCCAAACAAGAGTCTTTTATGATCGTGACATCCGGACAGACACCAAAATGTTAGTGTACAAAGCAGTGGTAATCCTAATGCTCCTGTATGCATCAGAAACTTAGACAACATACTAATGACATCTGAAGGCACTTGAACAGTTCCCTCAATGATGCCTTAAAACATCTTGAATATCAGCTGGGAATATAGAAAAACCAGAATGCTGAAAGAAGCAAAAACAACAAGCATTGAAGCCTAAGCCATCAAGAACCAACTAAGATGGAGCAGTCATGTTGTTTGGATGAAAGACTGATGTCTGCCGAAACAAATCTTCTATTCCCATCTTAAAGAAGCAAACGTAAAAGAGTCGGACAACAGAAGAGATTCAAAGACGTTTTAAAAGCCAACATGAACATCCTCCGCTGCCTGCTGTATCCTATGCAAATGCTTCCACTGATTTTACTAAGCAAACAGTTAGAAAACTGAACAGCTGGTTCAGTTTCTTTATCTGGCATCGCAAGCGAGCCCTTATTAAACTAACTAAACTGCAGCTGCCCCACAGACTGGGAGGAGTGGACCTCCCAGATATCAAAAACTATTAATTAAGGTCATTGCTATCTTAAATAAACAAATTATACACTTAATGGTAAGGTCCCAGGGAGTGTTGATGAACAAAGAGACCTTGGAGTGCAGGTTCATAGCTCCTTGAAAGTGGAGTCGGGGGTAGATAGGATAGTGTAGAAGGCATTTGGTATGCTTTCCTTTATTGGTCACAACATTGTGTGCAGGAGTTGGGAGGTCATGTTGTGGCTGTACAGGACATTGGTTAGGCCACTGTTGGAATATTGCATGCAATTCTCATTTCCTTCCTATCAGAAAGATGTGAAACTTGAAAGGGTTCAGAGAAGATTTACAAGGATGTTGTCAGGGTTGGAGGATTTGAGTTATAGGGAGAGGTTGAATAGGCTAACACTGATTTCCCTGGAGCATCGGAGGCTGAAGGGTGACCTTATAGAAGGTCATAAAATCATGAGGGGCAAGGATAGGATAAGGGCTGAAAATGTGTTGCTGGAAAAGCGCAGGTCAGGCAGCATCCAAGGAGCAGGAGAATCGATGTTTCGGGCATGAGCCCTTCTTCTTTCCTCATTCCTGAAGAAGGACTCATGCCCGAAACGTCGATTCTCCTGCTCCTTGGATGCTGCCTGACCTGCTGCGCTTTTCCAGCAACACGTTTTCAGCTCTGATCTCCAGCATCTGCAGTCCTCACTTTCTCCTAAAGGATAGGATAAGTAGACAAAGTCTTTTCCCTGGGATGGTGGAGCCCAGAACTAGAGGGCATAGATTTAGGGTGAGAGGGGAAAGATATAAAAGAGACCTTAAGGGGCAACTTTTTCATGCAGAGGGTGGTACATGTATAGAATGAGCTGCCAGAGGAAGTGGTGGAGGCTGGTACAATTACAACGTTTAAAAGGCATCTGGATGTGTATATGATAGGAAGGATTTGGAGGGATATGGGCCAGGTGCTGGCAGGTAGGACTAGATTGGGTTGGGATATCTGGTCGGCATGGACAGGTTGGACCGAAGGATCTGTTTCCATGCTGTACATCCCATGACCCTATGACTGCTAAATCCTGGAGAAGATTTAACATCCACATTGTGCAGGATATAACAGAAAATTTTCAGGTTCAGTTTTGTTCCAATCTTGCTCTCGTGATGAGGAAGATCTTTGCAAAAAAATCAGATCCATAATCCAAGAGGTGTGCACCCAGATCATTGGATTTGAATTCATATTGATTTGTTCAAGGAATGGGGAATTGCTGGCTGGTCCAGCCTTTCTTACTAATCCTTAATTGCCTCTGGAGATGTGGTGGGGTGGTATCTTATTGAACCACTGCAGCCTTTGCGGTCTAGGAACCTCCACAGGGCTGTTAAGGTGGAAGCTCTAGCAGTCACAAAGCAAAGGTTCCACGTCAGCATGGTGTATTGTCATTCCTTCAATGTTGCTGCATCTTACGACCAAGATTGATTCAATGAGAACTGTAAGGAAATATGTAAGCTTCTTCATTGGAAACATTGAATCTTCATCACATATCAAAATTAGTCTATGTCAGAATGGAATTGATAACAATAGTTGCAATTTAAATCTGAAGCTCCGGGAATGATATGTCATCAAGAATAAGTAGAGAAGACCAAAGGAAGTTGTTAGCCAGTCATTTAACTAAAAATCACAGGATTTCTTTGAAATGGTCTTCATCTGAATCATGCTGGGACCAGAAGCCTAGTGAATTGCATAACTAGGGCTGTAGACAGGGCTTTAAACTAAAGGGGGAGTGGGGGGTGGAAAATGGTTCAGTTACAGGGGAAATTAGAAAATACAAATAAAAGGAGGAGGTAAGAGTACAGATTAGCAATATGGTAGATGGTGACCAGACAATAAAGGTGAGGGGCAGAACAGGTGAATATCTTTATGCATCAAGGAATTATAAAAAAGTAGGGAAATGTACCAGTGGAATAAATTTAAAAGCTTTATATCTAAATGCACAAAGCATTCACAATAAAGTGGATAAACTCTTCATGCAGATAGATGTAAATGGGGACGATGTAATTGGGATTATGGAGACATGGCTGCAGGGTGACCAAGAATGGGAACTGAATAACCCAGGATATTCAGTATTTAGGAAGGATGGGCAAAAAGGAAAAGGTGGTGGTGTGACATTGCTACTTAAAGAGCAAATTAACACAATAGTGACAAATGATATTAGTCTGTGTGGGTTGAATTGAGAAATACTAAGCCTCAAAAAATATTAGTGGATGTCATATATAGATACCCAAACTGCAGTAGTGATGTTAGGAACGGCATTGAACAGGAAATTAGAGACAAATGTGATAAGCGAATATTGGTGATCATGGGTAATTTTAATCTGCACATAGACTGGGCAAATCAAATTAGCCATCATGCCATAATAGAGGAATTCCTGGAATTTATACAGGATTGTTTTCTTGACCAATATGTGGTGACCAAAACCGTACACAATACTTCAATTGCAGCCTCACCAAAGACTTACACAACTGCAACATAACTTCCCAACTTCAACAGTCAATGAAGGCCAACAGGTTGCTTATGGGAAGCCCAAGAGGAACCCATGGGGACCTGGGATAGTTTGACCTATTCCCCCCTGAAAGATTAGGTATGAACACCCTGGGAGAGGAGGTGGGGAGGTATCTGCAGAGGCTAACCAAAACTCTCTAAAGTTTGCATTTGCAGGTGCACAAAGCTTATAGAGTGCAATGATCCACCTAAAGGGGACCATCACACTGCCGAGCCTGGAGATTTTGTCCTGATAAAAAAACTGGGAACGAAAGAACTGGAACCAAGGTGGAAAGGACCATTTCAGGTGCTGCTGACCAACCCCATGGCTGAGAAAGTGCAAGGTCAATCCTGGTGGATTCAACTGCCAAAGAGTCAGCGAGTAAACAGATGACAATTAGAGACAAAGATGTATTCCATACTTGTGACTTGGTGGGGGGGGGGGGGGGGGGTTAATGTGACTTTGGGGGAAGAGACGGTTTTCAGACTAATACCTCTATGCATCATATCTTTTTGCATTTGGCCTACCAGAAGGCCCATGTGACAGGGAGAGACACCCGCTGCTGGGTATGTGCCTACATGCCACTCCACTCCACTCAAGGAGGGTATTCCTTTGTGGCTTGTATCTTTTCGCTATCAAAAGGTAGCCAAATGGTTACTGTGCTGGAGCCTTTCTTGTGATCCTGCTAACACCGATGATGCACGGGAATGGCAGTCAGCAGGGTATAACATGATCTTATTCAGGGATTAGTACCAACCTAATTACAACAGGTCACATAGACCTCCCTTCCTTGTCATTCGCAACAACACCAATGACACCATTTGTTTCAGGTGGGAAGGGAAATCCTCTCAAGTAAGTGCTCCTTTGGTGTCCCCTGGGTCGAGCCTATTCAGAATTTAACAGAATATGGCTACTTTGTATTTGACTGGTCTGCCGTCCAACTAAGCCTTCAGGCTCCCTCTGGAATAACCCTGTTCCCAGATTGTGGGGTGGTGCAGTTTCCAACTTAACATCTTACAATGGCACATATTTTATTTGCAGGCTAAAAGCCTATCCGTGGATTCAAACCAATAGGAGGGGCTCATGTTACATGGGTATGTAGTACGAACATATTTGGGTTTTGGATAATTTACCTTCACCCCCAAGACCCAGAAGGTCCCTCACCAGGTTCCTCACCTGGGTTGGAATGTTTTCCCCTCCCACAGGAATTTATTTACATGCCCAAGAACTTAGTAAGCTCAGGACAGTATGGGAAAGGGTCGCCAATGATATTGCCAATGCCTTAACTGCAATTAACACTGAACCACTCGCAGTTAGGACTGTGGCCCTCCAGAATCGTTTGATCTTGGATTTCCCACTGGCCAAGGAGGGTGGAACTTGTGCTATCACAGGGGAGGAGTGCTGTAACTACATCCCTAACGAATCCACTAATATCACCGATCTTTCTAAGCGCATCACATAGGAAACCCAAACCCTCCGCACTATTGACTATGGGCTTAGCAGTGGCACAGGATGATGGCCATTGGGAGCCTCCTTGGACAAATGGGAACCAACTGTTACAATCCAAGATTACCATACCAATTGTATTCACCTGCATTCTTGTGCTCCGGTGCTCATGGCCACTGTTCTCCGATTGTTGTCGTTATAGGCTCTGAGGGGACCTGATTGATCATCGAATGTTTGAGAGCCACAAAGTAAAAAACTTGCTTATCATGCTGTATTGGGAATTCAAGGCTTAAAAATCCCCTATTAAAGTGACTCACTTACAGATTCGATCGCGTGCCTGTCCTCTGACTGGCTGAGATTGAAAATTGAGATTGAGATTGAAAATCACAGCCGGGGTCTGGCTATCTCCAAACTGACAAAATGGTTTGGAGCCATACATGTGGATTTTACTTTCAGCTGCAGGCAAAGGAGCTTGTTTTCCCTGGATAAGACTGCTAGCCTTGGTTATAGATCTTATTAACTGCTATGCCTATACTTGTTCCTATTAACATACTTCCTTACCTATTAACAAGGGTATGTGAAGACCAATAACAGGAACAAAACAAAAATCCCTTTACCCATTAACATACGATTGTGAATTATACAATAACCAGCTCTGTAAACAATTTGATATTTGTCACAGGAAGTTAGCAATTACTGAGCATTGTAAGATTGCAAAATACCTGTCTTAAACAGCATAATAGCAATCAGTCATGTTACTTTAGGACTTCTGTATTAGTCACACCCAAAAAAGATATAAAACATACTGCTTGCATGCAAAGTTCAGAGATTCATTGTGAGGTACCACGTAGGCATGACTCCTTTCAGTGTCACCAAGAATCTCGCACTGGCTGACCAAAAATAAAGTATCTAGCTTTGACCTGAATCTTGTGTCGGCCTGATTTAAGAATGAAATCTTGCACACGGGGACCTCATCCATGACTAACAAATGATGTAAAAATATCAGCCAGGGTCCCCACAATTTCTTCTCTAGCTTCTTTCAGTGTTCTTGGATATACCTGGTCAGGATCAGGAGATTTATCCACCTTCATACGTCCAACATCTCCTCTACTGTGATATGGACCATCTCTAAGATATCACCACTAACTGTCCCAAGTTCTCATGTCTTCATGTTTTGCTCCAGGGTAAACAGAGAGGATAAATATTCATTGAGGACCTCACCAATTTCCTGCAGTTCCACACATATATGTCCACTTTGTCCTTGAGGGGTCCTATTCTCTCTCCAGCTATTCTTTTTCCTTTAATACACTTACAGAATCTCTTTGGATCCTCCCTAATTTTCTTAGCCAAGGCTCTCTCGTGTCCCTTTTTCACCTTCTTGATTTCCAGTAAACTCTTGAAAGTCCTGGACACCTCCAGGGATTCCCTTGATCCCAGTTGCCTGTACATGAACCATGCCGCCTTTTTTCTGGTCAGAGCCTCAATATCTCTGGTCATCCAGAGTTCCATGTTCCTGCCAACCTTGCCCTTCATCCTCACAGGAACAAAGAGATCTTGAACTCTAGCTTTATCAGTTTTAGAGGGCTCCAACTTGCCAAAGGTCCCTCTGCCTGCAAACACACTACTCTAACCAACTCCTGCGATCTCCTGTCTAATTCCATCAACGTTCACCTTGCCTCAGTTTGGAACTTGAACCTGTGGGCCAGTTTTGTCCCTCTCCATAACTATTTCAAAATTAATAAAACAATGATCACTGGCCCCAAAGTGCTGCCCACTGTCATCTTGTTCACCTGTCCTGCTCTATTTCCCAAGAGTAAGTCGGGTTTTACCCTTTCCCGAGGAGGACCCTCTATGCGCTTGAGGAAACATTCCTGAAACACTTAACAAATTCTACCCCAATCCAAGCCTTTAACACCCTGGCAGTCCCAGTTTATATTAGAAAAATTAAAATCTCCTACTATGATAATCTTATTGCTCCTGCAAGTCTCCCTACATATTTGTTCCTCTAATTGTTGACGACTATTGGGGGCCTATAGTATTACCCCAATAACATCATCCCCTTATTTCTTAGCTTTACCCACAAAGCCTCACTGGATGATCCTCCAGTTATTTCATCTGATTACTGCTGTGATACTCACCTTAATTCAAAATGCAACTCCGCCTTCCCTCCTTCCACAACCTCTGTCCCACCCAAAGCACCTAAACCCTGGAACGTTAAGCTTCCACTCCTGTCCTTCCCTTAACCATGTTTCTGTAATGGCTAAAATATCCCAGTTCCACGTACCTGTCACTCCCTGTCGTGTTCGAGCCAGACCTGTCTCTTCAACTTACAATTTCTGATTACTATATCTCCTTCCAGCCTTGCACCTGCTGTTGAAGATCATACTGCCCTGCCAATCTAGTTTAAACCCTTTGTAGCACTAGCAATCCTGGCCACCAAGATATTTGTCTCCCTCCAATTCTGATGCAACCCATCCCTCTCGAATAGGTCACTTCTGCCCCAGAAAACATTGCAATAGTCTAGAAATCAGAATCCCTGCCCCCTGCAGCAATTCTTTAACCACGCATTCATCTGCCAAATTTTCCTGTTCTTACCTTCACCAGCATATGCCACTGGAAGTGTTCTGGAGATTACCACTAAGTACGAGTACTTAGCCTGGATTTCAAAATCAAAGATCCCGCTTGACCAATGTGTGTGTTACTGTTTCAAAGACTTCAGAATAGTTAAGAATACTGTAATAATGCAACTCATCTAACTTTCAAAATGGCTTTTAATAAGTCATTAAAACAAAATTGTTACAGAATAGATGGACGCCTGTCATTTACCCTCCAGCTCTCTACATGAGCAATTTGTTTAGCACCACTTGTTTTCTAACACAATCCTGCACATTTTAATTTTTTATATAATTCAATTCCCTCTTTCTTTATGAGGAAGTGAAAAGATGATTAATGATGACAGGATGGTAAACATTTAGCAAGGCATACAATATCGGACGGGGTATTGAGTACAAGAGTTGGCAGGTCATATTACAGTTGTATAGGACTATGGTTCGACCACATTTGGAATATTGCACACAGTTCTGGTCACCACATTACTAAAACGATGTGGATGCTTTGGAGAGGGTGCAGAGGTGGTTCACCAGTATGTTGCCTGGAATGGAGGGCGCTAACTATGAAGAAGGTCGAATAGGTTAGGATTATTTTGATTAGAAAGACTGAGGTTGAGGGGGGACTTGACTTAGGTCTACAAAATCATGAGAGGTATAGACAGGGCAAGAAGCTTTTTCCCAGTGTGTGGAACTCAATTACTAGGGTTCACAAATTCAAAGTAAGAGGGGAAAGGTTTAGGCGAGATATACATGGAAAGTTCTTTATGAAGAGGGTGATGGGGCCTGGAACACATTGCCAGTGGAGGTGGTAGAGGTGGGAACGATAGCATCATTTAAGATGTATCCAAACAGATACATGAATGGGCAGGGAGCAAAGGGATATAGATCTTTAGAAAATAGTCGGCAAGTTTAGATAGAGGATCGGGATTGGCGCAGGCTTGGAGGGCCGAATGGCCTGTTCTTGTGCTGTACTTTTCTTTGTTCTTTGTAAGGCCTTTGACAAAGTCCTTCATGACAGGCTCTCGTACAAAGTGAGCTGGTAAGATGAATACAGAACTGGCTTAGTCATAGAAGACAAAGTAGCGGTTGAAGGGTATTTTAGATTGGACATCTGTGTCCAGTGGTTTCCACAAGGTTCAGTGCTGAACCCTTGTTGTTTGTGAAATATAAGATTTGGAGGAGAATATAGGTGGCCTGCTTAGTATTGTGCTAATGACACAGATGAGGGGAGCCACGGATTGCAATTGCCAGAGGATACAGCAGGAGATAGATAGGTTTGGGCAGAGAAATGACAGATGGAGTTTAATTGGATAAATGTGAAGTGATGCATTTTAGACAGAGAATACAGAGATATAGACTGCATGGAGGCAAAAGGTTTTTAGTTTGGAAAAGCATTATTTGTCTGCACAGTTTTAGTAGGCTGCTGAACCTGTTTCTGTGCTGTCCTGTTCTATGTTTTCTCAATGTTTCATTTGAACCTGCGTCCATCACAGTTTTTTCAACTTCCCACCTGCTTTTGACAATTATCTTAAGTCAGCGTCATCTCGTCCTCAACCCTTCAAACCAGTTTTCATATATCTCTAACCAACTCCCTCATGATTTTGGATATTTTGATCAAATCTTCTCTCATCCCTGGAACAACTTTTGCAAATCTTTTCTGCACACTATCTAATGCTTTCACATCTTTATCAAAGTTTGGAATCCCAAATTCGACCCAACATTCCAACTGAGGCCAAACAAGTACTTTATTCAAAATTATTATAACCTCCCTGTTCCAGTATACTATGTCCCTAAAAAAAATGAAGCCTATGATGTTGTGTGCTTCATTAACCACTCTTTATAACTGTTCCTTTCATTCCATGAACTGTTGCTTTGCTCACAGATCTGTTCTGTGGAATTTCATCCAGTGCCTTTTGGAAGTCAACATACACCTCATCAACAGAAATGCCCTCAAAAATCTCCAGTTAATAAACATGATTTTCCTTTAATAAATCCATGCTGCCTTGCCTGAGTGAACTCACATTTGCTCAAGTGACTATTCATTGTATCATAAATTATTTTTTTTAGATTAGATTACTTTACAGTGTGGAAACAGGCCCTTCGGCCCAACAAGTCCACACCGACCCGCCGAAGCGCAAACCACCCATACCCCTACATTTACCCCTTACCTAACACTACGGACAATTTAGCATGGCCAATTCACCTGACCTGCACATCTTTGGAACTGTGGGAGGAAACCGGAGCACCCGGAGGAAACCCACGCAGACACGGGGAGAATGTGCAAACTCCACACAGTCAGTCGCCTGAGGCGGGAACTGAACCCGGGTCTCTGGCGCTGTGAGGCAGCAGTGCTAACCACTGTGCCACCGTGCCGCCCACAATTGTTTATAGAAACTTTCTCAAAGTTAAAAGGACGAGCTTATCGCCATTGAACTTGTCTTTACCTTCTTCAAAATAGTTGGGTGTACTATTTGCAGTTTTCCTTTCCTTTGTCACACCATGTCATGCTTTGAGTTTGTGTCTTTCATCATTGTCTGTGGAAGCATAATGTCGGCAACCTTCCGAGTACCTCCAGATTGTAATGTGAGAATATCTTTGGTGACATCAAACCTTTTTTTGAATGATTTCTGATGCCCTGCATCACAACTGGTGTGGTGTAACAACCATGGTGACTTTTAAGCTCTGGTTAAGTTTATTTTTTTGTTAAGTTTTACTACGAGTTCCAAAATTTTCATGAACCTTTATAACTGTAATTAGTTTCTTGGAGCTAAAACTTCTTTTCTAACTTGGTACTTCAGTGTATTAACCTTTAATTCTGATAGGACTAAGAAACTTGATTGTTGGTTGTGAAGACTCTCACAATGTTAAGTGTCAACCTGCCTCTGTAGTCCACTCAACAATGCTCTCAAGTTTATTGCCATGCTCAGCTTGAATGGATCCCTATAGCAACACATCACCCATGCAGCAAATAATTCTACGCAAGTTCGCTAAAGAATTAAACATTGTTCCTGAAAGCTTTTCTGGTGCTGATGATATTCGAAAAGAGAACCTACTAAAAATTAAAAATTCTAAACGCGGTTATAAATCCCACAATAAATCTAGACTCCTCTTCTGATGATATTTTCCTGAACCTGCTGTTAGCATCAAATTCAGAGATCATGAGTTCTACCCTAATTTCATGAAGCTGTCACATTGATATCATCGGATGGACTTCTCTTTCCACAGATTTGTTGAATTCTGCACAATCATTGTTTACTCTTAGACATTTGGTTGACATCAGAACTAAACCCACATGAATGTCAACTCATTGTTTTTTTTTAAAACCGCTGGAATGACATCTTGTCTTACCACTAAGTTGTTTTCTTTCTTCACCTCTAGAAGTAAGTGGTGTGGAACCGGTGTGCATGCAGCATATTGATTTCACTTCTGTGCGATCGTGTTCAAATAATGACCAAAATCATTGAGTGGTGAAAATAGCCTCTTTTATCCAGAAACTACAAGAGCACAAGTTTGAGGAAGCAATTGAATCCCCAAATACAGTTCTTACAAGAGCCCCTGTATACACAGTTCTTACGTACAGTAAAATTCCATTAGTATGATGTTATATTGCTTCATCTACAGTAGGTAAACCTACTAGTAGTTGAGGGGCTTCTGTCCTGAGAGACAGAAGATGGGTTAAAACGTGCTAACTGCTGGCTGCTATTTAGATTACTTACAGTGTGGAAACAGGCCCTTCGGCCCAACAAGTCCACACCGACCCGCCGAAGCGAAACCCACCCATACCCCTACATTTACCCCTACCTAACACTACGGGCAATTTAGCCTGGCCAATTCACCTGACCTGCACATCTTTGGACTGTGGGAGGAAACCGGAGCACCCAGAGGAAACCCACGCAGACACGGGGAGAACGTGCAAACTCCACACAGTCAGTCGCCTGAGGCGGGAATTGAACCCGGGTCTCAGGCGCTGTGAGGCAGCAGTGCTAACCACTGTGCCACCGTGCCGCCCATTTAGAGTCATAGAGATGTACAGCATGGAAACAGGCCCTTCGGTCCAACCTGTCTATGCCAACCAGATATCTCAACCCAACCTAGTCCCACCTGCCAGCACCCGGCCCATATCCATCCAAACCCTTCCTGTTCATATACCCATCCAAATGCCTCTTAAATGTTGCAATTGTACCAGCCTCCACCACTTCCTCTGGTAGCTCATTCCATAAACGTTGCCCCTTAGGTCTCTTTTATATCTTTCTCTTCTCACCCTAAACCTATGCCCTCTAGTTCTGGACTCCCCCACCCCAGGGAAAAGACTTTGCCTATTTATCCAATCCATGCCCCTCATAATTTTGTAAAACTCTATAAGGTCACCCCTCAGCCTCAGATGCTCCAGGAAAAACAGCCCCAGCCTGTTCAGCCTCTCCCTATAGCTCAGATCCTCCAACCCTGGCAACATCCTTGTAAATCTTTTCTGAACCCTTTCAAGTTTCACAACATCTTTCCAATAGGAAGGAGACCAGAATTGCACACAATATTCCAACAGTGGTCTAACTAATGTCCTGTACAGCTGCAACATGACCTCCCAACTCCTGGTACTCAATACTCTGACCAATAAAGGAAAGCATACCAAACGCCTTCTTCACTATCCTATCTAACTGTGACTCTACTTTCAAGGAGCTATCAACCTGCACGCCAAGGTCTCTTTGTTCAGCAACACTCCCAAGGACCTTACCATTAAGTGTATAAATCCTGCTAAGATTTGCTTTCCCAAAATGCAGCACCTCGCATTTATCTGAATTAAACTCCATCTGCCACTTCTCAGCCCATTGGCCCATCTGGTCAAGATCCTGTTGTATAATCTGAGGTGCCTCTCTTTGCTGTCCACTACACCTCTGGTGGAATTAGGAGTGTCTGTCTGGTCTGCTCACATAATTAAGAGGTGTTAATCCTAGTCTTTTAAATTAGTAAATGTTCGTAAACATACTAGGCCTTTATGCTGTAAATAAGTTAGAAATTGTACCTGTATTTAATAAAAGAATAATGGATATTAAACTGAATACCGCAGCTGGGTTGTGAGATTTGTTTACTATTTGCTGGTGCGAGTTTCAATCATTCAGGCAATTTCATGGACGATAGTTTCTTAAAGGGATAACAGCCCAGTTAAAAAGGTATTTAATAGGTACTTACAAATTGTAGAAACTGTTTGGTGTTAAGTAATCTATCCAGGCCCGAGAGACAGTTGGTAAGGGCTGATTAATATTATAATGTTTCGTGGAGACTTGACGTTATTGTTTACGATATTGACACTTATTCAGAGGTGGCCAGGGCTGATAAGATGTGAAAATGCAGTAATGGGTTTGAAAGGGCTGTTTTGATTAGTATGGGCTGAGGTTAGAAACAGGAAAGGAGAGGTCACCCTTTTGGGAGTTGTCTATCGGCCTCCGAATAGTTCCAGAAATGTAGAGGAAAGGCTAGCAAAAATAATTCTGGATAGAAGTGAGTGTAACAGGTTAGTTGTTATGGGGGTCTTTAATTTTCCAAATATTGGCTGGAAATATTATAGTTTGAGTACTTTAGATGGGTCAGTATTTGTGCAATGTGTGCAGGATGGTTTCCTGACACAGTATGTAGACAGGCCAACAAGGGCCAAGGCCACATTGGATTTGGTACTGGGTACTGGGTAATGAACCTGGCCAGGAGTTAGATTTGGAGGTAGGTGAGCACTTTGGTGATGGAACCGAATTGTGGTCACTGTTTCCTCTGATGAAAAGGAATAGGTACACTCGGCAGGACAAAAGCTATTGCTGAGGGAAAGGCAATTATGATGCAATTAGACAAGATTTAGGATGCATAGGATGGGGAAGAAACTGCAGGGGATGGGCACAATTGAAATGTGGAGCTTATTCAAAGAACAGCTACTACTTGATAAGTATGTACCTGTCAGGCAGGGAGGAAGAGGTTGAGCGAGGGAGCTGTGGTTTAATAAAGAAGTTGAATCCCTTGTCAAGAGGAAGAAGGTGGCTTATGTTAGGATGAGACATGAAGGCAGAATTAGGGCACTTGAGAGTTACAAGTTAGACAGGAAAGACCTAACGAGAGAGCTAAGAGCCAGGAGGGGACATGAGAAGTCATTGGCAGATGGGATCAAGGGAAACTCTAAAGCTTTCTATAGGTATATCAGGAATAAACGAATGACTGGAAGGAGGTTAGGGCCAATCAAGGATAGTAGTGGGAAGTTTTGCGTGGAGTCTGAGGACATAGGGGAAGCGCTAAATGACCACACTGGAAAAAAACAATGTTGTCGAGGAGAATACGGAGGTACAGGCTATTAGACTAGACCGGATTGATGTTAGCAAGGAGGAGGGGTTAGCAATTCTGGAAAGTGTAAAACTAGATAAGACCCCTGAGCCAAACGGGATTTGTCCTAGGATTCATATTTGCAGGGAGGAGATTGCAAAGCCTTTGGCTTTGATCTTTATGTTGTCATTATCTACAGGAATAGTGCCAGAAGACTGGAGGATAGCAAATGTTGTTCTCTTGATCAAAAAAGTAGTAGAGACAACCCTGGTAATTATAGACCAGTGAGCCTTACTTCAGTTGTGAGTAAAGTGTTGGAAAAGGTGATAAGAAATAGGATTTATAATCATCTAGAGAGGAATAAGTTGATTAGGGATAGTCAACATGGTTTTATGAAGGGTAGGTCATGCCTCACAAACCAAATCTTTGAGAAGGTGATCAAACAGGTGAATGAGGGTAAAGTGGTTGATGTGATGTATATGGATTTCAGTAAGGCATTTGATAAGGTTCCCCACAATAGGCTATTGCACAAAATACAGAGGCATGAGAGTGTGGGCGATTTAGCTGTTGGGATCATATATTGGCTAGCTGAAAGAAGATAGAGGGTGATAGTTGATGGGAAATATTCATCCTAGTATTCATACTAGTGGTATACTGCAAGGAACTGTTTTGGAGCCATTGCTTTTTGCCATTTTTATAAATGACCTGGATGAGGGCGTAGAAAGATTACTTAGTAAATCTATGGATGACACGAAGGTCGGTGGAGTTGTGGATAGTGCTGTAGGGTGTCACAGGTTAGAGGGACATAGATAAGCTGCAGAGCTGGGCCGACAGGTGGCAAATTGAGTTTAATGCGGAAAAGTGAGAGGTGATTCACTTTGGAAGGAGCAAAGAAATAAAGAGTACTGGGCTAATGGCAAGATTCTTGGTAGTGTAGATGAGCAGAGAGATCTGTGTCCACGTACATAGATTCTTGAAAGTTGCCATCCAGGTTGACAGGGTTGTTAAGAAGGCATACAATGTGTTAGCTTCTGTTGGTAGAGGGATTGGGTTTTGGAGCCATGAGGTCATGCTGCAACAGTACAAAACTCTGGTGCGGCCGCACTTGGAGTATTGCATGCAGTTTTGGTCACCATATTATAGGAAGAATGTGGAAGCTTTGGAAAGGGTTCAGAGAAGATTTACCAGGATGTTGCCTGGTATGGAGAGAAGGTTTTATGAGGAAAGGCTGAGAGACTGGAGGCTGTTTTTGTTAGAGAGGAGAAGGTTGAGATGTGACTTAATTGAGACATATAAGATAATCAGAGGGTTAGATAGAATGGACAGTGAGAGCCTTTTTCCTCGGATGGTGATGGCTAGTACGAGGGGACATAGCTTTTAATTGAATTTGGTAGATATAGGACAGATGTCAGAGGTAGTTTCTTTACTTAGAGAGTAGTAGGGGCATGGAGTGCACTGCCTGCAACAGCAGTAGACTTGGCAACTTTAAGGGAATTTAAATGGTCATTGGGTAAATATATGGATGAAAATGGAATAGTGTAAGACAGATAGACTTTAGATTGGCCCTCGATGTTGCACCGATCTATGGAACCAAAGGGCCTGTACTGCACTGTAATGTTCTATGTTAAAGGGTTGTTTTAAATTTGGTCGATCTTATGACAGCAAAATATAATGCAGAATCACAGTTTTATGAATGAATTAATTAATCCATGTTACAGCAGGGATTTATGAATGAATGAAACAGAAATGCAGTGTTCACTTCACTTGTGAGTGGGTTATTAAAAGAGTTATGAATGAATTAACAAAGAACTTGAGAGTGGGAAATATAAAGCATTCGCGAGTTGGTTAGCAAAGGGCCGAGAATACAATGTGTCTCACTTTTTAGCTTTGTCTTATAGAAAGTTGGGTGAGCAAGTTTGCGGATGATACGAAAGTCAGAGGAGTTGTAGACAGTGAGGAAGGATGTGGCAGGTTACAGCGGGATATAGATAAGCTGCAGAACTGGGCAGAAAGGTGGCAAATGGAGTTCAATGTAGCTAAGTGTGAGGTGATTCACTTTGGTAAGAGTAATAAAAAGATGGGGTACTGGGCTAACGGTCGGATACTTGGTAGTGTGGATGAGCAGAGGGATCTTGGTGTCCATGTACACAAATCTTTGAAAGTTGCCACCCAGGTAAATAGTGCGGTGAAGAAGGCATATGGCGTACTGGCTTTTATTGGTAGAGGAATTGAGTTCCGGAGTACTGAGGTCATGTTGCAGTTGTATAAGACTCTGGTGCAGCCACATCTGGAGTATTGTGTGCAGTTTTGGTCGCCATACTATAGGAAGGATGTGGAGGCACTGGAACGGGTGCAGAGGAGGTTTACCAGGATGTTGCCTGGTATGGTAGAAAGATCGTATGAGGAAAGGCTGAGGCACTTGGGGTTGTTTTCATTGGAGAAAAGAAGGTTTAGGGGTGACTTGATAGAGGTGTATAAGATGATTAGGGGTTTAGATAGGGTCGACAGTGAGAATCTTTTTCCTTGTATGGAGTCAGCTATTACAAGGGGGCATAGCTTTAAATTAAGGGGGGGTAGATATAGGACAGATGTTAGGGGTAGGTTCTTTACTCAGCGAGTCGTGAGTTCATGGAATGCCCTGCCAGTAGCAGTGGTGGACTCTCCCTCATTATGGGCATTTAAGCGGGCATTGGATAGGCATATGGAGGATAGTGGGCTAGTGTAGGTTAGGTGGGCTTGGATCGGCGCAACATCGAGGGCCGAAGGGCCTGTACTGCGCTGTATTCTTCTATGTTCTATGACACACTGCTTTCAGTTTGCCCAATCCCACCCATAACTTCAGAAATTCTTCTCTGGAATCTCTGATTGTCCTACACTATTAATGATTAAACTCATTTGTCGAATAGAGACAAATTCCATATATGCCTTTATATGCTTTCGGGTGATGTCACAACTCTAATGGAAATTGTGCACATCATTCAATCCCAATATTCCACAAGCCATCATAAATACCTAAACAATAAAGTTAATTGCTAAAGTGGTTAATTTGTCTTACTTTGACAGCTAAGATAAAAGAAACTGATCCCAGGTTTCATCAATGTACAAGAAAGCAAAATTTACTATAAAGTGGCAAAATGGATTAGTGATACTAACACAAAAACTAAAAATATGTCCCCTTTAAATCACAACACACATTACATTCACACAAAAAGACAAGTCAGAGTTCTGCAGAATATTGTGGTTAGAAAATATGGACAAAAATGAAACAGTTTCTGTGGATTAAGAGTCCAAACCATGAGATACCTTTCTCACAGTTCTTTTGTTTTCTGTTGCTTGTTAATCGCAGAAGATTCTCATTTTACTAGCTTGTTGGTTGGACCTAGGTTTTTGTTTGCTTTAGAATTTTCTTTTCCAGACTCTGTGCTCTGGGTTTCTTCTAGTCAGAGGGTGACAGGCAGAGATCTATCTTTACTTGCAGGCTTTCTATAAGTCTTGGAACTAAGAAAGTAGGTACACTATGTTAAATGCAACTAAAAAGTCCAAAAGCCTCTTGCTCGGTGTTTTTTTTTAAATCAAAGACACTTGAGGTCAACTTGTCTCACAGAAGTATCATAGTTTCTCCAGAAAGTACATAACTTTGTGCAACCAGTAAGTGAACACCACACAATTCCATCTTTGGTCTTCACATTGTTTTTAAAATAAACGGACGTGGTACTTGCTTTGCAACACAGTGGTGACCAAACTTCCATTTCGTAGCTTTATAGTTTTAAAATGCCTTTACAGTAAACAACTCCAATCAGAAGTTACAATTATTTTCTGTGCTTTTAAAGTTGCTGCTTGTTCTGTTAGAAACTTCAGTGCTGTTTATTCAGCTTGTTTAACAATGTTTCAACATCCAAAAGAACTGAAACTGAGGCTCCACCCCACATAACTTGAATTGTCGTGACTTTCTACCAGGGCCACTGAATTCCAACAATTTCAACTTGATTTCTTAGTCTCCTAAGGAGGGTATCTCAGTATCTTGTGAACCGTCTACCTCATGGACTATTTCCTTTTAAAATTTGATCTCTTGGCATGCTCTGCTATTTTGTTTATGTAGCATACTGCCTGAAAAAGCCCCAATTCTTTTACAATAAAGTTTTACTCTTTTTTAGATTTTAGATTAGATTCCCTACTGTGTGAAAACAGGCCCTTCGGCCCAACAAGTCCACACCGACCCGCCGAAGCGTAACCCACCCAGACCCATTCTCCGACATTTACCCCTTCATCTAATACTGTGGGCAATTTAGCGTGGCCAATTCGCCTGACCTGCACATTTTTGGATTGTGGGAGGAAACCAGAGCACCCGCAGGAAACCCACGCAGACACGGGGAGAATATGCAAACTACACACAGAGAGTCGCCGGAGGCGGGAATTGAACCCGGGTCTCTGGCGCTGCGAGGCAGCAGTGCTAACCACTGTGCCACCGTACCGCTTTGATGAGACAATTCCAACAACCATGCCTTTATCTGCCACACCAACAGCAGCTAGTCTGGGCTGGGCTGCCATCAGATGCTTTCCTTCTATTGGTCATCTGTTTACCTGACAAATTGAACCATATTTGTTACGTTGAGATTTGGAATGTTTGTCTCTTTTTTGCTGACTATCAATCAGTTCTGCCTCCTGAGCTCAGACTGTTTATTTTATTGAATCATGTTCACCAGGATCAAGTTCTCTCAGGATTGCAAATGATCTGATTATGCATCATTCATTGCTCCAACAAATATCATGAATTAGCTTCTCTTTCAGATTATGATTTACTGTTGTGCTAACTGGTTGTAATCATTAATAAATACATTGATGAGTTGTCAACATCTCTGGGTATGTTTATTAATTGGCACGTGTTCCATGACAATGATATTGTGAAGATTAAACTATGTCATCGCAAATGCATCAATAACTTGAGCACCTCAGGCATTCTCCTAACTGATCCCCAGACAACGAGATTGACGTCCACATAGTTATCTATTGCATGCAAAAATGTGCTGAATTGCTTATGGTCTGCTTTTGCTGCAAATCCAACAGAATACAAAATCAAGAGAATGCAATGTACCACTGTGGCCATGCTTCAGACTGAGGCCTGCAACTGTCTGAAAGCACTTTTGAGATTTTATCATGTTTTTATTTTTACTACTATTGTCATCATATATTGCATTTTTAAATAGGTGTAGTTCGAATAATTGTGAAAGACAACTTGTTGCAAAACTTGCTAACTTTATTTTGCCATTTTTATGTTTAAATAAATAATTCCAAACACTAGCTCATGTCCAGGTTTACTTTTCTACAGTTTCAGTTTTTATGAATACACATCACTTCTTTCTATGACATCACAGACTGTTACAATTAATCCCTGATGAGACTTAATCTACCATACTTGATTGTACTATACAGGTCGTTCTGATATAATGCGCATTTCGTTAATACAAATTGGCTATCACATGATCGATGAATTATGGATGCTGTTTCTACTCAATAGGACCTGTATATTAATTTTCTATGCAGTTTTCCATTGCGCGATTTTCCACAGCACAAGGTTGCTGAAGAATGCAACTGTTGTCGCAGAACGACCTGTAGCTTGTTTGTATCTTCCTCACAAATGTTGAATATTTTGCACTCAGTTCCCTCATAAGAATCATTGTACTGATTGTAAATAGCTTTGACCAAATGACTGACCCTAGTTTTACTCCATTAATTGCAATCTACAGAGTTAAAGAAGAACAGCACAGCACAAGACTGAGCTGACATATGATGCCTTTTTGAACTAAAAATCTTTTGCTTCTATGCTGTCTGTATCCCTCTATTCCCTACCTATTCAAGACGCCTCTTAAATGTTCTTATTTCATCCACTGGCAAAACATTCCAGGTACTTGCTACCCTCTTTGTAAAAAAAGGGTCTGTATCCTCCTGCAACCCTCCTCACTATCCACAGTTTACCTCAGTATTTGTGCCATCCACAAGCATATTAAGAAGGACATTACATTTTCTCCAAATCATTATATTACAAATAACAGGGGTTCCAGCAGTGATCCCCACTGAACACCATGGGTCATAAAACACCCTTCCACCACTACTCTCTGCCTTCAATGGCTAAGTGAAAAATCACACAAATAAACCTGTTGGACTATAACCTGGTGTTGTGTGATTTTTAACTCTGTCCACCCCAGTCCAACACTGGCACCTCCAAAACATGACTAACACAGTTCTGTGTCCATCTTACCAGCTCATCATGTTTCCCATGTGATTTCAACTTTTGTATCAGCCTGCCATGAGGGTCTTGGTCAAAGGGCTTGCTGAAGTCCATACAACCAACATCTAACACCCTAACCTCAATTATCTTTGTCACTTCCTCAAAAAGCTTGAGTTTGTGCAACACGACCTTCCCCACACAAAGCCATTCTGCCTATCGTTAATAAGTCCACATTTTATAAAGTGTGAGTAAATCCTGTCCCTAAGAATCTTCTTCAATAATGTCCCTACCACTGATTCATCAGCCTGTAATTTCCTGGATAATCCCAATTGCCCTTCTTATACAAAGAAACAATGTTGTCAACTCTCCAGTCCTCTAGGAACTCTCCTATGACTAGAGTATACAAAGATTTCATACAAGGCCTTAGCAATTTCCTTCTCTGCCCCCTTCAACATTCTAGGATAGATCCCTTCGGGTCTAGGGGACTGGACTACTTCAATGCTTTTCAAAACACTAACGCTACCTCCTTTTTTTATGTCAATATGCCCTGGAATATCAACATAATCCTCCCGCGACTCATTATCTACCGTGTCCCTTGTGAATACCGATGCAAAGTATTTCTTGAGGATCTCATTCCCTTCTTCACCTCCACCCATACATTCCTCTTTTGTCCTCAAGTGGATCTACCCTTTCCGCAGCTACTTTTTTGTGCCTTAGATACAAATAAAACGCCTTGAGATTTCCCTAATTCTATTTGCCCAAGACATTTCATGGCCCCTTTTAACACTCCTAATTCCGTGTTTATGTTCTTTCCTGCTGGCTTTGTATTTTTGAGGGCTCTGTCTTCAGTATGGTTTTTATACATTATATAATCCTCAACCTAACAATGCCCACAACCCATGAATGAATTTTTAAATATCTAAGTTAACATATTATCCCTAATCCCATGAGCCCAAATCTTGTGCAACAGCCTTATCTGTAACAACAGATGATATACTTTGGTTTGAAGAATATTGAAAGGAAACATAAAATAGGGAGTACAATTCTGAAGAAGGTGCCAGGAGTAGAGGAACCTGGGTTTATATGTGCACAGACCATTGAAGATGGCTGGACAGGTGAAGAGAGCAGTTAATAAAGCATACAATGTTCTCAACTTTATTAATGGTGCATAGAATACAACAGCAAGGAAATGTTGAACTTTTATAAGACACATTTTTCAAACTATGATCGAACACTGTATAGAGATATGGGACACTATGTTATACAAAATAAGTGAATGCAGTAGAGAGAGTACATATGCATTATACAAGAATGGTTCCAGAAATGAGAAATTTCAGTTAGGGGGATAGATTGATGTTGTTAACAGTAGGATTCTGAACAACACTGATGTACAGAGGGATCTTGGGGTTCAAGTCCATAGCTCCTTAAAAGTAGCCGCATATGTGGATAGGGTGGTAAAGAAGGCATATGACATGCTTGCCTTCTTGAGTACAAGAGACAGGATGTCATGTTGCAGCTTTATAAGACTTTGGTTAGGCCACACTTATAGTATGGCATTCAATTCTGGTTATCACTTTGCAGGAAGGATGTGGAGTCTTTGGAAAGGGTGTTGGATGCTACCTGGATTAGAGGGTATGAGCTATAACGAGAGACTTGAGAAAAATAGGGTTGTTTTCTCTGGAGCAGCAGAGGCTGAGGGGAAACTTGATAGAGGTCTGTAAAATTATGATAAGCATAGAAAGGGTTGACAGACAGAATCTTGTAGGTAAAAACAATGACTGCAATCTTGTTCCCAGAGTTGAAATGTTTAATACTCAGGGGATGCATTTATGGTGATGGCAGAAGTTCAAAGGAGATCAGAGGTAAATTCTTTACGCAGAGAGTTGTGAATGCATTGCCAGCGGTGGTGGTGGAAGCAGAGTCATTAGGGACATTTAAGCGACTGCTGGACATGACATGGACATGGCCAGCAGTGAATTGAGGGGTGCATCGGTTAGGTTATTTTATTTTAGATTAGGAATAATCCTGGGCACAACTTCGTGTGCCGAAGGGTCTGTTGTGTGCTGTACTTTTCTATGTTCTATGTGAAGGGCAAGCTTTTTTTTTTACACAGAGTGTGTTAGGAGTCTGGAACACACTGCCAGGGTGGTGATGAAGGCAGAAATGATAGGGGTTAAAACGGACTTTTAGATAAGCACATGAATACGCAAGGAATGGAGGCATATAGACTAAGGGCACGCAGAAGAGATTAGTTTCACTTGGCAACATGTTCAGCACAACATTGTGGGCCGGAGGACCTGTTCCTGTGCTGTACTCTTCTACAGCAAGGGTAATACACAGTGAATAACAATAGCATGGAATGCACTGCTTGGAAATGTGGTGCAGGAACATTCAATTGACGCATTCAACAGGGCACTGAATGATCATTTGGATAGAAATACTGTTCAAGGATAAGATGAAAATGTAGGAGATTGGCATTAAGTAATGATTCTTGTTTGAAGAATTGGTGCAGGCACTATAGACCAATGTCTCTTTCTGCATAATAACAATTTTGTGATCTTAACAAAAGCCTTCAGAAAACGCACTAAAGCTGCTTTCACCTGTCCCACCACTATCTATGTAGGAACTATATAGACTCACAAATAACAAAAAATGATTTTCCTTTCATAAATTACATTTTCTTTGCAAATCATAATATATTTAGGCAAAGAACCCTGCTACCATGTAGCGAGAAGTAGAAAGAGGAGCAGGTTAGTAGAGAAATTGCTGAGAACGTGGAAGAACTAAAAATGACTGGTAAATGTCAACATAATTAACCCGTCATAAAATCATATCAATTCTGCAATCAGCAATGTATACCATTACACAATCATTTCATTACTCCAAACCTCTTGCACCCTTAACACATGCGAACTTAAAATCCTCCTGCTAACAGCAATTTGAAGGCTTTATTATTTAACACGAGAACACAAAGTCTCAGTCTCAAACAAATTGCTCTCTCATGGGCTGCTGCTGGAGCACTGATGCCAGAAGATTTTGTTAGATGCGTAAAACCTTGTACTCTCTGATACTGAGCTCTACTTAAAAAAGGCAATACTGAGCTGGAATCTGTTTATTTTAGCTTCTGGTCTCAGACAAGATTACACAATTAACAAAACTTTAGAACAACATGCTGTCACTACCCAGTAAAAGCAGCTTGTAATTAATTCACTCCAAAGTTGGTTAACAGAAGAAAATGCGAGGGGAACTAAAATTATACCACATCTGTAGTGAAGAGTAGCGGGTTGGCAGCAGCAAGAGGAACATTCTTGTCCAACATGTATTAGACAGGCTAAACCTTCCATGGGGTTAATTTAAAACATTAGCACAGCCACTTAATACAACACAGTATAAAAAATGTTATATTACATCAGGGTATGGGGTGACAATTACCAAGTCATAGCTGTAGGAGGACTACAAATCGGAACTGAACATCCAGGCATATTCAGTTTTTAGAGAGGATGAAAAGAAAAAGATGGTGAAGTAACATTGGTGGTTAAAGATGACATTAGTGCAATAGTGAGAAAGATATTTGCTCTAAGAAAGTGGAATTTGTCTGGATAGAGCTTAGAAACACCTTTGGGCAGAAACTGATATTGGGAGCTGTATACAGACCCCCAAAACTGATGTGGCAATATTGGAGAAGGCATTGAACAGGAAAATCAGAAGCAAGCAGTTAAAGTACAATTGTAATTATAAGCAACTCCAATTTGTATATACAGAAAAACCTCAATTATCCGAATGTTGGATTATCTGAAGGAGATCTCGAGGTCCCAATAGAAACATTACATCAAAGATGTGTTTCCAACACTGATCGTGTCTTTTGTTTACAGTGATTAAACAGGACCTCCTGACCTCTCTCCCTGCCTCACTTTCCCTGGAGTGCTACAGAGGGGGTGTACCCTAAGTTCCCCTTCCCCAAATAATCTCTCCAACATTGTCCTGTACAGGGTAAAGGTGGAACCTGTCAAAAAGTTGCAGTAAAAAGTTTGTGTGTGCATGCGCTATTTGGAGACTTATCTCACAAATGCAGCAACAACAACAGTCTTGCTGTTGGTGTCCAGTCCGGCTGCCTTGGAGGGGGGGCGCACACAGTGTAGAGGTGTTGGATGGGTTTGTGGGGGCAATGTTGGACGTGGTTGGGGGGGGGGCTGTTGGACGGGGTTGGTGTTGTGAGGCGGGGTGGCGGTGTTGTGGGGCAGGAGGAGGGGGCGGGGGTGGCAGCGTTGGGGGTGGAGGGGGTCAGTGTTGGACGAGGTTGGAGGGCAAGGGGCGGGCAGTGTTGGGCAGGGACAGGAGGGGGGTGTTGGGCAGAGGCAGAGGCTCCCGTGCGGTGTGCTGCAGCCTTGTCTCCCAATCGGGGAGCAGACTTTAAAAACTTCGAGCCCCAGAGGAAAGGCATTTAATCAATTAACTGAACAATCGATTATCCGAATGAAATAGTGCCCACCCATCTCGTTCCTCTGTAGATTGTGGAAATCAAATCAATAACAAAGCTGTAGAGGAGGAATTCCTGTGATGTAAATGAAATAGTTTTCTACATCAATATACTGAAGAACTAACTAGAGAACAGACCACCCTGGACAGGTTACTGTGTAATGAGCTGGGCACAATTGACAATCTAAATGTGGGTAGAGTGAACAAAATATGACGATTCTTCATGAAAGATGCAGTTTATTCTGCAACTAAAGTCTAAATCCTCTGAAACTAAAGAAAGAAAAGTAGGATGTTTTGAGAAATGAGCTGGCTGTTATCAATTGAGGAGCACTACTTTTACGGATTACAGTGGATAGGCAAGAGACAAAAAATACTTCAGGAGCTGGAATCCAAAGGTAGAAAGGCAGGAGGCTGGAAGAACACAGCAAGCCAGGCAGTATGAGGAGGGGGAGAAGTCGACGTTTCGGGTATAACCCTTCTTCAGGAATGGAGGTGGGGGTCGGGGGAGCTGCACGTTTGGTTGGATGAGTGTTATGGGTGGGGAGAGGGGCAGAATAGCGAGGTAGTGATAGCGATAGGTGAATACAGGTGGTAGGGACGACCTGTTTGGTCGATGGGAGGAATGAATCTGGTTGGTAGCGGCAACTATTTAAAAGAATGCATGGAGGAACTGTTCATTTCTGTCCAATACAAAAATAAAACATAAAAGGAGGCCTGACCACGGCTAACAAGGGAAATTAGGGATAGTCCTAGATCCAAGAAAGCAAACAAATTGACCAAAACAAATCAGCAGACCTGAGGATGAGGAGCAGTTTAATATTCAGCAAAGGAAGACATAGGGATTGATTAAGAGCGGCAATACAGAAATAGATTGCAAATGTTTCTGAAAGTACAAGAAGAGATAAAGATTTGTGAAGACAAGTACAGGCCCCTTACATTCAGAAACAGCAGGAGTGGAACAAAGAGATGGCAAACCAATTAAATACATATTTTGCTTCTATCTTCACAAAAGGAAGATACAAATAATTGCCCCAAAATGTTGAAAAACACAGGATACAGTGACAGGGAGGAACTGAATAAAAGCAGTATTAGCAGGCAATTGGTCTTGGGACAATTGATGGGATTAAAGGATGATAAATTCCCAAGACTCAATTTTCTGCATCCCACAGTATATAACAAAGTGGCCCTAGAAATAGTGGATGTATTGGTGGTCATCTTTCAAGATTCTGTAATCTCTAAAGCAGTTATTATGCGTTGGAGGGCAGTTAATATAATCCTATTATTTAACAAAGTTGGTGAGAAAACAGGAAATTATAGGCCAGTTAGCCTGACATCAGCAGTAAGGAAAATGTTAGAGCCCATTATAATAAATTTAGTAGTAGCAAATTTGATTTGATTTGATTTATTAATGTCACATGTAGCGAGATACAGTGAAAAGGTTTTGCATGCTTTTTGGACAAATCATACGTATTTCAGGTTACTAGAACAGATTGCAGAATCTAGTGTCAAAGCTACAGAGAAGGTGCAAAGGAAGATCAACTCTAATATACAAGAGGTCTGATCACAGCAGGGAGAAGCAGCTATTCTTGAATTTATTGATATGTGTTTTTCAACATTTGTATCTTCTGCCTAATGGAACGGGATGGAAGAGAGTATAAATAGGGTGAGAGGTGTCTTTGATTACTTAGGATGGTTTCCTGAGGCAGCAGGAAGTATAGACAAAGTCAATGGAAGGAAAGCTGATTTGCATGATGGATTGGACTGTGTTCACAACTCTCTATAATTTATTGCAGTCTTGAGCACAGCAGCTGCCATACCAAGCTGTGATGCAGCCGACAAGATGCTTTCTATAGTGTATATATAAAAATTGTTAAGTGTCATTGCGGTGTGGACATGCCAAATTTCCTGAGCCTTCTGAGGACAGTGACAGAATCAGATGAGTCAGCATGGATTTTCAAAAATAAATCATGCCTGAAAAATCTACTGGAATTTTTCAAGGACCTAATTAATAGAATTTACGAGGCAGTGCATTTGACGTGGTTTACTAATGGCAGGCAACATGGGGTTCCACAAAAATAAGTACTTCGACCTCAGCTATTCACAATATATTAATGATTTCGACAAGGGAACTAAATGCAATATCTTCATGTTTGTAGATAGCACAGAGTTGGGTAGGAGATTGAACTGTCAGGAGGATAGAGATGCTTCACTGTGATTTGAACAAGTGAGTGGGCAAATGCATAGCAGATGAAATATAATGTGGTTACATGTGAATAGTAAAACCAAGGCAGCAGATTACCATGTGAATGATGACAGATTGGGAAAGGAAGAAAGTGCAATGAGACTTGGGTGCGCTTGAACACCAGTTGCTGAAAGTAAGCATGCAGATGCAGCAGGTGGTGAAGAATGTAAATGATCTGTTGGCCTTGCTCGTGAGTGAATTAGAGTACAGAAGTAGGGATGTCCTACTGCAGTTATACAGGGCATTGGTGAAATCAAACCTGGAGTGTGGTGTGCAATTTTGATCTCTTTTTCTGAGGAAGGATGTTCTGGCTATAAAGGAAGTGCAACAAAGGTTTACTGGACTGATTTCTAGGGTGACAGGACTGACATATAAAGACAAACTAGATGAGTTAGGTCTCTATTCACAAGTTAGAAAAATGTAAAAGGACTAGACAAAGTACACACAGGAGGGATGTCCCCAATGACTAAGAACAACAAAACCCAGGGCTCACAATCTCATGATATAGGTAGGCTCCTTAGGAGAAAACGAGGAGAACTTTCTTCATCCTGAGGGTAGTGAACCAGAAAGTTGCTGAGGCTAAAACATTGAAGAACTTTTCAAGGAGGAATTAGACAGAGTTCTCAAGGCTACAGGGGGTCAAAGGGTATGGGCAGAAAGTTGGTACAGGTACTGGGCAGGATGAGCAGCCTTGACCTTATTTGAATAATGGAGCAAGCTCAAATGACCTTCTCCTACTCCTATTTTCAATGTTTTTGTAAAAGCAAGCTTCCGGAGATGATAACATTTTCTGACAAATGAAACTTAGCTTCACATTCAAAAAACCTGCAGGAAGTTTGAAACCTCAGTGGGATACACGCTGGCATCAGCTCACCTCATGCCCTTGAATACTGTCCAAGCCTGACAAAGAATCTGAAAAGGTGCTCCTTTTGGGAGTGTATCAAATTTGAAAAGCTGTAGACATTGTTGCAAAATTGGTAAAAGTGCTCTCTCTCTCTCTCTGTAAATCCATAAACCTGATATTGCACAGATTGTGCTGGAGGTGAGAGTGGTAGTGGCAGAGGAATGAGATACAAACGTTAATTGTTTCTGCCCGAGATGCTGAGTATTTCTAGCTGTTTCTGATTGTATTTCAAACTTGTGGCATTTTGCTTTTATAAAACTGTTCACTGTTGTCCTGTGTAAAACTTGAAATTGTCAGCCAACCAGACAGAACCTTATTTACAGATGTTGCTGTGGACATGCAACAAATGATTCTAAATCCATGCTCCTCACACATTTATTTGGATAATTCTACTCATTTCCCCATACCAAGACAATTAAGCTGACTGCCTATTTCTTTTATTCTTTGCAGGTGTGGTCAAATGAAATGGATTAGGACACTTGCAAAACTTATACCTCTTTTGGGAACTTTCTTATCTGAACAGACAGACAGAATTTTGATTTAATATAGTTAAAAAATCACATGACACCAGGTTATAGTGATAAAATATTGGGGTATCAATGGTTAAAAACCTCCATTTTGTAAATCTCAATTTTGCAATAATAATTTGCCTTAAGTTTAAAATGGCAGTCAGTGATGATGAAAACAAGAATTAAAGAATGCAGGGGACTCAGCATAACCTTGAAGATGTTCATCCTCAGGCTGAGCTGTCATCATTTCAATGACTAGAATATTGATAGCTGCTTTGCTTTATCTGCTTATATGCAAGAGAATGGCACCAGATGTAGTAACATCTAAATCAATAGCTTTGTTTTGACTTATGTGAACACCACTAGATGTATTGATTAACTACTTTTGAATTATGAGAACTTTATTAGAGATAGTAACATTAAATTTTGTGGGAATATGAAACATGTGAATTAGTCACACGAGGGCTATAAAATACACTGCCTTTCTGCTAGAAATCAAGGATCTATCAAGAGTTCATCCAGAGATAGCTTGATTGCTACTCTAGAATATAGACTATTGATCTCTCGCCAGCTTAATCAAAATAAAGTGTGTGTTGAAACTAAAATTCTTGTGTGGTCTGAGATTTTTTGATTCAACAATAGTTCAACAGCTTTATTTGTAAGCACAAGCTTTTTTTGGGGGGGGAGCGCAGGGGGCCTACCTGGGAAGGGGGGGGGGAAGAGAGGGTATGCGTGTAGGATAGTGTGTCTGAGTGCACCTGAGTGTGAGAATGTGCATGCACACGTGTTCAAACAAGACTTCTTTGCTGCACAGGACCTCCGACCAACACTATATACCAGATACATTGACAATATTTTCTTCCTCTGGACTACATAGCGATAACAACAAAGTTTCACCTCACCATCAGACTTACCATGGACTACTCCTTAAAATCAGTCTCATTCTTGGATAAGCACATCTTCATCAAGGACAGATGCCTCAGTACCTCACTCTATCGCAAGCCAACAGACATCCTCATGATGTTGCACCTCTCTACGTATTAAAAAAGCCATCCTCTATGGACAAGTCCTATGCATACCCAGGATCTGTTCAGATGAGGAGGAATATGCCGGACACCTGAAGGTGATGGACGTCCTCATGCGAACATGATACAATGCTCAACTCATCGATCGCCAATTCCAACGTGCCACAGCTAAAAACCGTAATAACTTTCTCAGGAGACAGACACATAATACGACCGATAGAGTACCCTTCATCGCCCAGTACTTCCCAGGAGTGGAGAAACTATGCAGAGTCACAAAGCAGAGGCTGATAGCCAAGTTCAGTACCCATGAGAATGGTCTCAGCTGTGATCTTGGGTTCATGTCACACTACAGGTGACCCCACCACATTATGCACACCCTCTCAAAACAAAAATACATACACACACACACACACACGTCTATGGTATGAATTTGCATCTGCAGATACATTCTATTCCAATCAAAAAGCACACAATCCATAGGCAGTCAACTCCATGTGATATTTTATAAATTCCTACTTTGGAAATAAAACTAGTCTTATTCAAGGTTGGGATACAGACAAACTTTAACCTCACACCTTTAGAGCATTGTCTGAGCTGAAAGGTCACTTTTTTAATTTAAGGTTTTAATCAGTATATTATCTCCACCAGGTTAATAGGCTTGAATATATTGATATTAAGAAAGTTAATGTGTTGGAAACTCTGGGAAGCATCAAGATAGGTAAGTCCCCAGGGCTAGACCAGATATATCCAAGTTACTACGGGAAGTGAGGAATGAGATTGCTGCGCCTCTGGCAATGATCTTTGCATCCTCACTCTCCACGGGAGTAGTACCAGGGAGTGAGGCAAATATTGTTCCTCTGTTCAAGACAGGGAAATAGGGAAATCCCTGGTAATTATAGACCAGTCAGCCTTACGCCTGTAGTAAGCAAGGTACTGAAAAGGATCTACTGATAGGATCTAGGAGTATTTGGAAAAACATATAGATTGATTCAAGTCAGCATGGCTTTGTGAGGGGCAGGTTATGCAATGGCATCCAGTTTTTTGTGGATGCGTAAAGACAGTTGACAAAGGTTGAGCAGTGGATGTAATGTATATGGATTTCAGTAAGGCATTTGATAAGGTTCCTCATGGTAGGATCACTCAGAAAGTTAGGAGGTATGAGATCAGGGAAATTTGTTAGTCCAGATACAGAATTGGCTAGCCAAAAGAAGACAGAGTGGTAGTGGATGGAAAATATTCTGCCTGGAGGTCAGTGATCAGTAGTGCCCCGCAGGGATTTATTCTTGTGCCTCTGCTCTTTGTAGTTTTTATAAATGGATTTGGATGAAGTGAAAGGGTGGGTTAGTAAGTTTGCCGATGACACAAAGATTGGTGGTATTGTAAGTGGTGTAAAGGGCTGTTGCAGGCTACAAGACATTGACAGGATGCAGAACTGGGCCAAAAAATGGCAGATGGAGTTTAACCTGGATAAACGCAAAGTGATTGATTTTGGAAGGTTGAACTTTAATGTTGCAGACAGGGTTAAAGACAGGATTCTTGGCAGTGTGGAGGAACAACAGCATCTTGGGATCCATGTACATGGATCCCTCAAAGTTTCCACCCAAATTGTTAGGGTGGTTAAAAAGGCATATGGTGTTTTGGCTTTCATTAACAGGGCGATTGAGTTTAAGAGCCACGAGGTTTTGCTGCAGCTCTATAAATCCTGGTTAGACTACCCTTGGAATATTGTGTTCACACATCCTTCGCATCATTATAGGAAGGATGTAGATGCTTTAGAGAGAGTACAGAGGAGATTTACCAGGATGCTGCCTAGACTGAAGGGTATGTCATATCAAGAAAGATTGAGTGAGGGCTTTTCTCACTGGAGAGAAGAAGGAAGAGAGGTGCACAAGGTAATAAGAGGCATAGATAGAGTAGATAGCCAGAGGCTTTTCCCCGGGGCAGAAATGGTTGTCATGATGGGTCATAATTTTAAGGCGATTGGAGGAAGTTATTAGGGAGATGTCAGAGGTAGGTTCTTTATGCAGAGAGTGGTGGATGTGTGGAATGCACTACGGGCAGTGGTTGTACAGTCACAGACATTACGGATATTTAAGCGATTACTGGACAAGCACATAGATGGCAGGTTGTAAGTTATGTTGATCTTAAATAAAGGTAAATGCTTGGCACAACATCATGGGCCAAAGTGCCTGTACTGTGCTGTACTGTTCTATGTTCTATCTTGGCACAGTGACTTGAAAGAAATTTTGGGATTTACATAATCAAATTGAAACTTGCATCGCCATTTTAAGTAAGCTAGCTCACTGAGCTTGAAGATTTGTTTTCAGATGTTTCGTCACCATACTAGGTAACATCATCAGTTAGTGTCTCAGGTGAAGCGCTGCTGTTATGTCCTTCCTCTCTATTTATAGGTCTTGGTTTCTTAAGGTGGGTGATGTCATTTCCAGTTTTTTTTTCTTTTCAAGGTAAGGTAGATAGGGTCTAAATTGATGTGTTTATTGATGAAGTTCTGGTTAGAATGCCATGCCTCTTAAAATTCTTGTACATGTCTTTGTTTCACCTTTCCTAGGATGTGTGTGTTGTCCCAGTCAAAGTGGTGTCCTTCTTTGTCTGTACATATGGAAACTAGTGATAGTGGGTTGCATCTTTTGGTGGCCAGTTGATGTTCACGTATCCTGGTGGCAAGTTTCCTGCTTGCTTGTCTGATGTAGTGTTTTTTAATAGTCCTTGCATGGTATCTTGTAAATTATGTTAATTTTGCTGGTGGTATCTAATGGATCATTTAGGTGGATTAGTCGCTGTTTAAGTGTGTTGGTAGATTTGTGGGCTACCATGATGCCAAAGAGTCTGAGTGGTCTGGAAGTAATTTCTATTAGGTCTTTGATGTAATGTATGTGGCTCTAGGTTTTGGTTGCATTGTGACTGCTTGTTTGGATTTGTTTCTGAGGAATCAGCAAATTGTGTTTATTGGGTACCCGTTTTTCTTGAAAATATTGAGAGATATTTTTCTCCCGCTTTTTGTAGTTCTTGGGTGCTGCAGTGTGATTAACTCATTGAAATAATGTCTGGACTAGGGCATGGAGTAGACATGGCGGAAGAAGAGCTCCATATCATGGTGGGCCCAGAATTTGTTGAAATGGGGACTGACATTTATGTAGTCCTTTCCTGAGGACAGACCGTTCAGCCTTAGAGTTCAAGATGAGGGGGGATCTATGGCAAGGCTCAAGATGAGGTTTTGGGGGTGGGGAAGGGAGTTCCTCAGGGGGAATGATGGAGGGGAGAAGGGGAAGGGTGATGGCATGTGGTGGGTGAGGGTTGGATATGGTGTGGTGAGGGGTTGGGGGGGGGGGGGGGAAAGAGTGGGTGTGATAGAGAAAGGAGATTGGGAGGGAGATGTGCTGGGGAGTTGGGTGGGAAAGAGGTGTATTGTGAGATGGTTGGGTAAGGAGGTAGAGCTGGTGTGCTAGCTGGCTGCCTGCAGGTAGGTAATAGGACTCAGGGGTGAGCCTGGGAAATATAGTCAAAGTTTTGATTGCAGAGTGGGTGGAGGCAGAAGCTGGAGGGAAGTCAAAGCTGGTCAGAGTGTTTAATTTTTTTTATTTCAAAAATATACTTTATTCATAAAATACTTTGATGGTCTGCACAGTTGGACATGCCATAGATACGTAAACATTCCATTTCTTTGCATACCGGAAACAGAGTAATCATTCCTATTTACAGGTCCGTACGATTACATTTTTAGCTGAGGTGTCAGCAGAGCCCAAATGACTGCGTGGGCCCCCTGTTCTTCTTTAGGCAGCAGACGTTACACAGTGGTCTTTCCCCACCGCGCCTTGGCGGCAGCTGCCCCAAGCGTCAGCGTGTCCCTCAACACGTAGTCCTGGACCTTGGAATGTGCCAGTCTGCAACACTCAGTCGGGGTTAACTCCTTCAGCTGGAAGATCAACAGGTTTCGGACCGCCCATAAGCGTCCTTCACCGAGTTGATGATCCTCCAGGCACAGTTGATGTTCATCTCGGTGTGCATCCCGGGGAACAGGCCGTAGAGCACAGAGTCCCGTGTCACAGCGTTGCTCAGGACGAACCTCGACAAACATCACTGCATTTCTCTCCAGATTTCTTCTGCGTAGGCACATTCCAGAAGGAGGTGTGTGACAGTCTCGTCCCCCCCCCCCGCAGCCACTTCGAATGCAGTGTGCGGTGCGGCTGAGAGTCCGGGCATGCATAAAGGATCTCACAGGCAGAGCCCTTCTCACCACCAGCCAAGCCATATCTTGGTGCTTGTTGGAAAGTTCTGGCGATGAGGCATTCTGCCAAATGGCTTTGACAGTCTGCTCAGGGAACCGCTCGATAGGATCCGCCCTCTCCTTTTCCCGAAGGGTCTCAAGGACACTACGTGCTGACCACTTCCTGATGGACTTGTGGTCAAAGGTGTTTTTCTTCATAAACTTCTCCACGAAGGACAGGTGATACGGAACGGTCCAACTACTCGAAGCGTTCCGCGGCAGCGAGGCCAGGCCCATCCTTCGTAACACCGGGGACAGGTAGAACCTCAGTACATAGTGACACTTGGTGTTTGCATACTGGGGATCCACGCACAGCTTGATGCAGCCACACACAAAAGGTGGTCATCAGGGTGAGGGTGGCATTGGGTGTATGTTTTCCCCCGTTGCCCAGATCTTTGTACAGCGAGTTCCTTCGGACCTGGTCCATCTTTGACCTCCATATAAACTGGAAGATGGCCCGGGTGACTGCAGCGGCACAGGTTCTGGGAATAGGCCAGACCTGTGCCACGCATAATAGCAATGACAGTGCCTCACACCTGATGACCAGGTTTTTTCCCGCGATGGAGAGCGTCCGTAGCTCCCATCTGCCCAGTTTCTGCCTCACTTTGCTGATACGCTCCTCCCAAGACTTGGCGCACGCCCCAGCCCCCCCGAACCAAATACCCAGCACCTTCAGGTGGTCGGTCCTGACGGTGAAGGGGATCGAGGATTGGTCGGCCCAGTTCCCGAAGAGCATGGCCTCGCTCTTGCCTCTGTTTACCTTGGCCCCCGAGGCCCGTTCGAACTGGTCACACATGCACATGAGTCTGCGCACGGACAGCGGATCAGAGCAGAAAACGGCGACGTCATCCATGTACAGGGAGGCCTTAACCTGCAGGCCCCCGCTGCCAGGAATAGTCACCCCTCTCAGGCTCGCATCCTTCCTGATGGACTCGGCAAATGGCTCTATACAGCACACAAACAAGGCAAGAGAGAGAGGGCAGCCCTGCCTGACTCCAGTGTTTAGTGGGCAGAATCCAGGGCAGCATTGCCAGAGATGTAGTGATGGCAAATGTTAAACTAACTGGCCATCTCTATCTACTTATTTTAGTAAGCAAGCCATCAGGGATCTTATCAGTCTTCAGCCCCATTAAGCATACTAGTTATTTTCTCTGACTAGAGAAAATGGAGTCAGATGTCTACATCACATTAAGTCTGCTTTAGCCCATTAAGTTTGCACCAGTGAAAAACAACCATCAAACTATTCTAATTCCACTTTCCAGCACTTGGCCCATAGCCTTGTATGCCTTGGCACTGCAAGCATTTATCTAAATACTTCCAAATGACATGGGGGTTTCTGCCTCTACCACTTTTACAAGCAGTGAATTCCCAATTCCAAAGACAAGTTGTATTTCTTTCCCCACTACTGCCACCTTAGACCCTTGATTATTTAGATTTTTTTTTGGAATGCTACTGTCTTCCATCCTGATGAATAACACAAAGGATTTATTCAACTCTTCTGCCATTTCCTGGTTCTTCATTTTCCCATCTTCAATCTCCAAGCAGCCAATGTTATCCTTTGACCACTCACTTCTTTATTTATTTAAAAAAACTTTCATTGTCCATCTTCATAATACTTGCAAGATTACCTGCAACATTTAATTTCATCCTCTCCATTTTGATCATCTTTCATTAGTCCTTAGATCTTTGCAGTCATCTAGCTTATTATTAATCTTTGCCACATTGAATGAGAAAAAAAAAAACATGCAATTGGATGCTATCCTTAACTTCTTCGGTTTACCATAGTTGGCTTATGCCCTTCCCAGAATCCTTCTTCCTCACTGAAATATATCTTTGTTGTGTGTCATGAATTGTTTTCTTAAACATATGCCATTTTTTCTCAATCATCTTTACTGCTAAACATCTTTCCAAGTTCACTGCAACTAACCTGAATTTCATTCTTCCTAAATTGTTTTAGCATAGTTCTACTATATTGTGACCACTTTTTTCTATGGATCTTTTATTTTAGAGATAGATTTAATAAATCTCATTATACTTTACCAAGTCCAAAACATCCGGTTCCCTGATTGGATCCACGCATTGATCTAGGAAACTGCCCAAATGCTCTCTATGAATTTTTCCATATGGCAACCTGTGGCAAACTGACTACCCCAATCCAAATGAAGATTTATCTCAATGATTAAATGTACTGCCATTCCATATGCCCTCATTATCTCTTGATTTGTTCTCTCTCCAATAGTATAGATTAGATTAGATTAGATTACTTTCAGTGTGGAAACAGGCCCTTTGACCCAACAAGTCCACACAACCCTCCAAAGAGCAACCCTCCAAAGAGACCCATTCCTCTACATTTACCCCTACACCTAACACTACGGGCAATTTAGCATGGCCAATTCACCTAACCTGCACATTTTTGGACGGTGGGAGGAAACCGGAGCACCCAGAGGAAACCCACACAAACACGGGGAGAATGTGCAAACTCCACACAGACAGTTACCTGAGGCAGGAATTGAACTCAGGTCTCTGGTGCTGTGAGGCAGCAGTGCTAACCACTATGCCTTCATGCCGCCTAAACTGTTAGGGGGCCTACAGACTACAAAATAGATGAACTCAGAACTAAATTTACCTTCCAGAGAGAACTGAGAGACTTAACAAGGATTGGTGAATATTTCTAGTTAGGTATTCGGTTTGTGTTTAGATCTGTCACCTTGCTCTTCTGTCTCATCTTGTTTAAAACTTGTTAAGCATAAGATTTTTGTATATTAAAATAATTACAAATACCAAGAAGGAAGTGTAAAGACAAGTAATTCTAGAGTACAGAGGAATCTCAATTATCCGAATATCAATGATCTGAATTTCGGATCATCTGAACAAAATCAAGGTACCATAAAGACATTACATCAAAGAGGTACGTGTATTCAGATTAGCTGTACGGAAGAATATGTGAAAACGCTGGTAAAAACATAGAAACACAAGCACTTAAAGCAACAGCAATTGGATTTTTTCTAACGTAAGAGTTAGTTTCACAGCCCTTTGCAAAAGTGCTTTATTGCCGTCACTTTAAACAGGGCATTCATGAAAAAATTGGCAGAGAAAGTAAACACATGAGCCAGGTGGTGCTCCTGTCTTTCTATCATGACACTGAGTTCAGCGGAAACTGACAAATATTCTTGTGATTGTGGAAGCTGTTTGGGACCTTGCTTAATGTTGGAATTTCATATATACATATATGTGTGTGATGGTAAGGGTTTAGTCCTTCTCCGTTTAACCTGCAATACACAGAATGTAAAGATTAGTCTGTTTAAATAGCAGACTCATCAAAATTATAGATTTAAACAAACTCTCCGGTAGAGCAGTGTTAGATCAGCATGGTTTCCCTTGTTTAAGGTCAAATCACCTAACCAAATAATCAATTATCTGAATGAAATAGTGCCCGCCCATCTCACTTGGATAATCGAGGTTCCTTTGTAATTGATTAATTAAATCAAACATAAAGAAGAACGGGTGATGTGTGCTGCTGCACGTGGGACACTGTGATAAAGAAGGAAGGCATCTACAGTTCAAGACATTTTGGATCAGAGTTGAGCTGGACTTTAAGCTACAGACATTACATCACATCAAGTTATTTGGACCCTTTCTTCCAGCAGACAGTCAAACACATTGGGTGAGGCAGGAATGGAGACCGTTTGTCTAGCATTAGAGGAGCTCTCAGCCAGTAATTGTTCAAATGCTTACGCGATTCTTGCAAGCTGTGTGGATGAGAGTTGGGTCTGCAGAGAGAATGAGTAATCTGACCATGGCACTGTGGTACAGGGACCCATTCAAGCAGGAAAATGAAATAGGAATGTAGAAAACAGTGTAATTGGCAGGCCAGATACTGTCTCTGTAACTGCAATCAGGAGTTCTGAATGATGGGCTATGTATGTGGGAAATCATGTCTCACGAACTTGATGATTGAGTTTTAAGGAGAAATAAAACCGAGGATTGAGGGCAGAGTTGTAGATGTGATCTATATGGACTTCGGTAAGGCATTTGACAAGGTTCCCCATGGGAGATTGATTAGCAAGGTTGGATCGCATGGAATACAGGGAGAACTAGTCATTTGGACACAGAAATTGTTTGAAGGTAGAAGTCGGATGGTGGTGGTGGAGGATTGCTTTTCAGACTGTAGGCCTGTGACCAGTGCTGTGTCACCAGGAACGGTGCTGGGTTCACTACTTTTCTTTTATGTAAATGATTTGGATGTAACATGGGGGTTATGGTTAGTAAGTTTGCAGACAATACCAAAATTAGAGGTGCAGTGGACAGGGAAGAAGATTACCTCTGAGTACAACAGGATGTTGATCAGATTGGCAAATGGACTGAGGAATGGCAGATGGAGTTTAATTTAGATAAATGCAAAGTGCCACATTTTGGAAAAACTAATAAGAGCAGGACTTAAACTTAATGGTAAGGTCCTGTGGAGTGTTGCTGAGCAAAGTTACCTTGGAGAGCAGGTTTATAATTCCTTGAAAGTGGAGTCGCAGGTAGATAGGATAGTGAAGAAGGCATTTGTTATGCTTTTCTTTATTGGTCAATCATTGAGTATAGCAGTTGGGAGGTCATGTTGTGGCCATACAGGACATTGGAGTAGAGTGTGGTGCTGGAAAAGCACAGCAGGTCAGGCAGCATTCGAGGAGCAGGAGAATAGACGGTTCAGGCGAAAGCCTTTCAGGAAGAATTCCCTTCATTCCTGAAGAAGGGCTTATGCCCGAAACATCGATTCTCCTGCTCCTCGGATGCTGCCTGGCCTGCTGTGTTTTTCCAGCACCACATTTTTCAACTCTGGTACTCCAGCATCTGCAGTCCTCACTTTCTCCTTCCCTACATTTCTGCCATGCTTTTCCAGCACCACATACTCAACTCTAATCTCCAGCATCTGTAGTCCTCACTTTCACCCTGTATTGGAAACTGGTTAGGCCACTTTTGGAATTTTGCGTGCAATTCCAGTTGTCTTCCTATCGGAAGAATGTTGTGAAACCTAAAAGGGTTCAAGAGATTTACAAGGATGTTGCCAGGGTTGGGGGATTTGAGCTGTAGGGAGAGACTGAAGAGGCTGGAACTGTTTTCCTTGGAGTGTTGGAGGCTGAGGGGTGACCTTAGAGGTTTATAAAATCATGGGAGACACGAATAGGATATATAGACAAGGTCTTTTCCCTAGGTGGTGAAGTCCAGAACTGGAGGGTATAGGTTTAGGTTGAAGAGGAGAAAGATATAAAAGGAACCGAAGGGGCAACCTTTTCACACAGAGGGTGGTGTGTGTGTATGGAATGAGCTTCCACAGGAAGTGGTGGAGGCTGGCACAATTACAACATTGAAAAGGCATCTGGATGGATATATGAATAGGAAGGGTTTAGAAGGATATGAGCCAAGTGCTGGCAAATGGGACTAGATTGGGTTGGGATATCTGGTCGGCGTGAACAGGTTGGACCGAAGGGTCTGTTTCCGTGCTGTACATCTCGATGACTGACTCTAAATAGAGTCAGAAGTGGGAAGTATGGTAAAAAGGCAACTTTAATACATCATTACTTAACTGTGTGTCATATTTGTAGCAAAATAAACTAATTAATAGCACACATACAAGTCGATGGGTATGAACTTATGGCCATTTCGCAAACATGGTAACAAGGAGATCAAAGCTGGGAACTAAATCTTCAGGGGTACATTATCTCTGAAAGGGCAGGAAGGAAAGGATGTCTGGATAGCTTAATTAGTGAGAGTTAAAATAAGTTCAGCAGCAAGAAATTATTTTGAATTATAAGATGTACTTTCCACATGGATGGAGGTTAAGAAATTACAAAGGAGTGATGATAATGGGAGGATTTGACTTGATTTATTGTTATTACAATTGCCTAAGTATCATGAAAAGCTTTGATTTAGGTGCAGTATAGGGAGGTCACAACATACAAGGATATACAGATCATAGGGTGTTTCGACAAAGCGAGGCATACAAGGTTATGGCTGCACTGGAGTTGCACAAAAGCAAGATAAAATTTAGAATTGAAATTAGAGACGTCCATTAAGCAGTCTGATAACAGCGGGCAAGATAATGTTCTTGAGCCTGTTGCCACCTGAGTTTAAGCTTCGGGATCTTCTGCCTGGTGGAAGAGGTTGGAAGAGAGTATAAAATTAAAGTGGGAGGGGTCTTTGGCTGCCTTTCCACAGCAATGAAAAGTGTAGATGGAGTCCAGGTTAACTTGCGTGATGATCTAGGATGTGATCACACCTTTCTGTGGTTTCTTATGTTCCTGAGCAGAGCAGTTGTTGTACCAAGTAGTGATGTACCCAGATAGAATGTTTTCTATAGTGCATCTATAAAGGTTAGTGAGGGTCCTTATGGACATGCTGAATTTCCTAAGCCTCCTGAGGAAGAAGAGGCATTGGTGTGCCTTCTTGACTGTCACATCCACACGGGAGGACCAGAGCAGAATGTTTGTTGGTGACCATCACTCCCAAGGACTTGACCCTTGACCCTCTCCGTCTCCGCTCCACTGATGCAGATGGGGGTGTGTTCTCCTTTCTTCCTGAAGTCATTGATCAATTCTTTAATTTTGCTGACACTATGGGAGAGATTGTTATCTTTATACCACAACATCAAGCATTCTATCTCCTTGTATTATGACTTGTCATTGTTTGATATTCAGCCTACAGAGGTGGAGTTGTCTGCACACTTTGATGGCTTGTAACAAAATTTGGCCACACAGTCATGAATGCACAGCAGGGGATGGATCTTTGTGGGGCAATGGTTTTGAGGATTATTGCGGAGGAGATGCTGTTGTCTATCTTCACTGATTGCCATCCATGGCTCAGGAAGCTGAGGATCCAGTTGCAGAGAGCAGAGCTGAGACATAGGTGTCTGAGTTTGGAGATTAGTTTGGTTTGACTTATAGCTTGGTGAAGGCAGAACTGCAGTTGATAAGTAGAAGCTTGATGTAGGTATCCTTACTATCCAGATGCTCCAGGCTTGAGTTGATGTGAGCCATGACTAATCTCTCTGAAGTATTTCATAATTATGGAGGTCAGAGCCACTGGGCAGTAATTGTTGTGGCATGTTACATGTGTTGTCTTTGGTACTGGAATGATGGTGGTCTTCTTGAAGCAGGTGGGGACTTCAGATTGTAGCAAGGAGAGGTTAAAGATGTCAGCCAATACTGTTGCTAGTTTGTCCACGCAGGATCTGAGTGCATGGCTGACTCAAACGAGGTTCCCAGTCATTTTCCTCAGGTTCACTCGTAAGCCAATCAGTTGTCTATAGCAGTGATTGAAGGAACAAGTACATCCAGAGCTGTCAGAGCCGAGACACCATTCCACTGGAATTCTGCTCGAATTGAGCACACCAGGGAAGGATGTGTTTTTGTCTCCTATTTTGTCATGCTTAATTTTGTATATTATTTTGTGTAGGCCTTGCCACATGTAGTTAGTTTGGGCCTTTAACTTAATCCGGTAATACCTCTTGGCATCTCTAATGGCTGTGCAGAGGTCATGTCTCTATTTCCTGTAAAGTTCTGAATTATCCAACACGAATGTCACTTGCATGGTCTTCAGGAGGCAATGGATTCTGAGACATCGACTCTCCTGCTCCTCAGTTGCTGCCTGACCTGCTGTGCTTTTCCAGCGCCACACTTTTTGATCTCAGCATCTGCAGTCCTCACTTCCTCCCAATGGATTTCCCAGTTCTTCCAAGGTCTCCAGTTGGGAAACATGTGGATTGACTTCTCTTGGCATGGAGTCCTGTATACACTTGCTAATGAAGTCTGTGATGGTGGTGGAGTACTCGTCGAGGTCATCAGCTGAATTCCTGAATATGGTCCAGTCCACTGATTCCAAGCAGTTACTGAGAATCTCTTCTGCTGCCTCAAACTGGCATCATATTACTTTCTGTACTGGGTCTTCCTGTTTCAACCTCTGCTTGTAGGCTGGGAGGAGGAACACAGTGTTCTGATCTGATTTTCTAAAGTGTGGACGGGATATGAATCAGTAGGCATCTTTGGTTGTGCAGCAATGGTCAAAGGATGTTCGACCCCCTGGTATGGCAGGAGACGTGTTGATGGCATTTTGGTAGCACTCTCTTGAAGTTGGCCTGGTTGAAGTCACCAGCCACTATGAATAAGGCCTTGGAGAATTTAGTCTCCAGTGCACTAGTAACGGTGCAAGTTTCATCCAGAGCATTCTTCACTTCACCTTCGGTAATATGTAGACTGCTGTCAGGGTGGCGGGGGTAAACTTACGTGGCAGATAGCAGGGATGACGTTTCACTAAGATATTCTAGGTCTGGGAAGCAGGAACTCGCGAGTTGTGTCTGAGCACCTGGTAGTGTTGATTAGGAGGCAGACTCTAATGCCCCTTGCCTTACCCGAAGACACTGCAGTCCATGTGATGTCTGGAGAAACCTTCAGCTTGCAAGGCACAGTCAGGTGTAGAAGGAGTGAGCCATATCTCTCCTAGCAGAGTGCGCAGCAGTCTCGCAGATTTGGATGTGGGTTTGCTCGCTGAGCTGGAAGGTTCATTTCCAGACATTTTGTTACCCTACTAGGTAACAACTTCAGTGGGCCTCAGATGAAGCAATGCTGAAAATTCTTGCTTTCTATTTGTTTGGGTTGGCGATGTCACTTCCTGTGGTGACATCACTTCCAGTTCTCTTTCTCAGGGGTGGTAGATGGGGTCTAACACGGTTGGAATGCCATGCTTCTAGGAATTCTCGTGCGTGTCTTTGTTTGGCTTATCCTAGAATGGGTGTGTTGTCCCAGTCGAAGTGGTGTCCTTCCTCATCCGTAAGTGAGGATACTAGTGAGAGGGTCATGTCTTTTTGTGGCTAGTTGGTGTTCATGTATCCTGGTGGCTAGTTTTCTGCCTGTTTGTCCAATGTAGTGTTTGTTACGGTCCTTGCACAGTATTTTGTAAATGATGTTAGTTTTGCTCATTGTCTGTATAGGATCCTTCAAGTTCATTAGCTGCTGTTTTAGTGTGTTGGTGGGTTTATGGGCTACCATGATGCCAAGGGGTCTGAGTAGTCTGGCAGTTATCAGACCAGATGCATTTAAAAGGCATCTGGATGGGTACATGAATAGGAAGGGTTTAGAGGGATATCAGCCAAGCACTGGCAAATGGGACTAGATTAATTTAGGCTATCTGGCCAGCACGGATGAGTCAGACTAAAGGGTCTGTTTCCATGATGTACATCTGTGATTCTATGGCCCTTAGCCTTGTATGCTTTGGCAACACAAGAGGACATCTAAATATTTCTGAAACGTGGTGAGATCTACCTCTACCACTCTTATAGGCAATGAGTTGTAGATTCCCACAAGCCTCTGGGTTAAATTGTTTTTCCTCATATCCTCTGACTCCCCTAGCCCTTACCTTTAATCTCTGCCCTGATCATGGATCCTGCCAAAGGAAAAGGTTTTTTCCTCTCTTCCCTCTATATGCCCATTCTCTTCTACATCTCGATTATGCCCCCCCCCCCCCCCCCCCCCCCCTCATTTTCCTCTGTTCTCAGGAAAATAGTCCTATCTATCCAATCCCTTTCATAACTAAAGCTCCCTAGCCCAGGCAACATCCTGGCAAATCTCCTCTGGACCATCTCCAGTGTAATCACATCCCTCCTTTAATGTGGATTCCAGAATTGCACAGAACACTCTAGCTGTGGTCTAACCAATGTTTTATACAGTTCCAGCATAACCTCCCTAGTCTTTAACTCTATGCCTCAGATAATAAAGGCAAGTTGGTTGTGGTTCAGCAGTAACGTCTCTAGTCCCAGATTCAAAGCAAAAGAGAAAATGCTGGAAAATCTCAGCAGGTCTGGCAGCATCTGTAAAGAGAGAAAAGAGCTGATGTTTCAAGTCTAACTGACCCTTTGTCAAAGCTTTTGTCCCAGATTCAAATTCCATCTGCTCCAGACATGTGTAATAACATTTCTAAACAGGTGAATTCATAAACAAACTCCCATATGCCGCCTTACTCACTTTATCTACCAGTCTCACTACCTTAAGGGACTGTTAACATGCACAACAAGGTCCTACCCATGCATCAGGTATTCAACTACCTTGTTTGTCCTGTCCAAGTGCATCTTCTCACATTTACAGAATATTGAACATTACAGTGCAGTATAGGCCCTTTATGTTGCAGCGACCTATGGAACCAATTTCGGTTTCATCCATATGTCTATCCAATGACAATTTAAATGCCCTTGAAGTTTGCAAGTCTACTACTGTTGCAGGCAGGGTGTTCTACTCCCCTACTACTGAATAAAGAAACTACCTCTGACATCTGTCCTATATCTATCACCCCTCAATTTAAAGCCATGTCCTCTTGTACTAGCCATCACCATTCAAGGAAAAAGGCTCTCACTGTCCACCCTATCTAACTCTGTGATTACTCCATGTATCTCAAATAAGTTACCTCTCAACCTTCTTCGCTTCAATGAAAACAGCCTCAAGTCCCTCAGACCTTCCTCATTAGATCTTCCCTCCATATCAGATGATAACCTGGTAAATCTCTTCTGAACCCTTTCCATAATTTATCTGGATTGAATTTGATTTTCCATTGATCAGTCCATCTGACCAGCTGGTCAATATTCTCCTGTAATCTAAGGCTACCCTCCTCATTTACCACCATACTGTTTACCACTCAACTAATCTTTGAGTCATCTACAAACCAACTGACTAACCTCCTTACATTCAAATTTAAATCATTTATATATAAACAAAAGCAGCACGGGTCCCAACACTGACCCTTACAATACCCCAATGGGCACAGGCTTCCACCTCAAAAAAGCCCTCTGCTTCCTGCCAGTCACCCAAATTTCCTTTGATCCCACAGAGTCTTATCTTTGCTATCAGTCTTCCCTGCAGGACCCTAGCAAAAGCTTTGCTGAAGTCCAAGTTGACTAAGTTGAATGCATTGCCCTCATCTACAAACCTGAAATATTCAGTCAAGTTGGTCAGACACTACCTCCTTTCAACAAAAATGATGCCGACTGTTGATAATTAATGCCTGCTTCTCCAAATGCAAGCTAATTCTGTCCCTCAGATTTGCTTCCAATAGTTTCCCACCACAGTGATAAAACTAACTGGTTTATCCCATGTTTCCTTAGAGTCAGTCATACAACATGGAAACAGACCCTTTGGTCCAACCAGTCCATGCTGAATATAATCCCAAACTAAACTAGTCCCACCTACCTGCTTCTGGCCCATATCCCTCCAAACTTTCCCATTCATGTACTTATCCAAATGCCTTTTATAATTATATATCCACATCCACCACTTCATCTGGAAGTTCATTCCACGCACGAACCACCCTCTGTGTAAAACTTTTGCCCCTCATGTCTTTTTTGTTTTACAACTCTCTCCTCTCGCCCCTAGTCTTGAAATCTCCCATCCTCAGGAAAAGACAACTACCACTAGCTCGGTACCTCTCACTATGTATGAAACTTCTGTCCAGCCTTTCTTTATAACTTAAACCTTTCATACCTCTTCTGAACCCCCTCTGGCTTAACAATATCCTTTCTGTAACTGGGCAACCAGAACTGGACACTATTCCATAAGAGACCTCACCAATGTCTTGGGCAATCTCAACATGACTCCCCAACTCCTATAGTCAAAGGACTGAGCAATGAAGGCATTCTTCAGTCCTCTGGAATCTTTCCTGTAACTAGACAGCAATCAAAATTATTGCCAGCATTTCTGATTAGTCCTTCCTTGCCTCGCACAACAGCCTGGTAAACATATCATACCAAGAGATTTATCTCATTTAACCCTACCTACCCTCTCAGAACATCTGCTAAGCTAATTTCTTTAATTATTACCTAGTTCTTTGACCAGATTGCAACACCCACATCATTGCTCTTAAGTGAATGCCAACACAAAAGATTCACAGACCCTTACCTATGTCCTCCAGCTCCACGCACAAATTATCATTTTAAAAAGCAGACTTGCCCTAGTTTATAACTTTGATTTCAGGCCTATTCTTGTCCTTTCCCACAACTACCTGGAATCTAAAGGAATTATGGTCACTGTCTGCAAAATGTTCTCCCACCGCTATTTCAACTACTTGCCTCGTTCGTTACATAAAATTAAGTCCAGGACAGCCCCCTCTCTTATAAGGCCTTTAATATACGGCTTTTAAAAGCTCTCCTGGATGCACTTTAAGAATTCTGTTTACTAAAAATCTTTAATACTATTATTATCACAGTTAATGGAGAGGAAGTTGAAATCCCTCCCTATAACTACCCCATTATAACAAAGAACAAAAGAGAAGTACAGCACAAGAACAGGCCCTTTGGCCCTCCAAGCCTGTGCCAATCATCATATCCTAACTAAACTAAAAAAAACCTTCTGCCCTTATTCAGACTGTATCCCTCTATTCCCTCCCTATTCATGTAACCATCCAGATGTCTCTCAAATGTTGCCAATGTGCCTGTTTTCACCACCTCATCTGGCAGCGTATTCCACGCTCTGTGGAAAAACGTCCCTCGCCCATCTCCCTTATACTTTCCCCTTCTCACCTTGAACTTGTGCCCCCTTGTAATTGAAACTTCAAACCTGAGGAAAAAGCCTCTGACTATCCACCCTATTTATGCCTCTCATAATTTTGTAGATCTCTATCAGGGCTCCTCTCAGCCACAGTCTTTCCAGTGAAAACAGTCCTAGACTTTTCAACCTTTCTTCATAGCCAATACCCTTTCTCTGCACTCTCCTGAAGCTTCTATGCCCTTCTAGTAGGGTGGTGACCAAAACTGCACACAATACTCCAAATGCGGCCAAACTAGTGTTTTACATAGCTACAACACAGTTCGCCAACTCTTCTATTCCATGCCCCGGCCAATGAAGGCAAGCATGCCATAATGTCCTCTTAATCATCTTGTCCATCTGTGTTGCCACTTTTAGGGAACTGTGGACCTGCACGCCCAGATCTGTCTGTGTGTTAATGTTCCTGCCATTTACTGTATAATTCACAACTAAACTTTATCCTCCAAAATGCATTTCCTCACTTTTATCTGTATTAAATTCTATCTGCTCTTTCTGTGCACAAGTCACCTATCTATATCTTGTTGTATCCTTTCACAATCATTCGCACTATCAACAACTCTACCAACCTTCATGTTACCTGCAAATTTACTAATCCACCATCCATATCTTCCTCCAAATAATTTAAATATACTGCAAACAGATGACCTAGGATTGATCTCTGTGGAACACTATTAGCTATGGGTCTCCATTCTGAAAAATACCCTTCCAACTCTACCCTCTGTCTTCAACAACCAAACCAGTTTTGTATCCACCTAGCCAGCCTACTCCAAATCCCATGTGATTTCGGTTTTTGTATCAATCTGCCACGTTAGACTTTGTTAAATGCTTAAAACTCCATATAAACTACATCCACAGCCCTTCCCTCAATTATCTTTGTCAACTCTTCAAAAAATTCAATCAGATTGATGAGACAAGACCTATTACTATTAGACTGCTCTGAAATTTGCATACATATCTGATCTTCCATTTCTTTCCGGCAGTTAGGAGGCCAATAGTACACTCCAAGTACAGCCAGCTTCACTGAGCCAGATGCATCCCTAGGCTTTCCCTGAGCTTCAACCTTGCTTTATTTTATGAATTAAATTTGGCAAAGGGACTTTTCAACTTCCTCTCAATTGGCTGCGCAGAATCATGGAGACTTTTTTCTAACCTCTTGCAGCTTCTCCAGCACAAAGCCAGCAATTTCCCATTTTCTCAACTTTCCATAATTTCTTCTGAGTTCTGACTTCTACTTTTAACTGCTAATTCCTAGACACAAGAAACTTTGCACCACATGAGGCGGTCATTTGGCCTTTGTGCCCATCTGGTCACAAGCATGACTACACTGATCCAAATACTAAAAGACTTTCTGATTCAACCTCCCGTTCAGGCAGTGACTTCAGATTCTCACCAACCTCAGTGAAATAAAATTCTCCTCCACTCTCCTCTTGGTCTTCAACTTCATCTTTAATCTATGCTCTCTAGGTATTGACCTCTCAACTAATGTAATGTAATGTGAAGAAGGGCTTATGCCCGAAACGTCGACTCTCCTGTTCCCTGCATGCTGCCTGACCTGCTGCGCTTTTCCAGCAACACATTTCCAGCTCTGATCTCCAGCATCTGCAGACCTCACTTTCTCCTAATGTAAAGGAAATGCCTTACTGTTGGGACCCTCAATCTTATAAACTTGTCTGATGCCTCTCAAACTTAGCCGCTCCAAAGAAAACAAGTCCAGCTTATCCAATCTTTCCTCTTAGCTCAGACCTTGCAGCATCCTAGCAATTTTCTTCTGCACCCTCTCTAGTGTAATCATGTCCTTGCTATGATGTGGTAACCAGAACTTTATACAGTACTCCAGTTACATCTAACCAGGACTTGAACCCTGGCTTCTGACCCAAAGGTAGGGACACTACTACCATGCCACAAGACTCTAAAGTTATAGCCATTATTTTGTACAGTCCCAGCATACAGCTATCCACCTCAGTAATTACCAACTTACTAATTTTTATGTCATCCATGAACTTCTTGCTGATACCACGAACATTTAAATCCAAATCATGAACATGCACCGCAAAGAGCAAGGGACACAGCAGCAAACACTGTGGAATCCTACTGGAACCAGACTTCCATCCACAGAAACATTCCTCTACCATCTCTGCTTCCTGCCTCAGCAAATTTGGATCCAAATGTGCAACTCTGCCTCAGTTCCCATGGGCTTTTACTTTCTTGCCCAATCTAGCAATGTCATAAAAACTATTGATGAAGTCTATGTAGACTATATCAATTACATTACCCTCATCAACACTCAAATATCTTCTCAAAACATTCAAAAAAGGTTTTTCAACACATTCTCTTAACAAATCCATGCTAACTATTCCCGATTAATCAGTATGTCACATGTTGAAAGAACAGTGCCCCACGTACCTCCAAATAAACCTGTTGGACTACAATCTGGTGTTGTGTGATTTTTAACTTTCAATTCTGAAACACAGAATACCATTCTAATAACTTGCCTATCACTGAGGCTACACTGACTGGCCTTCTCCATCCTGAAATTGTTCTAACAGAAGACAGCCATCCAAACTGCTTGTCCAACAATATCAGCAATCCAAAAATGAAATCTGCCTTCCCCTTCTCTCAAACATATTTCATTTGCTGAGAAGTCTTGTGACATATCCTGAAATGATTGAAAAAGTCATACAAATCTCATTTGAGAGCCCTTATGGTGCAGTGGCAGGACCCTACCTTTGAGCAATGTATAACATCTCTGAACAGGCTGATTAGAAAATATGTACAAATGTGCTTTTATTTTCTTTTAAATGTTAATGAACAGACATACATTTATATTATTTTTCATTTTTCTTTAGGAAAATTGTCCATCTTTCAGAATCTAATTAACATACTGAAACGGGCTGATTTAGCCCTGGGAATAATCATCAAGCTTAAATTCCAACTCTTTCCAAAATAGCATGAACACACTGACTGCTTTAGTAGAATAACTGGCCAAAAGAGTCATGGAAAATAGTACTATTATTCTACTGAACGGGTAAGTTATGTTTCATGCTTCACAGAGGATAAAGTTGCGGAACTCTATGTTGGCCACTGAGTACATTCTATTGGTCAGTTTCCATCATTCTACCAATGATAACTTACAATGAAACAGTGGCACCTGTTACTGCAGCAGGATTAACGTATTTATTCTCAAATTCACAGGATTTTTTTTGCGTCTCCGCTGCCCCCAAAAGAATAACAAACACACACATATTCTAATAACTGCCAAATATCATCCAAACTGCCCTGCTTGACACAGGAGCTAGTGAAGACTTCAGTAGCTTCCCAATAAGGCACGGTATGTTGGAATGTCTTTTTTAAAACTCATTTAAAGTTTTTGTAATTACACAAAATAAAACTAAACTTCTATAAAACGATAGTCTGAATATAACAAAATATTTATCAGGAACTCGTACACAATACATAAAACACAATAAGTTTATATCAAGAAGGTTTAATTAACTCGAAAACAAATCTCACATTCAATAAATTCAAAAAATGGATTCAAAGTCTGTCTGTCGGTATGGAATAGACATAGGTATGTGGACTGGTATCACGGATTGGAAAGTTTACATTAAACGCCATGAGCTGGTGTCGATAAAACATGGAGCTGGAGAAGCACAGTAGCTCAGACAGCATCCCGCTCCGCTGAAGCTGTTTAACCTGCTGTGCTTCTATAGCACCACATTTTATCGACTCTGACTTCCAGCAGCTGCGGTCCTTAATATCGCCAAACCATGAGCCGGTGACTCCTCTTAACGCTCAGCTAGGATTCTTGCATTAAATTTAAAACTAAATCGCTGCTAGAAATTTACAGACGATAATAATTTGGATGCCAACGGACCCAGCAACATTATATTAAAATCGTAAAACAAAATTGGTTTTGGCTCTGCTCGTCACAGTCACTCGAACTGAACTGAACTAAAAGAAATGCAGAGTTCCACAATGACTGAAGACGGAAAACTGAATCGAAAGAATTTCCAGCAAATTTCCAGACGTTTTCAATATCACTTGCCAAATGCAGGACTGCCCGAGCACCGCTCATCCGAAGACGTTTTAGAATGAAACGAAAAACCTGAGAATTGCAGACTAGCATGGTGGGCGGCCGGGTGATTGAAGAAATTAATTTAAAAAAACCTTGAGACAAAATGTTTCTCAGAATGACATTTAAAACTATTGTCAACTTATGCGGCTTTAAAAACGGTTTTAATGTGGCAAATACTCTGCTTTGATTACAAGTTCAAAGTTAATCCGAAATTGATTTTTTTTTAAATGATTAAGACTCTCGGAATTACAGAGGCTAAAGTAGTGCTAGTGGCAAGACAACAATTTAAACCAAAAGAAGTCCGCTCAGCACACCACACTTAAACTGATGTCAACTGTTGTGACTACTTTGCGTTAAAACTCGGCCCGTGAACATGAGGAGAAAATGCCTCTGACTAATCAATCACTGTCTGAAAATATCATTGAATTTTTAAAAAGCGGGGTACAACTCAAATTATTGCCCAATGAACCATATAACGTTCGTTAAAAATTAACAGAAAATGTTGTTCTTCCCGCTCATAGCTGTTTGGAAAATTAAATTACGCCTTTAAACTTTTTTTCTTAAACTCAATAATATAAACAGAATGCCCAGCCTTCTCCCTACCTCTTTGAGGTTCGACAACAAGAAGAATGATCATAAATGTGAAACAACTTGCCGCTGCGAACATATTTAGGTTTCTGTGCCGAAAGCAACAACTAATCCGGACTGCGTCTGCCACACTCTCTGCTCACAACCAACAGACGGTCTCAGGTAACCAAAGGAAGACTATCCACACGCACACACTTCAATAACCTCTCCGCTTCACAGGTCCCAGTCATCCAAAAGCCACTATCTCCCCCTTCCGGCTGACAGTGTAAACACCACGTCTCTTAATTCCACCCCCCGCCCCCAATCCTATCGATCAAATGTAATTATCCCGAAACCATAAAGATTCTTATAATGGACTTAATATGGAAGAAATAGGAGTTCTGTAATTCATAGGTACTAAAGCGAGAGTCGATTGAAGGGGGACAGTTTCCACGTAGAGGTCACTTCTGTGAGAAGGGAACTGATGGATTGCTCACACAGCATACCTGTATAATATAAGGTTTATTTTCATACGTATCAAAATTATGTTATATATAGTTATTGAGTTGTACAGCACGGATGCAGACCCATCGGTCCAACTCATCCATGCTGACCAGATATCCTAAATATATCCAGTCCCACTTAACAGCATTTGGCCAATATGCCTCTAAACCCTTCCTATTCATATACTCATCCAGATGTATTTTAAATTTTGTAATCGTACCAGACTCCTCCACTTCCTCTGCAGCTCATTCCATACACGCACCACCCTCTGTGTGAACAAGTTGCCCTTAGGTCCCTTTTAAATTGTTCTCCTCTCACCTTAAATCGATGGCCTGTAGTTTTGGAGTTCCCCACCCAAGGGAAAAAAAACTTTGTCTATTCACCCTATCCATGCCCCTCATGATTTTACAAACCTCTATAAGGTCAACCCTCAGCCTTTGACACTACAGGGAAAATAGCCCCAGCCTGTGCGGTCTCTCTCTATATCTCAAACCCTCCAATCCTGGCAACACCCTTATAAATCTTTTCTGAACACTTCCTACAGCAGGGAAACCAGAATTGCATGCAAAAATGACGTATGTTTAATTTCTGCCTGACTTCCTATATTCTCTCCTCAGAATCTTGTCCTTTTCTCTTGCTAGGTCTTTAGTTTTAGACCTCCTGCTGTCCCTCTCCCCTTTTAGAATATTCTGTAACCTCTCCAAGACATCCTTGATCCTGCCATGAGAGAGGCAACACACCATTCTGATTTCTCATTGTCGGCTACAGAAACATATGTTTGAGCCTCTGCCTAGAGAGTCCCCTATCACAATTGATTGCTTGGAACCTGACACACTCCTTATTATGTTAGAACCAGTCTTGGTAGCAGAAACGTGGCTGCCAGTGCTACATTCCCCCTGAGAGTCCATCACCCCCTATTTTTTGATGTGGGGATGCCCCCAGGAGATTCATGCACTACCTGCCTTCCTCTCCTACCTTTCCTGGAGGTAACCCACCTACCTCTCTATTCAGTATCTATTGTCCCTTCAATGTTTCAAATCTGTTGGATCTTTCAATTATTGTAGTAACTGTTCCCTTGTTCAAGAAGGGAAGTAGAGACAACTTCAGTTGTGGGTAAAGTTTTAGGAAGTGTTATAACAGATAGGATTTGTCATTACCTAGAGATGAATAAGTTGATTAGGGATAGTCAATACGGTTTTGTGAAGGGTAGGTCGTGCTTCACAAATCTTATTGAGTTCTTTGAGATGGTGACCAAACAGGTGGATGAGAGTAAAACGGTTGATGTGGTGTATATGGATCTCAATAAGGCGTTTGATAAGATTCCCCACTGTAGGCTTTTGCACAAAATATGGAGGTAGGGAATTGAGGGTAATTCAGTCGTTTAGATCATAAATTGGCTTGGTGAAAGAACACAGAGGGTGGTGGTTGATGGGAAATATTCATCCTAGAGTTCAGTTATTTGTGGGGTACTGCAAGGATCTGTTTTGGGTCCACTGTTTTTTGTCATTTGTATAAATGACCTGGATTAAGGCCTAGAAGGATTGGTTAGTAAATTTGCACATGACACTAAGGTCGTTAGAGTTGTGGATAGTGACGAAGGATGTTGTAGTTTATAGAGGGACATAGATAAGCTGCAAAGCTGGGCTGAGAGGTGGCAAATGGAGTTTAATGCAGAAAAGTGTGAGATGATTCACTTTGGAAGGAGTAACAGGAATGCAGAGTACTGGGCTAATGGTAAGATTCTTAGTATTGTAGATGAGCAGAGAGATCTCAGTGTCCAGGAACATAGATCCTTGAAAGTTGTCACTTAGATTTATAGGGTGTTAAGAAGGCATACAATGTGTTAAATTCTATTGAAAGAGGGATTGAGTTTCGGAACCATGAGATCATGCTTAGCTGTACAAAACTCTGATGTGGCCACATTTGGAATATTGCGTACAGTTCTGGTCACCGCATTAGAATGTGGATGTGGAAGCTTTGGAAAAGGTTCAGAGGAGATTAACAAGGATGTTGCCTGGTATGGAGGGACAGTCTTACAAGGAAAGGATGAGGGACTTGAGGCTGTTTTCGTTAGAGAGAAGAAGGTTGAGAAGTGACTTAATTGAGACTTATAAGAAAATCAAAGGATTAGATAAGTTGGACATTGAGAGCCTTTTTCGCCAGATGGTGATAGCCAGCACAAAGAGATATAGCTTTAAATTGAGGGGTGATAGATATAGGAAAGATGTCAGAGGCAGTTTCTTTACTTCTAAAATAATAGGGGCATGGAACGCACTGTCTCTGGGACACCCGCACCATTCAACCCCACCACCCCGTGGCCAAACACTTCAACTCCCCCTCTGCTGAGGACATGCAGGTCCTGGGCCTCCTCCATTGCCACTTCCTTACCACACAATGCCTGGAGGAAGAACGCCTCATCTTCCGCCTCGGGACCCTTCAACCCAATGGCATCAATGTGGATATCACCAGTTTCCTCATCTCCCCACCCTCCACCTTACCCCAATTTCAACCTTCCAGCTCAGCACCGTCCTCATGGCCTATCCCATCTGTCCAACTTCTTTCCTACCTATCTGCTCCACCCTCCCCTCCGACCTATCACCTTTACCTCCACCTCCATCCACCTATTATACTCTCACCTACCTTCCCCCCCAGCCCCCCCCCTCCCATTTATCTCCCCACCCCGAGGGTCCCAGCCTCATTCCTGATGAAGGGTTTTTGCCCAAAATGTTGATTTTCCTGCTCCTCGGATGCTGCCTGATCTGCTGTGCTTTTCCAGCACCATGCTCTTTACTCTAATCTGCAGTACTCACTTTTGCCTCACCAACTTTAAGGGCATTTAGATGGTCATTGGATAGGCATATGGACAAGAATGGAATAACGTAGAGTAGATGGACTTCAAATTGGTTCCACAGGTTGGCACAACATCGAGGGCTGAAGGGCCTGTACTGCGCTGTAATGTTCTATGTTCTCTGTTCAACCTGACAGAATGGTAACTTGTCCCCATATGACCCTCTTAGAATGGATGATGAAGCAAAGACATACTTCTTGCTACTCTTGACATTCATTCTAATCACCTCTGAACTGTCCAAAGACCAACACACCCAGACCCAGCTCTCATCATTCCACATTCTTTGTAGTTACATCAGATCTTGAAACACCTGATTCTATCCAATATCTCATAACAAGATCAATAGGGCAGCAAGGTTTTCTCTGGGCATGCACTATATGCACTGGATCATACAACCCCCAGTGTCTTACATTGGAAGAGTAGATTAGATTAGATTGGGAAGATTACTTACAGTGTGGAAACAGGCCCTTCAGCCCAACAAGTCCACACCGACCCGCCGAAGCGCAACCCACCCATACCCCTACATTTGCCCCTTATCTACCACTACAGCAATTTAGCATGGCCAATTCACCTGACCTGCACATCTTTGGACTGTGGGAGGAAACCGGAGCACCCGGAGGAAACCCACGCAGACACGGGGAGAATGTGCAAACTCCACACAGTCAGTCGCCTGAGTCGGGAATTGAACCCAGGTCTCTGGCGCTGTGACGCAGCAGTGCTAACCACTGGGCCACCGTGCCGCCCACAGTAGATACTTTGGTTTGGATTTTGTAAGCATGTGCTAGACAATCTAATGTTCACATTTTTGATTTTGTTATTGTAAAATTCTTTAAACTATGAACCTAGTGGCTTGAATCTTTTAGTAATCTTTTGGATTCGAAACAGAAATCCTGATCTCTACAAAAAGAACAAGAGTTTGATGCCTGACTAAGTTTCTAGTATGACAAGAAAATGATTATAGAGAGTGTAAGCATCATACAGAAAATTTTATGGAAATTAAAACATGCTGCACTTTATGAATTAGAATCCCAACAGTGTGGAAACAGGCCCTTCAGCCCAACACTCTGATTAACCCACTCCTGACTAATGCACCTAATTTAGGCATCCCTGAATGCTATGGGCAATTTAGCATGGCCAATTCACCTTTCCCTTCTTTGGATTGTGGGAGGAAACCAGAGCATCTGGAGGACAGGGGGAGGATAGTTACCCAAGGCTGGAATTGAACCCTGGTTCCTGGCACTGTGAGGCACTGAGCCATTGTGGTGCCCCGTACCTTTGCTACATACTAAGAATAATTGCATAAAATGCAGTTAGAAATTTGGATACTTGTCTTGTTCCTTGTCTGTGAAATCATTTGGCCCATTGAGTCTGCACCAACTGTCCAAAGACCAACACACCCAGACCCAGCTCTCATCATTCCACATTCATCATGACTAATCCATCTTGCCTACACATCTCAGCACACTATAGCATGGCCAATCCACCCAATCTACAGAGCTTAGGCTGAAACCAGGACATCTGGCAGAAACCCATACAGACACAGGGAAAAATGCAAATTCCACACAGATGAAGCTGGAATAAAACCTGGGTCCCTGGCACTGTGAGGGAACATTGCTTTGCTTCTTTGTTGCTCCCTATTCTCTACTTTCTGCAAGGGTCTCTTGTGGTCTGTTGGATATGTACAGTTCCATGCTTAGAATAAAGAATACTTCTCATTAGGGCCTTTCTCATTTGATTAGATTAGATTAGATTAGATTAGATTACAGTGTAGAAACAGGCCCTTCGGCCCAACAAGTCCACACCGACCCGCCGAAGCGAAACCCACCCATACCCCTACATTTACCCTTTACCTAACACTACGGGCAATTTAGCATGGCCAATTCACCTGACCCTGCACATCTTTGTGATGTGGGAGGAAACCGGAGCACCCGGAGGAAACCCACGCAGACATGCGGAGAACGTGCAAACTCCACACAGTCAGTCGCCTGAGGCGGGAATTGAACCCGGGTCTCTGGCGCTGTGAGGCAGCAGTGCTAACCACTGTGCCACCGTGCCACCCACTAATTTGGATTGACTTCACTTGCACCTTGTGGAAATAAGAAACTTCCCTGAGTTACATCTTCACTGTAGTTTTGGCTAGATGATAAGATTCTAAACACTGTTAGGATGCTATTCTGGATTTTATGGGAACATTATTATTTGGAGTGTGATGAAGTCAAGGGACAAATTTGCTGTAAATTAGATTATGTGATGCAAAGTGAGTATGGGATGCACTTACCCATAAGAACATAAGACATAGGAGCAGAAATTAAGCCATTCAGCTCATCGAGTCTGCTCTGCCATTCAATCATAGCTAATAAGTTTCTCAACCCCATTCTCCCACTTTCTCCATGCAACCCTTGATCCCCTTGACAATTAAGAACCTATCTAACTTGGTCTTAAATATACTCAATGACCTGGCTTCCACAGCCTTCTGTGGCAATGAATTCCATAGATTCACCACTCTCTGGCTGAAGAAGTTTCTCCTTATCTCCATTCTAAAAGGTCTTTGCCTTTACTCTAAGGCCTTGGGTCCTAGTCTCTCCTACCTTTCCAACATCTACTCTGTCTAAACTATTCAGTATTCTGTATGTTTCAATTAGATCCCCCCTCATCCTTCTAAACTCCATCAAGTAAAGACTCAAAGTCCTCATATGCTCTTCACATGTTCACCTTTTCATTCCTGGGACCATTCTCGTGAATCTCTTTTGAACACACTTCAGGGCCATACATCCTTCCTGAGATATGGAGCCCAAAACTGCACACAATATTCCAAATGTAGCCTGACCGGAGCCTTATAGAGGCTCAGAAATACATCCCTGCTTTTATATTCAAGTCCCCTTGAAATAAATGTCATCATTACATTTGCCTTCCTAACTACTGACTCAACCTGCAAGTTTACCTTGAGGGAATCCGAGACTAGGACTCCCAAGTCTCTTTGCAGTTCGTACTTAGAATTTTTCTCCCCATTTAGAAAACAATCCATGCCTCTGTTCTTCATACCAACCTGCATGACCTCCCACTTTCCCATGTTTGAACTCCCTCTGCCACATCTTTTCCCACTCTCCTATCTGTCCAAATCCGTCCGCAGCCTCCCCAACTCCTCATTGTCCTTTTATCTATCTTTGTATCATCTACAAACTTAGCCAGAATGCCTTAGTTCTTTTCATCGAGATCATTAATGTATAAAGTGAAAAATTGTAGTGCCAACACTGAGCCTTGTGAAACACCACTTGCCACCAGCTGCCACTGTGAGAAGGATCTTTTTATCCTCACTCTGCTTTGTGCCACACAAGCCAAACTTCTAACCATGCTAGCACCTTGTCCCTAACACCATAGGCCCTTATGTTATTCAGTAGCCGCCTATACGGTACCTTGTCAAAAGCCTTCTTGAAGTCCAGGTATATAAAATCCATTGGCTCTCTTTGGTCTAACTTGCTCATTACTTCCTCAAAGAATTCGAGCAGATTTGTCAGGCATGACCTCCCCTTGATGAAGAAGGGCCTGTGCCCGAAACGTCAAATCTCCTGTTCCCTGGATGCTGCCTGACCTGCTGTGCTGTTCCAGCAATAAAGTTTCAACTTTGATCTCCAGCATCTGCAGACCTCACTTTCTCCTCCCCTTGATGAAACTATGCTGACTTTGCCATATTTTACCATACAATTCCAAATATTCAGAAATCTCACCCTTCACAATGGATTCCAGGATCTTACCCTGGAATCCTGGTAAACAGTTTTCCAATAGGCACCTTATTATTAATGAGAGTTAGGAACAGAAGTAGACTATTCAGCCCATTGAATCGACTGCCATTCAATGAGATTATGGCTGGTCCAAGACTGTTCAACTCCAATTTCCTGTCTTTTCCCTGTAATCCTTGATTCCCTTACTAATTAAAATCTTTTTGTCTCAGCATTAAACATTCTCAACAGTCCAAGCTATACAGCCTTTTGCAGAAAAGAATTTCCTCTAATCTCTGTCATATTGTGAGGAACTCCTTACACTTGGATTATGCCATGTGGTCCCAGACTCTCCCATAAAGTGAAATAACCTTTCCACATTTACACTATCAGGTCCACTGGGACTCTTGTATGTTTGAATAAGGTCACCTTTCATTTTTCTAAGTTCCAATGAACACAGGACCAATCTACTCAACCTTTTGCAGTTGTATAAGACTCTGGTGCAGCCGCATCTGGAGTATTGTGTGCAGTTTTGGTCGCCATACTATAGGAAGGATGTGGAGGCACTGGAACGGGTGCAGAGGAGGTTTACCAGGATGTTGCCTGGTATGGTAGGAAGATCGTATGAGGAAAGGCTGAGGCACTTGGGGCTGTTTTCAATAGAGAAAAGAAGGTTTAGGGGTGACTTGATAGAGGTGTACAAGATGATTAGGGGTTTAAATAGGGTTGACCATGAGAATCTTTTTCCATGTATGGAGTCAGCTATTATGAGGGGGCATAGCTTTAAATTAAGGGGTGGTAGGTATAGGACAGATGTTAGGGGTAGATTCTTTACTCAGCGAGTCGTGAGTTCATGGAATGCCTTGCCAGTAGCAGTGGTAGACTCTCCCTCTTTATGGGCATTTAAACGGGCATTAGATAGGCATATGGAGGATAGTGGGCTAGTGTAGGTTAGGTGGGCTCGGATCGGCGCAACATCGAGGGCCAAAGGGCCTGTACTGCGCTGTATTTTTCTATGTTCTGTGTTCTATGTTCTTTCCTCATGAAATAATCCTTTCATACCCAGGATCATCCCAGTGAACCTTCTCTGGTTCACTGTCAATGCTAGTACATGCCAGTATTCCTTAGATAATGGGACAAATAATACTTGCTACAGTCCCATAGAAGCATAGGTCTGTTCTCTTATTAGAGACAGAAAACTGGTGGTGGTTGACTGTTGATAAAAGAAAAGGAGGAAATACCCTTTAATTCTAATTAAGGGACAATGAGCTACTGAACAAATACAAGTCAAACACTTTCTGAGTGAGAACAAAATAGTCTAAGATCATTTGACTGATTCCTTTATTATTGACAACTATTAACATATCTATAACATAAACATTGTTTGCATAACAACATTGAACAAAAGGGTAGAATGCTTGAATGACATGAGTAACAGTGAGGTTTATGGTATAATTGCTCGAGATGTCCAGTGAGATGCATCTTAACATCAGAAGTAATTCACTGCATCTTTTCTGCATCTTCTGGGTGTTGAGCCAAGTTTCTAGCTTAACAGTGACAAGATGCCTTTTAATAATGATTATTGCTGTTAACTACCTTATGAATAGCACATTTTGCCTCATAAATATGCAGCTTCCCATTTTAGAAAATGTACTAAAAAACCTGATATCAAGAATTCTCAACATAGTAGTTAGAGTAGGTACTTGGCAACTTCAGCTCACCATTTGCTCTAAAGAACCACTTGGATAGACATAGGGCACCAACATCTCAGGGAAATCTGTGTGTGCACTGGATGTGAAGGGAAATAGTCAGGGGGGCAAATAATCAAATGTTGAGTGGCCCACTACTCTTCATGATTCTTTTTGTCCTATTTTGGTCTGTCTCCTGGAATGAGAGATGGATAAGTACTAAGGGATGAAAGAGGATGGCACGGCTATTCATTTTGGTGCAGGTAGGGTTCCCAGAAAGTGCATGGAGTGGGTGAGCACAATTTGAGGGAAGATGATACAGGCACTAGTGAAAGTTGGTGTAAGGTAGACATAGTAGCACAGATAGAGTGAGTATGAAATTTCAGAGAAAGTGTGGTGGCACTTACATGGCAGAGTAGATGTAGTCATTGACTTTCTTCTTACATTGCTGTGCATTCCTCCAGACATCTGAGTCTGCACTGACCCAGGTGACAATCTCAGACCAAGCTGGTACTGACTGTTGTGGCCTCCTGAAATGTTTCTGGAAGAAGAGGACATCCCACATCTGTACCATCTCATCCAGAAGCCCTTCAGGTCTCTGCCCATATCATGAGGCATCATATTTCCCTTGTATGCCATTTATGGTGCAATTGTCAGGAACTATGCATGAGAGCTCTGGACAAGCAATGCATGGTCACAGCACAACTGACTTTTAAAGATGGTGCTGGTACCAGGGATGCCAATCAAGTTTAGGATCCCAGCAGTGGCAAATATGGAAAGGTGGAGATGGAATTGGATGAGAAGGGAAGGACAAGTAGTTAATAAGGTTAATTGGCAAGATACAGTGAGAACTCTGGCTAGGCCTTGAAGAAAAATCTATAAAATCCTGTGCAACTAATAGGCGAAAAAATACCATGTAGCCTCAAGTCTTCATTGAGTACACAATGTTGGAACAACAAAATGTAAATTGGATCAAAGGGCATAACCTCATGGGTCTGATATTCCTCACAGGAATCTTTATTGAAGTTAAGATTTTAAATCTCTGTCATCTCGAGAAGTTGGCCACACGTTGCTGCTTTATTCAAAACTTGCAGTTCCTCTCATTTTCCTCTCATTTCCTCTCATGCCTTGTCTTTAACAATGTCTAGACTTCCTCATCATTTTTTCCTGAAACTTGAAATAGACATGATGCAGAACATTTATATTCTTTATTAAATATTCCTCTGCTTTATTTGTAGCTTAATTTGATAATTTCCAATTATATCTTAGTGCTTAATCTTATTTCTGTAATTGTGACATAGTTGTTTATATCAAAGTTGTGACTGTTGTTTGTATGTTTTTTATGTTATAATGGTAAAATTTATGTACTAGAACAAATGTAAATAGCTTAATCTTAGTTTACTTCTTGATTATTTTATATTGAAGAACTAGTCCCATCTACTAAGTAGTCAATCTATTATTTATTATTATCTATTATTTAATTGAAGGTATGAACTAACGCAAAGTTACAACATTAAAAATGAAGAAAATTATCTGATATGTAGCAAAACTAATGAATATTATTCTGCTTCATAGGTGTTCTAGTTTTGAAACATTTTACTACCCTTCTTTATCTCTTATCTTTTACACATTTTGTTCATAAAGACATAAGCTTATTTCATCTTAAGTGATGACGTGATATTTGTGGGCATACTAGTAGAAACTTAAGACTCGGTGACAACAGAGGAATCTGGTAACGTAATGCCTTCTGGTTCCTCTTTTTGTAAGGTTAGTTTAGTAAAAATGTCTGTCAGGTTGGAAGGTTGCATTGTCAAGATAACATATTTAAAAATTAAATAATTTATTTGTGGTTGAAGAGAAAGGAATTTGTGATAAGGTAGATGTGCCTCTGTGTTGTCACTACAGTCTGTAATATCTCATTGGTTTTGTTAGGCCACGTGGGCATCCACGCATTTCCAGCCCTTGAGAGTCCTGTCTTGTGCATTATGGATACCGGATTAAATGCTACCTTGTTAACAAACTGCAGTGACAAGAAACATTTCCCTTTAGATTCACTACTGGTTGAAAGTGGCATCCAGCAGGCAGAGGAATCGTCCTGGTAGATTTGAAATGAGTAGAACATACTTTTGTTTAATTAGAAGCTTTGTTGGACCACAGAAGCGACAATTTGCACTGAAACTGGGGCTGCCTGTGTAAGGATGTTCAGAACATAGCTGACGAAGACAAAGAGGGAGGATAGCAATGGGCCAATGAGAAATCATAGGTTATCAAGGGAGAAAGCTGCACTGTAGAGGCAACATCTGTGTCTACTGGTGGGTCACGAAGCATGATTGTGGGAAATACGGTGTTATTGAGGAATGCCAAAACGTCACTAATGAGGTTGTGAGAGTTGGAGATAAGAGAGAACAGGATCAGTGCAATAGTTTGCAGTATGATGACAATGGCTGATGGGACAATGGATTAATGGGGTGTGGAGCAGGTGGAGACTGCTTTGGACAGGGGGAAGAAACTCTTATTGTTGCAGGACAAATTGAAGGAGAACTTGGAGGAAGGCATTGCTAAAATATGGGTCCACTTGATGTTTGCTCTGAGACATAATTTTAGAATAAACAGGATGGCAGCAGTTGAGGTTACTTAGGGTTGGGGTAGATAATCAGATAGTAGCAAAAATGTATCAAAATATAGTATAAGAGAGCATTCAAGGGGCAACGTTAGGCTTACCAAAATGAGATGTCAACTTGGTGAAGCGACACCACAGGAAAATTTGCATTCCCAAACAACGGAAGCAGCATGCATTGGCATGGCAAAGCAATCCTACAAGTAACCGATTAGATCAAAGTTCTGCAGTCCTGCTACATACAGTCATAAATCATGGTAGACAACTGAACAACTAACTGAAGGGGAAGGCTCCATAAATATCCCCATACTCAATGGTAGGGGAACCCAGCACATCAGAGCTGAAATGTTTACAACAATCTTCAGTCAGAAGTTCCAAGTGGATGATCCATTTCAGCTTCCTATGTCCCAGGCACCAATTGGTGGAAGCATCAACTGTGAATGCAAGGATGCAACAGCCTCTGGCAACTCTCTGTGTGAAGTTTGCACATTCTCCCCATGTCTGCGTGGGTTTCCTCCGGGTGCTCCAGTTTCTCCTACAATCCAAAAATGTGCAGGTTAGGTGAATTGGCCATGCTAAATCGCCCATAGTGTTAGGTGAAGGGGTAAATGTAGGAGAATGGGTCTGGGTGGGTTGCGCTTCGGCAGGTCGGTGTGGACTTGTTGGGCCGAAGGACCTGTTTCCGCACTGTAAGTAATCAAATTTAATCTAGCTCCATTAAAAATGAGATTCTGAAAGTTTCACAGATGTGGCAACTTTTCTCCATTTCATCTGACATGAATTAATTTCCCAGGCATTTTGGGGCTTTCAAGTATGATATCTTATCTCCTTTAAGCCTTGACATGGTGCATCAAAGGCACAGGTTGGGTGATCAACACCATCTGCACCCTGTTCTCTTGTACACTAGGCAGCTGTGTTTATCAGTTACAAGATACAAAGCAGGAACACAGCAAAGCTAATTTGCCTGCAATCTCCAAACCCTCACCACGACCTGCAGGTTACTTTCCAACCACACACCAGCCCGACATTGGACTTGGAAATTAAATTACATTCCTTCACTGACAGTGACTTAAAATCCTTGAACCCTTCCAAACAGCATTGTGGGAGTGCCTTTGCCATGGGTACAGCAGTGGTTTAAGCAATTGATCACTACCTTCTCAAGGGAAATCAAGAATAGACAATTCAGGCTGGCCTAGCCAGCACTCACATCACATTAAAGCAGTAAACCAAATACAGTTGAGGCTATTCAGTTTGTAAGGGGAGAACGGGAAGATGAGAAGGTAGTAGCAGAAGCTAATGTCATATGGAAAAGGAAAGATCAGAAGGTTCTAACAGCAGTTATATCTCAAGGCATCTTCACACAGCCAGGATTGCAGAAAATGCTTGCCACAGTTGTCCTTTAACTATGCCCTTGAATCTTGAAAATCCTTCGGAATCTAGTGATATTGATTTCTGGCTTGCCCCTACTGCATGATTGGTATCTCAAACTTATGGAAAAATCATATCATTGTGCAAGTGAAAGTGACAAGTCAGATGACTGGTCAGAATACAAAGATCAGCAGAGAAATTACTAAATGATTAATCAATTCAAATAAATGAGTGCATGAAAGGAAGCTTGCTAGAAATGTAAGAACAAGAAGCGGTACTGAGCAACCTGATGATGCTGTGGGTTGATACGTCTCTGGGTCTTTATAGACTTCACCTATTACTTTCAAAACTTTCATGTTTCATATATTAAGTATTTCTGGAATTCATAGAGTCCATACAGTGTGAAGCAGGCCAGTTGGCCCATTGAGCCCACACAGGCCCTGTTAAGAGCATTCCTCCTAGACCCACCATCTACACTATCCCTGTAAACCTGCATTCCCCAGGGCTAATTCATCTAGTCTGCACATCCCTGGAACACTATAGGGCAATTTATATGGCCAATCCATCCAATGTGCGCATCTTTGCACTGTAGAGATGAAACCAGAGCGCCAGGAGGAAACCTACATAGTTACAGTACTAACCACTGAGCCACTGTGACACCTCGCAATAGACTTCATCTGAAGTTCTTAGAAAGGGTTGCTAATGAGGTAATACTACTGTTAATTTTCCAAAATTCATTACATTTTGGTAAGGTTTCATGACCCCAGAAGAAAGTAAATATAAAGACAATCTTACATGAGAGGTAGCTTCCCAAGCTGGGGAAATGTTCCACATTTGGCAGGATTTCTCCATTAATCTTAATGAAGAGATAGACCAGAACTTGACCTGGGACGTTTTGATAAAGGGGTTGAGCTTCTTGACGTTGAAGCTGAGACCAATTCTTCAGTATGCATCCCCAAGGCATTTTGTAAGGCTTGAAGATTCTCTTCTGAGAGAGCAGAGATGTGAAATAACTCCACAGAAACTGGTATCAGTTCACCAAGTCACCCCTTATTTAAACATGCATAGTATGTGGACTCTGTTCAGCTAGCTTAGAGCCAGTCCTTAGAGTGAGGAGACCTTTTGAATCTCCTGTTTATATCTGTCAGCTAGGGTTCCCTGATTATCTCAGGTTAACAGCCTTAATCAGGGAAATCATACTTAATGAGATCCTCCTGGCCAACCTTGTTCCAATCATGACATCCCTCCCACACTATGTCTGGAGATGTTAGCCTGTTCTTTTTCTTGAAGCTCCTCTTGACACTTTTTCGCCCCAGGTCCATTAGCTCTGACTCTGACTCAGATACAGGTGGCATGTATTGGATCATAGCCCGTCTCTTGCACCTGGACCATCTGAAAGGAAATTCATCCTCTTCTTCAGGTGGTAACAGTATCAAGGCTGCGATATCAACTGCATTTTTCTTGGACTCTGAGGTTTCTTTGAAGCTAGACAGAGAGGGAGAACCCATGGTTTGTGACAGCCTTTCTGGCTATTCGAAGGGACCGGGTATGTTTTTCTCCAGCCCTGTTTGCGAGATAGCAACTTTCATGTGATCCACATGTTTGTTCAGGACCACCTCACCTACCTGAACTTTGTATGTCACAAGACCTAGCATCAACCTTGCCTTGTACCATGCACAGCCATGTCCGTGGTTTCAACACCAAACCTTGTCCCATGAAGTAAACTATCTTAAAAACAGGCATATGGCTGGACTGGCATTCTTGATACTATTTCACTCTCCCTTCCAGATCCAGGAATATCAGGTTTAACCTGGTACAGAGTTTTCCTCCCATCAGCACTCTGTTTGAATTATTGCTGTAGATGCATGAGAGGTAGTTCTATAATTAAACAGGAATTGGGACAATTTGGTATCAAGTGAAGCATTAAGCTTCTTTAAGGCTGCCTTTAATGTTTGGATTGCTCTTTTCACCAGACCATTTGAATAGAGCTGTTCGAACATGCGAAATGCCTTTCAACTTTAGGAAATACTTGAAATCCCTGCTGGTAAATAGCATCCCATTTTTGGCTACGTCTGCATTCAATCCTGGTCACCAAAAATAAAGTCTGCTAGCATCCTCATTTTGGAAACCCCTGGATAACTCTTGTGTCTGGCATTGACCTTTACTCTTCATAATAATATGTCATCCTCAATGCTGATCTGGTCTCACCAGGTCTAGAAAGGTTTCAATCCTAGTTGTGATGGCCTTTTTAATTTCCCCATCATCACCAGCTGTTTTAGTTTTACCAAGACGGGATCTTTTCGTGGCCACAGTTGGATATTATCAGCAGTGACCGGAATATGGTCCAAAAAATTTAAAACCAGGACAGACTCTCCCAGGGATGCACTACTAGTGGTGATCTGCCAGTGGGAAGCAGCTGAAGGTACCTGCATTTACCCCTTGGCCTCCTGGTATTGGTGAAACTTTCTCACACAAAAGGTAACCAGACCTTCCTTCTGGTGCATTTGCAATCAGCATCAGCCAACATCTGGGATGCATATGCTTTTGGATGTTCCTCTCCATTAAGCCACTGGTGAGTCATCACTACTCCCATACTACACAGAGAGGCATCACCTGTCAGCAGCACATCTCGCTTGGGATCGTAGTGGGCCAACACCTCTGACAATGATAGCTACTTTTTTACTTCCCTAAAAGTCACTTCTTGGCAATGTGACCATTTCCAAGAATGACATTTTTTCAGTAGCATGTGCCAAGATGGAGGCCAAGTTACCTATAAATTTTCCGTAATATCCAGTCCCTCTACACCTCCATCCACCATGACCAGGACCTCCAAGCCCTCCGTTTCTTCCTCTCCCGACGTCCCCAACAGTACCCTTCCACCGACACTCTCATTCGTTTGGCCGAACTGATCCTCACCCTTAACAATTTCTCCTTCGAATCCTCCCACTTCCTCCAGACCAAAAGGGTGGCCATGGGAACTCGTATGGGCCCCAGCTATGCCTGTCTCTTTGTTGGCTACGTAGAACAGTCCATCTTCCGTAATTACACCGGCACCACTCTCCACCTCTTCCTCCCCTACATTAAAGAGTGCATTGGTGTCACCTCGTGCTCCCGCAAGGAGGTTGAGCAATTCATCAACTTCACCGACACATTCCACCCTGACCTTAAATTTACTGGACCATCTCTGACACCTCCCTCCCCTTCCTGGACCTCTCCATCTCCATTAATGACGACCGACTTGACACTGACATTTTTTACAAACCCACCAACTCCCACAGCTACCTGGATTACCTCTTCCCACCCTACCTCCTGCAAAAATGCCATCCCGTATTCCCAATTCCTCCGCCTCTGCCGTATCTGCTCCCAGGAGGACCAGTTCCACCACAGAACACACCAGATGGCCTCCTTCTTTAGAGACCGCAATTTCCCTTCCCACATGGTTAAAGATGCTCTCCAATGCATCTCGTCCACATCCCGCACCTCCATCCTCAGACCCCACCTCTCCAACCGTAACAAGGACAGAATGCCCCTGGTGCTCACCTTCCACCCTACCAACCTTCGCATAAACCAAATCATCCGCCGACATTTCCACCACCTCCAAACAGACCCCACCACCAGGGATATATTTCCCTCCCCACCCCTTTCCGCCTTCCGCAAAGACCGTTCCCTCTGTGACTACCTGGTCAAGTCCTCGCCCCCCCCTACAACCCACACTCCCGTCCTGGCACCTTCCCCTGCCACCGCAGGAATTGCAAAACCTGCACCCACACCTCCTCCCTCACCTCCATCCAAGGCCCTAAACGAGCCTTCCACAGCCATCAAAGGTTTATCTGCACATCCACTGATATCATTTATTGTATCCGTTGTTCCCGATGTGGTCTCCTCTACATTGGGGAGACTGGACACCTCCTAGCAGAGCGCTTTAGGGAACATCTCCGGGACACCCGCACCAATCAACCACACCGCCCTGTGGCCCAACATTTCAACTCCACCTCCCACTCTGCCGAGGACATGGAGGTCCTGGGCCTCCTTCACCACTGCTCCCTCACCACCCGATGCTTGGAGGAAGAACGCCTCATCTTCCACCTCAGAAGACTTCAATCTCAGGGTATCAATGTGGACTTCAACAGTTTCCTCATTTCCCCTTCCCCCGCGTCACCCCAGTTCTAAACTTTCAGCTCAGCACTGTCCCCATGACTTGTCCTACCTGCCTATCTTCTTTTCCAGCTATCCACTCCACCCTCCCCCCGCCCCCGACCTATCACTTCATCCCCTCCCCCACTCACCTATTGTACTCTATGCTACTTTCTCCCCACCCCCACCCTCCTCTCATTTATCTCTCCACCCTTTAGGCATTCTGCCTGTATTCCTGATGAAGGGCTTTTGCCCGAAACTTTGATTTTACTGCTCCTCGGATGCTGCCTGAACTGCTGTGCTTTTCCAGCACCACTAATCCAGAATCTGGTTTCCAGCATCTGCAGTCATTGTTTTCACCAAATCAAGGAAAGACCTAAGTTCTGGTATAGACATGGGAGCTGGGACACATTTGATCGCTTTTATTTTATGTTCCAATGGGTGTAACCTTGAATGAACAACTCTGTAGCCCAAGTAGTCCACTTGGGGTGCTTAGAACACACACTTTTCCCATCTAGGACCTATGCCTGCCTGGGAGAAATATTTAAACACCATGTCTATGTACTCCAAATGCATTTCATTGGTCTTTCTGATTACTAGCACGACTTCCAGATAAATGGCAAACTGGGGTTAACCTTGCAAAATGTTGTCCATCATCCACTGGAAAAGGGCACAGGGTGATAATACCCCAAATGGCAGTCTTCTATATTGGTTCAAGCCCTTATAGGTATTAGATTTTTAGATTAGATTACAGTGTGGAAATAGGCCCTTCGGCCCAACAAGTCTACATCGACCCGCCGAAGCGTAACCCACCCATACCCCTACATTTACCCCTTACCTAACACTACGGGTAATTTAGCATGGCCAATTCACCTAACCTGCACATTTTTGGACTGTGGGAGAAAACCGGAGCAAACCCACGCAGACACAGGGAGAATGTGCAAACTCCATACAGTCAGTCACCTGAGGCGGGAACTGAACCTGGGTCTCTGGCGCTGTGAGGCAGCAGTGCTAACCACTGTGCCACCGTGCCGCCCACTAATTGTGGCAAACTTCAGGGACTCCTCTTCATACACAATTAGAGGTATGCATGGCTCATGTTCTGCTTTGTGACAGACAGCTCCCTCCCCTCTATGCAAGGGACAGGGTAATTACTCAGCTACAAGAAGTGGTTTACTATTGGCTTAAAATCCCCATGACGGCAAACCAACCCATCAGGCTTCACAATTGGTATAATTGTCCCAATGTCATTTGCCTAGAAAAAAAAACACATTCTTTTCACATGCAGGGCTCAGTCTTCAGAGGCAGCATCAAACTAGTCAAGCTTCCCAAATAAAGGTGCTGCCCATTCCACAAATTGTACTAATTGTTTGTTGATCTCTTCATTTTCCAGCCTCATTTCTGCCTCTACATTTGCACATAAGGCACTGGGTGAGTCTTGCAGAAACATGGTTTGTCTTCCTGACCACTATGTAAGGTAGTCTTGGCTCCTTTGGAAGTCCCTAGACCTTCCTGAAAATCTTTCAGGTATTTAATTCAGGCAGCCATTTTCTAACTGAAAAATGTTGAGTCAATCAAGGTGAATCATTCTCAACCAATTCTGCCCCATCACGCTTGAGCCTGAGAATTTTACCACAATCAGTGGTGATTGCACCAACTACTTCTCATGGGACAGTGGAACCAAAGTTGAACCTGTGGGTGGCACGGTGGCACAGTGGTTAGCACTGCTGCCTCACAGCGCCGGAGACCCAGGTTCAATTCCCGCCTCAGGCGACTGACTGTGTGGAGTTTGCACATTCTCCCTGTGTCTGCGTGAGTTTCCTCCAAGTGCTCCAGTTTCCTCCCACAGTCCAAAGATGTGCAAGTCAGGTGAATTGGCCATGCTAAATTGCCCGCAGTGTTAGTTAAGGGGTAAATGTATGGGTGGGTTTCGCTTCAGCGGGGCGGTGTGGACTTGTTGGGCCAAAGGGCCTGTTTCCACACTGTAATGTAATCTAATCTAATGTTAATCTGTGGAACCTTAATCTGTAACAAAACCCCGATTATACATTTTCAGTCTGACCAAGCTCATGTGTAAACTTAAGGGTTAGAGTCCAGAGCAAATCTTGTTAAAGACTGGTTCTGCAATCACTGACACAAGCTGCACTGATATTGACCTCTATTAGCAGCAGGTGACCATTTCACCAGGCATTTATTTTGGTTGGTTCTGATTTTGATGTTGCTAAGCAATTTAACTGTTCCAAACTACATGTAGGTGGACTTGCCAAAGTGTGCACTATTCTGGATACTGGTCTATGAATTCTCTTACTCACATCAGGCCTCATAGGGCACCTTTGCTGCTTCAAGTCCACATACCAACAGCGACAACAATGGCTTGCCGGCCTGGATTCTGAAGAAAATTGTAGCCGACTTTATTTTCAGGTTTTGCTGTGTGCTAACCTAGGGTCCTTCTGCTCAGGATATGCCCTGTGTGAGGCTATGCAATTGAGTACACTCAAGTGGTGTTCCCCACACTCAGTCAGACAGGTGAGGATGTCTATTTCCATCAGGGTACCCTGTAGCTCACTTGCTCCTCTTGCCACATTTTCTATTGACTCAGCTAATTGTTGTATCTGTTTGTAGTCCACTTGGGCTTTGTTTAGTAGATATTTTCGCAAGATTAATCCCACATTCCAAATGGTCTGTCAGCATCTCATTCAGTGTTAAACCAAAATCACGTAGAGTCATGGAGATGTCTAGCATGGAAACAGACCCTTCGGTCCAACCTGTCCATGCCGACCAGATATCCCAACCCGATCTAGTCCCACCTGCCAGCACCCGGCCCATATCCCTCCAAACCCTTCCTATTCATTGTCTTAATTACGTCAAAAATCCGAATATAGATTCCCCTGGTTTTTGAATTGCTGAGTAAAGCTGAAAGCATCACAGAATTGGGGTTGTAATATTCTTTAATTAAATCCAGTAACTCTTGAAAGACTTTTGAAAACTCTTTAGTATCTGGTGCCTCAGAGAAATTTAGGCTCCTAATAACCAAAAGTGCTCAGGCCCACAAGCAATCATAAGAATTTTGGGCATCATGGTGGCTCAGTGGTTAGCACTGCTGCCTCACAGCGCTAGGGATCCAGGTTTAGTTCCAGCCTCAAGTGTTTGTCTGTGTGGAGTTTGCACATTCTCCCCATGTCTGGGTGGGTTTCCTCCCACAGTCCAAAAATGTGCAAGTCAGGTGAATTGGCCATGCTAAATTGTCGATAGTGTTAGGTGTGTGAATCAGAAGGAAATAGGTCTGGGTAGGTTACTCTTACTCTGGGAGGGTCAGTGTGGGCTTGTTGGGCCAAAGGGCCTGTTTCCACACTGTAGGGAATCTAACCTAATCTAATTATTTGTTGCTTTTTCAACTGCCCCAATGTCATTTGCCCAGACAAAAAACATATTCTTTTCATATACAGGATTGAACTGGTCAAGCTTCCTAAATAAAGGCATGATCCTAGAAAGGCTTACCACTACTCAAAGATGACTTTTGCAAGCAAAATGTCTAGGAGTGTACAGTTTTATTTCGTCACCACTGAAATAACTCCATGAAGGCCGGTATCCCATCACCAAGTCACCCTTAATTTATATTTGCTCAATACATGTAGCTGGCTCAGAGCCAATCCCGAGAGTGAACGTAAACTCTGACACTCCTGTTTATTTATTTTTTTCTTTTCTTTTTCTTTCAGTTTCTACCACTAGGAAGAAAAGAAACACTCAAGTGGCCAGTGACAAGCAATGCCCTTCACATCAAAACACTCCTGGTTTTTTTTGTTTGTTTTTTTCTCTTCTTTTTTTCAACAGGCCCTTCGGCCCAACAAGTCCACACTGACCCTTCGAAGAGTAACCCACCCAGACTCCTTTCCCTCTCACTAATGCACCGAACACCATGGGCAATTTAGCATAGCCAATTCACCTGACCTGCTCATCTTTGGACTGTGGGAGGAAACCGGAGCACCCGGAGGAAACCCACGCAGACACGGGGAGAATGTGCAAACTCTACACAGTCACCAGAGGCTGGAATCGAACCTGGGACCCTGGTGCTGTGAGGCAGCAGTGCTGACCACTGAGCCACCATGCTGCCCTCACACTCCTGTTAATTTTTAAAAATTTTTTGCTATACCAATTTCCATTTAATTAGTAGTAAGAAAAAGACTGAGCAATTAGTGACAGCTATTGCCTTTTCATACAGAAGGCACAGAATATCCCATAGGACAGGGAATCACAGATTGCAGTCAGTTCAGTCACTCTCCCCCCACGGTGAGCCTGTCAAACAGGTACTCTCCCAGGCCATTCTCAGGGGCTCCCAATCTCTTCAGGTTGGTGATATGATCTCCCAGATTCTTGATCATCTTCACTTGCTTATCCAGGTAGTGTCTCTCCAGGAAGTCACAAAGATGAGGGTCCATGTGGTCAGAGGAGAGTTTGTGCAGATCCAGCAGACTCTAGTTACACTCCTGTTTTTTTTTGCGGGAGTGAGACACAGTGAGAGACACAAGGTGTATGAATCTTTATTCAATTTCCACCACCAGGAAGATACACTCCTGTTTTTTTTTCTTCTTATTTTTTAACCCCCACACTACCGCCTAAGTGCGGTAGTGCTTATTTTTTCCCCAGCACCCATGGTGTGCGTGTGCAGGTGTGAGACACAGTGAGAGACACAAGGTGCATGAATCTTTATTCAATTTCCACCACCAGGAAGATAGGAAAACACCCGAGTGGCCAGTGACAAGCACTCCCCTTCACATCAAAGGGCAGTGCTGTGTGATCAAACAGTGAAGGGGAGGATAGGGACTAAATCAAAATAGAGTTGGAGGGGGAAATAATGCACTCCACTCCCTGCGGCGCCCACCTCTCCCTGAACAACTCCATGGTGTTGGTGGACACCCCATGCTCCTTCTCCAAGGACACCCGGGCCCTAGCGTAACCGCGGAAGAGGGGCAGGCAGTCGGCCCTAGCGACCCCCTATCACTCCTGTTTATTTTGTTATTTTTTTTTTCTTTTTTTCGAGAATCTCCTATTTATCTTTTTTTGTTCTTTTTAACCCCCACACTATCGCCTAACCGCGGTAGTGCTTATTTTATCCCCAGCACCCATGGTGTGTGTGTGCAGGTGTGAGACACAGTGAAAGACACAAAGTGCATGAATCTTTATTCAATTTCCACCACCAGGAAGATAGGAAAACACCCGGGTGGCCAGTGACAAACACTGCCCTTCACATCAAAGGGCAGTGCTGTGTGATCAAAACAGTGAAGGGGACGGTAGGGACTAAATCAAAATAGAGTTGGAGGGAGAAATAATGCACTCCACTCCCTGCGGCGCCCACCTCTCCCTGAACAACTCCAGGGTGTTGGTGGACACCCCATGCTCCTTCTCCAAGGACACCCGGGCCCTAACGTAACTGCGGAAGAGGGGCAGGCAGTCGGCACTAACGACCCCCTATCACTCCTGTTTATTTTTTAAATTTTTTTTATTTTTCTTTTTTCTTTCTTTTTTTTTCTACGAATCTTTATTCAAATTCCACTCCTATTTTTTTCTTTTCTTTTTATTGTGTATACGTATGAAACACAGTGAAAGACACAAAGTGCACGAATTTTTTTATTCAATTTCCACCACCAGGAAGATAGGAAAACACCTGGGTGGCCAGTGACAAACACTGCCCTTCTCATCAAAGGACAGTGCTGTGTGATCAAAACAGTGAAAGAGAGGGTAGGGACTAAATCAAAATAGAGTTGGAGGAGAAATAATGCACTCCACTCCCTGCGGCGCCCACCTCTCCCTGAACAACTCCAGGGTGTTGGTCGACACCGCGTGCTCCTTCTCCAAGGACACCCGGGCCCTAACGTAACCGCGAAAGAGGGGCAGGCAGTCGGCCCTAACGACCCCCTATCACTCCTGTTTATTTGTTTTTTTTATTTTTTAATTTTTTTTTCTTTTTTTTATATATTTTTTTTTCTTTTACAAAGTGCACGAATCTTTATTCAAATTCCACCACCAGGAAGATAGGAAAACACCCGGGTGGCCAGTGACAAACACTACCCTTCACATCAAAGGGCAGTGCTGTGTGATCAAAACAGTGAAGGGGAGGGTAGGGACTAAATCAAAATAGAGTTGGAGGGAGAAATAATGCACTGCACTCCCTGCGGCGCCCACCTCTCCCTGAACAGCTCCAGGGTGTTGGTCGACACCGCGTGCTCCTTCTCCAAGGACACCCGGGCCCTAACGTAACCGCGGAAGAGGGGCAGGCAGTCGGCCCTAACGACCCCCTTATCACTCCTGTTTATTTGTTTTTTTTATTTTTTAATTTTTTTTTCTTTTTTTTATATATTTTTTTTTCTTTTACAAAGTGCACGAATCTTTATTCAAATTCCACCACCAGGAAGATAGGAAAACACCCGGGTGGCCAGTGACAAACACTACCCTTCACATCAAAGGGCAGTGCTGTGTGATCAAAACAGTGAAGGGGAGGGTAGGGACTAAATCAAAATAGAGTTGGAGGGAGAAATAATGCACTGCACTCCCTGCGGCGCCCACCTCTCCCTGAACAGCTCCAGGGTGTTGGTCGACACCGCGTGCTCCTTCTCCAAGACACCCGGGCCCTAACGTAACTGCGGAAGAGGGGCAGGCAGTCGGCCCTAACGACCCCCTATCACTCCTGTTTATTTTTTTTTACTTTTTTTTCCTTTTTTAAATTTTTTTTCCTTTTTTTTCTTTTTTTTTAAACCCCTACACTACCACCTAAGTGCGGTAGTGTTTATTTTTTTCCCAGCACCCATGGTGTGTGTGTGCAGGTGTGAGACACAGTGAAAGACACAAAGTGCACGAATCTTTATTCAATTTCCACCACCAGGAAGATAGGAAAACACCCGGGTGGCCAGTGACAAGCACTGCCCTTCACATCAAAGGGCAGTGCTGTGTGAGCAAAACAGTGAGGGGGAGGGTAGGGACTAAATCAAAATAGAGTTGGAGGGAGAAATAATGCACTCCACTCCCTGCAGCACCCACCTCTCCCTGAACAGCTCCAGGGTGTTGGTCGACACCGCGTGCTCCTTCTCCAAGGACACCCGGGCCCTAACGTAACCGCGGAAGAGGGGCAGGCAGTCGGCCCTAACGACCCCCTATCACTCCTGTTTATTTTTTTTTTGTAGTGCTTATTTTATCCCCAGAACCCATGGTGTGTGTGTGCAGGTGTGAGACACAGTGAAAGACAAAGTGCACGAATCTTTATTCAATTTCCACCACCAGGAAGATAGGAAAACACCCGGGTGGCCAGTGACAAGCACTGCCCTTCACATCAAGGGACAGTGCTGTGTGATCAAAACAGTGAAGGGGAGGGTAGGGACTAAATCAAAATAGAATTGGAGGGAGAAATGATGCACCCCACTCCCTGCGGCGCTCACCTCTCCCTGAACAACTCCAGGGTGTTGGTCGACACCGCGTGCTCCTTCTCCAAGGACACCCGGGCTCTAACATAACCGCGGAAGAGGGGCAGGCAGTCGGCCCTAACGACCCCCTCCACGGCCCGCTGCCTGGACCTGTTAATGGCCAGTTTGGCCAGGCCCAGGAGCAGACCCACGAGGAGGTCTTCAGACCTGCCCTCCTTCCTCCGTACCGGGTGCCCAAAGATCAGGAGCGTGGGACTGAAGTGCAGCCAAAAACAGAGGAGAAGGTTTTTCAGGAAATCGAAAAGGGAGTGCAAACGCCCACACCCCATATATACGTGGTCCACGGACTCCACAGCGCCAATCACTCCTGTTTATATATATATATTTTACTAAACAAATTACAAAACAGTTTACAAAAAACATTAACAGCTGTACACAAGAGACAGCAGTTTTACAAGGGAGAGGAGCAGCAAAGCTAGGCCCCAAACCCTACCGTTCAACCATTTTACAGGGAGAGGAGGACAAACCTCAAATCCCTGTTCCACATATGACAAGACAGTGACAATGACATTTGTACATTAGACAATACCGTTACATACAAAAGTGCAGACAATACAAGCCCAGCAAGTCACTCCTGTTTATATTTGTTGGCCAAGGCTCCCTGATTGGCCCAGACCCAGTCCTAATCATACTCAATGAGATCCACCTGGCCAACCTCATGTCAATCACTACAGATGACATTGTCATCCATAATCTAAAGTTCCACAAGTGATGCCAGTGTCATTTTCTTCTTGGATTTCAACCAGTTGAGGTTGAAAAGTTTTCTGCCCATCCTGTGGACAATTTCCACATACTGGGAAACTTGTTTTTGACGAGAAGAAAAATAGTGGCAATGAAAATGGAGAAAAGGGTGGGGTCATGATATTTCTGTGCTTTATCCCTGTCTTGACCTCAAAGGATTCTGTAATATTACCGTCTTTAACATTGTATAGAAATTTATAAAATCATGAGGTGCACAGATAGGGTGAGGAGAAAGGGCAGAGGAGTCTAAAACTAGAGTGCATAAGTTTAAGGTAAGGGAGCAAGATTTAAAAAGAACCTGATGGCAACTTTTTCATGCAGAGGGTAATGAGTGTATGCAATGAGCTGCCAGCAGAAATGGTGGACGTTGGTACAATTACAACATTTAGCTGGCACCTGGATGGGTACATGAAAAGGAAGGTTATTAGAGGGATATGGGCCAAATGCTGTCAAGTGGGACTAGATTTATTTAGGATATCTAGTCAGCATGGATTAGTTGGACCAAAGGGTCTGTTTCTATGCTGTACTTCTCTATGACTTTACCATCTTGTTGTGGTGGAGATATGAGATGTTCATGAATTTCAATGGACAGCTGATCTTTGATAGCATTTTCTATCAAGCTTCCAAATTGTGTGAGTCAAAGCCTTGGTTAAGTTGATGAAAGCCATGTAGAGTGGTTGGGGTTGTCCCTGGCATTTTTCTTGGAGTTGTTGAGTAGTGAAAATTATGTCCATTGTTCTACAGTCTGGTTGGAAATAATACCGGCTTTCAGGAAGTATTTCCTCTGAGTCTGGGAGAAGGCATTTAGCGAGGATTCAGCCAATGTAGAGTAGAGGGATTCCTCAGTAGTTTCCATGTTCCATTTGATTCCCCTTTTGAAGATAGTGGCGATGGCAGCATCCCTGAAATTGATAGGGATTTCTTCATTGTCCCAAATTTTCAGCAACAGTTGTTGGAGAAGACTGATAATATCTCCGCCTGCCAGTTTGAAAATCTCCTCTGGAATCTAGCCTACTCCTGCAGCTTTTCCATTCTTCATTTGTCGAATAGAGGATTCAGCTTCTGCCACACTCAGTGGGAATCCAAGGTCACCTTTGACTGGGGGGAGGATTTCCTCAATACCATTTCCAAAAGTATTCTCTCTATTGGAAGCTTATTTTTTTTCTCTGTCTCTCAAAAGGATGCTTCCTTACTCTTCACCAATTTGAGGCCAAATATATTAAGTCTGTATATTGCCTTGGTAGCACTGAAGAAACCCCAGGTGCTATGCTTGTCAGCAAGGAGTTGCAGCTCTTAGCTTTCTCAGTTCACCACTGGTTCTTGATTTCCCTAGTTCTTTTGTGTAACTCTACCTTTCTACTTTGAGTTCTCCTCTTTGTCTCATTGGTGGTGGTGTTTTGCCAGGCACAGAGAGCTGTCCTCTTTTTTTCTGAGGTCTTGATAAGATCAGTCTTGGTCTTGGTGTTTCCTGGTCTTGTTACAGCATAAGATGATGGTTGTTTTTATCTCTTTCCAGATTTTCTTCACTTTAATAAAATGAACTCTGTGGAAACTTTGGTGAAGATATTCTTGGAAGCTCGCTAGTTTGCATGGCTCTTGAAGCCATTCAATCTGAGCTTTTATCTGAACCGTTTCTTCATCTTCAACTGCCTTTGTTAGCATTTGATGGACATTGAGGAGCAGATGAGCCAATGTAACTGTCCAGTCGTCCAGTTTCTCTATCAACTTAGTGTCAACACATTCCATCCAAACTTTATCCATCACTCTGCCCTTACACCTATAATGGCAACACACCCAGCGTTCACTCATGACAGACCTCAGGACATGTGCTGAGATAAAATTATATCAATTTCCAAGTGTCTGTTGTGAACTTGACTCTCCTTAAAAAGAAAACATTCATACTTTGGGGAAAGAAAAGCATTCAATACATTTAATTTTCTTGAACTCCACATTATCTTTTAACTACAGGCATTTAATTCAAATGCATAATGCTTTGAGTTGCAAATCACAATTCACTTTAAAGAGTCTACCATTTGGAGCTGTAAACCGATATATGAAAAACAGGCACCATACTGTGGTGATGTTTGGTTATGAAATTATGTAGTTTCAATATAGCAATGACAGCCCTCAGGTTTACTTCAACAGACAAAATGTAAAAGCAAGCAGTGACTATTTTCAAACACTCCAAATGTATTTTCAAAAATTTGAAGAGCTAAAATTTTAAATCCATTGTCACTTTTGCAATTTCCTTTTGACAGGTTCAATGCATAGCACAGTTTAAAACATTAATGTCTACTTAATGACCTTCCACAAAAACCACTTGAATTCTCTTAAAACCACTTGAATTCTCTCAGGTTCAAATTCAAAAGGGTATTTTTTTATTCTCCAAAAGGACACCCTGGCTATTCAAACTGATTCGGAAAATTCAGAGCTGCTGCTATGAGATCTAATCTATTTACTTGTTGTTTTAGGTAACCAGGTTTCCAGAATCACACAGGAGTGAAGGCAGTGGCTGATTTGTATCTGGCAGTAGGCACTATGTACCAGAAATAACACTTGAAAAGATTCAGAAAAGATTTATACGGATGTTGCCAGGTTTGGAGGATTTGAGCTATAGGGAGAAGTTGATTAGGCTGGGGCTGTTTTCCCTGGAGCTTCAGAGGCTGAACGGTGACCTTATAGAAGTTTATAAAATCATGAGAGGCATGGATAGGGTAAATAGACAAGGTATTTTCCCTGGGGTGGGGGAGTCCAGAACTGGAAGGCATACGTTTAAAGTGAGAGGGGAAAGATATAAAAGAGACCTAAGGGGCAACGTTTTCACACAGAGGGTGGTATGTGTGGAATGGGCTGCCAGAGGAAGTGGTGGAGGCTAGTACAATTGCAACACTTAAAGGCATCTGGATGGATATATGAATAGCAAGGGTTTAGAGGGATATGGCCTGGATGCTGGTAGGTGGGACTAGATTGGGTTAGGATATCTGGTTGGCATGGATGAGTTGTACTGTACATCTCTATGACCCTATGACTCTGTGACACTCTTATTAAAACCCCTATGTAAACAGCAAATATCGCATTCAGAGATGAAACTTTGACCACACCTGTATTTAGTGTACTGCATAGACTTCAGTAATGATCAATCACTCACTTGACATTCATTTTTCATACACCACATGTATAGTTCAATCATGATTTTCAGGTGTACCTGATAGAAACCTACTGTAATACACCAGTGATGGTGTCTGTTCAACTCTTTGTGTCTGCATAAGTACTTTTGACTCCTCTCGTGACATGTTTGGGGCATGTTTAGTGGAAAAGATTGATTAGATTAGATTAGATTAGATTACTTTACAGTGTGGAAACAGGCCCTTTGGCCCAACAAGTCCACACCGCCCCGCCGAAGCGCAAACCACCCATACCCTTACATTTACCCCTTACCTAACACTACGGGCAATTTAGCATGGCCAATTCACCTGACCTGCACATCTTTGGACTGTGGGAGGAAACCGGAGCACCCGGAGGAAACCCACGCAGACACGGGGAGAATGTGCAAACTCCATACAGACAGTCCCCTGAGGTGGGAATTGAACCCAGGTCTCTGGCGCTGTGAGGCAACAGTGCTAACCACTGTGCCACCGTGCCGATTTGGCAAGTCTGCAATACAGACGTAATGTTGCACTAAAATCAAAGAGATGCATATGCTGAAAATCTGAAACAAAAACAGGAAGTGTTGGAGAAACTCAGCAGATCTGACAGTGTTTATACAGAAAGAGAAACAGAGATAAGTCCAGTGACCCTTTGGGGATAAGTCCACTGGAAATAGCTGGCAGACCGTGATATTATGATGACAACAGAGTGGGGAGAAGGGGTTAGTGACAATCAATGAAGTACATGGAGACAGTTCCCAGATAGAGAGACAGAGAGAAAAAGAGAAAAATGATAGGCAAACAATGATAGGTTGGTGATAAGCTGACAGAGAGATTAATGCAGTGGAGGCTGCAAATGAGTTAGCTGTGCTGGAAGCAATACATAAAAACCAAGACCTAAGGGTGTTGGGAGGGAGGCTAATGAACCTGGAGCAGGGTGTTCACATTCTGAAATAGTCCTGAAAGGTGGAAGGACCTCAGCGAAAGATGACATGTTGTTCTCCAGCTTGCATTGAGCCTCACTGGAGCACTGAAACAGGCCTTAGACAGAACTGTTGACATGGGAACACTGTTTTGTTGAAGTGGAAGGCAACTGGAAGTTAGGGTCATTTTTACAGACAAAGTGTAGGTGCTCAGCAAAGTGGTCAATCAGATTGTGTTTTATCTCCCTCGTGTACAGCAGGCCACATTGTGAGCAGCAAATACCGTAGACTAGATTGAATGAAGTGCAGATAAATTGCTGCTTCACTTGGAAGTTTTTTATGGGTCCTTACAACATGGGGTAAACCCCTCTGCTAATTTAAAATAGCAACACAGAAAAGATTCATACCATGCTGTAAGTTGTTAAAATTCAAGAGGCAAAGAACTATCCCGAAAGTCATTATGTAAAGTAAAAATTATCAACTTTATCTTTTTTAAGTCTAACAGAGAATAATTAACTAACAACTATTTACAACTCATTTCTCTAAATCTATCTTTTACCTTCCCCTCTACAATACTGGTCTGATAGAAAAAAATCCTGATTACAATTTTTTTTAAAAATCATGTTTCAAAATCAGTCAGCTTAGCCGAGTGTCCTCTGTAGATTTTCCTCTGTCTTCTTTTCTTCTTCTTAGGGATCCTGCCTCACAGATAGATAAAGGTACCTTTAAGAGAGCAGTTCAAACTGTGTGACATTTATACACCAAAACATTGGATTGTTTCATTGGTTAATATTGTCAAAATACGAAACTCAAACTTGATTGGAGATTGGTGTCTTGAGGTATAATTTAAACTGATTGGCCGAATTTTAATTTATTTTTGTGTCCAGGCAACACATCTCTTAGCTAGTTGTTGGACCAAATGTTGCAATGTTACTTTGATCAGAATACTGTGCTAGCCAGATATTTCACTCCCTTAAAGGTACAGTACATCCACAACTTCATAACAATAGTGAGGAGAGAGTAAGTAAACAGATAAATGTTATATTTTCTGTGATTGCATGGAAAGGTGCCATGGCCATGTGGAGAGGTGCTCAGAGTGGAGGAGAAGTGGATCAGGGTGTCCTGGAGAAGGCAGTTCCTATGGAATGCTGACAAGGGAGGTGAGGGGATTATGTATCTGTTGGTGGCATCCCACTAGAGGTGGCAGAAATAGTGGCTTATGATCCTTTGGACATGGAAAGCTGGTAGGATGGAAATTGAGGACTGGAGGACCAGGTCATGTTATAGGAGGGAACAGGTTGAGGGTAGAAGTACTGAAAATGGCTCATATATAGCTAAGGACCATGTGAACCACAATGATGGGTAATCCATGGCTTAGGAAAAAGTTGAACATTTCAGAGGCTGTCTGCTAAAAATGACATTATGAGAACAGATGTGACATAGACAGAGAAACTGGAAGAATGGAATGGAGTCCTTACAGAGTGCAAGAATATACCATCAATGTGAATGTGGGAGTTAACGGGATTGGATTGAATATCGGTGACCAGCGTATCCCCAGAAATGAAAACACAGATGTCGAGGAAGGAAAAGGATGAGTGAAAAATGGACCAGATGAAGGTGAGAGTGGGCAAAAATTGATTAAATCTTCCAGTTCTGGACAAGAAAGAGTGCAGCTTCAGTTAGATCATTGATGAGACAGTGACAGAGCAAAGTATGATTGCAACAAGGAATGTTTTATGAAAACTCCCAAAAAGACAGACATAACTGGGACCCATGTAGGTAGCCTTGGCTAAAACTTTGATCTGAAGAAAGTGCAAGGAGTCAAAGGTGAAGTTGTTCAGAATGAGGATGAACTTCATCAGGCAGAGGAGAGTGGTAGCCCTCTACACACCCAACCCATTAAGATTATCTGAAGGCTCTCTGCTCCTTTCATGAGAAAGTCTGAACAGTCCCCACTCACCCCCAGCTCCTCTACCTGTCTGAGCTCATCCTCACTTTAAACAAACTTTGTCTTTAGCTCCTCTCGCTTTCTTCAGATCAAAGGGGGTACCCACAAGGGGATACTCACAAGGCTCCCAGTTATATCTGTCTCTTTGTGGGGTACATGGAATATGCCTTATTCCAGTGCTACTCAGGTCTCCCTGCAAACCTTTCTCATCACTGACATCATCTGTGCTGCTTCCATCTCTAATCCAGAACTGGAAAAAATTATCCATCGTTACACAGTCCATTGCTGATTGTTCCCTCCCCCTCCTTGTCAATCAATAAAAATAAATCAATAAGAAGCAATTTTAATGTTACATAAAGAGAAAGCAGTGGTCAGATGCAATGTTGGCTCACTGAAGAGTGAAAGTGGGGATAATGCCAATAACTATGGGGAAATGACAGACACATTAAATAATTACTTTGCCTTGTTATTTATAGCATACAAAGAAGGTAGCTTGCCAGACGACCTGAGAAAATTAATAGTAGATTAGGAACAGGGACTAAATAAAATTAACAGAAGTAAAATATCAATAATGAAAAAGATTAAAGGAATGAATGAGCGGTAAATCCAGAGGACCGGGTAGTTTCTATCCATTGATGTTAAAAAAAAGTAGGGGAGCACACTGTAGTTGCCATACCTATAATCTTTCAGAGTTCCCTAGATTCAGTTCCTCTGGTTTGGAAATTTGCGCATGTCACTCTGCTTTTTACAAGGGCCAAAAGAGGAAAGCCAAGGAATTACAAATCAGTTACCCTGACATCTGTGGTGAGAAAATTGTTGGAGTCTATAATCAAGGATGGGGTAATTGAACACCTTGAAAATTTTGGGTTGATCGGAAGGCTCCACAATGGATTCATGACAGGTAGGTCATGCCTGACAAACCCATTGGAACTTTTGAAGATGTGACTAAGTTAGTAGACAAGGGATGTCAAATATGTTGTTTATATGGACTTTCAGAAAGCATTTGATAAAGTCCCACATAAGAGACTGCTAACTAAGGTAGGAATCCAATGGAATTGAGGATAAATTACCAACAGAGCTAGGAACTTAGCTGAGTAGCAGGCGACATAGAGTAGGAATAATGGGTGGGTACTCAGATTGGCAGGATATGACTAGTGGTGCTCCACAGGGTTTATGTTAGTGCCTCAATTGTTCATATTATTTATTCGTGACTTGGATAATGGCATAGAAAGTCATATATCCAAGTTTGCTGATGACACAAAATTAGGTGGCATTTTAGATAGTGTAAATGATAATATAAAATTACAAAGGGATATTAATAGATTAGATGAATGGGTAAGTTCAGAACAGGTTCAGAACGGTTTTGAAGAAGAGTCACTGGACTCAAAACATTAACTCTGCTTTTTCTCCACAGATGCTGCTTGACCTTCTGTGTTTCTCTGGAAATTTCTATTTCTGTTTTGGATTTCCAGCATCTGCAGTTCTTTTCCTTTATTATTCTCTATTTCAAGTCTGCTTCAGTGTTCCAGTAAGACTCAATGCAAGCTGATGGAACACATTCAGGGCTCGACATTGACTTTAACAATTTCAGAACATGAACTAGAACATGTTCATTATTCTTCCCCACAGATTTAAGTCCTGTGTGCTTGGGTTGCTCCCAGCACAGCCAACTCATTATCAACCATTTACAATTCTAGTCAGCACCTTAACCAGCATTTAACACTCTCTCAGCTTATAATCAGCATTTTCAGTTTGTCTATCCCATTTTTTCTCTCTCTGTCCATTCTCCCCACACTTCCTAATAACACCGCTATGTCATCAGAATGAATCCCACCATTTCCCGGCTATTTCCAGTTCTGACAAAAGACATTGGACTCAAAATATTTCTCTACAAATTCTGCCAGACCTGCTGAGTTTCTCTAGCACTTTCTATTTTTGTTTGAAGTGATGGGTGAGGGTGGATTTCAACTTGTCCAAAATATTACTCACGCAAAAGTCAAGCCTTGACTTTTTGACAGAAAAAATTGTCTTAGTAACTTAATTTTATATGAATATAAATGGCAAATTGCTATTGCATGAACAGAGTTCCAATCTTTTACCACACAGTAGACAGCTATTGTAATTTCTCTGTAACATTTTGATCTTGCCCTTGAACTGGATTGTCTGTCTAATGATAATACTTTTACCAATCAACCCTTATTTGGTTTCCTTAACATTGTGATAACTTAAGTCATAACATGCCTTAGCCATCTAGATTTTAGGGAGTGCAACCCTAGTTTGTTTAATTTCTCTTTGTAATTTAACCCCTGAGGGTTCAGACATCATACTCGTAAATTTGCCCTGAACTCTCTCTAAGATTAAAATATCTTTCTTAAAGTGAGTTGGTCAGGACAGCTCACTGTACTCCAGATGTAGTTTAGCCAGGGCTCCTGTATTCAACTTTTCAAAATATGAAGAGCAGCATTCCATTGAACGTTTTTCTCATATCATCTGTACCTGTTTATGACATTTTAAGACTTGTTTACAGATTTTTACGTTGCTGCAGGAGGCCTTCATGCCTTCAGCCCATCATACCTGCACCAACACTCTGAGCATTTTAACCTAGAGCCAATCTTTTGTCTCTTCACAACAATCCTACATACTGTTTCTATTGAAATTATTATCTAATGCCCTATTGAGTGCCTCAGTTGAACTTACCACCACCTTGTCTCGAAGACAGTATATTCCAGATCTAAACTACTTACTGTGTGAAAAAGATTTTACTGACCTACCATTTGCTTCTTTTGCAAATCATTTCAAATTATACTTTTTGATTCTCAATCCATGTACAAGTGTAAACAGTTTCCGCCATGAACTCCATCCAGACCCTTTATGATTTTGAAAATTTATTTTGAAAACTTCTTAGTCTACTCCGGTCCAAGAAAACAGTCCTGACTTCTCCAATCAATCTTTATAACAAGATTCCCTTGGAACCATTCTCCAATGCATCCACAAACTTCCTTTATGTGGTGCCCAGGACCATATATGATACTGTAGCTAAGGTCTACTTAGTGTCCTACATAGGTTCTTCAACACTCCCTACTCATGTACTGTATGCTTCTATTTATGGAGCCTAAAATCTACCATGATTTAACAATGCATTTAAATGGATTCCCAAGTCTTTTTAGACTTCTATTTTTCCAGCTTTTCACCAGTTACACATATCCCTGTCTATTCTTTTTTTGATCCAAATATGATGATCTCACATTTACCTACATTGAAATACATTTTCTATGTTTTTCCATTTAATTAATCTATCAATAAATCTTTATTACATTTAAGCTTCCATCTAAACTGACTACACTATTGTTTGATATTCACTCCATTCTAGTCTATTTAACATTTGTCCCATGTTTGATTCCTCATATATTTGAATTTTTCTTTTGAATGCTCTTTCACATACAGTGCATCACAATTTGTATGTGAGCAAACCCAAAAGTCAATATGTACACACTGGATTGAGATTGTGACTAATTATTCCGTAATAAAAACAGAATGTGCTGGAAAAGACACCATGGATCTGGAGAAGCAATAAAAAGATCGGTATTCATAAAATGACTCAAGCAATTCAATGGCATTGCCATCACTGAATCCCACACTATCAAGTTCCTAGGGGCTTACAGTTGATCAGAAACTAAACTGGATCTTCCATTTGAATTCTGAGGTTATGAGAATTTGTCAGAGGTAAGAAATTTTGGTGAGTAATTTATGTGCTAACTCCCCAGAGCCTGTGTTGGATTACACAGTGGAAGATGTGTCTAACCTACCAAAGAAGCAAGAATGACGTAAGGATACGATGGGAGGTTAGGACTTCAATTCAATTGTTATCACTAAATGGGTAATGTTGAGCAAACTTGAGGTAGATAGGTCCCCTGATCCTGATGGAATGCCTCCCAGTGTTTTGAAAGAAATGGGGGAAGTTATAATTAATGCATTAGTGGTAATTTACCAAAATTTACTGGACTCCAGGTAGGTCCTAGCAGACTGGAAGAGGATGTCACACCACTGTTTAAAAAAAGGTGTAGGCAAAAGACAGGTGATGACAGGCCAGTTAGCTTAACATCTGTAGTCGGGAAAATGCTGGAGGCAATCATTAAAGAAGAAATAGTGAGACATCTGGATGGAAAGGGTTTCTTCAGGCAGACGCAGCATGGATTCAGGAAGAGAAGATTGTGTTTGACTAACTGGAGTTCTTTGAGGATGTAACAAGCATGGTAGTTGGAGGAGAACAGGTGGATGTTATATACTGGGATTTCTAGAAGGCATTCGATAAGGTGCTGCATAAAAGACTCATCTATAAGCTAGGAATGCATGGAATTGCAGGGCATGTATTAACATGGATAGAGGACTGGTAAACCAATAGAAAGCAGAGAGTTGGGATAAATGGGTGTTTCTCTGGTTGGAGATCAATGGTGAACGGCGTGCCACAGAGGTTGGTGGTTGGGTCTGCAACTGTTCATGACATATATATAAATGATTTGGAAGAGGAGACCGGGTGTAACCTGTCCAAGTTTCTGATAACACTAAATTGAGTGGAAAGGCAAAATTTGCAGAGGATGGGTACAATTGTATCCCTGTATTTGAATGCACATGACAATAAAACTTAATGCTAATTCAGGCTTTTGTGGAGTAATTTCCTAATGATAGGAACAGGAGTAAACCATTTGGCCCATTGGGTTTGGTCTGCCATTCATTAAGATCTTGGCTGATCTTTCCATCATCTCAGCTCCTCCTACTTCCATGATCCCCATAACCCTTAATTCTCCTACCATGCAAAATCCCATCCAACTCTGTCTTGAATATATTTAATGAAGCTGCCTTTGCTGCTTCCTTGGCCATGGAATTCTATAGATTCTCTGGGAAAAGCAGTTCCTCCTCATCTCTGTCATAAATCTACTCCCCTTAATCTTGAGGCCATGTTGGTCTTAGTCTCACCAACCAGCGGAAACAACTTGTCTTCTATTTTACTTACCTGACTCTCTCATAATTTTATATGTTTCAAAAGAACATTCTTCTAAATTCGAGCAAGCACAGTCCCAGGTGGCTCAAGCTCTCATTGTAGGGTAACCCCTTCATCTCAGGAATCAACCTGGTGAACCTCTTCTGCACCACCTCCAAATTCAGTATATCCTTCCTCAAGTAAGGAGATCAGAACTGAGCACAATACTCCAGGTGCGGCCTCACCAACACCTTGTATAATTGCAGCAGAACCTCCCTGCTCTTAAATCCAATCCCCCAGCAATGAAAGCCAATATTTCATTTGCCTTCATGATTACCTGTTGCACTTGCAAATCAACTTTTAGCAATTCACGTACAAGCACTCCCAAGTCCCTCTGCACAACTGCATGCTTCAATCTTTCACCATTTAAATAATGCTTTAACCTACTATTTTTAATTCAAAGTGGACAACTTCACATATAGCAATATTGTACTCCATCTATTAGACCCTTGCCCACTCACATAACCTATGTAAATCTCTCTGCATGGAAAAAGGACTCCAAATATCCATTCAACCCGTGCTCATAATTTTGTAAAATTCTACCAGACCACCACTCAACTTCTGGCATTCAAGTGAAACAAACTAAGTTTGTCGAATGTCATCTCATAGCTGTCATTGTCCAAACCAGGCAACATCCTGGTAAACTGTATCTCTACCTTCTACAAAGCTTCACGTCCTTCTGGCAGTGTGGTGACCAGAACTGTACACAATATTCCAAATTCAGCCTGACAAACATTCAATAAAGCAGCAATATGACTGATCAAGTTTTATACTCTGTGCCGTGACTGACACGGGCAAGCATGCCATGCACCTTCATGATCACCTTTCTGTGGACCTGTACAATTAGATCTCTTTGTACATTAATGCTTTGAAAGATACTTGTGTTTACTTCTTCCTTCATGCATTAGACCTTCCAAAATGCATCACATTGCATTGGCCCAGATTAAATTCCGCCTGCCATTTCTGTGCCCAAGTCTCCAGCCTATCTAGTTGGTGGGTCCAACAAAGGCAGCGATGAGATGGTGGAGGTTTCTCTTTCAGTTACTGGAGGCAAGGTGCAGGAGTGGACTGGGTTGGAAAGACTGCTATCCTGAATTTTTTTATTTCTTTATTTCACTAATTTATTCCTATGATATGTGAAGCTGGACTTTTTATTTTTTTACTTTTCTAATTTGTTTTCCCTAAGAATTTGTTCTTAAGAATTTGTATCTTGGTAGCTTTGTACCACAGATGGCACTATAATGTGGCGACTTGTGAACTTTTCATTGTATTCATTTGAGTACATGTGACAGTAAAGTTAATTTGAATATCTATATCCTGCTGTATCCCCCAGCAATCATCCTCACTATCTGCAGCTCCCCCAGTCTTTGTGTCATGCACAATTTTACTATCAGACCACTTACATTCTCCTCCTTACATTACAAATGTGCTACGGAGAGCAGAGGTCCCAGCACTGATCCTGTAGAAAACCAAAAGTCACATATCTCCAGTCAAAAAGACACCCTTCCACCACTACTCGCTGCCTTCCATGACCAAGCAGTTTTGTATCCGTTTTACTAGCTCACCGTGGATTCCATATGCCTTCACTTGCCCTCAATCATCTTTTTCACTTCTTCAGAAAAACTAAATCAAGTTTGTGAGAAACGATTCCCCCCACACTAAGTCATGCTACCTATTGCTGTTAAGTCCATACAAAGAACATTCTCCAGTAATTTCCCTTCCACTGATGTAACGCTCATCAGCCTGTAATTTCCAAGATAGTCTCTGTAGCCCTTCTTAAAAAAAGGAACATCATTGGCTGCTCTCCTCTGGGATCTCTCCTATGATTAAAAAGGATACAAAGACTTCATACAAGATCCCAGCAATCTCCTCACATGCCTCGCCCAGTTTTCTGGGTAAGATCCCACAAGTCCTAGGGACTTGTCTACCTTAATGCTTTTCAAAACACTCAACATCACCTCCTTTTTTCAACATGCCCTGGTTTATCAACATGGCCCTCTCTAAATTCACCATCCACTATGTCCTTCTCCTTTGTGAATACCAAGGCAAAGACTCATTAATAAGCACACCCAAGGGGTGGGGAGTCCAAAACTAGAGGTCACAAGTTTAAGGTGAGAGGGGATATATTTAAAAGGGACCTGAGGGACAACCTTTTCACACAGAGAGTGGTGCATATCTGGAATGAGCTGCCAGAGGAAGTAGTAGAAGCTGGTACAATTATAACATTTAAAAGACGTTTGTACAGGTACATGAATAGGAAAGGTTTACAGGGATATGGGCCAAATGTAAACACATGGGACTAGTTCACCTTAGGAAACCTAGTCAGCATGGACAAGGTGGGCCGAAGGGCCTGTTTCCATGCTGTATGACTCGATAACAATAAATTCTCTCCTTTGTCCTTGAGGGGACCCCCTAGCATTTCCTGAGCTACTGCCGTGCTCCTTATGCAAGTATAAAATATCTTGCGGTTTTCCTTCATCAAGTTTGCCACGGAAATTTCATAGCCCCTAACTCTTTGCTTTTGTTCTTCCCTGACTTCTTTTTGAGGACTGTCTGTCTTCAGTTTCCTAAACTGTCATAAGCCTCATCTTCGTTTTTGACTAGGCTCACTGAAATAATTCCATACAGGCCAGTATCCCATCTCCAAGTCACCCATTATTTACATGTGGAGAGTTCTTGACATCGATCCAGCTCCCTAAGAGCCAGCTGCCAGAGTAAACAGGAAGTCTGACACTCCTGTTCTTATCTGTCATCCAGGGCTACCTAATTAGACCAGGTTAACAGTCCCAACTAGGGAACTCATATTCTATGAGGTCCACCTGGCTGACCTCATTACAATCACTACATCCTTCCCCCTGTGAGTTTGAGGACATCGACCAGTTCTTTGTAGCTTCTTCTCGGGCATTTCACCACAAAGTCAGGTTCCTCCAATTCTGGCTCTGGTATTGGTGGTGTGTAGAGAACATTTGCTCTCTTCTTGTGCCCAGAGCATTTCAGAAGAAATGAATTCTCCTCTTCAGGCGGCAAAACATTCAGCAAGGCATTTGATAAGGTTTCCCATGGTAGGCTCATTCATAAAGTCAGGAAGTATGGGATACAAGGAGATTTGGCTATCTAGATTCACAAGTGATTGGCTGACAGAAGGTAGAGAGTGATTGTAGATGGAAAGTATTTTGCCTGGAAGACAGTGTTGAGTGGTGTCCCGCAGGGCTCTGTTCTTGAGCCTCTGCTCTTTGTAGTTTTTATAAATGACTTGGATGAGGAGGTTGAGTGGTGGGTTAATACATTTGCTGATGACATTAAGGTTGGAGGTGTCGTCGATAGTGTCTAGGGCTATTGCAGGCTGCAGCACAACATAGACAGGATGCAGAGCTGGGCTGAGAAATGGCAGATGGAGTTCAACCTGGATAAATGCGAAGTGATGCATTTTGGAAGGTCGAACTTAAATGCTGAATATAGGATTAAAGACAGGATTCTTGGCAGTGTGGAGGAACAGAGGGATCTGGGTGTGCAAGTACATAGATCCCTCAAAGTTGCCACCCAAGTGGATAGGGTTGTTAAGAAAGCATTCATTGGCTTTCATTAACAGGGGATCGAGTTTAAGAGCTGCGAGGTTTTGCTACAGCTCTACAAGTCCCTGTTGAGACCACACTTGGAATATTGTGTCCAGTTCTGGTTGCCCTACTATAGGAAAGATACAGAGGCTTTGGAGAGAGTGCAAAGAAAGCTTACCAGGCTGCTGCCTGGACTGGAGGGCTAGCCTTATAAGCTCAGACTTTTCTCTCTGGAGAGAAGGAGGAAAAGAGGTGACCTGATTGAGGTATACAAGATATTGAGAGGAATGGATAGAGTCAATAGCCAGAGACTTTTTCCCAGGGCACGAGTTTTAAGATATTAGGAGAAAGGTATAGAGGGGACGTCAGAGGAAGGCTCTTTACACAGAGTTGTGAATGCATGGAATGCGTTGCCAGCTGTGGTGGTGGAAGCAGAGTCATTAGGGACATTTAAGTGACTGCTGGACATGCATATGGATAGCAGTGAGTTAAGGTTGCGTAGGTTATTTTATTTTACATTAGTATTAACCCTTGGCACAACATCGTGGGCTAAAGGGCCTGTTCTGTGCTGTACCTTTCTATTCTCTATCCTAAGTGGTGACACCTACAATGTCCACCTCAGATTCCAAGATATCTTGAAAGCTTGATGGAGAGGGAGAACCCACAGGTTCTGCAACAGTCAGAAAAGCTGTTGAGAAGACAGACATGTTTTGTTCTCTCACTGTTTGCAAGTGTGCAGTTTTCACATGGTCCATGTTCTTATTTAGGACTGTCACACCTACCTGAACTTTATACATCATTGGACCTGACCTCATGTTGACTATGCCTCTTACCAATGCAGGGCCATTCCTATGGTTCCTACACCAAACTTCATCTCCTGAAATAAATGTCGTTCTCACTTAGCAGAGCCTTGTGGCTGGCATTGGTATTCCTGATGTTGTATCACCCTTCCCACTCCAGGTCTGGGAAGATCAGATTTAACTTGGTGTGGATCCTCTCCCCATCAGCAACTCTGCTGGAGTTATCCCTGTAGTTTGTATGAGGGGTGGTCCTATATTCAAATAGAGACTGGGACAGTTTGGTATCAAGTGAAGCTGTAGGTTGTTTCTTTAAGGCTGTGTTCAAAGGCTGGAGAGTCAAAGGCTGGTCTGCTCTTTCTGACAGGCCATTTGATGATGGGTGGTATGGAACTGTCCTTGTACGCCTATGCCATTTGACTTTAGGAAATACTCAAATTCCCTGCTGGTAAACAATGGCTCGTTATCTGTGACCAACATTTGGGCAGAAAATGTGTGTAGTTTTTCTGTCATTGTCCCTATGTTGAACAAATTATCTCTATACAACCAGCCACTTTGTGTAGGTATCCACAATGTTTAAGAATATGGAACCCATGAAAGGACCTGATAATCGATGTGTAATCGAGTCCAGGATTTACTCAGCCATTCCCATGAATGTGGGGGAGTTGATGGCAGTAGTTTTTGTCCAAATTGGCCTTCTGGATACGAACCCAGTAATGCAGCTTTGTCTGCATCCAATCCTGGTCACCAGACATAACTTCTCACAACCATCTTTATTTTGGAAACCCCTGGATGACCCTGGTGGAATTCAGCCAGTATCTGGTGGTGACCTTTGCTCAGATCAATCATTCTTGTTCTCCATAATAATATGCTATCCCTGACTATGATCCGGTCTCCCTAGGTCCAAAAAGGTTTAAATTCTGGCCTTTCTATTTTCCTCATCGCCACCAGCTGTTCCAGTTCTGCCAGGATCAAACTATTTGTATCCAAAGTCGTCTGTGACTGGAAATTGGATTGTTAGTATTATTCGGGACACTGGTGTGCACTTCAGATTGATGAAGAGAATGACCCCATCACCAAGACCATCTTTCCCTCCCACTCTGCCTTCCGCAAGGACCTTTTCCCTTCATCAATCCTTGGTTCGGGCCACTCTCCTCACCAACCCTCCCGAGCCCCCATGTACCTACACCTGCAATCATAAAAGATGCAAAACCTGCTGGCACATGCAATTCAGACCACAAATGTTCAATAATATCTCCTTGCCTGTTCCTCCTTTTAGGAGAAAGTGAGGACTGCAGATGCTAGAGATCAGAGCTGAAAATATGTTGCTGGAAAAGCGCAGCAGGTCAGGCAGCATCCAAGGAACAGGAGAATCGACGTTTCAGGCATAAGCCCTTCTTCAGGAATGTTCCTCCTTTTAACCTTACTGGTCTTTGTCACTGACTCGTCCTCAGTTATTTTACTTGCTGACATACTGCTCTGGTTCTCGCTTCTGAAACACTAGTCCCGAATGACACTAACAAACCTCCTGCCAGGATACTGGTGCCATTCCAGTTCAAGTGAGACCAATCCTTCTTGTTCAGGTTCAATTGCCCGAAAAGACATCCCAATGATCCACATGTCTGAAGTTCCATGTTTTACCATTCCCACAGGACCGCCAGGACCCTGTCCACAAAGTGATGGGACAATTTCCCCTATCTGCTACGTCTAGGGCAAATGTCAGGAATTGGGCAGAGCAGTTCAGCACTGATGGTACTTGTCCGGGTGCATAACAGCTTATTCAAAATGAAGCAGGCACAAGGGATTGTTTTCTCTGCAGAGAAAGCTAAGAGGAGAACTGATTGAAGATTTCAAAATCATGAGTGGAATGGGCAGTGTAGACAGAGTGAAGATGTTTCATTTGTTTAAAAAAAAACAAGCGCATGAGAACAGTGATATGAGGATAAGGTAGGAGGTTGGCACAAAATAGAGCCAGTGCAGTTATAATGTGATGATCGGATTCCTTCTGCTCCATAATAATTAATTCCATGATTCTGTGATTCTGAATGGATGCCAATCTTTCAGCAGATATACTGTTAATAGCAAGTTGGTCTGGGTCATAATATGGTAAAATGATGCTTGAACCAAACACATAGCATCCCATAAGGGCAGGGTAGGTAGGTAATGAGGCATATTTGGCAAGTTACAGCTAGAAATCCCACTGTGCGTATTGGCTCAAGAATTCCTCCAAAAAACCTGATGCAAGTTGAACTTAGCCAAAAATATCAAAGATTATCCCAATAGGTGGAATCTTGCCATGATTCCATGATCTGCAGAAATAACATTATTAATATTGAAAATAAAGCAGATTCTGCAACCAAGCTTTGAACAGACAGATGAGAATTTTGCTAGTGAACAATGTGACAATGCTGTCATTTTAAAAAAGCTTATTTTGTCCTGGGTTTTTTTTGAAGAGAGGTTGTAAAGGCAGAGGTACTAAAGTGGCTACGGGAGACAGTCTAAATCAATAATCTGGTGAGGTATTTAGGTGTTTTTTTAAAACAGTTGTAACAATGGAATGGTGTGGCCAGTTCTCACAGATCAAGCTTTCTAGTTTTTTTAGTTGTAGCAGACAGGTGTTTGGGTTTAAGAAGAGTTGGAGCCATCCTTCAATAAAATAATTCCTAGCCGCTACATTCTCTGAAATCTCTCTTGATGTTGTTTCCTCCTGGATTGGAGAATTGCTTGTAAGAGTCGGTGTCTGAATTTACCTTTTTGCTAAAGGGTATGTTTATGGAATGTTACTATATTGGAAGAGTTAATTAGTAATAGGCACTGTATCTATTTTTCAGTTAAATTTTCCAATATTCTCCAAGTTATTCTAAATTACTCTTTCTTTTGTTTGTATTTCAACTATAGTGCTGAGATAATTTTAAATAAATTGTGTTTTGCTTAATGTCAAGTCGTTTGGCCACCTGCATCACATCTGGAACAAGCACTTCACATCTACCATCATAATAAGAAAAAGCTAGGGTCTTGCTACCTTCTTAACATATTCTAAGGGGGTTGGGCCTGCTCCATAACAATAGCAAGAGACCTATGCTTATGCATTAGCAGGCAATTAGTATCAAATCTCACCTCATTGATATGCATTTTTGTAAACTGCCATGCTCTGCAAGAAATTAGATGGCAACAATTGCAAACATGGAAGTCATCGCAGGTATCATCTCATTGCTGTTTCTTTCGGCCTCCACGTTGAACAACAGTACCGCCATCTCAGGGCAAGCTCCATGTGCAGCAAATGCACACACGGCACACACCCCACTCCCAACACCAGCCCATAGTGGTCGTTGCTGAAAATGTGTTGCTGGAAAAGCGCAGCAGGTCAGGCAGCATCCAGGGAACAGGAGAATCGACGTTTCGGGCATAAGCCCTTCTTCAGGAATGAGGAACGTTTGTCCAGCAGGCTAAGATAAAAGATAGGGAGGAGGGACTTGGGGGAGGGGTGTTGGAAATGTGATAGGTGGAAAGAGGTCAAGGTGAGGGTGATAGGTCAGACTGGGGTGGGGGCGGAGAGGTCAGGAAGAAGATTGCAGGTTAGGAAGGCGGTGCTGAATTCGATGGATTTGACTGAGACAAGGTGGGGGGAGGGGAAATGAGGAAACTGGTGAAATCCGAGTTCATCCCTTGTGGTTGGAGGGTTCCTAGGCGGAAGATGAGGCGCTCTTCCTCCAACCGTCGTTTTGTTGTGGTCTGGCGATGGAGGAGTCCAAAGACCTGCATATCCTTGGTGGAGTGGGAGGGGGAGTTGAAATGTTGAGCCACAGGGTGGTTGGGTTGGTTGGTCCGGGTGTCCCAGAGGTTGGTTGGGTTGGTTGGTCCGGGTGTCCCAGAGGTTGGTTGGGTTGGTTGGTCCGGGTGTCCCAGTGGTCGTTGTCAATCATGTACCAGCCTCTCTCCACCATCATGTCTCATCTCCGGTGGCACAGTGGTTAGCACTGCTGCCTCACAGCACCAGAGACCCGGGTTCAATTTCCGACTCAGGCGACTGACTGTGTGGAGTTTGCACATTCTCCCCGTGTCTGCGTGGGTTTCCTCCGGGTGCTCCGGTTTCCTCCCACAGTCACAAAGATGTGCGGGTCAGGTGAATTGGCCATGCTAAATTGCCCGTAGTGTTCAGTTAAAGGGGTAAATGTAGGGGTATGGGTGGGTTGCGCTTCAACGGGTCAGTGTGGACTTGTTGGGCCGAAGGGCCTGTTTCCACACTGTAAGTAATCTAATCTAATCTCTGGTCCACTTAAAATATAATTCTCAACTTCATTGCTGTACTTTGGCAATTTCATTGTAGTGGTATGGCCAGGATGCTTTGCATGCAGGGATGGCATCCATACGGTTCTTTGGAGCAAGGCTGCACCTCAGATCTTTGATGCTATCTCAGCACTCACTTAAGTCATGCCTACTTAGATCCCCATGTTATCTCAGAACCTACCTTGCTTTTTTGTGCAGTCCATTTCATTCATTAAATGCTAACAGTACTTCTGAATGCCTGACAATATAGTGCAGATGCAAAACCAGGCAGCTTGGTGGGCATTTCCATCACAGTCAACCGGGATAATACCTGATCTCAAATCAGGGATGAATTGGCTGCTTTGGTCAGGGATTTGTATCACTGAACTTCAGGGAGTGGTTTAAGGTCAATTGTACAGTTCCAATGCAACCAAATTCAGAGTGGTAAATCAGTCAGGGAGGTGCATAGAGATCATTCAAGAATCTTATCATTCACCAGTTAGGGTTGTCCTTCCATGTCAGTCAGAGAAGTGGTGGGTAGGCCACTCTCAGTCCTCAGGGCCAGCTTACTGAAAGTCAAGGGGTCACCCTCTGGTAAAAAACTTTCGGAAGTCACTTGTAGGACTTGGAGGCATGCCAGGATTTGGAGGGGAAAATGAATTGTGAATGGAAGCAATATATAACAGTGGAAGACCATAGTTCCAGGGTTACTATGGAAGGGGTTGTCACCAAATTTGGCTGGGTGCTTTTTTTTCAGCACAGACAGAATGGGTCAAATGGAATCTGTGATGTAAACTTTCTATGATGTGTGGGAGTGCAGCACCAAAGAGGGGCATCTTTCAGCACCTAAGGTTCTCACTGCCCTGTCAGGTGATGTAAAAGATTCCCTGGGATCAATTGAAGATAATCAGGGGCGTTCTCTTAGTGTTTTTGACAATATTTATCCAATTTTATAAGAATCCTTTGCTAAATGTTTACTTGTGCAGATATTTTATTATCATTATTGGATATTCCTTTCATCTCTCCTTATTCTTTCAACTTTAGAAAAACCCTGCAACAGAGGTTAATCAGTAAAAACGTGTCATTTCACTGTTGTTATGAATGTTGTCTTATCCTAGTTTCTCATGGTAGTTATGTGATTTCATGGTATTTCTATTCTTATCAGTTGGATATTTCTCGCATTTCTCCTCTAATTAACATTTTGCCCTCATACTCAGGAGGGATTTTGCCATTAGTCTTTCCAGGCCTCCTTTTTAGTGATTACACTATTGTTTATACATTTTGTCATTTGTACTTAGCACTAATTTAATTCATAGAATTTATATATGTCAGCTTTATGTTTCCTTTTAGGATCTCCTTTTCCTGCCATTTGCAAAGGACTTTTTCATGGTTAACTCCTCCATCAGTTATATTTATTTCTCAACTGAAGCTATATTTCTTACCAGATATCAAGAAAGAAGCATAACAAGAAAGAAGCAGCAGTCTCCAACTTCGAATTACTGGGTGAGTCATGAATGTTTCAATCCCAAGTGCGACGGAAATGAAAGGGAATATAAGGTAGAACTGAGATCTCTTCGGACCTCAGTGGCAAACCATGTGATAGCTACTAAAATGAATAAGATGCCTGAATAAATAAAAGTGGTATATCTGTTAATAATATCAGAGAAAGATTGAATGAAGCAGTAAAGCCACACACTGAAGAAATTTTGAATGACTTGAAGGGTCATTTTAGAGCCTCTTTTGATTATAGTGTATAAACAGTATAAATTCAAAATCCGAACTCAAAGTGGGAATATATAATAGCATATCTACCTGATATATGTGATTTTGGAAAACTGGAAGATGATGTCATTGAAGGTAGAATTATTATGGGCAGACAAAATTCTGCCATGAGAGTACATCTGCTGACAAAGGAGGAACTATCTGTTAAGAAAGCTATTGACATGTGCAGAAGCTTTGAACTTGTCAGTAATGAAGTACAGTGTATTAATAAGAGAATGTATGAGGCAATCAATTAAGTTAAGAGGTATTCTTAACTTAACAAGGAAACATGTTGGAAAAAGGAATAGATATTTGCAGAACAGCCAGCAGAAAGGTCAAAGCCAGAGTACAGAAATAAGTATGCAGAGAACACCATACAAAAGAAAGCATGCACAACTGAGGAAAACAATGTTTTAACCACAACAAGCTAAATCACTTTGCCTGCAAAGGTTTAGCTCAACAGAAGCAAAGCAAGCTGACAGACAAAGGGTCATTGGACATGCAACATTAACTTTGTGTTCTCTCTCCACTTGCTGCCAGACCTGCTGTGTTCCTCAAGAACTCTGTTTTTAATTTAGATTTCTAGCACCTGCAGTTCATTGTGCTCATTTAAGCCGATACAGATGTTTGTCAGAGAGAGATCAGTCAATGTTTCCGACAAATTTTAAAGCTAGATAAAAGCAACAATTTTCTAACTACATTCCAGATGCCAGTCAGGAAAATTGCATAATTATACATGATGTTTGGTGCATCACTGCTCTGGAAGAGTATCAATATACACATCATAAGATAGTCCGTGATCTTCCTGGAGCTTAAGTTAAGAATGATCTGCTAGTCTATGAATGTGGAATAAGGTAGAAGGTAACATTGCAAGGCGCAATCAGAATCTAGTTTGATTATGAGAAAGAGCTTGCCAGATGAACCTGAAATTGAACATGATGATGCATTTGAAAATGGCTAAAGTCACACCTGTAGGTCATGTACCAACAGCGAAAAGCCTTTGTCTGTATCCTGGGGGTAGTGGGTGCAGTTGCATGGAAAATTATGGAAAAAGCTAAAGGGAGGGAGAGCGCAGAGATTAATAAAGTTTCCAGAACAAGTAATAGGACGTAGAATGTTGGAAAGGCTCAAGCATCTAATTTTAGGCACAGTAGATATGGGGACAATTATGACAAGAGTGACAGTCAATACAGGACTGGGAGTGTTGTACTTAAATGTATGGAGTATACAAAACAAGGTAAATAAGCTTGAAATGGAGATTGAAATTGATGGGTACAATGCTGTGGGTATTGCAGAGACACAGCTGCAAGGGAATGAGGATAGGGAACTAAATATCCAAGGATATGCATCTTATTGCAGTGTCAGGCAGATGGACATAAGGAGGTGAGGTTGCCTTGTTAGTGAGAAATTAGGTTAGATTGATAAAAAGAAATGATGTGGAGTCAGGAGATGTAGAATCTGTGTGCAGAGTTGAGGAACTGCAAAGCAAGAAAGTCGTCAGGATGTGGGGAAGAAGATAAATCAGGAGATAGAAAAGGTAAGTAGGAAAGGAACTATTACAATAATTGTAAGGGACTTCAGCTGGACTAGGAAAATCAGGTTGATAGTTGAACCCAAATCATGGAATTCTATGAGATGGTTTTTTGGAGCAGCTTCTCATAGATCTGGCTAGGGAACAGGGAGTTCTAGATCTGGTGATGTGTAATGAGGCAGATATGATTGGGGAGCTTAAGGTAAAGAAAACACTCAGGGGCAGTGACAATAGTATGATAGAATTCACCCTGCAGTTTGAGAGGGCAAAGCTGTAATCAGAAGTAACAATATTACAATTGAGTAATGGTTACTACAAAGATATGAGGAAGGAGCTTGCCTGAGTTGATTGGACAGGGTGCCTCGTAGGGAACACAGTGGAGCAGCAATGGAAGGAGTTTCTGGGGCTCTCCCAGGAGGCATAGCAGAAATTCATCCCTAGGAAGAAGAAACATACTAAGAGAGAAATAAGCAATCATGGCTGACAAGGGAAGTCATGGACGGCATAAAAGCAGAAGAAAAGAACGTGGTGAAGATTAGTGGGAAACCAGAGGATTGGGAAGCCTTTAAAAACCAGCAAAAGATACCTGAAAGAGCAGTAATGGAGGAGAAAATAAACAATGTGAGTACATTAGTTTGTAATATAAAATAAGTTTACATGAGTTTTTTAAGATATATAAAATGTAAGAGACAGGTAAGAATGGACATAGGACCACTGAAAACCGAAGCTAGAGAAGTAATAATGAGGAACAAAGAAATGGCAGAGGAACGGAATAAGTATTTTGCTTCAGTCTTCAAGGTGGAAGACACCAGAAGCACATGAGAAATTTAAGAGTCAGGGACTGAGGTGATTAAAGTGGCCATCATGAAGGAGCAAATGTTTAGGGAGCCTTAAAGTGTGAAGTTGGAAAGATCATCTGCACCATGAACAACATACCAGAGTTCAGAAGGAAATAGCTGAGGAGGTTGGTGATGATCTTTCAGGAGTCATTGGCATCAAGGAGGGTCTCAAAGGACTGGAAAATGGGCAGATGTAACATCCCTGTTTAAAAATAGAGGGAGGCAGAAGACAGACACACCAGTTAGCCTAATCTTGTTTGTTGATATGATTTTAGAGTCCATTATTAAGGATGAAATTGCAGTATATTTGGAAATGCCATGAATAAAATCAGATTGAGATAGCACAGCTTCATCAACAGGAGGTAATGTCCGACAAATCTGTTTGAATTCTTTGAGGAGGTACCAAGTAAGTTTCAAAAAGGAGAGCCAATGAACATGATCTAATTGGATTACTAGAAGGCCTTTGACAAACTGGTGCGTTGGACACTACTAAATAAGACAAGAGCAAAAGGTGTTAGGGGCAAGGTACTGGCATAGCAAGAAGATTCATTGGCAGAGGGCAGAAAGTGGGAATATAGGAGTTATTTTCAAAATGGCAGCTGGTGACTAGTGGAGTTCCACAGGGGTCAGCATTGGGACCACAACTTTTGTGTTATGCATGATCTATCTGGACAAAGGAACTGAGGGCATTGTTGCTAAGTTGCAGATGACACCAAGGTAGGCAGAGGAACAGGCAGTGATGAAGAAATGGGGAGGTTGCAGAAGGGCTTGGACAGGTTAGGAAGGTGGGCAAAGAAGTGCAAAAGGAATGAAATGTGGGAAAGTGTAAGATAAATGGTAGGAAGAATAAAAGTATAGACTATTTGTTAAATGGGAAAAGGCTGTGGAAATCTGAAGCACAAAATGACTTAGGATTCCTAGTTCAGGATTCTCTTAATGTTTACATCCAGGTTTCCGTTGGCAGTTAGGAAGGCAAATACTTTTGTTAGCCTTCATTTATAGAGGACTACAAACGAGAGCAGTGATGTATTGCTGAGGCTATATATGGCTCTGGTCAGACTATATTTGGAACATTAGGAGCTGTTTTGGCCTCTGCATCTAAGGAAGGATGTGCTGACATTGGGGACATCAAGAGAAATCTTACAAGAATGATCCTGGTGATTAAGAGCTTGACATATCGGGAGCAGTTGATGACTCTGGGTCTGTACTCAGTGAGTTTAAAAGGATGAGGGGAAAGCTTTCTAAATACTGAGAGGCTTGGATACAGTGGGTGTGGAAGAGTTGTTTCCACTAATAAGAGATAGAGGACACAGTCTTAGAGTGAAAGGGGTACAACTGAGGAGAATTTTCTTCAGCGTATCAGTGGTGAATCTGTGGAACTCATAGCTGCAGAAGGCTCAGGAGGCTAAGTCATTGAGTGTATTTAAGACAGAATTAGATAGGTCCTGGATTAGTAAGGGGATCAAGGATTAAGAAGAGAAAATAGGAAAATGGTGCAAAATATATCAGCCATAATTAAATGGTAGAGCAGTCTTGATGAGTAGAATGGCTTAATTCTACTCCTATATCTTGTGATCTGATGAGCAGAGAGCTGTAGTAGAGATACAATGGCCAACAGATGTGAAAGTAGAGCAATGATTTTTCGATTTGTGAACTTATTAGCAAAGTGTTTACATAATTTGTTATCTGCAAGTGAACCTGTACACAAGCTAAAACAGGATGTACACTGGCATTCAGGCAGAGAACAAGAAGTAGCTTTCACAAGAATCTAACAACTAGTGATTGTAAGACTAGTTTCTGGATCAGTGGTGCTGGAAGAGCACAGCAATTCAGGCAGCATCCGAAAAGCTGTAAGACTAGTGCTGAGGTACAATGACATTAATGATGAAGTCACTTTGCCATGTGACCCACTAACACAAACTGAACAATGCTACAGAGAGAGATAGTGCCTGTCTATTGACTTTGATTGTGTACATTTAATCATGCTTGTTGAGGAAAGAAACATGGCAGTAGAATCTGACCACAAATCACTTCAAAGATTTTCTCTTTCAGGCCACTCCAAAATTTGATATCAACATGGCGGTTTCAGGATCCTAAAACAAGATCCAACACTCTACTTTTCAAAGATCTCCTGCATTAAGTCTTGGCTATAATCTCTCAACAGCTATCTAACTGATCAACTCTATTCAAAATTTAAAAGAACATTGATGCCATTACATCAAACCTCCCACTTCTCCAAAGAAGAATGAACATTTCTGGTAATTTAAATCCTGACTAATCAAGCATTTTCACCTCTACAAACTCAAAATAAATAATACCCATCCAAACAATGGATGTGAATTGCATATAGCTGCCTGATTGGAATTTTGTCAATTGTACTTTGGGTATAGGTGACAATGGCATGGAAACCCTGAAGACATAAAATAATACATGTCTTGTTGCCAGCCCTATGTGCTTGACAGGGCATAGCACATGGTTGCCATCTGTGAACTGTTAGTGTGAGGAGACCTTCATATGCGATTTCACTTAAACCTCCTGTTCATTTCTCGCATGTTTCACAAACTTAATAGATGCATGTCATTGACCATTTGTGCTAGTCACTCTCAGACAAAAATGGAAGTCCTTCACTTGCAACATTTTAGGAGAAAGCAATGGTTTTTGTCACTAGAATAATTGTCCAAAATGTCAGGCAATGCACTGGCTTTGAATCAGACCAGGGCAGATGGTAGAATCTGATTTACGTTTTAAAAGCTAATAATGACTAAGAAGCCATTGTAAAGATCCACCTGATTCAAGAAGAAAATCTGCCATTCGTACCTGGTTCAAGCAGAAGGCGAGTAAAACACAGCAAGCCAGGCAGCATCAGGAGGTGGAGAAGTTGTCGTTGCGGGTGTAACCCTTCTTCACGACCTGGTTCGGCCTACGTGTGATTCCAGACCATAGTAATGTGGTTGACTCTCAACTGCCCTCTGAAATGGTCTCACAAGTTACACTTTGTATCAAACTGCTAAAATATCACAAAAAAGGAAATAAACTGGACAGGCCAGCCGGCATAGACCTAGACACTGGAAAAGAATATAATAGCAAACTCAGCCCTGACAACCTTGCAGAATTCTTCTTACTATACCTGGGGCCTTGAATCAAAATTAGGAGAGCTGTCTCATAGACTAGTCAAGCAATAGTCTGACATAGTTTTACTCATTGAATTTCATCTTACAGACCATGTATCTGACATCACCACTATCACTGGGTCTGTCCTGCCAATGGGCAGAGGTGGCAATACAGAGTTACACAGTCAGAAGGGAATTTCCCTGGAATCCTCAACATTGACTTCAACCCCATGGGGTCAGGCCAAAATGGGAAAGGAAACTTCCAGCAGACATATCCCAGATTGGCTTATGATTCAGTACTTTTCCATGTTGAACACCACTTGGAGGAAGTACTGAGGGTGGCAAGGGCACAAAATATACTTTGGAAGAGGGACTTTAGTGACCATCATTAATAGTGGCCCAACAGCACCTCTACTGATCATGCTAGTCAAGTCTCAAAAGACATAGCTGGTAGACTTTGTCTGAGCATGTGGTGAGGAAAAGAACTAGAAGAAAAAAATCTACCAGACCTCATCCTTAGCAATCTATTTGGTGAAGACAGCACCAATAGGATCAATCACTGCACAAATCTTTGTAGGAATGATACCTGCCTTCACAATGATAAAACCTTACATCATACTATCACCACGCTTGATGGGACAGAATTCGAGCAGATTTATCAACTAAAGTCTGGGCAACCATGAAGTGCTATAGGCCATTAGCAGCATCAAAATTATACTCTGTAACCTCATGGCCTGGCATATCCTGAATCCTACCATAACCATCGAACTAGGCAATTAACCCTAGTTCAATGAAGAGTGCAAGAGAGCATGCCAGGAGCAGCACCAGGTATACCTAAAAAGAAGGTCTCAACCTGGTGAAGCTACAAACTGCTAAAATAGATGCAGTTAAGTGATGGTTCAGATCTAAGTGATGGGCAGTCCTGACATATCTAGTTGTGAATGGTGGTGAACAATTAAACAACGTATTGGAGGATGAGACTCCACAAATATCCACATCCTCAATAACTGGAGAGTCCAGCACATCAATGCAAAAGACAAGCCATTTTCAGGCAGAAGTGCCAAATGGATGATCTGTTTCAGCCTTGTCCAGAAGTCCTCAGCATCATGACACCTGTCTTTAGACAATTTGACTAATTTCACATGATTTCAAGTAACAGTTGGAAGCACTGGATACTGTAAAGGCTGTGGGCACTGAATATTCTGGCAGCAGGATTGAAGGCTTGGGGCCAGACTTCCCACAGCCTTAAGCCAAACTGTTTTGGCATGGCTGCAATATTGGCATCTACCCAACCATGCAGAAAATTGCCCACTGCACAATGAATGTTCTGTAAAGTGCCTTGCCCTGTATACATAAAGCAACCCAGTCAATTACCATTTCATCAGTCTATTCTGGATCACCAGCAAAGGGATGATTAACAGCATGATTAACATTGCAAGGTCCTCACCCTTAACAATTTCTCCTTCGAATCCTCCCACTTCCTCCAGACCAAAGGGGTAGCCATGGGCACACGTATGGGCCCCAGCTATGCCTATCTCTTTGTTGGCTACGTAGAACAGTCGATCTTCCGTAATTACACTGGCACCATTCCCCACCTCTTCCTCCACTACATTGATGACTGCATTGGCACCACCTCGTGCTCCCGCGAGGAGGTTGAGCAATTCAATTCACCAACACATTCTACCCTGACCTTAAATTTACCTGGACCATCTCTGACACCTCCCTCCCCTTCCTGGACCTCTCCATCTCCATTAATGACGACCGACTTGACACCGACATTTTTTACAAACCTACCGACTCCCACAGCTACCTGGATTACACCTCTTCCCACCCTACCTCCTGCAAAAATGCCATCCAATATTCCCAATTCCTCCGCCTCCACTGTACCTGCTCCCAGGAGGACCAGTTCCACCACAGAACACATCAGATAGCCTCCTTCTTTAGAGACCGCAATTTCCCTTCCCACGTGGTTAAAGATGCCCTCCAACGCATCTCATCCACATCTCGCACCTCCGCCCTCAGACCCCACCCCTCCAACCGTAACAAGGACAAAATGCCCCTGGTGCTCACCTTCTACCCTACCAAACTTTGCATAAACCAAATCATCCGCCGACATTTCCGCCACCTCCAAACAGACCCCACCACCAGGGATATATTTCCCTCCCCACCCTTTCCGCCTTCTGCAAAGATCGTTCCCTCCATGACTACCTGGTCAGGTCCACGGCCCCCTACAACCCACCCTCCCATTCTGGCACCTTCCCCTGCCACCGCAGGAATTGCAAAACCTGCGCCCACACCTCCTCCCTCACCTCCATCCAAGGCCCTAAACGAGCCTTCCACATCCATCAAAGTTTCACCTGCACATCCATCAATCTCATTTATTGTATCCGTTGCTCCCGATGCGGTCTCCTCTACATTGGGGAGACTGGACGTCTCCCAGCAGACTGCTTTAAGGAACATCTCTGGGACACCCGCACCAATCAACCACACTGCCCTGTGGCCCAACATTTCAACTCCCCCTCCCACTCTGCCGAGGACATGGAGGTTCTGGGCCTCCTTCACCGCCGCTCCCTCACCACCAGACGCCTGGAGGAAGAACGCCTCATCTTCCACCTCGGAACACTTCAACCCCAGGGCATCAATGTGGACTTCAACAGTTTCCTCACTTCCCTTTCCCCCACGTCACCCCAGTTCCAAACATCCAGCTCAGCACTGTCCCTATGACGTGTCCTACATGCCTATCTTCTTTTCCACCTATCCACCACCCTCCCCCTGACCTATCACCTTCATCCCCTCTCCCACTCACCTATTGTACTCTATGCTGCTTTCTCCCCACCCCCACTCTTCTCTCACTTATCTCTCCACCCTTCAGGCTCTCTGCCTTTATTCCTGATGAAGGGCTTTTGCCCGAAAGGTCGATTTTACTGCTCCTTGGATGCTGCCTGAACTGCTGTGCTCTTCCAGCACTACTAATCCAGAATCCCTTACTGAGAAATAACCTACTTACTAGTGCATAGTTAGGGCTCTGCCAGCTCCTAATCTCATTACAGCCTTGGCTCAAACACGAACAAAAGAGATGAACAATAGAGAGAGGTGACAGTGACTGTCCTTGACATCAAAATGCCCTCAGCATTTGATCAAATGTAACAGCAAAAATTACTGAATAAGGGCTTATGCCCGAAACGTCGATTCTCCTGTTCCCTGGATGCTGTCTGACCTGCTGCGCTGTTCCAGCAACACATTTTCAGCCCTTTCCACCATTCTAAGGTCAGAAGTGGTGCTTCATTTGGAACCAGGAATTATTTACCAGGTAGGCAAACGGCAAATCTGAATAGAAAGACTTTATTGATGATCCTCACAATTCTACAGTCTGTTTTTGATTGGATCCCAAGCACCACCCCTCTGGGTCACCTTAAAGGGGTAGCACCCCCAACTACGTACATAACACCCTTCCTCCTTTATTTTAAACTTTCATTAATAAACATGTGGGCTGCATGGTGGCTCAGTGGTTAGCACTGCTGCCTCACAGCATCAGGAACATGGGTTTGATTCCAGTGTTGGGTGACTGTGTGGCATTTGCACATTCTCCCCATGTCTGCATGGATTTCCTCCCACAATCCAAAGATGTGCAGGCTAGGTGAATTGGCAATGATAAATTGCCTGTCGTGTTCAGGGATGTGGAGGTTAGGTGCATCAGCCAGGGGTAAATGTAGAGTAATAGGGGAATGGGTCACTCTTCAGAGGGTCAGTGTGGACTTGTTGGACACTGTAAGGATTCTATTCTATGATTCTAACAATTATCAAGATCATTTAGACATTGTGGCCAACATATTTACAAAAGAATATTTACAAATATTTACAATATTTACAAAAGAATGGCAAACGTGGAAGAATGATCACTCCACTTCATGTAAGACAGTCTGACCATTGACTACAAAGACATGATCAGTTTCTCAGGGGAGTGGTAATTTCAGATGACCGTTCGGTCATCTCATTACTATTTTCTAATGTAGTCTCCTGGGCTTCTGGCAGCTCCTATTATTTAGCAGATACATCGTTCTCTAATTGACTGTTTTTGTCCTGTCATGTTGCTGTTGTCTCCTCCTTGGGTATGACCAACTCTGGCTCGGCTTAGTCAACACCCTTGGTTCCAACTGGACTGGCTGAGTATTCTGTGGGTCCTGCCCCAGTTGTCGAGGTGCAGCAACCAGCTGGTCTATGTGTCTCCTCCAGACCAGTTCATCCCTAGTCTGTATCCTGTATTGATAATTGACCTATGTGAACCACCACCAGCACCAGAATCCATTTTCACCTCGACATACATTTCTGGGTCAACATGGTCTCTCCTCTGTGGAATAACATAGACCTTGAGGTTACTACTCTGCTGGGCAGCTGTCCTTCTTGATTTCACTCCAACACCTCCCTGGTCTCTTTCAGCCGCAGATAGTCAAATATGATTTTCAGCTATTGGTTGAACATTAAGGACCCTGGTGAACACTGGTTTGACACTTGTGCTGTGATCCCATTTGTGCTGAGAAACTTGTTGATTCACCATCCTAGTGACCTCTCCCTTTGTGAAATCTTTACGGCTTGCTTCAAGGTTTGAACAAATTTTTCCACCTGGTCATTTGGTCATCAATCGGGTTATTTTAACATGAAGCCAATCTCACATTGAGTACCTGGAAAACCATCGAGCTCTTCACCACAAACTGTGGACCATTGTCGCTCACAATTGATCGCAGTTCCAAAACCTGGAAAATATTTCATCCAGTCAGATCGTTGCTACTGCCAATACCAACTTCATGACCACCACCTTGGGTCACTTGGAGCAGGCATCCATGACCACAAATAAAGTCCGTCTCTCTACAGCTCCCACAAAATCAATCTGAATACACTGCCATGGTGTTTGAGGACATTCCCATTGGTGAAGGCGCGTAATAGAAGTGTCTTTCTTACTAATCATATAGGATTTGCATGATCGCACTTCTTCCTCAATATGAAAGTCCAGAGTTAACCACAAAAAATAGTTGCTGGCTATTGACTTGATTCACACCATGTTGGGATGCCCTTGGTACATTGTTTGAGGACCTTTTGTCTTAATGGGGGAGAATAACAACTCTTATTCCCCATATTAAACATCCATCCAATGCAGACAACTCCTGGATAGTTAAGGGCATAATTCTGGGTGGTTTCAATGACTGGACCTCACTCGTAGGCTTAAGACCACTACTTGGCTTGGAACCAGGTTCCAAGTAGCATTCTGCACCTAATTCGTTGCCAATGACCCCCTAACATCCTGGGAAAAATACATATTTTTCAGGTTCCAGTTGGAAATATCTGTATTCTGTGGGAGTAGCAGCATTGACAGAGCGTCTGCATTGCCAAGCTTCTCCGCCTGTTGGTCTTTGATCTGATATAAGTAGGCTGTCAAAACAACTACTCATCTCTGCAGATACTCTTATACAGACCAGAACTAGAGATTAGAGGCCTGTGGTTTGTCAGAAGCAGAAAGTGCCTGCTGTAAAAGAAATAGGTAATACTGCACACAATGTTTAATCCTCCTTTTGTGAATTGAGCATAATTCTGCTCCATATTTATTTGTGTGTGGAGGAGCTGGTGTTGGACTCTGATGAACAAAGTTAAAAATCACACAACACCAGGTTATAGTCCAACAGGTTTATTTTGAAACACTAGCTTTCAGAGCGATGCTCCTTCAGGTAGTTGTGGAGCAGGACCGTAAGACACAGAATTCATAGCAAAAAATTACAGTGTCATGCGACTGAAATGACATATTGAACAAACGACTCTAACCCCACACCTTTAATGCATTGTCTGAGCTGAGATGTACCTTTTCCATGCTGTACATTTCTATGACTCTATTATCTCGAGATTGTGATGTAAAGAAAGTTCTGGGATTTGCATATTAATGAACCGAAACCTGCAACCCATTCTAAAAGATGAAAGACTTAACAACAATCTAGGATTGTTCAATATATCATTTCAGTTTTATAACACTGTAATTTTTTCTAAAAGTTCTGTGTCTTATGGTTCCACTCTACAACTATCTGATAAAGGAGCAATGCTCCAAAAGCTAATGCTTCCAAATAAACCTGTTGGACTATAACCTGGTGTTGTGTTATTTTTAACTTTGTCTTTATTTGTGACCTCCATGCAAATGTGATGAGGCTTTCCTCTCCATTTGGTGATATATGACAATATATCACCAATCCCATGAGGCTAGGCATCATACACAAACTGTATTGGCAAATTTGGGTTGAAATGTGTTAGCATTTCTGAACTTTTTAAGCTTGCTTCACCTCCCTGTAAGCCACCTTATATTCGTGGGTCCTCCTACACTTGCCCTTTTCCCAGCAACTGATGCAAGGAGTTGCCAGATCAGACATAGATTTGCCATAGTAATTTACAAGTTCCAAAAACAATCTAAGTTGACAAACATTCTCTGGTCCAGTGGCTTTCATGACAGCATACTTCTTTGGAACCTTGTGTAGTCCCTCACCATCAATTACATGGCCCAAGTACTCTCTGGGGTTTTTTTTAGAAAAACGTGTATTTCTTTCTTTCTACTTGGTGGCCGTACTCCTACAAACATTTCAGGGCTCCTTTCTAGATTTTTCAAATGCTCCTCTTCAGAGGATCCAGTAAGCAAAATATCATCTAGATAATATTGGACTCCTGACAACCCACTTAGTATTTGATCCATGGCTGTCTGGAACAGAGATAGTGCTGATGTGATGCCAAAAGGAAGTCACTTATAATGGAAATGTCCCCTACATGTTACTATTGTCAGCAATGGCTGAAACTCCTTCACAAGCCCCATCTGTAGGTAGGCCTGCGACAGATCCATTTTTGAATCTTTCTTTCCACCTGCCAGTCCACTGAATAGATCTCCTACAAATGGAAGTGGGTATTGATCCTCACTCAGGGTTGGGTTCACTGTGACCTTAAAGTCACCACACATCCTAACCGCTATCCGTTTTTAAGACTGGATTGATGAGTGACCCATTCACTGGTGGTTACTGTTTCCAATGTTCCCTGATTCACCAACTGTTCCAGTTCTGCCTCCACATTAGGCTGGAAAGCATATAGTACCAGACAGGCCTTCAGACTCCTGGGACAAGCATGTAATCGGTTGTAATTAAATGTTGACTCCTTTCATTTTTCCCAAGGCTCCTTTGAAGACATCTTTGTAGTTGTCCAGGATTTCTTGCAAACTTATGTTTGAATCTGCCAACCTTTAACCACACCACAGTTTAACCTTAACTTTTGTAACCAGGAGCATCCAAATAATGCAAAGTATTTTCCTTTTTCTAGGTAAAATGGCAAATCTGCATAATGGTCCGACACTGTAATTTCACAAGTACATAGCCCTTCAATGATACCACTTGTTCCCTGTATGTCTGTAAGAGTCTTAACAGGCTTCAATGATAGTGCCAACAAAAGTAGAAGTTGCTAGAGAAGCTCAGCAGGTCTGGCAGCATCTGTGAAAAGAACTCAAAGTTAATGTTTCAGGTTAGGTGACCCTTCCTCAGAACCAGGAACACTACAGACAATTTGACCAAAGAACACGCCCGTCAACTAAACAGACTGATCAAGGCCTTTGATCCAGACTTTCCGAGTATCCTATGCACTCTTGTCCTGCGTATTTCTCCCAAAGTGAAACTTCTACTGCCTTCTGAAGATACATACCTGGGACATCCCATTGTATCAGGCAATGGGACCCTGTGTAAGAACCTCTCTGGCTATGTTGAGGGCATCTTGAAATCCATTGTAAAAGAACTCCCAGCTTCAGATTTCTTAAAGAAACTCAGCATGCATGGATCCAGTCAAAGTAGAAACATTCCTCATCATTTAGCACTCTACATCAGCATCCCCCACAATGACAGCATCACTGCAACAGCCTCAGTACTCAATACTAACAACTTCCAATTGCCAGACACCATCCAACTCATCTACTTCATCCTTGACCATAACGTCTTCACCTGCGATAATTAGTTGTTTATCCAGACTCACAGAAAAGCCATGGGCACCAAATTTCACCCCAATATGCCAACATTTTCATGCACAAGTTCAAGCAAGACTTCTTCATTATACAAAACATCTGACCAATGCTATGCACCAGATACATTGATGACATTTTCTTCCTTTGCACTCATGGTGAGGAATCACTGAAACAACTTCATAGAGATATCAACAAATTTCATCCCACCATAAGACATATCATAGACTACTCTTCAGAATCAGAATCATTCTTGGACACATGCATCTCCATCAAGGATAGACGCCACAATACCTCACTCTAGTGCAAGCCCATGGCTAACCTCACGGTGCTGCACTTCTCTAGCTTCCACCCTAAACATGTTAAAGAAGCCATCTGCTATGGACAAGCACTCTGCATACACAGCATCTGCGCAGATGAGGAGAAATGCAATGGATAGCTAAAGATTTTGAAGGATGCCTTCATAAGAAAGGGATATGATGCCAGTTCTGATGTGCCACAGCAAAAATTGCAGTGACCTCCTTAGAAAAAGACACAGCTTATGACCAGTAGAGTATTCTTCATTATCCAGTACTTCCCCGTAACCTTCAATATGTCATCGATAACAATGAGCATCTCACTAAGATCACCCCTATGTCTCCATTTCATGCTTCCAAACAACCGTCAAACCTTAAACAGACCATCGTTCCCAACCTTCAGAACAACATTGACCATAACACCACACAACTCTGCTATGGCAACCTCTGAAAGACATGTCACAGTATCGACATGGATATTACCATTACATGTGGGGACACCATCTACCACGTGCATGGCAGATACTCATGTGACTCGGCCAACATTGCTCTATCTCATATGCTGCAGGCTAGGATGCCCTGAGGCATGGCATATTACCGAGACCATTCAGATACTACAACAATGGATGAATCGACACCATGCAACAATTGCCAGACAGGAATTGTTCCCTCCCAGTCGGGGAACACTTCAGCAGTCAAACACGTTCAGCTTCTGATCTTCAGCTAAGCATCCTCTAAGGCAGCCTTTGAGATACACAATAACAGAATCACTAAGCAGGAATGATAGCCAAGTTCCATAACCATGAAGACAGCCTCAACCGTGATGTTGGGTTCATGTCGCCCCACATATGACCCAACCATATGGTATCTGTACAATCTTCCTTACTGTCCTGTTTTGACATCATCACCTTGATAAGTTGTTATCATCTGTCTACCTTAGTTTGTGCTATGGATGCTGTAAATCAGGAGCAAGGGCTCAGAGTTAATATTTTGGGTCAGGTGATGCTTCCTCTGGTTATTCTTCACAAATGCTGCTGGATCTGCTGGGCTTTTCCAGCAGTTTCTGCTTTTATTCCTTGTTATTCGAGTCATTTGGTTTGTCTCCAGCACCACCCTATTTTTAATCTTTTATAATTATCTCTCTACCTCATTTAATCAGTTGTTATTCAGCTGATGACACTTTACTCCCACCATCTAACTCTCTTGGTCACCTGCAGAGACTTATTATAGAGTCATAGAGATGTTCAGCATGGAAACAGATCCTTTGGTCCAACCTGTCCATGACGACCAAATATCCCAACCCAATCTAGTCCCACCTGCAAGCACCTGGCCCATATCCCTCCAAACCCTTCCTATTTATATACCCATCCAAATGCCTCTTAAATGCTGCATTTGTACCAGCCTCCACCACATCCTCTCTCACCATTTGTATGATCTTTTGATCTCTCCGCCCTTAAATTCTGTGTGCTTCCCTCTCACTTCACCTGATGAAGTGGCTATGCTCCAAAAGCTTGTGATTTCAAATAAACCTGTTAGACTATAGCTTGGTGTTGGCTGATTCCTGACTTTGTTTCTTTTTGAATCTTTGTCCCTGAATCTTGTTCCTTACATTCCTTTAGGTTCTCAGCAATTCCAGGCAATATAACCCACTCAGACTGGGCTTCTCAAATCCAACATGTTGAGTCCTCATAGCCACTCTTGCCACCTCGCTGGCATTGTATTGCACTATGCCAGGTTTCCACTATTTAATGCATCTAGGGTTGCTTTGCTGGCGGCCAACTCCATTGAGCTCATAAGGTCACAATTTCAAATGTCGCCTTAAAATCCAGGTCTCATTTTGTAGTAGCTTCTGTTGGATGGCTCTATATTAGAGACCACAACCTAAATGCCACCACGTGGGCGGCACGGTGGCCCAGTGGTTAGCACTGCTGCCTCACAGCGCCTGAGACCCGGGTTCAATTCCCGCCTCAGGCGACTGACTGTGTGGAGTTTGCACGTTCTCCCCGTGTCTGCGTGGGTTTCCTCCGGGTGCTCCGGTCTCCTCCCACAGTCCAAAGATGTGCAGGTCAGGTGAATTGGCCATGCTAAATTGCCCGTAGTGTTAGGTAAGGGGTACATGTAGGGGTATGGGTGGGTTGCGCTTCGGTGGGTCGGTGTGGACTTGTTGGCCCGAAGGGCCTGTTTCCACACTGTAATGTAAACTAAACTAAACTAAACTAAAAAACTAAGTGGTCCCGCAAGGCATCTTGTAGCAACCCTCCTGTGATGTTGCTATCACTTTAACAAGGTTATTTTGTTCTAGTATTTTTTTAAAGAGAGGTCGTAAAGGCTGAAATGTCTGTAAAGACCTTACTTTAACAAAGGCAGGGGAGTGTTCAGTTCTCTCAGATCAGAATTTTTCTAGTTTGGTTTTGTTGGAGCAGTCACAGAAGCCGTTGCTATGTAAAATGTTTCCATGCTTCAATAGATGTTTCCTGGCCGACTTTCCTCTGAAATTTCTCCTGCCTGTAAGAACCTGTTTGAATTTACCTTATGGGATGATATGGGAATTGGAACAGCTCCTTAGTTAAGTTGTTGTGTAGGGTCAGTTAAGTTTTCCAATAGTTAAGTTATTCTAAATTCTGTTTTCTTTTGTTCGTGTTTCATCTGTAGTGTTTGCTTAAAGCTGAGTGGTTTGACCGGCTGCATCACACCTGGAATATCCACCTCACATCTGCCTTTAAAAAAGTTTGGGTCTGAGCTACCTTCTTAAAATATGCTGAGGGGGGTCTGGCCTGGTCAAAAACACTCTGAATTTGCAATGTTCCACTGACCCCTTTAAGGTGGTCATCAATTGGACAATGGACTTTCCTGTGTGCTGTACCCATTTGTAAAATGGAAACATTCTGTGATCATCAGCGGCTTGGGTGCGAAGGGTTTAGAGGGATATGGGCCGGGTGGTGGCAGATGGGACTAGATTGGATTGGGATATCTGGTCAGCATGGACAGGTTGGACCAAAGGGTCTGTTTCCATGCTGTACATCTCTATGACTCTATGACTTAGAATATCTTCTCTTCAGGTTTTTCTGGTTGGACCAGACTCTGAGAATCGCCAAGGTTTTGCTCCCAGTAGTACTTAAGAAAAACAGTTTTTTCACATAGTGGTTAGCACTGCTGCCTCACAGCACCAGGGATCCAGGTTCAATTCCATCCTGGGAAGACTATCTGTGTGGAGTTTGTATATCCTCCCTATCTGCATAGGTTTCCTCCTTTGCTCCAGTTTCTTCCCATAGTCCATATGCTAAATTGCCCAAAGTGTCCAGGGATGTGCATGTTAGGTGGATTAATCATGGGAAATACAGGGTTACAGGGATAGGGTATGAGCGTGGGTCTGGGTGGGGTGCTCTTTGGAGGGGTGGTGTGGATCCGACTGGCGGAATGGCCTTCATCCACACTGTAGGTATTCTATGATGTCTTCAGCCACTTTGTTTGTCTTTAAGAACAAATTAAAGTGTTCCGTGTATAAAGTCCAATTTTTGACTCTACGTGAAACGGTCCCACCACCTCTAATTGGCCCACTATTTCTTTTTCCTGTTGGCAGGAATTTTCCCCACCACTCAAATCTAGTAGCCTTTCGCAGCCTGAGTCCCTTTGGTGAATGTGATTGCATTGGTCACTCTGTCACTTGCTGTACCAGCACGCTGTTCCCCTCTCGTATCACCTGCAGTCTGAGTCCTCTCACGACTGCTCTTCATAACAATTTTAGTCATTCTTGAGTGCATACACTCTCCCTGACTACAGCAACGGATGAATGGATACTGTACAACAATCAACAGACAGGAGTTGTCCCTTCCAGTTGGAGAACACTTCAGCGGTCCAGGACATTCGACCTTCAGGTGACCATCCTCCAAGGCAAACTTCGAGACAGGCAACAACGAAAAGTGGCCGAACAGAGGCAGATAGCCAAGTTCGGTACCAATGGGGATGGCCTCTACCGGGACCTTGGGTTCTTGTCACATTACAGGTGACCCCATTGCACTATACACACAACACACACTCACGCAGACCCTCTCTCATATGCTCACACTTGGACTCCCACACAGACCCTCTCACAGACTTTTCACTCACACATATACACACTCTCTCTCACAGACACTCATAAACCCCCACACGCACACACCCACATGAACACATGCACAAGTTTGTGGGGTGAATTTGTACTTGCAGAATTACATTTTACTTTGCTCAAGAACTGCATGAATCCATGTAAGATTCTGTAAATCTATTTTTTAGATTAGAATCAGTCTGACCATTGGGGCACAGACAGTCTCACACAGGGCAGCTCACACCTTCAATGCATTATCTGGGCCGACATGACACCAGTTGTTAAAGTTCACTTGAGAATGTAACTTTTAAAAAATGTTTTACGATTTACATATAAAAGAACTGAAACCAACATGGTCATTCTAAAAGATGAGAGACTTAACAAACAATAAGGGTCTTTTACAATATATATTTTCATTTACATCACACTATAAACTTCTGCTATAAATTCTGTGTCTTACAATCTTATAGTCCACAACCACCTGATGAAGGAGCAGTGCTTCGAAACCTAGTGCTCCCAAATAAACCTGTTGGACTATAACCTGGTGTTGTGTGATTTTTAACTTTGTACACCCCAGTCCAACACTGCCATCTGCAAATCATGGTTAGTTATAGAAGCTGGGTTTCTTCCAAAATCCATCAAGATTGTCATGTTCTTTTGTACTCTCTCAGAGGAAAAACAATTGAGAAAGTTAAAATAATCATAACATTTAACAGCTGTCACAGAACAAATTTTGTTTCGGTTTCCATGACAACTGGGTCAGGTCAACATAGTTAATGCAGATATTGACAGATTCCACCTCAAAACTCAACTATTATTTACCAGCGGGAGATATATTAAAGCAATACACAGCCATGTCTAATGAACTACTAAAGGAGTTCTGTAACAAATAGACTACCAGCAGTATTTTCAGTGTCTTATGATTTAACATGCCTAAAGGAAGAATTGAGAAAGTCAAATTCCATGAATGGATATAAAAATTATAGTGTTATTCGATGACCACTGCAATTCACACTTATGGATATGCCACTAATATCTGCGGCCTCACAGTGCCAGGGATTCTGGATCAGTTCTACCTTCAGGCGAATGTCAGTGTGAAGTTTGCATATTCTCCACATATCTGTGTGCGTTCGTTCCAGGTGCTCCTATTTCCTCTCACAGTTCAAGGTAGTTCAAGGTGAATTGGCCATGACAAACTGTCCATAGTATCCAGGGATATGTAGGTGAGGTGTATTTGCCATTGAAAATGCAGGGTTACAGGGATAGGGTAGGGAGCTGGGTCTGGATGAGATATTCTTTGGAGGGTCAGCATGAACTCGATGGGCTGATTGGCCTTCTTCAAAACTGTAGGTATTCTATGATCTATGATCTGCTTTTTAAAATAGTTGAAGTCTATTCTATAGTTCAGAGGTTATACTGGCTGACTCCTAATCTGTTATTACAATCACAGTTAAAAGCCTTTATATACTGATTGTATGTCACTAAAATGTATATGCTATTGTTAACTCTTCAATTGGAAAACCTCATGCATCATTTGCTCAAACAATGATATAAACTGGTAGGTAACAAAGAAGATCCATTTGTTTGTTTGAAAGATTCATTAAAAGAAGATTCCTCAAGATTGAACAGTACATTAAAACGTTGAGATTGCTCAATAGTGATCTTATTTGGAGACAATTTAATGTGTAATTTAGTGTAGAACATTGTCTGGATTGGTGTATAGGTGGGAGGTTAATTTCATGGAAAATGTGAACACGCCTGGAAGCTGGCTTCAGTACTTAAATCTTAATATAATGTCACTATGTTCTACTGTTTGCATGTGACACCCTTTAAACTAACTACACAAATTCTCAATTAAAGCAATATTGCAATCTACTTTTACATAGAATTCTTAGGGGGCTTGACAGGATAGATTCTGGGGCAATGTTTCCCTTCCCTACACAAAGAGAACTAAGGCTCACAGTCTCAGAATAAGGTGTCAAACATTTAGGACTGAAATGAGGAGAAATTTCTTTACTGATTTGGAAGTGAACATAGGAGGTATGGTTAGTAAATTTGCAGATGACACCAAAATTGAAGATGTAGCGGACAATGAAGAAGGGTACAATGGGATCTTTATCAGGAAGACCAAGGGGCCAAGGAGTGGCAGATGGTGTATAATACTTACACACTTATTGTAAGTTCCTGAGAAGTGTTACTGAACAAAGAGATCTTGAAGTGCAGGTTCATAGTTCCTTGAAAGTAGAGTCACGGATAGATAAGATAGCGAAGAAGGCATTTAGTATGCTTGCCAGTGTTGGTCAGTGCGTTGAGTATAGAGGTTGGGAGGCCATGTTGTGGCTATACAGGACATTGGTTTGGCCACTTTGAGTATTGTGTGCCATTCTGGTCTCCATCCTAAGGAAGGATGTTGTGAAACTTGAAAGGATTCAGAAAACATTTACAAGGATGTTGTCAGGGTTAGAGAACTTGAGCCTTATGGAGAGGCTGAATAGAGTCACAGAGTCATAGAGATGTACGGCATGGAAAGAGACCCTTAGGTCCAACTTGTCCATGCCTACCAGATATCCCAATCCAATCCCACCTGCCAGTACCCAGTCCATATCCCTCCAATCCCTTCCTATTCATATACCCATCTGGATGCCTTTTAAATGTTGCAATTGTACCAGCCTCCACCACTTCCTCTGGCAGCTCATTTCATACACGTACCACCCTCTGCATGAAAACGTTGCCCCTTAGGTCTCTTTTATATCTTTCCCCTCACCTTAAACCTGTGCCCTCTAGTTCTGGACTCCCCCACCCCATGATTTTATAAACCTCTATAAGGTCACCCCTCAGTCTCCAATTCTCCAGGGAAAACAGCCTCAGCCTATTCCTATAGCTCAAATCCTCCTACCCTGGCAACATCCTTGTAAATCTTTTCTGAACCCTACCAAGTTTCACAACATCCTTCTGATAGGAAGGAGACCAGAATTGCACACAATATTCCAAAAGTGGCCTTACCAATGTCCTGTACAGCCACAACATGACCTCCCAACTCCTGTACTCAATACTCTGATGCAAAATATTTGTTTAGTATCCCTCCCATCTCCTATGGCTCCACACAAAGGCCGCCTTGCTAATCTTTGAGGGGCCTTATTCTCTCCCTAGTTACCCTTTTGTCCTTAATGTATTTATAAAAACCTTTTGGATTCTCATTAGCTCTATTTGCCAAAGCTATTTCATGTCTCCCTTTTGCCTTCCTGATTTCCTTCTTAAGTATACTCCTACTGCCTTTATATGCCTTGAAGGATTCACTCGATCTCTCCTGTCTGTACCTGACATATGCTTCCTTCTTTTTCTTAACCAAACCTTCAATTTATTTAGTCAGCCAGAATTCCCTATACCTACCAGCCTTCCCTTTCAGCCTAACAGGAATATAGTGTCTCTGGACTCTTGTTATTTCACTTCTGAAGACTTCCCATTTTCCAGCCATCCCTTTACCTGTTAACATCTGCCTCCAATCAGCTTTTGAAAGTTCTTGCTTATTACCATAAAAATTAGCCTTCCTCCAGTTTAGAACTTCAACTTTTAGATCTGGCCTATCCTTTTTCATTGCTATTTTAAAACTAATAGAATTATGGTCGCTGGCTCCAAAGTGCTCCTCCACTGACACCTCAGTCGCCTGCCATGCCTTATTTCCCAAAAGTAGGTCAAGTTTTGCACACCCACATACTGAATCAAAAAATGTTCTTGTACACACGTAACAAATTCCTTTCCATCTAAACCCTTAATACTATGGCAGTCCCAGTCTATGTTTGGAAAGTTAAAATCCCCGACCATAACCACCGGATTATTCTTACAGATAGCTGAGATCGTCTTACAAATTTGCTTCTCAATTTCCCTCTGACTATTAAGGTGTCTATAATACAATCCCAATAAGGTGATCATCCCTTTCTTATTTCTCAGTTTCATCCAAATAACTTCCCTGGATTTATTTCTTGGAAATCCTCCCTCAGTACAGCTGTAATTCTATCCCTTATCAAAAACGCAACTTCCCTTCCACTCTTGCCTCCCTTTCTGACCTTCCTGTAGTATTTGCACCCTGGAACATTAAGCTGTCAGTCCTGAGTATCCCTGAGCCACGTTTTTGTAATTGTTATGATATTCCTAGTTCCATGTTCCTAACGATGCCCTGAGTTCATGTGCCTTCCCTATTATGCCCCTTGCGTTGAAATACATGTAGTTTAATTTATCAGGGCTGGAGCTATTTTCCGTGGGAACTTCGGAAGCTGAGATGTGAACTTACAGATGTTTATAACTCATCCAAAATTAGAGGGCCTAGGTTTAGGGTGAGAGGTAGAGGGGAAAGATTTATAAGGGACCTGCGGGGCAACTTTTTCAAGCAAAGTGTGGTGCGTGTATGAAAAAAGCTGCCAGAGGAAGGGAGGCTGGTACAATTACAACATTTAAAAGGCATTTGGATGGGTATATGAATAGGAGGGGTTTAGGGGATTTGGGCCAAATGCAGGCAAATGAGACTAGATTTATATATGATATCTGGTCGGCATGGATAAATTGGACTGAAGGGTCTGTTCTCATCCTGTATATCTCTATGACTCTATTGTGAATCTTTGGAAGTTTTAACCTCAGTGGGCTGTGGACTGCTCAGTTGTTGAGTGTAAATCCAATCACTCTCAGATTGCTGTTTTCAAATTTACTTTCGTTCTCTGCATTTATATTCTGCATTTCTGGGGTCAGGATCCAATGCCAGAGGCGTTTTTGTAAATTTAACCTATTTTACTAATCAATCTGTTCAGAGGTATTATTCCACACCTTGGAGCAGGTGGGACTTGGACCCCAGCCTCCCAGTCCACATGTAGGGACACTACCACTGCACTACAAGAGAGTCCTTGCCAGAGGCTTTAGAAGGGCAGTGGAGATTCAATCCAGCAGATTCCTCATCATCTAAATTAATAGTCAGAAGCCAATTAACACCTGACTTTAACAGCACTAACTGCCATATTTCTATTAGAGAAGTGTATCCATGTTCTGAAGCCTCATGGAAAAGCTACAGATAGAAGGTAAATGTGTCAGTGGGTTCAGAATTACAATGGCTTCTAAATGAGTGAGAGGGTAGAATGACAGGGAAGTGGGTGTGAATGTAGGGTGGTGAGGGATACTGGACGGATCAAGGGAAATGAAGGTAGTGCAGGAAGTAGGCTTAAGATCAAAGATCAACCATTATCTTAACAGATGACAAAGCACCACTTGAAGGGTCTGATGAATTACTCCTTTCCTTTTCCTTGTGTTCGAATTATTCAATGATTTTCCAGGTGGCTTGATGTGTCACTGAAACCAGGTAAAAACACAAAACAAAATCATATGGCTTATAAGGTAAACAGAACAATAAGTGCTCAATGTTCACAGCTCCTTTGTTACCTCCAATGGGGAATAGGGTCACAGAATTTGGGATTAGAGTTTGGTTTCCATGGTTCTGAATGTTTTGAGACTCAGGTACATAGCTGCCTTAGATTGGACCTTAGGGAAGGATTAAAATGAGCACCGTCAGATATTGAAGAAAGATGGAGCACTCAAGTACAAAGTGGCACATGTTAATAAAGAGTGACTTGGTGATGGAATACCGGCCTCTGCAGAGTTATTTCAGTGGTGACAAGAGTGAGGTTATTTTTTAAGGTCTACCCCAGGTTGCCATTTATCTAGATGATGTATTGTTCACAGGTAAGACCAATGAGGAGTACTTAGAGAACTTGAACATTGTCCTCAGACATTTCTCCTAGGCGAGTCTATGCCTTAGAAAGGAAGAATGTTTGTTCCATGCAACTGAAGTGAACTACTTGGGCTACAGAGTCGACCAGTCAGGAATATGATGGAATGCCCTCAGTTTGCCTGGATGAGTGTATCTCCAACAGCACTCAAGAAGCTTGACACCATCAAGGACAAAGCAGCCCACTTGATTGGCACCAATCCATAAGCATCTACTCTATCCAACACTGAACTCAGTAGCAGCACTGTGTATTATCTATAAGATACATTGCATAAAGTTGCCAAAGATGCTTAGAAACCTTCCAAACCTACCATATTAACTTCTAGAAGGACATGGGCAGCAGGAACACCACGAACTGCAAGTTCCTCTCCAAGTCACTCACCATCCTGACTTGGAAATATATCGCTGTTCCTTCAGTGTCACTGGGTCAAAATTCTGCAATTCCCTCCCTACCAGCATTGTGGATGAATCTATAGCACATGGACTGCAGTGATTCAAGAAGGTAGTTCACTTTCACAATCTCAAGGACAGCTAGGGACAGACAGTAAATGCTGATCCAACCAGTGACATCCAAGAAGCATCAGTGAATAAAAAAGGGGGTGAAGCAGAAGGGCTGAACTCACAGAAGGCACAACCAAATCTCAGGGCTTACTTACAGAGGTTTATTCTAGGGCAGCACAGTGGCGCAGTGGTTAGCACTGCTACGTCACAGCAGCAGGGACCAGAGTTAGGTTCTGGTCTTGGGTGACTATATGTGTGGAGTTTGGACATTTTTCCAGTGTCTGCGTGGATTTCCTTCAGGTGCTCTGGTTTCCTTTCACAGTGTAAAAAGATGTGCAAGATAGATGAATTGGCCATGCTAAATTGCCCATAGTGTTCAGGGATGTATAAGGTTAGGTGCGTTAGTCAGGATTAAATGTAGAGTAATAGGGTCAAGGAATTGGGTCTAGGTGGGTTACTCTTCGGAGGTTTGGTGTGGACTTGTTGGGCCAAATGGCCTGTTTCCACACTGTAGGGATTCTATGATTTTTCTCAACCCCTGCAGAGTTGTGTTTTCAGGGGAAGTGTTTGTCACATCTGGTGACGGCAGGTAGCTACAGTCTCTGAGAGAAAGAAAGACCTGTACCCTACTGGATCTAATGACCATGTATTATCAGAGGCTGGTAAGTAATCGCTATCTTTTACATTTTTGGTCTTTGGATTCTTCCAGAGCTTTATTGGAGATGTTCAGGATGATTTCCCACTTTTTAATTAAATAACAATCCTTATGATGTCACCATGCAGAATGAACTGACTTTCCACAATTGCAGTATATACCTATAGGATTCTGCACATCAACAAGGAGTTGTGCAGAGTTTGACAGCATCAAAGGTGCAGATTCATAGTTCCTTGGAAGTGGAGTTTCAAGCAGACAGGGTAACAAAGAAGGAGTTTGGTAAGCTTTCCTTTATTATTCAGTGCCTTGAGTATAGTTGTGCTGTCATGTTTCGGCTGTACTGGACATTGGTTAGGCCACTTTTGGAATACTGTGTTCAATTCTGGTCTCCCTGATATAGGAAAGATTTTGTGAAATGTGAAAAGGTTCAGAAAAGATTTATAAGAATCTTACCAGGGTTGGAGAGTGTGACCTATGAGGAGACGTTGAATAGGCTGGGGCTATTTTCCATGGAGCTTCAGAAGATGAGGAGTGACCTTATGGAAGTCTACAAAATCATGAAGGGCATGGATACAGTGACCAGTCAAGGTCTATTCTCCAGGGTAGGGGAGTCCAAACCTAGTTATTTAAAGTGAGAGGGGAAAAATTTAAAAGGAACGGAAGAGACAACTTTCTCAAGGAAAGGGGCTGCCAGAGGAGGTGGTGGAAGCTGATACAATTACAACATTCAAAAAGCATCTGTATGGGTATATGAATAGGAAGGATTTAGAGTGATATGAGCAAATGCTGGCAAATAGGGCTCTTTTAATGTAAAGTATCTGGTCGGCATGGGTAAGTTGGACCAAAGGGCCTGTTTCCAGGGTGTACACATCTATGGCTGTATGACTCTACTTGACAAGGTCCAGCTTCTTCAGAGCCAGCTCTCAGAGTGAAACCTCTGACAGTCCTGTTTATAATCCATATTTGTCAGCCAGAACTCCCTGATTGGGGCTAATAATCTGGTCCAATCAGGGAACTCACATTCTGAGGTCACCTGGCCTCAGGTCATCTGGGGATATATGCCTGTTCTTTCTCTTGTAGCTTCTCCTGGGGCATTTTCGCATCAGGTTGGGTTTCTCTGAGTAGGCCTCAGATACGGGCAGTCTGTACCATACTGTAGCCTGCTTTTTATGCCCGGACATCTTGGAAGAAATTCATCCTTGTCTCCAGATGGTAAAGATGTCGTAGCTGTGACATCCACCATGTCCATCTCAGACGCTAGATAGATGCATTCTGACAGCCTTTCTGATTGTGCTGAGGGGCCAGGTATGTTTTACTCCTATCCCATTTGCAAGTTTTCAGCTTTCATGTAGTCCCCACATGCTTGTTCATGACCACCTTACTTACCTGAACTTTATATGTCATGGGACTTGACCTTGTGTCAACCTTGTCTCTTACGCAAGCAAGGCCATTTCTGTGGTTTTGGCACTAAACCTCACTGCATGAAGTGAATTTTTGTCTCTCTTGCAAGGAATCTTCTGTATAGAATTGGCACTCCTGATGCCATTTCACCCTCCCCTCTCCAGGTTCAAGATGATTGGATTTAACATGGAGTCTTCTCCCCATTAACTTCACTGCTGGAGCTATCCCTGTAGTTGCATGAAGGGTGAGCCAAAAGTAAAATAGGAACCTGGTAAGTTGGGTATGGAGTAAGCCTGCTTTCAATGATGGTACGGCACTTTCCACCAGACCTTTCGACGATGGATGATATGGAGCTGCCATTTGACTTTAGAAAATATTCAAAATCCCTGCTGGTAAATCATAGCCCGTTGTCTGTGACCAACACATCCGGCAGTCTTTGTGTTGCAAAAGATACTCACAGCTTTTCTATCATGGTCCCCATATTGACGAACAAGCTTAATGCATGTCCAGCCACTTTGAATGGGCGTCCACAATGACTAAGAACATTGAGACCATGAAAGGGCTGGCAGAGTCGCCATGTAACCAAGTACAGGGTTTACCCAACCATTCCCACGAAATTAGAGGAACTCGGTAAATTTTGTCCTAGTTGACACTTTGGGCACTGTGGCTATGTTTGCATCCAATCCTGGCCACCAGATATAACAACTCACCAACATCTTCATTATGGACACTATGGATGGCCTTAATGGAGTTTAGCGAGGGACAATCATTCTTGCTCCCCATAATAAAATGTCGTCTTCTACGGTGATTTGGTCTCACTGGGTCCAGAAAGGTTTCAATTCTGGTTGTGATGGTCCTTTTGTTTCCCCCATCACCACCATCTGTTTAAGTTTTGCCGGGACTAGACCTTGTTTCATCCATAGTGCGATATTGTCAGCTGTGATCGGAAAGATGTCCAGAAGGTTTAAAATCACTGGCGGCACCATTGATGGTGTATCTATCAGTGGGAGGTGGTCAAGGGAGCTGTATTTGCTACTTGGCCTCCCAGATTTCCTGAAGAAGGGCTAATGCCCGAAACGTCGATTCTCCTGTTCCCTAGATGCTGCCTGACCTGCTGCGCTTTTCCAGCAACACATTTTCATCTCTCCCAGATGGTGTTCCAACTTGTAATTGTAAGCACTCAGAATGAGAGCCCACTGCTGCATTCAAGTTCAAGCTATGGGTGGTGCAGCCTTGTCTTCTTTGGATAGCCCTAGCTTCAGTTTGTGGCCTGTGACCATTACAGATTTACATCCATAAAAGGTATTGGTGGAATTTTCTCACACTAAAGATGATGGCCAAAGCTTCCTTCTCGATCTGCATTCGGCATCAGCCAGAGTCTGAGGAACATATTGCGAGTGTTCCTCTCCATGGGCCATTTGTGAGCCACACCACCCAAATACTGTGAAGGGAGGCATGGCATGTCGGCACCAGATCTTGCTTGGGATCATTGTGTACTAACATCTTAGATGATGAGAGCTACTTCTTCACTTCCCTAAATTCCATGAGACCATTTCCAAGGCTGATCCTTCTTCAAAAGCAAATGTAATTGTGCCAGGATGGAGGCCAGGTTACATATGAACGTTCCATAATAATTCTCCAATCTCAGGAAAGACTTAAGCTCTAGTACAGACATGGAAGCTGGGGCATCTTTGATTGCCCTCTCTTTATCGTCCATTGGATTTACCCAAGTAGGTCACTTAAGGTGCCTGCAACACAGATTATTCCCTTTTTATTCATACTCCCCCACCTTGGAGAAACATCAAAGGGCTATGCCCAAGTTCTCTAAGTGTTCTTTATTGGTACTCCCGTTACTAACATGTCATCTAAATAGATGGCAATTGGGTGTTGACTCTGTAAAATGTTCTGCATCTTCTGCTGAAACATTGCAAAGGCTAAGTATATCACAAATGTCAGTTACGTACATCGGTACGATGCTTATGGGTATTAAATGTAGCATATTTCTGGAAATCCTCACCCTAACCACAACTGAAGGTATGCAATTTGTGAAGGACAGCCCTTAGAGTCATAGAGTCACAGATATGTACGACACGGAAACAGACCCTTCGGTCTAACCCGACCATGCTGACCAGATATCCCAACCCAAACCAGTCCCACCTGCCAGTACATGGCCCATATCCCTCCAAATCCTTCCTATTCATCTTTTAAATGTTGCAATTGTACTAGCCGCTACCACTTCCTCTGGCAGCCCATTCTACTCATGCACCACCCTCTGCATGAAAGCGTTGCTTCTTAGGTCTCTTTTATATCTTTCCCCTCTCACCCTAAACCTATGCCCTCTAGTTCTGGACTCCCCCACCCCATGGGAAAGACCTTGTCTATTTATCCTATCCATGCCCCTCATGATTTTATAAATCTCTATAAGGTTACCCCTCAGCCTCCGATGCTCCAGGGAAAACAGCTCTAGCCTATTCAACCTATCCCTATAGCTCAAATCCTCCAACTCTGGCAACATCCTTGTAAATCTTTTCTGAACCCTTTCAAGTTTCGGATAGGAAGGAGGTCAGAATTGCATGCAATACTCCAAAAGTGGCCTAACCAATGTCCTGTACAGCCACAACATGACCTCCCAACTCCTGTACTCAATACTCTGACCAATAAAGGAAATCATACCAAACGCCTGCTTCACTATTCTATCCACCTGTGACTCTACTTTCAAGGAGCTATGAGTGTTCAGCAACACTCCCTTGGACCTTACCATTAAGTGTATAAGTCCTGCTAAGATTTGCTTTCCCATAATGCAGCATCTTGCATTTATCTAAATTAAACTCCATCTGCCACTTCTCAGCCCATTGGCTCATTTGATCAAGATCCCGTTGTAATCCAAAGTAACCTTTTTTGCTGTCCACTACATCTCCAATTTTGGTGTCATCTGCAAACCTACTAATCCATATAAATCTTATTTGCAAGGGATTTATCCAGCTTCAAGAAGTGTTTCGCATTTGTTTAAAATTCCAATTCGGAAAACCAATTCGGCTTCACAATTGGTATGATCGGTTCTGCCCACTCCACAGGATTATTCCTGTGCTTTCTGGCCTCCTGGTTCCTGCCTCTATGTTTGCCCACAATGCAAATTCTACTGGATCGGCCATGCAAAATCATGGAAATGCTGCCTGGTGAACATGCAAGGTGGCCTCCCTAGACCTTCCTAGAAAAGAATGTCCATGTATTTAATTAGAACTTCACTCAAGCAGTCATTTTCTAATGGAGAAATTCTGAGCTAATCAAGGTGAATCTTTCTCAACCAATTTCACTTCATCAGGCTTGGGCCTGAATCTTTTACTACAGTCAGTGCTAACTGAAACAGCTGCTCCTCATAGAACCCCTACAGTGTAGAAATAAGCCCTTTAGCCCAACAAGTCCACACCAACCCTCTGCAGAATAACCCACCCAGATTCATTCCCCTATAATTACCACTGACAAATGCACCTAACCTATACATCTCTGAACACAATAGGCAATTTAGCATGGCCAATTCGCCTAACCTGCACATCTTTGAATTGTGGGAGGAATCCAGAGCACCTGGAGGAAACCCATGCAGACACGGAGAGAATGTGCAAATGCCCCATAAACAGTCACACAAGGCAGGAATCGAATCCAGGTCCAGTGCTAACCACTGAGCCATGCTGCCTGAGACCAGAACTGAAGTTGTACCTTTAATCTGTAAAGGTTCTCTGGTTTAAATCCTCAGACTAGCTGAAGTCTTGGACAAACTTAAGAATTGGAGTCCAGAATGAATTTTGATAAAGACCGGTTCTTCAACCACTGATACAGCTGCATTGGTTATCAACTTCCATTAGACTCAGGTAACAATTTATCCAGATGTTTACTTTGGTTGGTTCTGATTTGGATGTTGCTAAGTAATGTAACTGTTCCAAGCCAGATATAGGTGGGCTTTCTAGGGTGTGCACTCCTCTGGATACTGGCCTAAGTCCTCTTACTGAATTATGCCTAGTGGGGACCAGTATGAGGTCACATACTGACAGCAATTACAATGGCTTGCTGGCCTGGTTCCTGAAGAAAATGTTAACCGTTTGGCTGAGGGTTGGTTTTGTTTAAGGGTTTTGTTTTAGGACCAAGTGTCCCTCTGTTCAAGATATGTCCTCAGTGACGCTGTGCAGTTGCCTTCATTCAAGTGGTGTTCCCCAAGCTCAGTCAGCTTGGTGAGGGTGTCCACTTCCATCAGCATACCCTGAAACTCATAGCGTCATAGAGTCCTACAGCATGGAGACAGGCCCTTTGGCCCAAACTTGTCCAAGCCAACCAAAATGTTCAACTATGCTAACCCCATTTTACTGCACTTGGCCCATATTTTTCTAAATCTTGCCTATCCATATATTTGTCCAAATGCCTTTTAAACGTTGTTAATGTACCCCCCTCAACCACTTCTGTCGGCAGCTCATTCCTCTGTGTAAAAACGTTGCCTATCAGATTCTTTTTATTCTTCTAGGAGAAAGTGAGGACTGCAGATGCTGGAGATCAGAGCTGAAAATGTGTTGCTGGAAAAGCGCAGCAGGGCAGGCAGCATCCAAGGAGCAGGAGAATCGATGTTTCGGGCATGAGCCTTTCTTCAGGAATGAGTATAGTCATTCCTGAAGAAGGGCTCATGCCCGAAACGTCAATTCTCCTGCTCCTTGGATGCTGCCTGACCTGCTGCGCTTTTCCAGCAACACATTTTCAGCTCATTTTATTCTTTCCCCTCTAAGCTTAAACTGATGCCCTCTAGTCCTTGATTCCCCAACCCTGGAAAAAAGATTGAGTGCATTCACTTTATCCATGCCTCTCATGATATTATATGCTTCAAGAAGATCCCCCCTCAGGCTCCTAAGTTTTAAAGAAAAAAGTCCTGGCTTGTCTAACCTCTCCTTATAATTCAGACCTTTGAGTCCTGGCAACATCCTTGTAAATTTCTTCTGCACTCTTTCCAGTTTAATAACATCCTTCCTATAACAAGGTGGCCAAAACGGAACACAATACTCCAAATGTGGCCTCACCAATGTCCTGTACAATTGCAACGTAACTTAACAACTTCTATACTCCATGCCCTGACTGATGAAGGCCAGTATGCCAAAAGCCTTCTTCACTGCCCTGTCTATCTGTGGCTCTAGTTTCAGAGAATCATGCACCTGAACTCCAAGGTCCCTCTGTTCCACTATACTCCTTAAGGCCCTACCATTCACCATGAAACTCCTACCTTGATTTGATTTTCCAAAATACAAGACCTCTCACTTATTTATGTTAAACTCCATTTTCCATTTCTCAGCCAACATCTCCAGGTGATCAAGGTCCTGCTGCAATTTCTGATAACCTTCCTCACTGTCCATGATTCCACACATTTTAGTGTTATCTGCAAGCGTACTAAGCATGCCTTGCACATTCTCATCCAAATCATTGATATAGATAACAAACAGAAATGGGTTGAGCACTGATCCCTGAGGCACTCCATTAGTCACAGGCCTCCAGTCTGACAAGCATCCTTCCACTATTACCCTCTGCTTCCTACAATCGAGCCAGTTGTGTATTCCATTTGCCAGCTCACTCGGATTCCATGCGATCTAAACTTACAGAGCAGCCTGTCATATGGAACCTTATCAAATGCCTTACTGAAATCCATATAGATTACATCTACCACCCTGTCCTCATCAAAAAACTGGAACAAATTTGTGAGGCATGGTCTCCCATGCACAAAGTCATGCTGATTATTCCTAATCAAACTCTGCCTTTCCAATGCATGTATGTCATATCTCAGAATCTTCTCAAGTAATTTACCTACACAGATGTTAGGCTTACTGGTCTATAATTCCCACATTTTTGTTTGCAGCCCTTCATGAATAAGAGTGCAATATTCACTACCCTCCAATCTTCCAGGACCTCACCTGTGGCTAACAATGATGCAAAAATATCAGCCAGGGCCTCTGCAATTTCTTGTCTAATCTTTTGCTCCCTTTGCATTTTCTAATGACAAAGCCAGTTGTAGTGCCTGTTTGAAAGCGAGCTGGGCTTCAACTATTAGGTGCTTTTCCATGGTAATGTCATTAATTCCATATACCAAATGGTCTCTCAGCATCTCATGAAGGGGTAAACTGAAGTCACATGCGGCTGCTATTTTTCTTAACCTCATCAAAACTCCCAACACGAATTCCTCTATTTCTCAAACTGTCAAGAATTAGCGTCATAAAATTCCTAAACTAAATCTGCCAACTCTTTTTGATGTTAGTTTTAGTAACTGGTGTGTCACTGAGATAGCTCCACAGAGGCTGGTATCCCATCACCAAATCACCTTTTACTTACATGAGCATAGTACTGGACATTGCTCCGGCTTCCTCAAAGCCAGCTGTCAGACTGAACAAAACCTCCAGTCCCTCTGACCTTCCTCTTTACTTTTCTTTTTATTTCAAGCCTAACTGCGGTAGTGCTTATTTTTTTCCCCAGCACCCATGGTGTGTGTGTGTGCAGGTGTGAGACACAGTGAGCGACACAAAGTGCACGAATCTTTATTCAAATTCCACCACCAGGAAGATAGGAAAACATCCAAGTGGCCAGTGACAAGCAGTGCCCTTCACATCAAAGGGCAATGCTGTGTGATCAAACAGTGAAGGGGAGGGCAGGGACTAAATCAAAATAGAGTTGGAGGGGGAAATAATGCACACCACTCCCTGCGGCGCCCACCTCTCCCTGAACAACTCCAGGGTGTTGGTGGACACCGCGTGCTCCTTCTCCAAGGACACCCGGGCTCTAACGTAACCGCGGAAGAGGGGCAGGCAGTCGGCCCTAACGACCCCATCCACGGCCCGCTGCCTCGACCTGTTAATGGCCAGTTTGGCCAGGCCCAGGAGCAGACCCACGAGGAGGTCTTCAGACCTGCCCTCCCTCCTCCGTACCGGGTGCCCGAAGATCAGGAGCGTGGGACTGAAGTGCAACCAAAAGCAGAGGAGGAGGCTTTTAAGAAAATCCAAAAGGGAGTGCAAACGCCCACACCCAACATACACGTGGTCCACGGACTCCACAGCGCCACAGAACAAGCAGTTGGGCTGGGAGTCAGTGAACCATCGCAATCTGCGGTTGCAGGGGACTGCTGCGTGCAGCACCCTCCACCCCAGATCCCCTAGAGAAAGGGGGAGGACTCCCGCGTAGAGAGCCCTCCACTGGGGACCTTCCTCTTTACTTTTTTTAAAATATTTTATATTTTATTAAACAAATTACAAAAACAGTTTACAACAAACAGTTACATTTACAGCTGCATACAAGAGACAGCAATTTTACAAGGGAGAGGAGCAGCAAAGCCAGGCCCCAAACCCTACCATTCAAACAGTTTACAGGGACATGAGGACAAACCTCAAATCCAAGTTTCACAAAGATATAAAGAGACATCAGCAATGACAGTACTGTTACATACAAAAGTGCAGACAATACAGACCCAACAAGCCCCCATCCCTCCCACCTTCCGATCACTCTAAGGCAGCCCGCCCCTACCCACCTTCCGGTTCTCGGTCCACCCCATGCCCCTTCCAGTTCTCGGTCCGCCCTGACACCTTTCGACCACCTCTAGGACAGCCCGCCCCGGTACCCGCCCAGGGTGACAGCGGTCAGGACAGCCTATCCACCTTCCGGCTTCACTAACCACCCTCAGCACCTTTCGACCACCTCTAGGACAGCCCGCCCCAGTACCCGCCCGGGGTGACAGCGGTCAGGATGGCCTACCCACCTTCCGGCTTCACTAACCACCCTCAGCACCTTCCGAACACCTCTGGGGCAGCCCCCCCCGGTACTGCCCGGGGTGACAGCGCTGAGGACGGCTACCCGCCTTCTGGCTCTCAGTCTGCCCCTACGTACCATTGGGCTCTCACCCACCCCGTTGCACCTCCGACCAGTGGGCTATCCTGGCACACCTTTCGGCCACCTCTAGGACAACCTTCCTCTACTTTTTTTTATTTTATTAAACAAATTACAAAAACAGTTTACAACAAACAGTTACATTTACAGCTGCATACAAGAGACAGCAATTTTACAAGGGAGAGGAGCAGCAAAGCCAGGCCCCAAACCCTACCGTTCAAACAGTTTACAGGGACATGAGGACAAACCTCAAATCCCAGTTTCACATAAAGATATAAAGAGACAACAGCAATGACAGTTGTACATTAGACAGTACTGTTACATACAAAAGTGCAGACAATACAGACTCAGCAAGCCCCAGCCCCTCCCACCTTCCGACCACTAAGGAAGCCCACCCCTACCCACCTTCCGGTTCTCGGTCCACCCCATGCCCCTTCCAGTTCTCGGTCTGCCCTGACACACCTTTCGGCCACCTCGAGGACAACCTTCCTCTTTACTTATTTATATTTTATTAAACAAATTACAAACAAACAGTTTACAAAAAACATTTACAGCTGTACATAAGAGACAGCAATGTTACAAGGGAGAGGAGCAGCAAAGCTAGGCCCCAAACCCTACCATTCAACCATTTTACAGGGAGATGAGGACAAACCTCAAATCCCAGTTCCACTTATGGCAAGACAGTGACAATAACATTTGTACATTAGACAATACTGTTACATACAAAGACCTTCCTCTTTACATCTGTCAACTAGACCTCCTTGATTGGACCAGGTTAACAGCTCCCAATCAGGGAACTCATTTTCTACAATGACCACCTGGCTAACCTTGTTACAATCACTGCACTCACAAATCTATCAAAAAGTGCTAGATAAAGTGAGTAGGGCATGGTACTTAACTGTGTGAATAGATGCATTGAATAAAAACAATAAGATAATAAATAAGCCAGTTAGCCTGCTCTGCCACACAATTATATCATAGCTGATTTTGATCATGAACTTGTAACCACCTTTCCCCATAACCTAAGATTCTCCTATAGGATTAAACACTGCATAGCGCAACCTTGAATATAGTCAATGATCCAATACAGACTGATCTCTAAGGGAAAGAATTCAAAAGATAATTAACCCTCAGAAAAAACACTTCTTCTCATTGTTATGATTCAATTAGGGATCAGTAACACCCAGGAACATCATCAGCAGAACTGAGCCATGTTTTCCATAAAAATATGAATCAATGCCAAAGGTGCTCCACGCATCTCCCTGGTGACATGGAATATTCTGGGAAATCCCCAAACAGACCTTTTGGTGAAGTATGCCTTATTAAAATTCCATTGATCTTAACAAATAAATGGATTTATAATGAATGTACATTGACTGGTTCCAACTCCAATAAAAAAAACTCTCTGGATTGCTTTTATTGTAGTGGTCTTGTCTCCATCAAAAACCCACAATGAGGCCAGGCATGGTTTAAGTTTCTCCACTTGTTTTGTGTCTCCAGTACTCTGATTTTTTTAAGTCAATATGGTCCAGCCTTACTATAAGCATGACAATATTTCAGTATTCATAAACTCAGGCTAATTTGAGTTGCATTCACGGCAGATGTTTGAGTATTTAAAATCAAGGTATCCCAGTTATCCACAGTTATATATCAATCGCTAAAACCTCAATTTATATCCTAAGGCATATAAATTATGAACTAAGTTTTGACACATTCCCCAAGAAAAAAATGAATATGCATCAACCTTGTAATGAGTTTTAATTTCCTCCAGTTAAAATATTACAACATGTTATATGACTGAACAACTATCCTATCCAATAACCATCTCTCTATTGTCCAATTAAATTCACAAGTCCATCTTAGAAGTACTGGATCACTGAATCATTGCCAATTAATCACAGTTCCATTTAAAATGTGCAATATTGCTTTATGCAATGTTTTCTCAAAGTTTTCATCTGAGAATGATTAGATTCCACAGCTCTATCTGAAAGAGGAGATGCCTTACTGTGAGTTTTCAAGTTCAATCTTTAAAACAGTCTGTTCAGATTTCAGTTTTATTTACTTGACCTATCTAAAACTCTTTCCAGATTGTCTGTGCCCTCCTCATATTTTGGTTTCCTTTACATTCGGTCCTTTCATCCAAATAATTAACACAGATTATTAATAATTGAGGCCCCAGGAATGTTCTCATCTCACTTGTGACAGTTTGTCAAATAAAAAAATGATATTTATTGATTCTTATTTTCTATTTGATAGCCAAATCTCTAGTGATAAGAATATATTTTTTCCTAATACCAAATCTCAAAGAGAACAACATTGTATGCTGCATGAAAAAGGGCTTGGCAAGTAGATTCTGATTTGTCAAGGCATTGTCTTGGAGAATGCACTAGGGAACAGTTATCCACAAACTTTATTTAATTTCAAAAAAAGGCAGGTTCACGCTGAATAGTTGAGGCATTGCCAAGTGAATGCAATGGTAAATATTTGTCTGACATTCTTCTGTTCAATCAAAAAAAGCACATGTTACAAAGGACATGGCCCTATATATGAATGCATATAGATAGCATCTAGCCAGCCCATATGAATCACATTGTGAGCCAAGTTAATAACATTAAAATGATTGTTTGTGTTATGGGAGTTTAGTTTTCAGTCAGTTATACTTTTCACTTTCAAGTGGTTCAAATAGCTCCCAACCCTTGGTTCTGGACTCTGGACTTATTAATCAGAATATAATAAAAAGGCAGCAAACAGATATCTGAGGGCAAAATGATCTCTGCATTTATTTATGTACATAAAAGTAACACAACAATATATCACAGCTATTCACTATTATAGAAGGTGCATTATCATTTATAAATACACTACTAATTAGAGTTACTATATTAGAATCACAATACACTGATAATACCCACCTCCCACTAGTAACTAAGTTGAAACTCTTGGGTCTCAGGACTATGCTCACCACTTCAAATGTGGTTTTGGAGTTCGCTTGATGAAGTTGCTCTGGCTTGCCATCCCCTGGGCATGGAAGAGGATTTTGAGGAGCACAACGATTCAGCCTGGGTTGAGTCGACTGGTGCAGTTGGGTGTGTTTTGGATCTCTCGGATATGTACTTGGTTTTTCTACACTTTGCTGGTTAGTCCAGTTCAGTCTTCACATCAGTTTGTGTCTGAGGACTTGCAGTGTTGGTCACCTTAGTCAGTGCTTCAAATTTTGTCAGCCTTGGTTCTGGTTGTCATGATTTGGAGATGCCAGCATTGGACTGGGGTGTACAAAGTTAAAAATCACACAATACCAGGTTATAGTCCAACAGGTTTATTTGGAAGCACTAGCTTTCGGAGCCCTGCTCCTTCATCAGGTGTATAAGCTTCACAACCAAAAGCTAGTACTTCCAAATAAACCTGTTGGACTATAATCTGGTGTGCGATTTTTAACTTGGTTCCAGTTAGTGTAGTCAGTCATGATGGTTGTTGAGATTTGCTGTCGGGTTTTCTGTCTCCCGATTTAGAAGCTCTCAGTTCAGACACCTCTCGATATGAGATTGGGACCTGTGGTTACACTAATTGCAGGGCTTCCAAATCTCTGCCCAAAATCTCTTAGCCCTGTTGTCTTGTCAATGTTCTCTTGGAGTGCTTGATTGCTTTAATTGAATTTCCAATGTTTAAGCAAATGACTTTGACTGATGTTGGTTGCTGGTGATTGTCACAGTAACCCTCTTGTCTTCATACTGTCTGCATAAATCTGTTTCTTCGATGGGTTATGTAGCCAGAGGTGTGAAAATCAACTTGGGGCTGGATGCCTTTGATTTTGGATTGATTATCTCAGATGCAAGGTGTAAATTGTAAATGCAAGATGTTGGATCAAGACAATATTCTCCACTGACAGATTTTTTATAGAGTCATAGAGATGTATAGCACAGAAACAGACCCTTCGGTCCAACCCATCCATGCTGACCAGATATCCCAACCCAATCTATTCCCACCTGCCAGTACCCGGCCCATATCCCTCCAAACTCTTCCTATTCATATACCCATCCAAATGCCTTTTAAATGTTGCAATTGTACCAGCCTCCACCACATCCTCTGGCAGCTCATTCCATACACGCACCGCCCTCTGCATGAAAAAGTTGCCCTTAGGTCTCTTTCATATCTTTCCCCTCTCACCCTAAACCTATGCCCTCTAGTTCTGGACTCCCCCACCCCAGGGAAAAGACTTTGTCTATTTATCCTATCTATGCCCCTTATAATTTTGTAAACTTCTATATGGTCACCCCTCAGCCTCCGATGCTCCAGGGAAAATTACCCCAGCCTATTCAGCCTCTCCCTATAGCTCAAATCCTCCAACCCTGGCAACATCCTTGTAAATCTTTTCTGAACCCTTTCAAGTTTCACAACATCCTTCCGATAGGAAGGAGACCAGAATTGCATGCAATATTCCAACTGTGGCCCAAGTAATGTCCTGTACAGCCGCAACATGACCTCCCAAAATCCTGTACTCAATACTCTGACCAATAAAGGAAAACATACGAAACGCCTTCTTCACTATCCTATCTAACTGTGACTCCACTTTCAAGGAAGTGGCCTCCAGGTTCTATTCACGGTCTGCTGGTGGTTTGTTTACCCCTCTGCATAGCCAGCACAGTTTTTATTAAGTTTAAAAGTCTAGAGCTCTGTCTATATATTTTCAATGCTGGGTATTTTTGTAAAATATTACAGTGTAATTACTTGCACAGTTGGGATTATTGTGAGTGATGCTGTCCAATGAAATAGTCACATAAAATGCTGAACTTTGCATTCTGAGGTTTCCAAACACAGATTGGTTCAATCTATCAACATTGTCTCTGTTGAAAACTACTGAATTTTTGTGCCACTTGGTACCATGCCCCAGTTGTGGAGTCATGTGGTCCTGCGTATCTGACTTCACAGAAGTTCATATATCACATTTCTCATTGCATGATAGGCTGAATATCTTTTTGGCTTGACAACAGCATCCTGTTTGTGGCGAATACTGCTTGCATAACAGCAATTGTGAAACATCAATTTGAGACACTTTACCCTTCCTAGGTAATCGGAGGTAGACTGAACACTTTTCAAAGCAGAAAGTGAATTCTAGTCCTTTCATGAGTTTATATGATATTACAGTGGCGGCACAGTAGCTCAATGGTTAGCACTACTGCCTCACAATGTCAGGGACCCAGGTTCAAATCCAGTCTTGGGTGACTGTCTGTGTAGAGCTTGCACTTTCCTTTAGGTGCTTCATTTTCTCCCACAGTCCAAAGGTGTGCAGGTTAGATGGATTGGCCGTGCTAAGTTGCCCACAGCATTCAGGGATGTGTAGGTAGATGGATTAGCCATAGAAAATACAGGATTACAGGGATAGGATAAAGAGGTGGTTCTGTGTGGAATGCTGTTTCATTATTTGGTGTGGGTTGATGGGCTGAATGGCCTGATTCTACACTGTAGGGACTCTCTGATTTCTTACAGTGAGAAGTGATCTGGTTAGGGTTGGCCATTATCCCACATGATAACCTGATGAAAAGACCTTCGCTATACATCTTATCTATGACCCTCACGATTTTATAAACTTCTATACAGTCACTCCTACACTCCAAGGAAAAATGTCTCAGCCTATCCAGCTCTCCTTATACCTCAAACCCTCTAGTCTCAGTAACGTCCTTGTAAATCTTTTTTGTACTTTTCCAGTTTAAAAACATCCTTCCTATAGCAAGATGAACAGAATTGCAGCTTCTCTCAAATAATGTGGCCTTACCAATACCTAGTACAGCCATAACATGAAATCTCAAAACTTGTACTCCATGCTCTGACTGATGAAGGTAAGAGTGACAGATATGTTCTTCACTACTCTGTCTACCTGTGATGCCACTGCCAAGGAACTAAGTACCTGCACCCTTAGGTCTCTCTGTTTCATAACACACCCCAAGGCCCTACCATAAACTATGTAGGTCCTGCTCATCTTACCAAAATGAGCAGGTAATTACCAAAACACCTTGCATTTATCTAAATTAACCTCAATCAACCACTCTTCAGCCCACTAGCCCAGTTGATCAAAGTTAAAAATCACACAACACCAGGTTATAGTCCAACAGGTTTATTTGGAACTAACTTTCGAAGCACTGCTCCTTCCTCAGGTGGTTGTGGAGAAGAATATAAGACACAGAATCTATAGCCAAATGAGAACAGTGCATTAAGGTGTGACGGCTGTCTGTGTCCCAATGTTGAGTTAGACTGGTTCAATTTCTAAAGTGGGATTTTCAGAGCTTTATATGATTTCATGCAGTTTTTGAGTAAAACAAAATGTAATTCTACAATAACAAGTTCATCCACTGCAAAAACAAATTCACCCAATAAGCCGATATGTGTGCACAAGTAGGAGAGACAGAGTGTGTGCATGTCGGTGTGAGTGCATGTGATAGTGTGTGTGTGTGTGTTTAGTGTAATTGGGTCACCTATAGTGTGATATGAACCCAAGGTCCTGGTTGAGGCCATCTGTTTGAGTATCGAACTTGGCTGTCAGCCTCTGCATCACCTTGGAGGATAGCCTACCATTGAAGTGTTCCCGACTGGGAGGGAACACGCCTGCCTGGTGATTGTTGTGCAGTGTCCATTCATCCATTGTCATAGCTTCTGTTCGGTCTTGCCAATGTACCATGCCTCAGGGCACCCTTGCCTGCAGCGTATGAGATTCACAACATTGGCCAAGTTGCATGAGTACCCGGCGCGTACATGTAATGATTATATCTGTGTCAACACTCTGATATGTCTTGTAGCAGCTGCTGTGGTAGGGCTGTACAGTGTTGTTGTCCTGAATGTCCTTAATGCATTGTCTGAGCTGAGATGACACCTATTGTTAGAAAAGATAGACCTTTCTTGAGAATGTAATTTAGAAGAATGGATTTACATATTAAAGAACAGAAACCAACACATCCCATCCTAAGAGATGAAAGATTTTTAACTTTGTACTCCCCAGTCCAATACTGGCGCCTCCAAGTCATGGCTACCATCGACACCATGTACTGTCGGTTCAAAGTGGAGAGGATCTCCAAGAAGATTGCGTATATTGACACAGACATCAAGTTTCTGCACAAATGTGAGAAAGCAGGGAAGATCCCAAAAAGATTACGGATCATGAACCCACTCAGTCAACCTACAACACAGACTACACGAAGAGACTTTATTGCTGCACCTCTCACAAATCCTCAATCATCTCATGCACCAACTCTACATTGAGTGCCACAACCTTGAAATCAAAATAGAGTCCACACACTCAGTTTGTGTTCAAGATACAGTTATGCGACACGGCCAACAAACAAGGCAACAGAGCTACACCATGTACATGCATACCAAGAACAAGAAATCAGTGAAACACAACCTTGAAATCAAAATAGAGTCCACACACTCAGTTTGAGGGCGGCACGGTGGCACAGTGGTTAGCACTGCTGCCTCACAGCGCCAGAGGCCCGGGTTCAATTCCCGCCTCAGGCGACTGACTGTGTGGAGTTTGCACGTTCTCCCCGTGTCTGCGTGGGTTTCCTCCGGGTGCTCCGGTTTCCTCCCACAGTCCAAAGATGTGCAGGGTCAGGTGAATTGGCCATACTAAATTGCCCGTAGTGCTAGGTAAGGGGTAAATGTAGGGGTATGGGTGGGTTTCGCTTCGGCGGGTCGGTGTGGACTTGTTGGGCCGAAGGGCCTGTTTCCACACTGTAATCTAATCTAATGACATTACCACTAGCAGTAGCCAAGCTGCACCCCCACCATCACACACACCCCCCTCCCAGCATCACGGTTGAAAACATTCTCATCATTGGGAAATCGATCGTCAACTTATTGGACCACACCCTTCAACTGGAAGAGATTGAAGTTCTCTGCAGAGGGCTCAATCTCTGCACCACCACTAAATTGGACCCTATGGTCTAGCAGCAGACATTAAGGAATTCATCAGATGGATGAGACTCTGGGATTTCTTTCAAGATGTAGCAGTGATCCCAATGAGTCCACTGAAGAACCGCAACAGTCATCACAGGCATCCATAGAGGAGCGACCAAAGAAGGGGTCAACTTGGATCCCACTGGAAGGCCACTACCCTGGGCTTGACATGTATACTCAAACCATCAGGAAGTATGAGAATGCCAGATTCATCAGCCACAACATAGAGCAAAACATCACCCAATCACAATGCAACGCCATCTATGCTCTCAAAACCAATTATAACATTGTCATCAAACCAACAGATAAATGAGGAGCCAACATCATTCAAAATAGAACAGATTACTGCAAGGAAGTGTACCGACAACTGAACAACCAGGAACACTGCAGGCAACTACTGGCCGATCCGACCAAAGAGCATACCCATGAACTAAACACGTTGATCAGGACTTGGATCCAGTCCTTCAGAGTTCCCTATGTGCTCTCTTCCGACGTACTTCTCACGTAGGCGACTTCTACTGCCTTCCAAAGATACACAAAGCCAACACACCAAATATCCCATCATATCAGGCAATGGGACCCTGTGTGAGAACCTCTCTGGCTATGTCGAAGGCATCTTGAAATTCATTGTTCAGGGGACACCCAGCTTCTGTCATGATGCTTCAGATTTCTGACAGAAACTCAGCACCCATGGACCAGTTGAACCGGGAATATTCATTGTCACAATGGACATGTCAGCACTCTACATCAGCATCCCCTACAAATATGGCATCAGGGCAACAGCCTCAGTACTCAGTACCAACAACTATGAATCTCCGAGCACCATGCTACAACTCATCCACTGCATCCTCGACCACATTTTCACCTTTGAAAACAAGTTCTTCATCCAGACACATGGAACAGTCATGGGGATCAAATTTGCACCCCAATATGCCAACATTTTCATGAACAGGTTTGAAAAAGACTTCTTTTCTGCACAGGGCCTCCAACCAACACTATACACCAGGTATATTGATGACATTTTCTTCCTCTGGACCCATGGCAATGAGTCACTAAAATAACTACACAGTGATATCGCCGAGTTTCATCCCACCATCAAACTCACCATGGACTACTCTTGAGTATCTGTCTCATTCTTGGACACATGCGTCTCCATCAAGGATGGGCACTTTAGCACCTCACTCTATCGCAAACCACGAATAACATCACAATGCTACACTTCTCTAGTGTCCACCCGACACAGAATAAAACAAGCATCCCCTATGGACAAGTCCTCCCATACACAGGATGTGTACTGTCACGTACAGGAGGAACGTGACAGACACTTGAAAGAACAGGGTACAATGCCCAACTCATTGACTGTCAGTTCTGACATGCCACAGCGAGAAACAATAATGATCTCAGGAGACAAACACAGGCTGAAACAGACAGAGGACTCTTTGTTATCCAGTCCTTTCCAGGAGCTGAACGACTATGCCATGTTCTTCACAGCCTGCAACACATTATCAATGAAGATAAGCAGCTTGCCAAGACCTTCCCCATGCCTCCACTTCTCATCTTTAAACAACCACCAAACCTTAAATAGACCATTGTTTGCAGCAAATTGCCCAACAACACTGTAAAACCCTGTCACAGCAGCCACTGCAAGACATGTCAGAATGTCGACATAGATACCATCATTAAACGTGGGGATGCTACCCACCATATACGCAGCGAGCACTCATCTGACTTAGCCAATGTTGTCAGTCTCATACACTGCAGGCAAGGATGTCCTGAGGCATGGTACATTGGTGAGACTGAGCAGACTCTATGACAACAGACAAATGGACACTGTTCAAGAATCACCAGGAAGAATGTTCCTTCCCAGTCGGGAGCTCTTCAGTGGTCCGGGACATTCGACCTCGGACCTTCAGGTGACCATCTTCCAAAGTGGACTTCAGGACAAGCAACAACACAGAGTGGCCAAGCAGAGGCTGATAGCCATGTTCGGTAACCAAAGGAATGGCTTGGGTACACACACACACACACACACACACACACACACACACACACACACACACACACACACACACACACACACACACACACACACACACACACACACACACACACACACACATATGCATACACATACACCCCCCACCTTCACACCCACACATGCACCCTCACACAGGTGTATACCCCATCTGTCCCTCACACACACAAACACGTATACACACAGACTCTATCACATACATTCACATCACACGCACACCTTTACATGCATACGTTCCCATGGACACACTCACTCTCTCTCTCTCCTACACGTGCACATATATACATTTATGGGGTGCATTTGTTTTTGCAGTATTACATTTTATTTTGTTCAAAAACTGCATTAATCCATGTAAAACTCTGTAAATCCCACTTTAGAAATAGAACCAGTCTAACTCAACATTGGGATACAGACAGACCTCAAACCGTAATAAGCTGAGATGGCACCTATTGTTAGAAAAGATAGACCTCTCTTGAGAATGTAATTTAAAAGAAATTCTGGGATTTACATATCAAAGAACAGAAACCAACACATCACATTCCAAAAGATGAAAGACTTGATCTAAAGTTGTTTAGATGAGTACATGACACTGTACTCATTTGGCTATAAATTCTTTGTCTTATTATCTTCTCCACAACCACTTGATGAAAGAGCAGCACTTTGAAAGCTAGTGCTTCCAAATAAACCTGTTGGACTATAACCTGGTGTTGTGTGATTTTTAACTTTGTCCACTCAGTCCAACACCACCACCTCCAAGTCATGGCTACCAGTTGATCAAGATCCAGTTGAACTCTTAGATAATCTTATTCACTGTCCACTGTCTCACCAATTTTGGTGTCATTCACAAACTTACTAATCATGCCTCCGATATTCTCATCCAAATCAGTTATATAGCTGACAAACAACAAAGGACACTGGTCACATGCTTCCAGTTTGAACAACAAACCCATGTCTCCCATTGTCAAGCCAATCTTGTAGCCAATTAGCTAGCTTTCCCTGGATCCCATATGATCTAACCTGACTAACTAGTCTACTACGTAGAACCTTGCTAAAGTCCATGTCGGCAACATCTACTGTTCTACTTTCATCTATCCTCATCGTCACTTCTTCAAAAAAACTCAATCAAGTTTGTGTGATATGATTTCCCATGCACAAAGTCATGCTGACGATCTTTAATCAGTGCTTGCCTTTCCAAATGAATGTAGATTCTGTCTGCCAGGATCCCCTCCAACAACTTACTCACCATTGATGTCAGGCTCACTGGTCTGTACTTTCCTCAATTTTCTTCCTTTCTCAAACAATGTTGGAACATTATCCACCTGCCAGTCTTCCTTTGTTTGTCGATGATACAAATATCTCTATGAGGGGCCCTGCGATTACTTAGCTTTCCACAATGTCCGGGCATATGCTTGATCAGATATCAGGGTTTTATCAATATATACATGCTAAAACCTCCAGCACGTCCTCTTCTGTAATGTGGACTCATTTCAAGGTATCACTGTTAATTTCCCCAAGTGTCTTGATTTCTATGTCTTTCTCCACAGTAAATAACAATGCAAAATATTCATTTAGGATCTCAGCCATCTCCTGTGGTTCCACACAAAGATGGTGTTATTGATCTTTAAGGGGTTTTATTCTCTCCCTAGTTGCTCTTTTGCCCTTAATATACTTGTAGAATCTCTTTGGATTTTACTTAACATTATTTGCCAAAACTATCCCAATTGGTTGCCCTCCTGATTTCCCTCATAAGTGTACTCTTACACCCCCATACTCCTAAGGGATTCACTTCATCCCATATGCTTCTTTCTTTTCTTGACCATAGCCTTAAGATCTCTAGTCATCCAATGTTTCCTTCTCCTTCCAGTCTTACTCTTTACACTAACAGGAAACGGTCTCCTTGAACTCTCATTATCTCACTTTTGAATGCCTCCCATTTCCTAGACCTCCATTTACCTGCAAACAACCGACCTCAATCAACTTTTGAAAGCTCCTGTCCAATGCCATCAAAATTCGCTTTGTCCCAATTTAGAACTTTAACCTGTGGACCAGGCCTTTCCTTTCCATAATAACTTTAAAACTAATAGAATTATGTTTGCTGGTCCCAAAACTCTCCCCCACTAACACCTTATTTCCCAAGAGAAGGTCAAATTTTGCCCCTTTTGTAGTAGCACCATTTATATATTGTTTGAGAAACCTTTCTTGAACACACTTAACAAGTTTCTCTCCAATCAATCTATGGCAGTCTCAGTTTATATTTGGGAAGCTAAAATACCCTACTATTATAATTTTATTATTCATTTCACTATCTGCAATCTACCTACATGTTTGTTCCTCGATTTCCAGCTGACTATTGGGGGACTTATACCCGAAACGTCGATTCTCCTGCTCCTTTGATGCTGCCTGACCTGCTACGCTTTTCCAGCAACACATTTTCAGCTCTGACCTCCAGCACCTGCAGTCCTTACTTTCTCCGACTTATACTACAATCCCATCAAAGTGATCATTCCCTTTTTATTTCTCAGTTCTATCCATGGAGCCATAAGGTCACCTCTAGGGAAACAGGGAAAACAACTCCAGCCTTTGCAGCCTCTCCCTAAAGCGCAAACCCTCCAACTCTGGCACAATTCTTGTAAATCTTTTCTGAACCCTTTCAAGTTTCACAGCATCCTTCTGATAACAGTTTTGCTGCAACTATTCCAGGATGACCTTGTCTCTGGCACCAGAGAGACAATACATTGTCCTGAAGTCTCACTCACAGTCACAGAAATGCATGTCTACACCCCTGACTACAGAGTTCCCTATCATTATTGTTCACTTGTTCTTTGCCAGACCATGCTGCTAATTTCCCTTTAGGCTATTCCCTCACAACAGTATCCAAAATGGTATACTTGTTTGAAATGGGGAAAACCACAGGAGACTCCTGCACTACCTGTCTACCTCTCCTGGCAGTCACCCATCTACCTGCGGTGTGACCACTTCCCTGAAGTTACTATCTATAATACACCCTACTCCTGAATGCACCTTGTGTTTCCAACTGCTGCTCCAACTGATCCACATGGTCAGAGAAGAGCTGCAGCCTGACACTTCCTGACATAGTCACCAGGGACAGCCAGCTGCTCTCGGATCTCCTGCATCTGACAGGAGGAGCATATCACTCCACTGACTGCCATCTCTGCCCCTTTAATAACGAGCGGACCACCATCATCATTCCAGTATCAAAGAAAACACTTGCAACATGCCTCACCGACTACTGCCCATTGGCTCTGACCTCCATAACCATGAGTGCTTCAAAAGGCTGGTCATGGCCCACATCTACTTGGGCCTCTCAGCCTGCCTCGATCCCCTGAAATTTGCCTACTGGTGAAACAGGTTCAAAACGGTCACCATTTCCCTAGCCCTACTCTCATCCCTGGAACATCTGGATAACAAGGACTCCCACATTAGGCTGCTACTCATTGACAAAGGCTTCCAATTCAACACGATAATCCCTACCAGATTAATCTCAAAACTCTGAGACTTAGGTCTTGGCTCCTCCCTCTGCAACTGGGCCCTCAGTTTCCTGACCCACAGACCACAATCAGTGAAGATAGACAACAGAACTTCCTCCACGATAATCCTCAACACTGGCGCTCCTGTAAGAGAATGTACAGAATCATTGTATAGAAGGAGGCCATTCAGCCTTTTAAATCTACTCCAGCTCTCTGAGAATTTTGATTTAGTGCCAATTTCCAGCCTTTCCCACTAATCCTGCATATTATTTCTATTTAAATAATCATCTAATGCCTGAATTGAACCTGCATCCACTAGACTTCCAGGCATTACTTTTTTCTCAATTTGTATTTTCTTTTCATTTGCAAAACACTTCAAATTTGTGCCATTTGGTTTTCAATCCTCTTCTGAACAGGAACTGTTTTCTCCGTATATACTGTGCCCAGACCTTTCAAGATTTTTGAAACTTCTGAGTGTGTGCAGATTTGTGTACGAAAGATTTGTACAAAATTTTTAAAAAAGACTAATTTAGTTTGTAGTTGACATTAAATTGAAATTTACAGTTAAATTCTATGGTTGCCAGCCATAAAGCAGGGTTTTTTCAAGGATTCAGATGATACATATTTTATTACTGAAGAAGATGAAAAGTTTCCTCACTACAATGAAAAGATCTGGTTTGTAGGAGCAATTAATCAAACACAAGCTGAAGATTTACTCCAATGAAAGACAAATCGTGGTTTCCTAATCAGGGAAAGCAATAAAAAAGACCGTGTTGCCTGCTCTATGGTGTAAATATCATGCTTTTATTCTACAGGAGGCCTAATTATGTCTTGAGGAAATTCTATTGGTGATGCCATACTAAGTCAGTTTTATTTTCTAACCATGTACTCAGTTTGTAATTATGCTTGAAGGAAGTATAATGTAAGAATTTGTCAGGAATTGTGTTATTAGTAATTCACAAATGTAAATTCTGGGAATAAATACAAATTTCACTTGCAGTAGCTACAATGCAGTGAGCTATATTAAAATACCTGGTACCTCATTCTTTTTGGGTACTTTTTGTTTGCCCTTTTCTCTCATTCCCTTGCCATCAATCATGGTACATTACATTGATTTATTCTCCTGTCATTTGGTTAATGTAAGAGAAAAGCAAGACATTGGATGTAAGCTATTAGATGAAGGAAGGGAGCAAATTTCTCATCAAAAAGAATGCATAATGAGATGAACAAGCTATTCAGTTTGGCAGACAGTGTTGGGAGGAGTTATCACAAAACAAGAAATGAGCTGTTGGTTGAAACAATAGTATTTGGAGCACTAGTGAAAGGACATAAGGGAATTCACTAGAGTCGAATCTTAACTTTAGCATATTGCCTTTTCTATGTGGGATATGTAGAAATCTTGTGCAAGACAGATGCCTTAAAAACATTGTGGACACATCAATGTGAATTTCCACTCTGTATTGTCCCTAGAACCCCTTTCTCCTTTAGCTAGGTATTTTTCTAAATTTATTTTCACTCATGCAATTTCTACAGCTTAGGGGTCAGAACTAGGGCAGACCTCACCCTATAGGAAGCTAGCACTTCAGACTTTGAGTGCGAGCAGCAGCTAAGGTAAGACAGTTAGGTTTTTTTTCCCTTTAAAAGCGCGCAGGAGAAGAACCCGAGGCACTACAGAGGTAGTGTCTCCCACCTGCCCTCCTCCTCTAACCTAAATAATAAGACCCGTTGTGGTAAGTAGGTAAGTGCTGCATTTTGCTTGTTGTATTCTTTAGACCCAGTTTTTTTTATAATAGGTTACTTTCAGAGGGATGGCAGTGAAGGCAGTGCAATGTTCCTCTTGCAACATGTTTGAGGTGAGGGATGCCATGGTCGTCCCTGCTGATTACACTTGCAGGAAGTGCACCTATCTCCAGCTCCTCCAAGACCGTGTTAGGGAACTGGAGCTGGAGTTGGATGAACTTAGGATCATTCGGGAGGCAGAGGGGGTCATAGATCGGAGCTTTAGGGAAGTAGTAACTCCAAAGATGGCAGATAGATGGGTGACAGTGAGGGGGACTGGGAGGAAGCAGCCAGTGCAGGGACCCCCTGCGGCCGTTCCCCTCAAGAACAAGTATACCGTTTTGGATACTTGTGGGGGGGACGACTTACCCTCTGGCACGGAGCCTGTCCCCGTTGCTCAGAAGGGAAGGGTGGAGAAGAGCAGAGCAGTAGTAATTGGGGACTCGATAGTTCGGGGCACAGATAGGCGGTTCTGTGGGAACAAGAGAGACTCACGTTTGGTATGTTGCCTCCCAGGTGCAAGGGTACGTGATGTCTCTGATCGTGTTTTCCGGGTCCTTAAGGGGGAGGGGGAGCAGTCCGAAGTCATGGTCCACATTGGCACCAATGACATAGGTAGGAGGAGCGCTGAGGATGTTAGGCAGGCTTTCAGGGAGCTAGGTTGGAAGCTCAGAGTTAGAACGAACAGAGTTGTTGTCTCTGGTTTGTTACCCGTGCCACGTGATAGAGAGTCGAGGAATAGGGAGAGAGAACAGTTAAATGCGTGGCTACAGGGATGGTGCAGGAGGGAGGGATTCCGGTATTTGGATAACTGGGGTTCTTTCTGGGGAAGGTGGGACCTCTATAAACAGGATGGTCCGCACCTGAACCTGAGGGGCACCAGTATCCTTGCTGGGAGGTTTGCTAGTGCTCTTGGGGGGGGTTTAAACTAACTCTGCAGGGGCATGGGAACCGAGAATGTAGCTTTAGGGTGCAGGACCTGGAGTGTAGGGAGGTTAGGAACATGGCATCAATTTCAAAGGAGGTTGCCTGTAAACAGGAAAGTGGTTTGAAGTGTGTTTACTTCAATGCAAGAAGTATACGAAATAAGGTAGGTGAACTTGCAGCGTGGGTTGGTACCTGGGACTTCGATGTTGTGGCTATTACGGAGACATGGCTAGAACAGGGACAGGATTGGCTGTTGCAGGTTCCAAGGTTTAAATGTTTTAGTAGGGTGAGAGGTGGGGGTAAAAGAGGGGGAGGTGTGGCATTGCTTGTCAAAGATAGTATTACAGCTGTGGAAAGGACGATGGATGAAGACTCGCCATCTGAGGTAGTTTGGGCTGAGGTTAGGAATAGGAAAGGTGAGCTCACCCTGTTAGGAGTTTTTTACAGGCCTCCTAATAGTCCTAGAAATGTAGGATGATTCAAGAGAAGAGTGAAAGTAATAGGGTGGTTGTTATGGGGGACTTTAACTTTCCTGATATTGATTGGGAAAGCTATAGCTCAAGTTCGTTAGATGGGTCAGTGTTTGTCCAATGTGTGCAGGAGGGTTTCCTGACACAATATGTAGATAGGCCAACAAGAGGTGAGGCCATACTGGATTTGGTTCTGGGTAACGAACCAGGCCAGGTGTTAGAATTAGAGGTAGGTGAGCACTTTGGGGACAGTGACCACAATTCGGTGACTTTTACTCTAGTGATGGACAGGGATAAGTGTGCACTACAGGGCAAAAGTTATAGCTGGGGGCAGGGAAATTATGATGCTGTGAGGCATGACTTAGGATGTGTGGCCTGGAAAAGTAAGCTTCAAGGCAAGGGTGTAATTGATACGTGGAGCTTGTTCAAGGAGCAACTATTGAGTGTCCTTGATAAGTATGTACCCGTCAGGCAGGGAGGAAAGGGTCGTGTGAGGGAGCCGTGGTTTAATAAGGAATTGGAATCCCTTATTAAATGGAAGAGGGCGGCCTATGTAAAGATGAGGCATGAAGGTTCAATTGGGGTGATTGAGAGTTATAAGGTAGCCAGGAAGGACCTGAAGAGAGAGCTAAGAGCAGCAAGAAGGGGACATGAAAGGTCCTTAGTTGGTAGGATTAGGGAAAACCCTAAGGCTTTCTATAGGTATGTCAGGAATAAAAGAATGACTAGGGTAGGACTAGGTCCAGTCAAGGATAGTAGTGGGAAGTTGCGTGTGGAGGCTGAAGAGATTGGGGAGACACTGAATGAATACTTTTCGTCAGTATTCAATCAGGAACAGGACATTGTTGTCAATGTGAGTACTGAGTCACAATTAAGTAGAATGGATGGCTTTGAGATATGTATAGAAGAGGTGTTGGAAATTCTGGAAAGGGTGAAAATAGATAAGTCCCCTGGGCCTGATGGCATTTATCCTAGGATTCTCTGGGAAGCAAGGGAGGAGATTGCAGAGCCATTGGCCTTGCTTTTTATGTCCTCGTTGTCTACAGGAGTAGTGCCAGAAGATTGGAGGCTAGCAAATGTGGTTCCCTTGTTCAAGAAGGGGAGTAGGGATAACCCTAGTAACTATAGGCCGGTGAGTCTCACTTCTGTTGTGGGCAAAATCTTAGAGAGAATTGTAAGGGATAGGATTTATGAACATCTGGATAGGAATAATGTGATCAAGGATAGTCAGCATGGTTTTGTGAAGGGCAGGTCGTGCCTCACAAACCTTATTGAATTCTTTGAGAAGGTGACTAAGGAGGTGGACGAGGGGAAAGCAGTAGATGTGGTGGATATGGATTTTAGTAAGGCGTTTGATAAGGTTCCCCATGGTAGACTACTGCAAAAAATACGGAGGTATGGCATTGAGGGTGAGTTGGAGGTTTGGATTAGGAGTTGGCTGGCTGGAAGAAGACAGAGGGTAGTAGTTGATGGCAAAGGTTCATCTTGGAGTGCCATCACTAGTGGTGTTCCGCAAGGATCTGTTTTGGGACCATTGCTGTTTGTCATTTTTATAAATGACCTGGAGGAGGGGTTAGAAGGTTGGGGGAGCAAGTTTGCGGATGATACGAAAGTCGGAGGAGTTGTAGACAGTGAGGAAGGATGTGCCAGGTTACAGCGGGATATAGATAAGCTGCAGAACTGGGCAGAAAGGTGGCAAATGGAGTTCAATGTAGCTAAGTGTGAGGTGATTCACTTTGGTAAGAGTAACAAAAAGATGGGGTACTGGGCTAATGGTTGGATACTTGGTAGTGTGGATGAGCAGAGGGATCTTGGTGTCCATGTACACAGATCTTTGAAAGTTGCCACCCAGGTAAATAGTGCGGTGAAGAAGGCATATGGCGTACTGGCTTTTATTGGTAGAGGAATTGAGTTCCGGAGTACTGAGGTCATGTTGCAGTTGTATAAGACTCTGGTGCGGCCGCATCTGGAGTATTGTGTGCAGTTTTGGTCGCCATACTATAGGAAGGATGTGGAGGCACTGGAACCGGTGCAGAGGAGGTTTACCAGGATGTTGCCTGGTATGGTAGAAAGATCGTATGAGGAAAGGCTGAGGCACTTGGGGTTGTTTTCATTGCAGAAAAGAAGGTTTAGGGGTGACTTGATAGAGGTGTACAAGATGATTAGGGGTTTAGATAGGGTCGACAGTGAGAATCTTTTTCCACGTATGGAGTCAGCTATTACAAGGGGGCATAGCTTTAAATTAAGGGGTGGGTAGGTATAGGACAGATGTTAGGGGTAGGTTCTTTACTCAGCGAGTCGTGAGTTCATGGAATGCCCTGCCAGTAGCAGTGGTGGACTCTCCCTCATTATGGGCATTTAAGCGGGCATTGAATAGGCATATGGAGGATAGTGGGCTAGTGTAGGTTAGGTGGGCTTGGATCGGCGCAACATCGAGGGCCGAAGGGCCTGTACTGCGCTGTATTCTTCTATGTTCTATGTTCTATGTTCTAATTGGTACCAAGGGATATGTTGAAGGGTCTTTGTCTACAAGGCCTGGCACATGTGCCTGTGGGACAGATTGAGCAATTCGATTTGCTTCAGAAGGGATGTCTGTGTTGAAAAAGAATGCCTTTATGCTAAATTCACAATAAAATATTGTAAAAATTCAAAATCTCACTGCGTCAAATAATTAAAGTTGTCTTTCTTCAGGTAGGAGAGACCTTTCTGGCACTTTGATCAGCGTATGGATGCACTTCTATTTCTAGTTGCCAAATCTCCAAATAGGCATAACCGTATTGGAAGTGTTTCTCTTCATTCAGACCCTCTCTAAAATGATAGGGTGAATAGCCAAGGTCTTTTTCCCAGGATGAGAGGGTCCCAAACGAGAAGACATAGGTTTAAGGTGAGAGGAGAAGACTTAAAATAACCTGAGGGGTCACTTTTTCATGCAGAAGATGGTGCAAGAAAGGGAGGAGCTGTCAAAGGAAATGATGGTAGAGGCTAGTTTAAAAGGCATTTGGTTGGGTATTTAAATATGAAGAGTTTAGAGGGATATGGACCAAGTGTTGGCAAATGGGACTAGATTAATTTAGGATATCTGGTCGGCATGGACAAGTTGGATCGAAGGGTCTGTTTCCGTGTTGTACATCTCTCTGACTACGATTCAGGTGAAGGATCAGCTTAATTAAGAACCAGCTGAAACAGGATCCTCACTAAAAATGAGTCAGATAGTCCTTTTGTGTTAGGAACATATAAATCTAGTCAAGGGCTCTTACAGTGCAGTGATAGTTGCCCTCCCTCTTGATCAGATCCCGGTTCTAGTTCCACCTGCTCTAGAGATGTATTATAACATCTCCAAACATGTTGATTAGAAGTTTCTAAACGATTAACCAACTTTGTGCATCTTAGCACTTGAGCACAAGTTAAAATAGTTTTGGATTAAATTCTTCAGGGAGTTAATCAGAGAAAGGGAAAGAGGAGTTTTGTTGCTTTTGCCTAAATTTTTACAGTCTTCATGAATTGATTTTTACTCTGCTACAGGAGGAGAAGTTGGTTAATTGGTAATCTAGTAAAGTTTATTCTATTCCTTTGGTTCAAAATAGTGTAGTAGCTGATTGCAAGGTAAATAAGATAACAAAATAAAAAATCACCAAATATAAGGTTGAACTCAATAATTAATTAGTTTCTTCAAACATATTAAGGATAGTAGGAGAAGCGATGTATGACAAAGGTGGTACTGGAAGCTCCTGGATATCTGTTTGGTCCAGACTGAATATGTCTATAGCAAGTGTCTGTAGTTTGAGAAAATATAGTAAGGTGAATTGACATTATTCTTTGCAGCAAAGAGGGTGAGCCCAGACAGCTATGTTGCCTGCCCAGCTGAACAGGAAATGGACATGAATGGGAAGAATCCAGTCATCTCGGTACCAGTGACTTAGGCAGGACTGAAATGGAGATTCTGTATGAGGGGTTATTTCTAGGTGGTGAATTAAGAAGCAGAGGCTTAAAGGTCATATTCTCTGATTATTGATTCACATGTAAGGAAGAGAAAGTGAGGACTGCAGATGCTGGAGATCAGAGCTTAAAAATGTGTTGCTGGAAAAGCGCAGCAGGTCAGGCAGCATCAAAGGAACAGGAGAATCGACGTTTCAGGCATAAGCCCTTCTTCAGGAATGAGGAGGGTGTGCCAAGCAAGCTAAGATAAAAGGTAGGGAGGAGGGACTTGGGGGAGGGGCGTTGGGAATATGATAGGTGGAAGGAGGTTAAGGTGAGGGTGATAGGCCGGAGAGGGGGTGGGGGCAGAGAGGTCGGGAAGAAGATTGCAGGTCAAGAAGGCGGTGCTGAGTCTGAGGGTTGGGACTGAGAAAAGGTGGGGGGAGGGGAGAATGAGAAAGCTGGAGAAATCTGCATTCATCCCTTGTGATTGAAGGTTTCCTAGGTGGAAGATGAGGCGCTCTTCCTCCAGGCGTCGTGTTGCCATGGTCTGGCGATGGAGGAGGCCAAGGACCTGCATGTCCTTGGCGGAGTGGGAGGGGGAGTTAAAGTGTTCAGCCATGGGGTAGTTGGGTTGGTTGATGCAGGTGTCCCAGAGGTGTTCTCTGAAATGTTCTGCAAGTAGGCGGTCTGTCTCCCCAATGTATAGGAGGACACATCGAGTGTAGCGGATGCAGTAAATGATGTGTGTGGATGTGCAGGTGAATTTCTGACGGATATGGAAGGATCCCTTGGGGCCTTGGAGGGAAGTGAGGGGGGACGTGTGGGCACAAGTTTTGCATTTCTTGCGGTTGTAGAGGAAGTTGCCGGGAGTGGAGGTTGGGTTGGTGGGGGGTGTGGACCTGATGAGGGAGTCGTCGAGGGAGTGGTCTCTCCAGAATGCTGATAGGGGTGGGGAGGGAAATATATCCTTTGTAGTGGGGTCTGTTTGGAAGTGGCGGAAATGACGAAGGATGATCCGATGTATTGGTGGGGTGGTAGGTGAGGACTAGTGGGTTCTGTCCTGGTGGCGATTGGAGGGGCGGAGTTCAAGGGTGGAGGAGCGGGAAGTGGAGGAGATGCGGTGGAGAGCATCGTCAACCACGTCTGAGGGGAAATTGCGGTCTTTGAAGAAGGAGGCCATCTGGGTTGTTCGGTAGTGGAATTGGTCCTCCCGGGAGCATATGCTTCCAGGAGGACCAATTCCAATATCGAACAACCCACCACCAGGGATATATTTCCCTCCCCACCCCTATCAGCATTCCGGAGAGACCACTCCCTCTTCGCCTGGAGGAAGAACGCCTCATCTTCCGCCTAGAAACTCTCCAACCACAAGGGATGAATGTAGGTTTCTCCAGCTTCCTCATTTCCTCTCCCCCCACCTTATCTCAGTCCCAACCCCTGAATTCAGCACCGCCCTCTTAACCTGCAATCTTCTTCCCGACCTCTCCGCCCCCACCCCCTCTCCGGCCCATTACCCTCACCCTCACCTCCTTCTACCTGTCGTATTCCCAGTGCCCCTCCCCCAAGTCCCCCCCCCCCACCACCACCTTTTATCCACACCAGCCTCATTCCTGAAGAAGGGCTTATGCCTGAAACGTCGATTCTCCTGCTCCTCGGATGATGCCTGGCCTGCTGAGCTTTTTCAGCACCACACTTTTCAACTCTGGTCTCCAGCATCAGCAGTCCTCACTTTCTCTTAGCTGCACTGGAACTGACAAAGACTGTATCGAAACTATCAACGATTCTGCAATGATTGCAATAAACAAACCATGTTATAAAAACAATAATCTCATCACTGACCTATTGTATCACAAGACGTATAAAAGTATCTTGACGTGTGCTCCAGGTCGAGAGAAGACTCTCAACTGACCACTGTGCTGTTGGTGTCTTTCTCTCCATGGATTTCCTTGTACGATAAACTCAGTCATTGAACCCCGATTCTGTGTGTTTTTCCCCACAAAAGATTATTATAACTTTGATGTTGTCAGCAGAATGGTACCTATCTCGGTTACTCTACATTTTAGAATCTTAGAATGCAGCACAGAATGAGGCTAATTTGGCCCATCTTGTGCTCAGTGCTGACCCAATGATTCCCTGATGCCCTTTCTAAACTGACTTTCCTGCACATGGCCCATAGCCCTGAAGCTACAGCACTTAAGGTGCATATCCTGGTACTTTTTAAAAAAAGTTTAGGATTGCTACTTCCACCACCAATTTCAGCAGCTAATTCCAGACACCCACCACACTCTGCATAAAAATATTTCCCTCGCGTCCCCTCTAATCTTTCTGCCACCTAGCTTAAATCTATGGCCCCTGGTTTTTGAATTCTCTGCCAAGGGAAACAAGTTTCTCCTGACTACTTTACCTCTATCTCTCCCAAATTTGTATACTTCAATTATGTCATCTAGCTTCTTTGTTCCAAGAAAAACAATCCCAACCTCTCCAATCTCACCTCATAGTCATAATTCTCCAGCCCTGCCAATGTTCTAGTAAATTTTTTCTGCACTCTCTCCAGACCATTAATGTCCTTTCCCTGATGTGGTGACCAGAACTGCACGCAATGCTCCAGTTGTGGCCTCACCAGTATCATACAGTTTCATCATTATATCCCTACTTTTATATTTTATACTCTGCCAATGAAGAAGAGCATTCATATTTATTCTTTACACACTTATTTACTTCTAGAGACCTGTACACTTGCATGCCAAGATCTCTCACTTCCCTACCCCCTCAGTATATTTTTGTTTATTGTGTATTCTTTTTTACTGTTTGACCTCCCTAAATGCATTACCTCACAAGTCAGAATTGAACTGCATCTGCCACTTTCCTGCCCATTACACCAACCTATCTATGTTATTTGGAGCTTACAGTCACCTCCACACCATCCATTATATGGTCAATTTTTGTGTCGTTTGTAAATTTCCCAATTGTATCTCCTGCCATGTTCAAGTCCAAATCGTTAACATATAAAAGAAACAGCAGAGGTCCCAACAATGAGCCCTGCAGAACACCACTTGGAACAGCTTTACATTTGCAAGGGCAACCACTGACCACTACCCTTTGTTTCCTGCCACCAAGCCAACTTTGGATCTAATTTGACACATTACCCTGTAACTCCTGGGCTTTTACTTTTTTGATCAGTCTGTCCTGTGGGACATTGTCAAATGTCTTACCAAAATCCATGTAGACAACATTTACTGCGCTACCCTCATCAAAAAAGGAAGTGACAAGGAAGACAAATCAAATTTGTAAGGCATGACCTTCCCATAACAAAGCCATGCTGACTATCCATGACTAGTCCATGCCTTTTTAAGTAACAGCTTATCTGATCTTCAGGATTGATTCTAACAATTTGCCCACCACTGAAGTAAGACGAACTGACCTATAATTGTTTGGCATTTCCTTTGTATTCTTTTTAAACAAATGAAACCACATTTGCATTTCTCCAGTCCTCCAGCACCTTGCCTGTATGGAGTGAAGGTTGGAAAATAATCCTCAGAGCATTCGGTACTTCCTCCCTGACCTCCTCAACATCGTGGGAACGATAACCTGGTATTATGGGAGGTGGGGGGGGGGGGGGGGGGGTGGCACAGTGGCTCAGTGGTTAGCAGTGCTGCCTCACAGCACCAGGGTCACAGGTTCAATTCCAGCATCAGGTGACTGTCTGTGTGGAGTTTGCACATTCACCCCGTGTCTGTGTGGGTTTCCTCCGATTTCCTCCCACAGTCACAAAGATGTGCAGGTTAGGTGAATTGGCCATGCTAAACTGCCCATAGTGCTAGGTGCATTAGTCAGAGGGAAATTGATCTGGGTGGGTTACTCTTTGGAGGGTCGGTGTGGACTTGTTGGGCCGAAGGGCCTGCTTCCACACTGTAGGGAATCATCTAAAAAATTCATCTGACCCTGACTACTTGTCTACTTTCAAGGATTCCAATTCCTCTTACACTTCCTCTCTCATTATGACTATTTTAATCAATATTTCAACTGCTTCTCTTGAATTACTGTATCCACATAATCCCTTTCCTTTGTGAATACAGAGACTAAAGAAAATTAAATTCTTCCTATATCCTCTGCATCTTCTCACCAGTTCCCTTCTTCATCTCTGATAGATCCATTTTTTTCCCTTTACTATCTTTTTGCTCTTTATATACTGATGAAACAATTTTGGCTTTTCCTTTATCTTGCTTGATAATATTTTTTCATATCCTTTTTGATTTCCTTATTCCTTTCTTTATTTGATCTCTTTACTTTCTATACTCTTCTAGGCTATCTGCGATGTTGAGCTTTTTGTGACTATCATAAGCTTTCTTTTTCTATTTAATCTTCTCCTGTATTTTTCTAGATAACCATGGGGTCTAGATTTGGCAGAACCATTCTTATTTTTGGAAGGAAAATGTCTGCTTTGTGCTCTAAGGACCTCACGTTTCAGTGCCTCCCACTGGGTTTGTTACTGGTTTATCCTTTAGTAGGCCTATTCAGTCCTCTTCAGCAAATCAGTTCTCAGTTTTGTAAAATTTGCCTTCCCCAGTTACAAACTTTTACTCCTGATTTATCTTAATCCTCTTCTATAATAATACTAAATCTAATCTCATTGTGGTCACTATCCCCAATTGGTTGCCGACTGTCAGTTCTCCCACTTACCCATCTTCATTTCCCATAATCAATCCAGAATTGTATTTCTTCTCACTGGGTTATGACATCTTTTTAAACAAAAAATTATTGGACACAGTACATGAATTTTTCACCCTCAATTTCTCTTATATTATTTGAAACCCAGCTGATATTGGAATAGTTAAAGTCTCTTTATTGCCATTATTATTGCCCTTTTACTCCTACAGGCAGAAATTGGTCTGCATATACATTCTTCGATCTCTCGCTCTCACTATTGGGATCTGTAGTATACTCCTAGTAGTACGGTTGCCACCTTTTTAATCCTAATCTTAACCCTTAAAGCTTCATTTGTTAACTTGTTTGATGTATCATCCCTTCTCACAACTGTAATTGATTTCTTAACCAATGTTGCTATCCTCTCTATTTTTTTGTCACTCATTCCATGCTGGTTAAAAATGCAAGGATGTTGAGCTGCCAATTTTGCCCTCCTGTAATTAAATTTCCATTATAGCAACAACATCCCACTACCATGTATCTGTCTGGACCCGTACCTCATTTGGCTTGTTTGTAATACTTATTGCATTGAAGAATAAACTGTTCAACCCCATCGATTTGCTAGTAGGGTGACAAAACCTCTGGAAATGAATCTTCTAGCTCAGCGAGCAAACCTACACCCAGTAATGAGACAGCGAGATAGAAAACATATATGTAGACAAATTTCTGTCTGTGGAAATAAGAGGGCAATAATATGAGGAGACTGAAATAACTGCATAGAAGTTTGTATCCCATCACCAAATCAACAGTTACATTGAGTTACAGTAAATAACAACAATCGGTGTACAACAGAGAAATAGAGATGCCAATATAGGACAGACCGAATCTCATTGTAAACAATAATGAAAGCATTATATAAAACAGAACAAAATCGTTACACAGGTAATTTTTTCCTATTAGAAAAAGTACTCTAAAAAAACAAAATATCTTGCATAAAAAGGGAACAACATTCCCCAGAGATGACATAAAGTGCACCATAAGATCATATCTCACCTTGAATGGTAATACAAAACAGTGAAAACAAAACACATACAACCCACAGGGCTGGCTCCCTGCTGCCTGACACACCGCCCAGCTCTCAGCGACCCTATGCACCAATTGGCCCTTGGTTGGCCTTCCAGCCATTTGTCACACTACAGACCTTCCCGCTCTCACCCACCCTACGCTCCTTCCTGCTCTCACCCACCCCACGCACCTTCCTGCTCTCACCCAGCCTACATATCTTCCCACAGTCACCCACCCTACGCACCTTCCCGCTCTCACACACCATACTCACCTTCCAGCTCTCACCCACCCTACTCACCTTCCTGCGCTCACCCACCCTGTGCACCTTCCCGCTCTCACACACCCTACTCACCTTCCCGCTCTCACCCACCCTGTGCACCTTCCCGCTCTCACACACCCTACTCACCTTCCAGCTCTCACCCACCCTACGCACCTTCCTGCGCTCACCCACCCTACGCATCTTCCTGCTCTCACCCACCCCACGCACCTTCTCGCTCTCACCCACCCTACGCACCTTCCTGCTCTCACCCACCCTGTGCACCTTCCCGCTCTCACCCACCCCACAACCTTCCCGCTCTTGGATGCCCTAATCACCTTCCCACTCTCACCCGCCCTAATCACCTTCCCACTCTCACCCATCCTACACACCTTCCCACTCTCACCCACCCTACAACCTTCCCGCTCTTGGATGCCCTAATCACCTTCCCACTCTCACCCACCCCACAACCTTCCCGCTCTTGGATGCCCTAATCACCTTCCCACTCTCACCCGCCCTAATCACCTTCCCACTCTCACCCATCCTACGCACCTTCCCGCTCTTGGGCACCCTAATCACCTTCCCACTCTCACCCACCCTAATCACCTTCCCACTCTCACCCACCCTAATCACCTTCCCACTCTCACCCACCCTAATCACCTTCCCACTCTCACACACCCCACAGACCTTCCTGCTCTTGGGCGCCCTAATCACCTTCCCGCTCTCTGCCCCCCAATCACCTTCCCACTCTCTGCTCCCCCCCAATCACCTTCCCGCTCTCGGCCCCCTCAATCACCTTCCAGCTCTCTGCCCCCCAAACACCTTCCCGCTCTCTGCTCCCTAATCACCTTCCTGCTCTCTGCCCCCCCCCCCCAATCACCTTCCCGCTCTCGACTCCCAATCACCTTTCCGCTCTTTGCCCCCCAATCACCTTCCCGCTCTCTGCTCCCCAATCACCTTACCGCTCTCGGCCCCCCAATCACCTTCCCACTCTTTGCCCCACAATCACCTTCCTGCTCTCGGACCCCCAATCACCTTCCCGCTCTCCGCCCCCCAATCACCTTCCCGCTCTCGGCCCCCCCCAATCACCTTCCCGCTCTCTGCTGCCCAATCACCTTCCCGCTCTCGGCCCCCCCAATCACCTTCCCGCTCTCTGCCTCCCAATCACCTTCCCACTCCCTGCCCCCCAATCACCTTCCCGCACTCTGCTCCCCAATCACCTTCCCGCTCTCTGCCCCCCCAATCAACTTCCCGCTCTCTCCTCCCCAATCACCTTCCCAATCTCTGCTCCCCAATCACCTTCCCGCTCTCAGCCGCCCCAATCAGCTTTCCACACCCGGCCCCCCCAATCACCTCCCGGCTCTCTGCCCCCAAATCACCTTCCCGCACTCGGCCCCCCAATCACCTTCCCGCGCTCTGTCCCCCTAGTCTCCTTCCTGCTCTCTGCTCCCCAATCACCTTCCCGCACTCGGCCCCCCCAATCACCTTCCTGCTCTCTGCTCCCCAATCAACTTCCCAAATTCCCCCCCCCCAGTCTCCTTCCCGCTCTCGGCCGCCCCAATCACCTTCCCGCTCTCTGCCCCCCAGTCAACTTCCCGCTCTGTGCCCACCAATCACCTTCCCGCACTCGGCCCCCCCAAACACCTTCCCGCACTCGGCCCCGCAATCACCTTCCCGCTCTCTGCCCCCCCAATCACCTTTCCGCTCTCTGACCCCCAATGACCTTCCCGCTCTCTGCCCCCCAGTCAACTTCCCGCTCTGTGCCCACCAATCACCTTCCCACACTCGGCCCCCCCAAACACCTTCCCGCACTCGGCCCCGCAATCACCTTCCCGCTCTCTGCCCCCCAATCACCTTTCCGCTCTCTGACCCCCAATGACCTTCCCGCTCGCTGCTCCCCAATCACCTTCCTGCACTCGGCCCCCCAATCATCTTCCCGCTCTCTGCCCCCCAATCACCTCCTGGCTCTCTGCCCCCCAATCACCTTCCCGCACTCGGCCCCCCAATCACCTTCCCACGCTCTGCCCCTCAATCACCTTCCCGCACTCGGCCCCCCAATCACCTTCCCGCACTTGGCTCCACCAATCACCTTCCCGCGCTCTGCCCCCCAATCACCTTCCCGCACTCGGCCACCCAATCACCTTCCCGCGCTCTGCCCCTCAATCACCTTCCCGCACTTGGCTCCACCAATCACCTTCCCACTCTCTGCCCCCCCCAGTCACCTTCCCGCTCTCTGTTGCCCAATCACCTTCCCGCTCTTGGCTCCCCCAATCACCTTCCCGCTCTCTGCCCCTCAATCACCTTCCCGCACTATGCCCCCCAATCACCTTCCTGTCTCTGCCCCTCAATCACCTTCCCGCTCTTTGCCTCCCAATCACCTTCCCGCTCTTGGACCACCAATCACATTCCCACTCTGTGCCCACCAATCACCTTCCCAATCTCTGCCCCCCAATCACCTTCCCGCACTCGGCCTACCCAGTCACCTTCCCACTCTCTGGCCCCCAATCACCTCCCGGCTCTCTGCCCCCCAATCCCCTTCCCACACTCCACCCCCACAATCACCTTCCCGCTCTCTGCACTCCTCAGTCTCCTTCCCGCTCTCTGCCCCCCAATCACCTTCCTGCACTTGGCACCCCCAATCACCTCCCGCCTCTCTGCTCCCCAATCAACTTCCCACTCTCTGCCCCCCCAGTCTCCTTCCCGCTCTCGGCCGCCCCAATCACCTTCCCGCTCTCGGCCGCCCCAATCACCTTCCCGCTCTCTGCCCCCCAATCACCTTCCCGCTCTGTGCCCACCAATCACCTTCCCGCACTCGGCCGCCCCAATCACCTTCCCGCTCTCTGCCCCCAAATCACCTTCCCGCTCTCGGCCCCCACAGTCACCTTCCCGCTCTCTGCCCCCCAATCACCTTCCCGCTCTCGGCCGCCCCAATCACCTTCCCGCTCTCTGCCCCCCAATCACCTTCCCGCCCTCGGTCCCCAATCACCTTCCCGCTCTCGGACCCCCAATCACCTTCCCGCTCTCGGCCCCCCAATCACCTTCCCGCACTCGGCCCCCCCAATCATCTTCCCGCTCTCGGCCACCCCAGTCACCTTCCCGCTCTCTGCCCCCCAATCACCTTCCCGCACTCGGCCCCCCCAATCATCTTCCCGCTCTCTGCCCCCCAGTCACCTTCCCGCTCTCTGCCCCCCAATCACCTTCCCGCACTTGGCCGCCCCAATCACCTACCCGCTCTCTGCCCCCCAATCACCTTCCGGTTCTCTGCCCCCCACTCACCTTCCCACACCCGGCCCCCCCAATCACCTTCCCGCTCTCTGCCCCCAAGTCACCTTCCCACTCTCTACCCCCCAATCACCTTCCCGCTCTTGGCCACCCCAATCACCTTCCCGCTCTCTGCCCCCCAATCACCTTCCCGTTCTCTGCCCCCCAATACCTTCCTGCTCTCGGCCCCCCAATCACCTTCCGGCTCTCGCCCCCCCGCCCAATCATCTTCCCGCTCTCTGCCCCCCAATCACCTTCCCGCTCTCGGCTGTTCTAATCACCTTCCCGATCTCTGCTGCCCAATCACCTTCCCGCTCTCGACTGCTCTAATCACCTTCCCGCTCTCGGCCCCCTAGTCACCTTCCTGCTCTCAGCTCCCCCCCCCCGCCCCCAATGCACCTTTCTGCTTCCTGCTGGTTTATAGGTTTTCCTGTGACATTTCTGCCCCAAGTCTGGTTCCTCTGATTCGGACTCTGACGTGACTGGACTGTAGCCCACCTCATGCATCCTGATTGTCTCAGGAGAGTTTCCTCCTCTTCTTCCGGCAGTAAGGCATTGAGGCTACGTTTTGAACTCAGAGATTCCCTTGACACTAGATGGAGGGGGAAGAATCTATGGTTTCCAACATGCCTTCTGGCTGTTCTGAGGGGCCAGGTATGTTTTGCTCCTGCCCAGTTTAGGAAGAACAGCTTTCTGGTGATCCACATGTTTATTCAGGACTGTATCACCTTGCCAAACTTTGGACGTGATGGGACCTGACCTTGTGTAAACCTTGCCTTGTACCTATACAGTGCTATTTCTATAGTTCCAGCACCAAACTTTGTCCCCTGAATTAAATGATCTCTTTTGCTTAGGGGAGGCATGCGGCTGGCATTGATGTTCCTGCTGCCATTTCACCCTTCCTCCCCCTCGCCAACCCCCAGGGCTAGGAATATCAGGATTAACATAGTGCAAAGCCTTCTCCCCATCAACAGCTCTGCTGGAGTTATCCCTGTTGTTGTGTGTGGGATGTTCCTATACTCGAAACTGGGACAATTTGGTATCAATTATGTTGTAGGTTGTTTCTTTAGGCCTGCCTTCAATGTTTGGACTGCTCTTTCTGTTAGACCATTGGACAATGGTTGGTATGGAGCCGTCCTTACATTCCAAATGCAACTTGACTTCAGGAAATATTCGAATTCCTTGCTGGTAATTACCGTCACGTTATCTGTGACCAAGGCCCCTGGGAGTCCATGTATCAGGAATGCTGCTCACAGCATCTCAATTGTCATCCCTGAGATCGGGCATGCATAAAGAACGTTTGGCAACCATGTTCGAATGGGTGTCCTCAATGACAGGAACTTTGAGACCATGAAAGGACAGGAGTCGTCGTATGCAACCAACTCCAGAGTTTTCCAGGCCATTCTCACAAATGTAAGGGTGCTGCTGGTTGCAATCTTTGTCCTTGTTGGCACTTGGGCACTGTCCCACCAACGCAGCTACGTTGGCATCCTACCCCAGCCACCAGATATAGCGTCTTGCTCTCATCTTCATCTTGGAAATCCCTGGATGACCCTGGTGAAGTACAGCCAGTATCTGGTGGTGACCTTTACTTGGTCCAATCACCACCTTTGCTCCCCACAGAATATGCCGTCCTCTGTGATGATTTGGTTTTGCTGGGTCCAGAAAGATTTCAATGTTGTGTAATTTTTAACTTTGTCCACTCCAGTCCAATAGCGGCACCTCCATAATAATCCGGGTTGCAATTCTGTTTCCCCATTACTACCAGCTGTTTTAGTTTCACAAGGACTGGATGTTTTTGTGTCCACAATTGGATATTTTCAGGACGACTGGAAGGGTGTCTCAGAAGTTCAAAACCAAAATGGACTTTCCAAGGAAGGCATTACCGGTGGAAGTATCTGCCAGTGGGAGGCAGCTCAAGGCATCCTTATTAGTCACTTGGCTTCCTGGATGGTGTTCTAAGTACATGCTGAGAATATGGTCCCAATACTGAATTTTACTGAAGCAATGGGTGGCCACCGCCTTGTCTTCTTTCAGTACCCTAGCAAGGGTTTGTGATCTCTTACTATGACAAATTCCCATCTGCAAAAGGAACTTGGGGAACATCTTCACACCAAAGATGATTGCCAAACCTTCCTTCTCTATCTGGGCATAGTTTGCATTCAGCATCAGCCAAAGTCCAGGTAGCATACACTATTGGGAATTCCTCTCCATTTGGTGAGGCAATGCTACCCTGGTACCTTACGGGGGAGAGGGTGGGCATCACATGTCAGCAGTTCCTCTGACTTTGAATTGTAGTGCGCCAACATCTTAGATGACAATAGCTACTGTTTCACTTCAATAAAGGCTATCCGACCATTTCCAAGGCTCACCCTTTTTCAATAGCAGGTGTAAGGGTGCCAAGATGAATGTCAGGTTACGTATGAATTTTCCATAACTCACTAACCCAAGAAAAGACCGAAGCACCAATACAGACAAGGGAGCCGGTCTCCTTTGATCCCCCTCATTTTCTCTTCCAACGGGTGTAACCCGGTTTTGTAACCTCTGTAAACCCAAGTAAGTCACTTTGGGTGCCGAGAACAGACATTTTTTTCCCTTCTAAAGTGTACGCCTGCCTGGGTGAAACATTTAAGCACAATGTCCAAGTTCTCCAAGTGCTCTAAATTGGTCTTCCTTGTTATTAGTACGTTGACCAGATAACTTGCAACGTAGGTAGCCCTTGTAAAATGTTTTCCATGTCCCATTGGAAAAGCATGCAAGCTGATGATACCCCAACTGGCAGTCTTGTATATTAATATAAACCCTCATGTGTAATGTTACAACACAGAGGTCGAACCCCTGTGTCAATTAAAACCAAATACCCAGAAAAGCTCAACTTGCCTTGTAATCTGTTAAACTGCGAGTGACAGAGCACTCCTACTTTCCACTATATAAAGATAAACAGTTTATTTTCCTAACTCTAATAGTGAACACTAAACAAAAACTATTCACAAATCCAAGCCCCCTTTTACTTAAATACTTACTATCTGATCCCAACTCTATAAAAATGCTGTTCTAAAAACAGACTTATTAAGCATTACATTTATTGAAGTCCACACAATCTCTATCTTCTCCGCTGTCTTCAATATTTCATCTGCTGTTCCTGGTCCATCTTCTTTCATTTACTGCAAGTATATTTTACTTGAAAAGATACCTTTGATAGAGCATGTCTCCTAATTTCTTTGAGAGCAATATTTTCGATGGGCAGTTAGCTTTCTGGCTCGACAGCAGTTCCTTGGCTGATCGATGGCAGTTGTCTCTCTAATTTTCAAAATGCCAGCTTTATATATCCCCCATGACACATTAAATTCATATAATTTGATTTGTTTCCAGGTGTCAAGACAATAAAATTCAAATTCCATTGGCTTCTGATATCCTGGACATAACTTAAACTAATTGGTTAAATTTGAATTGTTGTCAAAACTGCAACCAAAACTCAGGTATCCATTTAACAGTCAATGCTTACATGTATCTGTTTTGGAACAGCTTATCTCCTAGCCTTTCCATTCAGGCAGCTGAGCCTGCACTTTAAGCTTACTTCAATAATCAGAAAAAACTTTAAAATGAACATATATGCTGTCGACTTCATAACATTATTAATTGTAGTGTACTTCTGGGACTCCTCCTCCAGTTGAAACTGTAGGTAGGCTTGGCCCATGTCAAGCTTCATAAAGGATAGTGCCCCCCGCTAACTGTGTGTACAAGTCCTCTATGTGAGGGATTGTGTATTTACCCAACTGTGAGATGCAGTTTACTGTTTGCTTAAAATCCCTATAAAGGCGAACTAAGCCATGAGACTTCACAATCGAATGAGTGATTCTGCAAACTGCACTAGTTTGATGATTCCTTCATTCGCTAGCCTCCTGTTTTCTGGCTCTACTTTTTGCCCACATGGCAAATGGCACCAGGTGGGCCTTGCAAAATCTTGGACTTGCTTTCTGGTCAACATGTAGTTTGCTTTGGCCCCTTTGATAGTCCCAAGTTCTTCCTGAAATAGTCCTAGGTATTTCACTTGGACCTCTCTGAGGCAGCCATTTTGTAGTCAGAAAATGTTGAGCCAATCTAGGTGAATCTTTCGCAACCAAATCCACACAAATAGACTTGTGTACGAGCCTTTTACTACCTTCCGTGGTAATTGCACCAACTGCTTCTCATAGGAGACCAGAACCAAAGTCATACTCTTAATCTGCAACAGTTCCCCAGTGTACGTTCTCAGTCTCATTGAGGTCTAATGAAAACACAAGAGTTGGAGTCCTAAGCGAATCTTGTTAGAGACGGACTTTACAATCACAGATACAGCTGCAATGGTATCAACTTCCATAGGAACTGGGTGACCATTTAACCAAACATTAATTTTAATCGGAACTGATTGGATGTCACTAAGCAATTTAATTGCTCCACCCACATGTAGGGGGACTTTCCAGGGTGCGCACTGTCCTGGATACTGACCTACAAGCTTTCTTACTAAAGTCAGGCCTTGTAGGACTCCTTTGCTGTCTCAAATTCCATTCCAACAGCAACTACAATGGCTTGCCGGCCCAGATACTGAAGAATCTTTTAGCCACTTGGCCGAGGCTCAGCTTTGTTATGGGGCTCTGCTGTGGGCTGGCCTAGGGTCCCTCTGCTCAGCACATGCCCTGCGTGAGGCTCCACAATTGCTTATGCTCAAGTGGTGTTCCCCAAGCTCAATCAATCAGGTGAGGATATCCACTTCCATTGGGATACCCTGTAGCTCCCATGCTCCACTTGCTGAATTTTCTAATGCCACTTGCAGTTGTAGTGTCTGTTTAAAGTCCAGTTGGCTTCAGCTAGTGGGCACTTCTGCCTGGTTATGTCATTAGTCCCACATACCAAACAGTCTCTCAGCATCTCATTCAGAGTTAACCCAAAATCACATGCATCTGCCAGTCGCCTCAACCTCGTCAAAAAATCCTGATATGGATTCCCCCGGTTCTCTGATAGCTGAATAAAACCAAGAATGGCTCAGAATTAGAGGGGGTTGGGAAAATTAAGCCCATTATAACTGAAAATGCTGTGGGTCTGCAAACAGTCAGAGGGATTACTCATTGCTTTTCATTTGCCCCAATGTTGCTTGTCCTGAAAAAAAGTCACATTCTTTCTACACACTGGGCCCAGTCTTTTCAGCAGGATCAAATTAGTCAAGCTTCCCAAAGAAAGACATGATGCCAGAGATGTTTACCCCAACTCCAAGATGACTATGAAGCAAATGATCTTCAGGCATGTCTTGTTTTTTTTCTCTCATCACCACTGAAATAACTGCACAGAGGCCAGTATTCCATCACCAAGCCTCCCTTTGCACATGTGCACAGGACACTGGCTGGGGCCAGCCAGCTCTGAGTCAGTCACCTGAACTGAGCAGAGTCTAATCTCCTGTTATATATTAGTCAACCAGGGCGTTCTTGACTAACAACTCTAATCAGTGACCTCGTAGTCAATGAGGCCAATCTGGTTCCAGTCACTACAGAAATTTAACTTTCCCTTTCAGCAATTTTCTGCGTAACTTAGTTTACATTTTACAGATTAAGCTCAGGCCTTGCAGTCTTGTTCAACAGGATCTGTGGATGTGTCATGTCTACCTGTGAGCTGCTTACTCCTGGAATCGTACAGAATGCATGCCAGTATTACTCATAGATAGATCCTCAGTTAGCCAGGTATGGTCCACAGTGTAGGCCCTTCCTTGTATGAATTTGTATTAAGCTTAAAGTAGTGAGAAAGGCCATTCTACCCACCTGTATTCATGTTCTGTAAAAACCTCATTATTTGCTACTTTATACCATCTCATCAATATCTCCTAATCTTTTCTCCCACATATTTGCCTTGCTGCCTCTTAAATTCATCCTTTTTGGTTGCCTCAACCACAAGTCCTACATTCTAACCTGGACTCCAGACCCTACTCACAATATTCCAAGGGTCACTGCTGGGACTGCAGGCAAGAGTATGTACAGCAGGTGGCGTCACCGTGACATATCTAAAAATGGAGAGCTACATAAAAAGCATGTTTCAGAAAGTAATTCAGAGAGTGCAAGTAGAGAGAAAGTAAGTCACTGCCTGACAGTCAGGAGGAGCAGGGAGGTAGTGCAAGAATCTAAGTACATTCCACTCTCTAACATGTATTCAGTTCTGAATTGTGGTTAGGATAATGTTTCCCCTTTGGGGACTGCAGCCGGAGCCAAGTCCACAAGAATATGTGTAATTCAAATTTGCAAGGGTGAGAAGGAAAGTCAGAAAAATTAGGTGATCTTGGATTCATTAGTGAAATAAGCAGCTATATGTGAGATCCCAGACAGGAATCCAGGACTGTATACTGACTCACTGAGCCCAGTGTCAATGATGACATTAAATGGCTGCAGAGCTCTCTGACAGGGGGAGAGTGAACAGGCACAGACTGTTTTCAGTTGTTGGAAAATAACTATATCTTTGAAATATTAAGAATAGTACACCATTCAGATGAAACAGGTACAAAGAGAGATGATGTCTTGCAGATTGATTTTTGGAAGCTAGGAAAGAAATTAAGCCGAATCTCAATTTCAGTTATTGTAAAGTTGCATGCCAGCATCTTACACATGTTGGTTTCTGCTGGAACCAACTAGATTGCCTTAAATAGATTTGCCGCCACCAACCCTTCTTTCTGGTGTCAGTCTAAGCTACTTATACCATATGGGAAAAGATGAACTCTTTAGCAAAAGAGAGCCACAATCTTGTACAACAGCAATAATCTTTGTGAATACTTCTTGTGGCACATGGAGGGTTTTTTAAGGATAACAGGAGCAGTTTTTTGGGAAATGGTTACACCTCATCAGGGCTTGGGCCACTTTGTTATGGGGAGTGTTGTTAATGATATTGGTCTGGGTTGCAACTAGTTTTACAGGAGGATACTGGAACTGAACACAGATTTATAAGCAAGAGAAGTCAAGCTGGAAATTGAAGGCAGAAAATTAGTAAGCAAGTGTGGAACATAAATGAAACAACCCTATAAAATGAACAAACACATCTGGTACAAACATGAAGAATGCTGGAGAAGCACTATAGATCTGGCAGCATCTGGAGACAGGGAAACAGAGTTAACATTTTGAATCAAGTGTGACTCTTCTTTAGAACTTTCCTTTAGAAAAAGAGAGTTTGGTCTCTATTTGATTAAAGAATTAATCAATACAGTGAGAAAATATGATAGTCGGTAAAGATCTCCAGAAGAGCCTAAATGAGAACTGAGAAACAAACTGAGATCACTGCAGCACACAACAGACACCCAAACACTCAGAGAGAGTTAATAAAGCAAATATGTAGGACAATCTCAGATAACAGTAAAATATTAATATCAACACAAATGCTATTAACTCGAGTAGAATTATTACAGCTAAATATATAGAGTTCTACCATTTAAAAAAAAGCATTCTAGCCAGTTTGTAGTAAGCCCAGCACAAGAACGGATGGCTTTAGTAAATTAAGGTCGATAGGTAAAATTTGCATCCGTTGGATTTGGTGATCATAATTTAGTAAGTTTTACAACAATTAAGAAGGAGAACAAAGAAAACAGGAAATAGAAGTTCCCATCTGGGAAGTAGCCAGTTCTTTAAAGCTAAAATGTGACTTAGCAATTGTGAGCTAGGAGCAGCTGCATGAACGGATAATATTGTCAGAGGGAAGAGTGTGGGTTCAGAATAAAAATATTCCAATAAAGAAAAAAGAGTGGACACTTAAATCTAGACTCTCCTGTATGTCAAAGAACACACAGGGTAGGATAATGTAAAAGAGGGAAGCAATTTCTGATACTGAGAGCTTAATACAATAGAAAGACGAGAGGAATATAAAATTTTCAGGGGTGATATATTAAGGAAAGAAAAGAGAGGACACAACAGGCAATATGTATAATTGCTGTTTCGGGTGCCAGGGTTCTCCACCTCCTGATTCTGCCTGACTTGCTCTGTTCTTCCAGTCTCCTGCTTGTCTGCCTTGGATTCCAACATCTGCAGTTTTTTTTGTCTCTAAATATGTGTAATTGAGCAAAAATCCCCAGCATCTAAAATACTGGATAAGACCCTGGACTTTTTTAACATACAATACTAAACAAAAACCTGAGCTCAAGCTGCAACAAATACGCACAGAACCAGTATGATTTCAATCTGGGACTATTGTTCAGCCTGGAATTCCAAATTACACCTCCATTCAAAGAGAACAATCAAGCAATCCTAACACGCTGGATCGGAACTAACTGTTACACCTCGGGCTACCCAGCACAGACAGAATGGGGCCCACACAGCTACCAAATGTTTAATTCCAATCAAAATCCATTCACAGAGATACCGGACATTCAACAATATCAATCAAAATACATTCTCACATACTCTTAGCTATCAGGAAGCCAATTGACCTCAAAGGGAACACCAGAAACACAATGGAAAGCACTGATTTGATACAAAGATAATGGGCCCATAATCAGTATAATTGCAGGTCCTGACCTCACCTCCCCCAGCAGCTTTCCCCAGCAGTGATCCCCAGAAGAAGAATTCCAAAAATTAATTCCAATGTCTATTTCCAAGAGCTAGCTCCAGAAGAGGTATCCCAACAGCAATTCCGAAAACTACTGACACAGGCCTATTCTGAACCAGGAGAATGAATGGCAACCGACCAGCAGATCTCACGACTGGCAACCTACGAAAACTATTGACCCAACTGATACCACAAGGCCTCAGACACATTCTGAGGCCTGCAAAACCACCAGAAAGTAAGGAAATTCAAATACTCACCCGGTAGATTCAATACGCATTCAAGAAGGGCTTATGCCCGAAACGTCGATTCTCCTGTTCCCTGGATGCTGCCTGACCTGCTGCGCTTTTCCAGCAACACATTTCCAGCTCAGCGGACTCAACCCCAGATAAAGGCCTACGTAGTCTGAAGTCTTTGTTCAGGCACTGGGTATGACAAGCTGTACTTCAAAACTACATTCTCCGCAGTGGTGAGCTTAAAGTCCCAAGATCCCAAAGATTCTGACCTGGCTAGCAGGGAGGGGAAGGCGAGTGGTGAGAGTGCAGGGAATCTCAAGAATAGGAAGCCTGATTGAGACTGTTGTTTAGGTTCTAAAAGTGTTTCATCTGTGTTTAATTTAATAGTGTATTTCATCACTGTCCTCTGAATAATTGATGGTGTCAATTCCACTGTTTATTCCATTTACCTTTATTTCTTGTATTATACTTATCTTTTGTATTTAAATAAAAGCAAAGACTCTTTTGCCCTGAAGCACATGTCTGCTGCCTTCTTCATTTCACATTCCCTAAATAAGTCCAGGAATTTGGCGGTGATTTAAGCTACCTAAAAATCAGCAAATTACTATTCACAAACCAGAACCCTTTAGACTAAAGGAATATAAAAATTGCAGAGGTGCTGTTATATTAAGTAAACAAAAAAAGAGGCCATAACAGGCAAAAGTCAGTGAGTGATGTACTAGAGGGGAACTGTTGTCTGCAGTATCATATTCAGCAAATTGCTAGCACACAGGGAAATGAAGGAGAAAAAAATAATTATGGAAAAATATATGGTAAACATTATTCATCTCAAACCAAATATGTTTTTGATTGCTTTGTTGGTAATTCAGATCTCCCAAGTGATCACTTATCGTGCAGGCTACACAGGCAGATTTATGGGCATATGATGGGTCAACTGTAACAGTTTTGGAAAATATTAGTAAAGGCCAATTTTTATAAGTTATACTAAACAGCCCGCATTCCTACCTTTGTATTCTCCAAATGTTGCCATGGTCTAACGTACACATTGCCACCTTTTGGGAAATCAAATTAGATTTTTAGGCAATTCTACTAAAATAACAACAAATGTCATACATTCAGCCAGTTTCTGGATGTACAACCCAAGGGTTGTATTTAAAGCAGAATGGTTGAATGACATAATACTTAAGAAATGCAATAGGATAGATCAGAAATTAAAATTATATATTGGTGGAGGGCCAATATGAGTGAAAAGGCACAAACACAAGCACAACAGACACAAATCGATGTGTGTGTTAAGTTGTAAAATTCTCAAAATGCAGTTATTAACATATCTTAATCTTCTGATTCATTAGTTAGCAGTTAACAAAATTCTACCAGATGTGGAGTCCTTGGAGAGGGTGCAGAAGAGGTTTACTAGGATGCTGCTTGGATTAGAGGGTATGAGCTATAAGGAGAGGCGAGAAAAACTTATGAGGTGCATAGATAGGGTTGACAATCAGAAAGGTGAGAGGGGAAACATTCAAAGGGACAATCTTTTAACACAGAGAGTGGTAGGAGTTTAGAATGCACTGTCGGGGGTGGTTATGAAGCAGATACAATAGGGGCATTTAAATGACTTTTAAATAAACACATGAATATGCAAGTTATGGGGGGATATGGGCCAAGGACAGGCAGAGGGATTAGTTTAATTTGGTGTCATGTTTGGCACAACATCATGGGCTAAAGGGCCCATTCCTGCGCTATGTTGTTCTATGTTTTATGTTCTATAATGAATTTGCCCAAGAGTACAGGGAGCAAGAGTTACGTTTGTGCAGAAAAGAAGCATGAGAGTGGTGGTCCACTTTTGTATGATAGCCTAGAAAATTCTTCATCTTCAGCTGCAGTTCCAGAAACAGTGTCAGATTTGAAAATTGGCAATCCTAAAGTTCCTCATCTCATCACTTTCTCTAGAATGCTTGGTGACAGCTCCAGATGCAGTCCCGGGAGTTTTGACTTTTAATCTTACAGAAAAAAGTGGCAATCTCTGAAGAAATTTTCATGAATTTTTCACAGTTCTTGAACGAGTCCTATGAAGGAGTGAATCCTTACTTTGTATTCTTTCCGGTATATCATTCACCTGTTCCTCCTGGAATTGAAAGTCTGCCACAGGAATCTCACAATGTTGCTCTCCTGGCATTGTAGATGGAAATGTGTTGCTGGAAAAGCGCAGCAGGTCAGGCAGCATCTAGGGAACAGGAGAATCCTGGCATTGTAGGCAACTGTTAGTATTCCTCAGCTCTTCTCTGCTGGCATAACTTCACCATTCAGTATTCTTTTATTGTAAGCTCTTCAACTGAAGATACAGTGAAAGAGATCAAAATGGCCCATGTCCTGTCAAAGGAAAATGGTACTCATTCATATACAGCATGGTGTACAGCACGGAAACAGATGTCTCGGTCCAAATGGTCTATGCCAAGCAGATATCCTAAATTAATCTAGTCCTAATTATCAGTAATTGGCCCATATCCCCTAAACCCTTTCTATTCATATACCCATCCAGATGCCTTTTAAATGCTGTAATTGTAAAAACCTCCACTGCTTCTTCTGGCAGCTCATTCCATACATGCACCACCCTCTGTATGAAAAAGTTTCCCCTTAGGTCCATTTTAAATTATTCCCCTCTCACCCTAATCCTATGCCCTCTAGTTCTGGACTCCCCCACCCCAGTGAAAAGACCTTGTCTATTTACCCTATCTATGCCCCTCACAGTTTTATAAACCTCTATAACATCATCCCTCAGCCTCCAGGTAAAAGAGAGCCTATTCAGCCTCTTCCTATAAATCAACTCTCCAACCCTGGCAACATCCTTGTAAATCTTTTCTGAACTCATTCAGGTTTCACAACATCCTTCCTTTGGAAGGGAGACCAGAATTGTATACAATATTCTAAAAGTGGTCTAACCAATGTCCTGAGCAGCCACAACATGACCTCCCAACTCCTATACTCGATGCTCTGACCAATAAACAAAAGCATTCCAAACGCTTTCTTCACTGTCCTTTCTACCTGCTTCTCCACTTTCAAGGAGAAATGAACTTGCACTCCAAGGTCTCTTATTTCAGTAACACTCCCCAGGACTTTACCATTAGTGTTTAAGTCATGCCTTGATTTGCCTTTCCAAAAATGCAGCCCCTCACATTTATCTAAATTAACCACTATCTGCCTTTCTTTGGACATTGGTCCATCTGAGGTACTCTGAGGTAAACTTCTTCGCTGTCCATTTTGATGTCACCTGCGAACTTACTAACTATACCTCACATGCTCATATCCAAAAAAGCAGTGGTCACAGGCCTCCTGTCTAAAAGGCAACCCTTCCACCACCACCCTCTGTCTTCTACCTTCGAGCCAGTTCTGTATCCAATTAGCTAGTTCTCACTCTAGTCCATGTGACCTAATCTTGCTAATCAGTCTACCATGAGGAACCGTGTCGAACTCCTTACTGAAGTCCATGTAGATCATATCTACTGCTCTGTCCTCATCAATCCTCTTTGTTATTTCTTCAGAAAACTCAATCAAGTTAGTGAGACATGATTTCCCACAGACAAGGCCACGTTGATGATGCCTAATCAGTCCTTGCCTTTCCAAATACATATAAATCCTGCCCCTCAGGATTCCCTCCAGCAAATTACTTATCACCGTTGTCAGGCTCACTGGTCTATAGATTCCTGGCTTTTCCTTACCACCTTTCTTAAATGGTGGCACCACGTTAGTGAACCTCCAGTCTTCCGGCACCTCACCTATGACTATCGATGATACAAATATCTCAGCAAAAGGCCCAGCAATCACTTCCCTAGCTTCCCACAGAGTTCTAGGGTACACCTGATCAGGTCCTGGGGATTTATCCATTTTTATACATTTCAGGACATTCAGCACTTCCTCCTATGGACATTTTTCAAGATTCATCATCTATTTCCCCACATGCTATACCTTCCATGTCCTTCTCCACAGTAAACACTGATTCAAAATACTCCTTTAGCTCCACATATACTCCTGCAGCTCCACGTATAGGTTGCCTTGCTGATTTTTGAGGGGCCCTATTCTCTCCCTAGTTACCCTTTTGTCCTTAATGTATTTATAAAATCCCTTTGGATTCACCTTAACCCCTATTTGCCAAAGTTATCTCATGTCTCGTTTTTGCTCTCCTGATTTCCCTCTTAAGTATACTCTTACTGCCTTTATACTCTTTTAAGGATTCACTCAATCTCTGCTGTCTATACCTGACAAATGCTTTCTTCTTTCTCTTGACCAAGACCTCAATTTCTCTAGTCTATAGAAGTCTATAGAATCCTACAGTGTGGAAACAGGCCATTTGGCCCAACAAGTCCACACCGATACTCCAAAGAGTATCCCACCCAGACCCATTCCCCTATTATTCTACATTTCCCATGACTAATACATCTAACCTACACATCCCTGAACACCATGGACAATTTAGCTTGGCCAATTCACCTCACCTGCACATCTTTGGACTGTGGGAGGAAACTGGAGGAAACCCACACAGACATGTGGAGAATGTGCAAACTCCACATAGACAGTCACCCAAGGCTGGATTCGAACTGAGGTCTCTGGTGCTGTGAGGCAGCAGTGCTAACCACTGAGCCACAGGGACTCCCGCATGCCACCATGCAACCTACATTCAGCATTCCCTACATGTACCAGCATTGCCTTTCACCGTAACAGGAACATGCTGTCTCTGGACTCTTGTTAACTAATTTTGAAAGGCTTCCCATTTGCCCTTTACCTGATAAACATCCACGCTCAATCAACCTTTGTACACACCTATAAAATTCCCCTTCACCTAAACCCTTAACAATATGGCAGTCCCAGTCTATGTTTGGAAAGTTAAAATCCCTACCATTACCACCCTATTATTCTTACAGATAACTGAAATCGCCTTACAAATTTGTTTCTCAATTTCCCACTGACTACTGGTGTCTATTGTACGATCCCAATAAGGTGATCATCCTTTCTTATCTCTCAGTTACACCCAAATAAGTTCCCTGGATGTATTCCCTCCTTAAATACAGCTGTAATATTATCCCTTATCAAAAACTCCAGTCCCCTTCCTCTTTTGCCCCCCCTTTCTAACCTTCATATACTGAAACATTAAGCTGCCAGTCCTGTCCATCCTATTTACATTATTAGATTCCCTACAGTGTGGGAACAGGCCCTTCAGCCCAACCAGTCCACACCGACCCTCCGAAGAGCAACACCCCCCCTCTGACTAATGCACTGAATACTATGGGCAGTTTACCATGACCAATTCACCTGAGCTGCACATCTTGGGACTGTGGGAGGAAACCCACGCAGACACAGGGAGAATGTGCAAACTCCACACAGGCAGTTGCCCAAGGAATCAAACCTGGGACTCTGGTGCTGTGAGGCAGCAGTGCTAACCACTGAGCCACCATGTCACCTGAGCCATGTTTCTGTGATTGCTATGATATTCCCAGTCTCATGTTCCTAACCATGCCCTGAGTTCATCTGCCTTCCCTGTTAGGCCTCTTGCATTGAAATAAATGCAGTTTATTTTATCAGTCCTATCTTGTTCTCTGTTTTGTTCTTGCCTGTCCTGGCTGTTTGACTTGCTCCTTTTCCCAACTGTACCAATCTCAGATTGATCTCTTTTCTCACTATTTCCCGGGATCACCCCCTCCACTCCCCCTCCCCCTGCCCCCAACCTACTAGATTAGATTAGATTAGATTACATACAGTGTGGAAACAGGCCCTTCGGCCCAACAAGTCCACACCGCCCCGCCGAAGCGCAACCCACCCATACCTCTACATTTACCCCTTACCTAACACTACGGGCAATTTAGCATGGCCAATTCACCTGACCTGCACATCTTTGGACTGTGGGAGGAAACCGGAGCACCCGGAGGAAACCCACGCAGACACGGGGAGAACATGCAAACTCCACACAGTCAGTCGCCTGAGGCGGGAATTGAACCCGGGTCTCTGGCGCTGTGAGGCAGCAGTGCTAACCACTGTGCCATCGTGCCGCCCACTAGTTTAAATTCACCAAGCAGCTCTAGCAAATCTCCCTGCCAGTATATTTGTCTCCTTGCAATTGAGGTACAATTCTTATGCAGGTCACTTCTACTGCAAAAGAGATTCCAATGATCCAAAGGTATGAACACTTCTTCCCTGCACCAGCTCCTCAGCCATACGTTCATCTGCTCTATCCTCTTATTCCTACCCTCACTAGCTCACGGCTCCAGGAGTAATCCAGATATTATTACCCTCAAGAACCTCCTTTTTAAATTCCTGCCTAATTTCCTGTATTTTCGCTTCAGAGTCTCATCCTTTTCCCTTCCCATGTCGTTGGTTTCAATGTGTACAATGACCTCCTGCTGGTCCCTCTCCCCTTTGAAAACATTCTGCACTCTCTCTAAGACATCCTTGATCCTAGCACCAGGGAGGCAACACATCATTCTGATTTCTCGCTGCCAGCCGCAGAAATGTCTTTCTGTGCATCTGACTAGAGAGTCCCCAGTCACATCAATCATTTGGAACCTGATGTTTCCCTTGTTATATTAGAGCTGAAAATGTGTTTCTGGAAAAGCGCAGCAGGTCAGGCAGCATCCAAGGAACAGGAGAATCGACGTTTCGGGCATAAGCCCTTATGCCCGAAACGTCGATTCTCCTGTTCCTTGGATGCTGCCTGACCTGCTGCGCTTTTCCAGCAATACATTTTCAGCTCTGATCTCCAGCATCTGCAGTCCTCACTTTCTCCTTGTTATATTAGAGCCAGTCTCGGTACCAGAAACCTGGTTGTTCATGCTCCCTTCCCCTGAGAGTCCATCATCCCCTACATTTTCCAAAACAACATACTTGTTTGAGATGGGGATAGCCACAAGAACCAACCCGACTCAGTATTGTAGATTTACAGCAAGGTTACACTTAAAAACTATGCACTTAGCTGCTCCTTAGCTGTCAGCTCTCCCATGTAAGTTCCGCCAAGGTCAGCAGTGAATTTCACTGTCTGTTAATGTTTCTTAGGTGCACTCCAATGTCCAGAGATACTTGAACTCAAACAGCAAAGGCAGTAACTGTGCAGATTCACTGCTGTGTCAGACAGCAGTGTAAATTTATTTCTCTAACCATGCTGTCTCTGCCTTTGTCTCTCTTCCTCCTTTTTAAATTTTCATTGGTTCGATCTTTGCTTTCCCCCAAAGTTCCAAAACAATGCAACAGCATGTAAAACAGTAACTACTGCTCCTGGAATATGAGGAAATCACCTCCAACACCTAGAATACCTCAAAAAAGGAGCGGGTCTTATAGCCACAACTTTTCCTGTCTTCCATCTTAGATTATCTAGACTCCTCCTCAATGTACAAATCTTCATCCCAATGGAGCAGCTCATTGGCCATGTGCCCTTTTAGTTCTATAAGTTTTCATATGTTGTTGCAAATCCTGTTCCTTTCATTACAGACCCTGAAAACATGGTTCCAAGCCAGCTTTCTCTAAAGCCCTCTTTACAGAGAGAGCTCCTCACTATGTAAGTCTGTGATAAACAGACTTTGCAGGAAGATATTGGGATTGAAAATGTGTTCAATCATTACGAGATTGCCTTTAATTAAATATTTCACCTAATAATGTCAAGAAAGTAAAGACAAAAATAGAAATTGCTGGATAAGCTCAGCAGGTTTGGCAGCATTGATGAAGGGAAATCAGAGTTAACATTTTGAGGTGAGGGACTCTTCCTCAGTTTTCTCATGACCCAAAATATTAATTCTGATTTCTCTCCTGAGATGCTTCCAGACCTGCTGAGCTTATCCGGCAATTTCTATTTTTGACTCTGATTTACACCATCTGCAGTTATACAATCAGAGAGCTGCACAGCATGGAAACAGATTCTTTGGTCCAACTCATCCATACTGACCAGATATCCTAAGTTAATCTTGTTTCATTTTCCAGCATTTGACCCATATCCCTCTAAACCTTTCCTATTCATTTACCCATTCATATGCCTTTTAAATGTTGTCATTGTACCAGCCTCCACCACTCCCTTTGGCAGCTTGATCCATACGCAAACCATCCTTTGTGTTGTTCCTTAGATCCCTTATAAATCTTACCCCCTCACATTAAACATATGCCCTCTAGGTTTGGACTTACCCACCATGGGGAAAAGACATTAGATATTCACTCTGTCCATGCCCCTCATGATTTTATAAAATTCTTAAGGTCATCCCTCAACCTTCGAAGCTCCAGGGAAAACAGTCCCAGCCTAGTCAGCCTCTTCCCTAAAGCTCAAAATCTCCAACCCTGGCAATGCTCGTAAATCTTTTCTGAACCCCAACCCTGATGAAGGGTCCTGACCGAAAACATCGACTTTTCTGTTCCTCTGATGGTATCTGATCTTCTGTGCTTTTCAGCTCCACAATTTATCGACTCTCACCAGTATCTGATGTCTTGAGTGACATAGGGTACAGTGACATGTAGCAGAATCCAACAAGAGTTCTGACCAGACCCATTTCAATGCCAAGATCTCCATGCTCCATCTTCTATGCTTTTCACAAACAGCCTGGTGACATTCTTGCTAGACTACGGTGAGATGCCAGATGACGAGGATTAATGCTTGTTATATGCTGTGCTAATGCCACCAATCCCCTCATTGACATTTAGTCTCCCGTTTATCAAACCTGCCAATTTTGGGAACACTCGACAAGGAAACAAGAGTGTGTACCTGGTAGATTCATCTTATCACTTGGAACAAACAACATTCCATGTTAACTGTGACTGGACATGATCGATGAGAAGCTGCCAATCTATCATAACCATCCTGGCACTTATACTATTCACTGTCAGTGCAAACTAGAAGTACAGATTTGCATTGCACTGCAGGACACACCAGCAACTGGCTTTGAAAGGCAACGGTAGGAACACATTGAGCCCAGGGCCAGGTACCCAGTTTGCAGACCGGACTGGGCTGTTCTCTAGGAGTGCTCACTTGCTTTCTTTATGCTTATCATTTAGCTCATCTGAATGTTCATACCGTCCCTGTTTTACCTTGCCTTACTGTTCCAATTAGCATAGTCACAGAAACAGGCTGCTGGTCTTACTTCTAAGCAATGTCCAGTCCAGGAGGCTCACACCTTCTTGCAGGGGGTTATACATGTTCTCCACGTGCCAGGATCTAATGTAGCAACACACTGTCTGTGCACCAGCAAGTAGTAATGTCTCAAAGTCTTAACAGAGTAGTTCTAACTGAAGTCTGTCTAGGCACCTATCAGTCAGGGGATCCCAGCACAGTATGTCAAGGGACACCTATTATACCAGCTCAAGGAATTGGCCATGTTCAGGTGTCTGGTCAGGGTTTTATCAGTCAGAGGTCTGTGCCTCTGCAGTCCAGGGAGTGGGTCATGGCCATTGCATCTCCTCCATTGTAGTCAGTCTGTGGGGATGAGGGGCTATTTGATTCAAGAAGATGGCATAGGAGCCAATCATTGTGGACATATGTCTACAGTCCAGTAATGTTGGTCAATGGGGAGAAACACAGTCTGTCTGATGGACCATCCCACAGAAGTTGAGGAAAAAGGAGTGAGTAAATGCAGCCATGGCTGCAGGAATGAGGATTGAGCAAGTTAGTTTTCAACACTGGAGGCTCTGGGCTCTGATCAGTACAATTGCAGAGTGTGAGTTAGGTGGGCATGGGGATATATGGTTGGAAGAGGGTGATGATGTTGGAGGAGTGATCATCAAAGGTCACAAGCATCAAGGTGGAGGTGGGGGTGGGAGTTCCAAATGCGGAATAGTGACCTCATATGCCAGGAGAGGGAATGGTTAAGAAAGGCTGGTGTTTGCAGAAGTGGAGTTTAGATCAGAGTGGTGCTGGAAAAGTACAGCAGGTCAGGCAGCATCTGAGGAGCAGGAAAAATGATGTTTCGGGCAAAAGCCCTCATCAGGAATAGGTTTGCATAAGTAGTTTGGGAGGAGTATTGGGGAAGTATGAAGCCTGTGCAGTTAATGGTATGAGTTGCTAAGAAAGGAATATGGATTTTTGGGTGCTCAAGAGCAAGTTCAGGCTGAAGCTGTTAGCCATAGGCAGAGGAGAGCTCATTGTTAGCTTCCGTTCTGCCGGAAATCAAAAGTGCAGAATAGGGAAAAAGGACTCTTTGCACACTTGGATGGTGGCTTAAGTGACTCAAGTTGTGAGGGTGAGGTCTGCAACAAACAATGATCATTGAGTCTTTTAAAGAGAAGGAAAGTAGGTCACACACCCATGTAATGTACAGAACACAGATAGACAGGCTGCCTACTCATTGGCACAAATGTGTCAATCAGAAATGTACACTTATATACACAAACACATGTCACTCGGAGATGTACATACAAACAATCCTAAGCATTGACCCCATCCGTATACTGAACGTCTCTGACACCACCATTGCTGGACAACTCTTTGACAGCGAGACCTTTGAGTACAGAGGGAACCAAAGATGAGGGATGTTTGAAAAGGTGGGACAAAGTTATCTTCATAACTCAATGCCATGTGTGCATATTGTTCCCCTTGCTTCCAGATCACGCAGTAGGCTCTCCGTGCAGACCTCCGTCTATGGAGCCTCATTTGTGGCCATGAGGTGGATGATGTGAAGATGTGTTTAATGCCTATGCACAGACTCACAAACCCACGACAGGTACTATCATTTACATAAACAATAACAGTCAAGTGCAAGCCTTGTCATTTACACAAAAATGCTTTCAGTAGCTTTCTTTAGCCTCCTCTTCCCACTAGTGTAGTCCATGATTCTATTGCTGGGAGGGAGCCTGCTCAGAAATGGAGCCTATTGGCTCTGGAAGTTTGGTTGTGCATAAAGCTTAGAGAGGAGCCTGCAGGGTGGAGATGGAGAACCTTGCCACCTCTGCAGTGTCCTGAGTGGAAGGTACAAAGATGCTTGTTTCAGGTGGGTGTTTTCTGGTGCTCTCCCATCTCCTTGTAAGGAACGGGGACCTGAACGAGGGTCAAGGCTCCCTGCTTCCCTGCCACCAGGGTCCTGTGGATCAATGAGTGGAATGATCAAGTGCACCTGCCCAGCAGCCCCCTGCGAGTGCTGGGCCTGGCTTTCCATAACAGCCACCAATCTGCAAGCAGCCAGAAAGTCTCAGGATACCTTGTACCAATGAAGCATTTGGGCAATGAAGGCAACTGGGTCCCATAGGCCTTTCTAATACTCCTGTTCCTTGTGCTTTTGGATGAAATCCTCGTTTTCTGACACCACAGGGTATTAACCTGGGACCTGAGATGTGCAGCCCTCCGAATGCCAACTATCTAGGTCTTTTCACCCTTGGCCAGCTGATGTCTACGTTTCTGCTGAGGTGTCAGCATTCTACTGGAGGGTGGCACAGGAGGAGAGTTTGCTGAGGTTTCCTCTGAGCACTCTTTCTCTCATCCTCAGAGGTTAAGGATAGCACTTTTGCTGGAGCTGAGCATGTCACTGTGCAGGTCAAGGGCAGGCTAGTGGAACTTGTGAGAAAAGAGAGAAGACATTGTGTATTGTAGGTCCAAAAAGATGATAAAATAAGTCAGAAGAACTGAGTTGTATAACAGCAAAATGATTCAGTAAGGTCCCATGTACTGTGCCCCTAGATTCCAGAACAATCCAAGGAGACAGAAAAACAAACGTTGACCAAGAAGATTCTGTTTGGCTGAAGATGCCCCATTTCCCTGAAAAAGGATGAGAAGCCCAATAAATAAAATAGAGAGAAAATAATGGGAAAGAGGCTAAATCACAGCCTACCAAATCAAAAAGAAGTCAAGATGGAACACAATGACAGTCCAGAAATCTGGACAAACTAAACTATTTCAAGTTTGGCAGAGGTTGGAAATAGGTCAGAGATCCTGCATGGGGTGAGAATAAGGTAATTCAGGAACAGCTCCCTGGGTTTAAAAAGGCTAAAATTAGGCCAACACAATAAAAAGTGCCAGGAAGGGACTGATGGTTTTCAAAAGAATAAAGGGAATGAGCCAGACCTCATGCTGGCAAGAACCACATTAGCTAAACCATATGGGAAACAAGGCCATTTCTGTGCAGCGAATATCATCATGAAATAACTGCTTCAGTCACTTAACAAGCAATACAGCAAAGCAGTGATGCTGGCCAACAGCCTGAGAGCCAGGATGTCTCAAAGGATATGGAACCAAATCCAGACCAACCTAACCTTACAATAATAAATTTAGTGAAGTTATTACCACCCCCGAGCAAGACTGGACTTGCAACCACCCAAAGGCAGTGCAAAAGATATTGAAAGTTCTTACGTGACACTTAGTTAACGAGCCGGGGGAAGTTAACAGAAGGAGTAACAGAAGTTGGAGGAAAGGCAATGAAATAGTTACTTTTGAAAACTTTCCACACACGGTTAAATCAAGCCACAGCAAAGTTCCCAGACCCAGATGGTAACTTTTAAAAAGGGAACCTATAGACCTGCTGAATAAATAGAAGGACTGGCTAACTAACCTCATTTTTCACATTTATTGGGAGATCAGTGAGGTTTCTAGAGATGTGCAGGCTAGGTAGATTAACCATGGTAAAATGTGGGTTATGGGTATAGGGTGATGGCTGAGTTAGGGTGGTATCCTTTTTGGAGAATCAGTACAGACTTGATGGGTTGAATAGCCTCTTTCCGCATTGTAGGAATTCTATGATCCTATGATAACAGGGATACAGAAAGGTCCCAAGTCAGCCCAGAAACCTTAAAAGGAGTGAGGCCAGCACCTCTGATGGATGAGGTCTACCTGGCCAACACCATCACTCTGGCCTTAGATGGAGTGTAGTGAAGACCCCAGAAAGACATACAGATGGTAAGGAAGGTGCCTGTTCTACATGATGAGCTCCAGGACAGTGCAGCAGAAGTTGGACAATCACCTGATGGCAGTTGTTTGCCCAAACGCATTGGAACAGGTTGAGAAGCATCCACCTCCCCAAGGGAAGAGATCAGGGAAAGCCCACCGCACTTTGAATCACCTATTTAAACAGAATCGGTGTAGCATTCACCAGAACTTAAAAGTCCAAGAACACCTACAAAGTTGAAAGGGAGGGTTCTCAAATGTTGTTCAAACCCAAAGCAAAGTCAACTGCAGAGAGTATGTCAGGTATGGAAGATAAGCACCAAGAATTAGTGGAGGGGGGAGTAGAAGAGACTTTGCTGGTTGAGCCTTAAGATTAAATTTAAATGCCCAGTTAGTACTCCTGACCAAAAATAGTAAAAATAAATTTAAAGAGATCCACTTGGGTGTACTTCATTTTCAATCCCTGATAACAACATGGGAGAATCTCCCACCAATAAATCCAAAGGCCTCCCAAATGAGTTCCAACAAGTTAGTCCAGCTCGCACAGGACATCGGCTTTATGCTGGCCTCCAATACCTTTAGCTCAAGAGCAGCTGGAGATTCCCCAATGCAGTAGTCCCAGAGTTGGACAAATTACCATGGTTCCAGGGATGAAAGGGTATGGGGAGAAAGAAGGTAACAGGACACTGAGTTGGATGACCAGTTATGATCATATTGAATGGCGGAGTTGGCTTAGAGGACCAAATGGCCAACTTCTGCTCCTATTTTCTGTTTCTCCACATTACTAACTGGCAAGTAAAGTCCAGAACCCATTAACAATTCACAGATTGAAGTGCGAAGACAAGGTAGATTACTCAAACTACCCCAATAATACTGATCAGTTTGAAAATAGAGTGCTAGGAAGACCCATGACCCCAGAGTGAAAGAAACCTCAGCTTTGTCATCCTGAATTGGCTATTCCAAAGTACAGTTAAAGCCTTCGGACTTCACAATGCCCCAGCAACGTTCAACATTTCAGAGGTTAACAGCTGGACTCAGCAATTGAAAATTTTCAGCACTATGAAATAAATAACAGAGGTTGAAAGCAATGAAGTGTTGAGAGGCTGCTTTCAAAAGTTGAAAATCAATCTGTTGCACATGGACTACAACACTTTTTGACAATTCCTAGAAAAGAGCAAAACAATCAATGTTAGATGCTCATTTGCTGTTGTAGCCTTTTAACCCGAGAAAAGTAACTCATTTACGTTCACTGACATCCTGCCTCATGTGTAAATCCCTCAAAATGCAATGGACATTGCACATGGTAGCAGTGTGCTTGACAGTTCAGAGTAACTGAGAGAATGAAAATGCAGCATGTATTTCTTTTCCCCTGGCTGCTGCAGGAATGTCGTGCCCAGAAGACAGGAAAAGAGAGATTTTTATTATTTCAAGAATTATATTCACTTGTCTTTAAAAAAAAACTAGACTCCTTCTGCCATTAAAATGTCTGCTACTGACCACAGAATGTATTTTCCAGAACTTTGAACTGAAAAACTTAACTCATATTATCTGTGGAATGTCACATCTCCCATTTCTCTGAAAATTCCAATCAAACCGCACAAAGTCGTCTCTGCCACCCAGAAGGGTTTAAAGACTATTAAAACTAGTTATTTTGGAAATGGCATTTCCAATTTCTCAGTTATTTTCTACAGCACACAATGTGTTTAGGTAAGGGGTCATCAAAGCAATCTTGTTCACTAAGGTAACTCAACCTGAAACCCTAATCATACAACTGTAACTGCTGATCTTTGAATAGCTTTTGTTATACAGTTTTGATTTCTGTCCTCACTGTACATGTAACATCAAACAAGAAAATAAAAGCAGCCCCATTCATAGCTAACTCACGTCTCTGGTCTCAATCTCTCTTAAAAATCTGATTTCTGGGAAGAATCCCATATTCCACCTCGCCAATGAACAATTCCTATTTTGCAATCATTATACCTGCAATAGTAATTTATTTGAACATGAGCTCTGAAAAAAGGGACTGACAATGGAAAGAACTTCCACTAGACACTGACTTGCTGGACTCTAATTCATGTGAACTGTAATAGCAAAATTATTGATTTTAAGTAATTAAGTCATGGTTCACAGGGTTAGGACACTGGAATTCAAGCCCTGTTATTCCCTGAGCTTTCGCAACAGTTAAAGTTTTTAAAAAGTAAATATATAAAATCCCCAAGAGCTACCTGATTTTCAGAGCCAGCTTGACAAAAACCACAGAGTACTCAACAAAAAAAAAATCATTAGATTACAGCTACAGGTAAACAATTGAGCCAAATAAACTTTCGTTAGGACTCAAAGCCCGTTATAAACTCTTGCTCACACATATACAAACAGATAAACATAAACAGGAAAATAAACACGTAGACAGAGGGAAGATTGGGAAAACAGTTCAGGGTCATTGTTCACAAAATCTCTTGTATTGGTTCTTGCAGATCCAAAAGATTGTCCTCGTCCTTCCTTTTTCCACTGATATACAAGAGGCACAGGGTAGCTGTTTCACCTCTTGTAAGATCTGTGACTTACCTTAGATTAGATTCCCTACAGTGTGGAAACAGGTCCTTCGTCCCAACAAGTCCACACCAATCCTCTGATAAATGCACCCAACACAATGGGCAATTTAGCGTGGCCAATTCACCTGACCTGCACATCTTTGGACTGTGGGAGGAAATCCATGCGGACATGGGGAGAATGTGCGAACTCCACACAGTCACCCGAGGCTGGAATCAAACCTGGGTCCCTGGCGCTGTGAGGTAGCAGTATTAACCACTGAGCCACCGTGCTGCCCATTACCTAACTGAAAGTCCTAATTCAAAGTCAAGATTATTCGACCCAAGAGGTTAACTCTGTTTCCATATCCCTCTATTACTTGTGTATCATACAATTATCTTAAAGTCGCTAAAATGACCCAATCATATCTGCCTCCACCATCACACCGGGTAGCGCGTTCCAGATTCCTACCAATTCCTGTGGAAAAAAAAACTTGCCCCTCACATCTCCTTTGTACTTTTCCCCTCTCACCTTAATTGCATGCCTCTAGTATGAGACATTTCAATTCTGGGAAAAATATTCTGACCATCAACCCCATCTATGTATCTCATAATTTTATGGACTTCTATTAATTCTCCCTTTAGTGTCTGCCACTCCAGAGAAAACAACTTGAGCTTTTCTAGCCTCTCCTTATTGCTCATACCTTCTAATCCAGAGTGTGGAGGAGCCGGTGTTGGACTGGGGTGGACAAAGTCAAAAGTCTCACAACACCAGGTTAAGTCCATTGTGTGATTTTTAACAACTAATCCAGACATTATTTTGGTAAACCTTTTCTGCATCCTTTCCAAAGATTCCACATCCTTCCTGTAAGGTGGCGACTAGAATTGAATGCTATACTCTGTGTGTGGCCTAACCAAAATCTTATAAAACTGCGACATGACATCTTGACTCTTGTACTCAATTCTCCAACCAATGAAGACAAGCTTGCCATAAATTCTTTACCACCCCATCTACTTGTGTGGCCACTTTCGGGGCACTATGGACTTGAACCCCAAGATCCTTCTGTATATCAATACTGTTCACTATTCTGTCATTAACTGTATACTTTTCCTTAACGTAGGCTCTCCTAAAGCGCATCATCTCACAATTAATCAGATCTGCTATTAATCTCTATCTGCTATTTCTCCGCTCAAATCTGCAACTGATCCATATCCTGCTATATCCTTTGACAATCTTCTACATTATCCACAACTCCACTGATCTTTGTATCATCTGCAAACTTACTAACCCACCCTTCTACATTTTCAAAAAAGTCATTTATATATATCACAAATAGCAGAGGCCCCAGTATGGATCCCTGTGGAACACCACTAGTCATGGACCTCCAGTCTGAAAAACAACTTCTACCATACCCTTTGCCTCCTATGGGCAAGCCAATTCTGATGCCACATGGTCAAGTCACCATGGATCCCATGTATCTTAATCTGTTGAATGAGCCTACCATAAGGGACCTTGTCAACAGCTTTACTATAAGCCATGTAAACAACATCCACTGCTCTACCCTCATTGATCACCTTCATCACCTCTTGAAAAATTCATTCATGTTATTAAGACATGACCTGCCCTGCACGAAGCTCATGCTGACTGTCCTTAATTAGGCCATGCTTTTCCATATGTATATAGATTCTACTCCTAAGAATTCTCTCCAATTGCTCTCAACCATTGATGTGAGACTCACCAGTCTACAGTTTCCTGGTTAATCCCTATTTCCCTTCTTGAACAGAAGAAAAACATTAGCTACTTGGTAATCTTCCGGGACCTCTCCAGTGGCTAGTGGGGATACAAAGATCTTGGTCAAGGCCCCAGAAATCTCCTCTGTTGCCTCTCTCAATGACCTGGGATAGATACCATCAGGGAGAAAGTGAGGTCTGCAGATGCTGGAGATCAAAGTTGAAACTTTATTGCTGGAACAGCACAGCAGGTCAGGCAGCATCCAGGGAACAGGAGATTCGACGTTTCGGGCACAGGCCGAAAGAAGGGCCTGAAGAAGGGCCTGTGCCCGAAACGTCGAATCTCCTGTTCCCTGGATGCTGCCTGACCTGCTGTGCTGTTCCAGCAATAAAGTTTCAACATAGATACCATCAGGCTCTAGGGACTTATCCACCTTGATGCTCTTCAAGAGATCCAACACCACTTCTTTCTTGATCTCAAATGCTCTAGCATATTAGCATGCTCCATCTGTGAAACATTTTACTTATTCCTACATTTACATTTGGGACAATGTATCTGTAACTACATTATCTTTAGTCACCATATAAATATCTCTACATTCAATGGTTACAACAGAATATTCCATCTGAATAATAACACAGTCTGACTTTTGAACTGTTCCATGAAGGTAAGTGGATTACAATCAGTATGCAATTAGTGTTAGATTTTATCATGCCAGACATAAATTTCAAAATGTTGAAAACCTAATAACAATCCCAACATTTATTTTCCTATGGTAACATGCTTCTTTTGATACTGCTTTAATTTCTGAAGGAGTACTCCATTGGGTTATCTATTCCTTACTCAACATCCCGTAACAAAACTCCACACATCCCTAAGTCACTGGCTAAATTAGTATTTTGAAAGGTCTGGAAAAATCAAGATCAGTCATATTGGTTCATTTATTAAGATGGTCTTCAGTTTCTAAAAGGCTACTTGGCATTATGCTGACCATATCACTTTTGCTTGTTTTTTTAAAAGAAGTTTATTAAAGGTACAGCTATCATACTGAAATTATACACAAATTTCTGATAAAATCCTAATGCAACCCTAAAACCTCATGAATTCATCCTTGGTGTTAGGAAAAGGGAATTCTATAGAGCCTTCACCTTTGCTGTCCTTGCCAACACTTGTCCTTGTACCAGATATGTCCCAGATAAGTCATCCTTATTTTACCATGTTCACATTTAGCTAAATATATCATCAAAAGCAGCCAACTGCTTAAACAGATCTTCAATTTGCCTTATATCTGGTTCCATGTATCACTTTAAGCTAAAACATCATCCAAATAAAGTACTCAGTTACAAACGCCAGGTAAGCCTTTGGAATGTTGCACCATGTCCTGAGTGTCCTTGACTGCTGAAGTGCTCCCCCACTGGGAGGGAACATTCCTATATGGCAATTGTTCCACAGTGTCCATTCATCCGTTGTTCTATCGTCTGCTTGGTTTTGCCGATATGCCTTGCCTCAGGGCAACCTTCCCTGCAGCGTATGAGATAGACAATGTTGGTCAAGTCACATGAGTACCTGCCACGCACATGGTGGGTGGTGTTCCCATATGTAATGGTGGTATCCATGTCGACACTCTGGCATATCCTACAATGGTTACCATGACAGGGTTATGTGGTGTTGTCCTGAAGGCTGGGTAGTTTGTTGCGAACAATGGTCTGTTTAAGGTTTGGTGATTGTTTGGAGGCCAGATGTGGACACTTTGGGAAGATCTTGGCGAGGTGCTCATCCTCATCGATAATGTGTTGTAGGCTGCGAAGAATATGGGGTGGTTGGTCCGCTCCTGGGAAGTACTGGACAATGAAGGGTACCCTATCGGTTGCATCCTATGTCTGTCTCCTGAGGAGGTCATTATGATTTCTTGCTGTGACACATCAGAACTAGCGATCGATGAGTTCAGCATTGCATCCTGTTCTTATGAGGGTGTCCTTCAGCACCTTCAGGTGTCCATTACATTCCCCTTCATCTGAACAGATCCAGTGTATGGGGATGGTTGTTTTAATATGTTTAGGGTGGAAACTAGTGAAGTGTAGCATCGTGTGGTTATACAAAGGCTTGCGGTAGTGTGAGGTACTGAGGTGACCATCCTTGATGGAGATACATGTGTCCAAGAAAGAAACTGATTCTAAAGAGTAGTCCATGTAAATCTGATGGTGAGATGAAACTTGTTTATATCACTGTGTAGTTGTTTCAGTGACTCCTCGCCATGAATCCAGAGGAAGAAAACATCATCAACATATGTGGTGTAGAGTGTTGGTTGGAGGTTCTGTACAGAAAAGAAGTCTTGTTTGAACTTGTGCATGAAAATGTTGGCATATTGGGGTGCAAATCTGGTCCCCATGGCTGTCTTGTGTTTCTGGATAAAGAACTGGTTGTCAAAGGTGAAGATGTTGTGGCCGAGGATAAGTTGTAGGATGGTGCCTGGAGATCGGCAGTTGTTGGTATTGAGTACTGAGGATGTTGCAGCGAAGCCATCATCATGGGGGATGCTTGTGTCGAGTGCTGAAACATCCATTGATGTTCCTAGTTCAACTGGTCTGTGGGTGCTGAGTTTCTGTAAGAAATCTGTAGTGTCCCGACAGAAGTTGGGGATCTCCTGTACAATGGGTTTCAAGATGCCTTTGACATACTATAAATTCTGTGTCCTATGATCCTGCTCCACAGTGCTCCGAAAGCTTATACCCTCAAATCAACCTGTTGGACTGTAACCTGGCATTGTGTGATTTTTAACATTTTCTACACAGGCAATTTACAGCCTTTGGAGACTTTGAAGTCTTTGGAGCAAGGCATCATCTTCCAGTGATAAAGTCCATATGCCTTTCCCACTATCTGCATGAAAAAAGATGGAAAGCTGAGGATCTATGGTGACTTCTGAGTACTCAACACAAAAGGCTCATAAGGTTGTTTACTCTCTATCACGACAGAGAAAGCATTGCAAGCTCTCAAAGATGCAAAGTATTTCTGTAAGTCTTGATTCGGCCCACAGTTTATAACTAGCTGCCTACCACTTGACAGACTATGTAAACACAACAGACAATGCAAAAATTGGGAAGGTGGTAAATAGTGAAGAAGATAACCTTAGACTACAAGAGGAACTAGATAGGCTGGTCAGGTGGATTGATTAGTGACAAATGGAATTCAATCCCAATAAATGTGAGGTGATGCACATGTGCAGTACAAATGAGGGAAGAGAATACAGGCTACACGATGTACAGTAGAACTGTGAGAAACACCATGGATCAGAGGTATCTAGGTTTGCATATACACTGGTTCCTTAAGATATCACAGTATGTGGATATTTGGTTAAGAAGGTATATGGTATACTTGCTTTTCCTAGTTGAGGCAGAGAGTTTAAGAGTAGGGAGGTTACGCTGGATCTATATGAAATGTTGGTTCGGCCACAGCTAGCTCATTGCATGTAACTCTAGAATCCACAGTATAGAACGGTCCAAAGGAGGAGGGAACTACATGGATTGGTTGATCAAGCAGATTATTAATTTCTGGTCAAGATGATGGTGGAGTAGAGTGCACCAACCAGAACTCGACCATTCCTTCTATTTCCTTCTCTTTTCTTCCCCCTTCAGTGTGTCAGTGGCTCTCAGCCTGGATCTCTCTGCAGAATGACAGCTCTCAGTCTGGGTCTCTTGGCAGAATGACAGCTCTCAGCCTGGGTCTCTCTGCAGAATGACAGCTCTCAGTCTGGGTCTCTATGCAGAATGACAGCTCTCAGTCTGGGTCTCTCGGCAGAATGACAGCTCTCAGTCTGGTCTCTCGGCAGCTTGGCGGCTCTCAACTTGGTCTCTCAGTGGCTCATCGTGGCTCTCAGCCTGATTCTCGATGGCTCATGGTAGCTCTCAATCAGGTCTCTCAACAGCATGGAAGCTCTCAGCCTGTCTCTCATCGGTTTGTGGTGGATCATGTCCTGGTCTCTTGGTGGCTGCTGGCAGGTCCCGGCCTGATCTCTTGGCAGTATGTCAGCTGGTGTCTTAGTGGTGTGTGGCAGCTCAGTCCATTCTCCCGGCACCTCATGGTGGCTCTCAGCCTGGTCTCTCGGCAGCTCATGGCAGGTTCCGGCCTAGTCTCTTGGTGGCGGTATTTTGGCTTGGTGAGTGAGTGGATTGTGTCCAGGCATGTTTCTGAGGCAACGGGGAGATCAGAGAGCCGGCAATTCCTGCAGCAGTTATGGTATCTGTTTCGATGATCTTGAGAACAGACATCAGAGTATGATAAGTGGACTCATCCAAGACTGTTGAACTTATAACTTATTCCTTTATTTTTCTAGTTTAATGTATGAAATACTTTAATGTTAACTATTACCTATTTCTTTTTTTTTAACTATTCTATGAAATAATCCTTAACTTTTTAACTATTGTTTCTCTTACTAGAACAAAGAACAAAGAACAAAGAAAATTTACAGCCCAGGAACAGGCCCTTCAGCCCTTCAAGCCTGAGCCACTCCAAATGTACTATCTAAACCTGTCAGTCAATTCCTAAACATTGTATCCCTCTGCTTCCCACCTACTCATGCATCTGTCCAGACGCATCTTACCGTGCCTGCTTCTACCACCTCTGCTGGCAATGCTTTCCAAACACCCACCACCCTCTGTGTAAAGTACTTGCTGCGTGTATCCCCCTTAAACTTTCCACCTCTCACATTGAAAGCATGACCTCTTGTTATTGAATCCTTCGCCCTCGGAAAAAGCTTGTCTCTATCCACCCTGTCTATACCCTTCATGATTTTGTAAACCTCAATCAGGCCCTCCCTAAATCTCCTTTTTTCTAATGAAAATAAACCTAACCTACTCAACCTCTCTTCATAGCTAGCACCTTCCATACCAGGCAACATCCTCATAAACCTTCTCTGCACCCTCTCCAAAGCATCCACATCTTTTTGATAATGTGGCGCCCAGAACTGTACACTGTATTCTAAATGCGGCCGAACCAATGTCTTGTACAATTTTAACATGACTTGCCAGTTCTTATACTCAATACCCCGTCCAATGAAGGCAAGCATACTATATGCCTTCTTGACCACTCTATCCACCTGTGCAGCAACCTTCAGGGTACAATGGACCTGCACTCCCAGATCTCTCTGCCCATCAACTTTTCCCAAGGCTCTTCCATTCATTGTATAATTCGCTCTAGAATTAGTCTTGCCTAAATGCATCACCTCACATTTGTCTGGATTGAAAGCCATCTGCCACATTTCCGCCCAACTCTCTCGTCTATCTATATCATCCTGTATTCTCTGACAGTGCCTTATGCTTTCTGCCACTCCACAAATCTTTGTGTCATCTGCAAACTTGCTGAACATACCAACAGTGCCCTCTTCTAGATCATTTATGTATATTACAAGCAACAGTGGCCCCAACACTGACCCCTGTGGAACACCACTGGTCACCTTTCTCCAGTTCGAGGAACTCCCTTCAACTACTACTCTCTGTCTCCTGTTGCTTAACCGGTTCTTTCACCACCTCGCTAGAACACCCTGCACACCATGTGACTTCACTTTCTCCATTAGTCTACAATGGGGAACCTTATCAAATGCCTTACTAAAGTCCATGTATTTGACATCAACATGCCTTCCTTCATCTAACAACTTGGTCACTTCCTTGAAGAACTCTATTAAGTTGGTAAGGCACGATCTCCGCTGCACAAAACCATGTTGCCTATCACTGATAAGCTCATTCTTTTCTAAATATAAATAGATCCTATCTCTCAGTACCCTCTCCAGCAACTTTCCCACCCACCACTGACGTCAGGCTCACTGGTCTGTAGAGAACATAGAACATAGAAGAATACAGCGCAGTACAGGCCCTTTGGCCCTCGATGTTGCGCCGATCCAAGCCCACCTAACCTATACTAACCCACTATCCTCCATATACCTATCCAATGCCCGCTTAAATGCCCATAAAGAGGGAGAGTCTACCACTGCTACTGGCAGGGCATTCCATGAACTTACGACTCGCTGAGTGAAGAACCTACCCCTAACTTCAGTCCTATATCTACCCCCCCTTAATTTAAAGCTATGCCCCCTTGTAATACCCGACTCCATACGCGGGAAAAGGTTCACACTGTCAACCCTATCTAACTCCCTAATCATCTTGTACACCTCAATCAAGTCACCCCTAAACCTTCTTTTCTCTAATGAAAACAGCCCCTGTCTCAGTCTTTCCTCATACGATCTTCCTTCCATACCAGGCAACATCCTGGTAAACCTCCTCTGCACCCGTTCCAGTGCCTCCACATCCTTCCTATAATATGGCGACCAAAACTGCTCACAATATTCCAGATGCGGCCGCACCAGAGTCTTATACAACTGCATCATGACCTCAGGACTCCGGAACTCAATTCCTCTACCAATAAAAGCCAGTACGCCATATGCCTTCCTCACCGCACTATTTACCTGGGTGGCAACTTTCAAAAATCTGTGTACATGGACACCAAGATCCCTCTGCTCATCCACACTACCAAGTATCCGACCATTAGCCCAGTACCCCATCTTTTTGTTATTCTTCCCAAAGTGAATCACCTCACACTTAGCTACATTGAATTCCATTTGCCACCTTTCTGCCCAGTTCTGCAGCTTCTCTATATCCTGCTGTAACCTGGCACATCCTTCCTCACTGTCAACAACTCCTCCGACTTTCGTATCATAAAGTAGTTACCCGAAATATCCCTACTACCCTTCTTGTATAGGGGGACAACATGACCAACCTTCCAGTCCTCAGGCACCTCACCTGTATTTAGGATGCCATAAAGATATCTGTCAGGGCCCCAGCTATTTCCTCTCTTGCCTCCCTCAGCATCCCGGGATAGATCCCATCCAGTCCTGGGGATTTGTCCACCTTAATAACCTCTAGCATACCCAACACATCTTCCCTACTTATGTCAACGTGATCCAGACTAATCAAACTTCTATCTCTAATCTCAAGATTCATCGTGTTCCTCTCCTCAGTGAACACTGATGCAAAGTAATCATTCAGAATCTCACCCATTCTCTCAAGTGTGACACACAGCCTTCCTTCATTATCTTTTAGTGGACCAATCCTTTCTCTAGTTACCCGCTTGCTTCTTATATAAGAATAAAATGCTTTGGAATTTTCCTAAAATCTGCTTGCTAAAGCTATTTCATGACCCCTTTTAGCCCGCTTGATTCCTTGTTTCAGCCTTGTCCTACTATAACGATATTCCTCCAGGGCCCGTTCTGTTCTTAGCTGCCTAGACCTTATGTAGGCTTCCCTTTTCCTCTTGGCTAGTCGTACAATTTCTCCTGTCATCCACTGTTCACGAATCTTGCCCTTCCTATCCTTTACCTTCAACTGGACATGCCTATCCTGCACTGCTGTTAACCTATCTTTGAAAGCCTCCCACATCTCAAATGTGGACTTCCCTTCAAATAGCTGTGTCCAATCCACATTTCCCAGCTCCTGCCTAATTTTGATATAATTGGCCTTGGCCTAGTTTAGTACTCTTCCCTTAGGACCACTCCCTTTATCTACGAGTATTCTAAAAATAACAGAATTGTGGTCACTGTTCCCAATGAAATCCCCCACCGCAACTTCTACCACCTGTCCTGGCTCATTTCCCAGTACCAGGTCCAATATGGCCCCTTCCCTCATCGGACTATTGACATACTGCTCTAGAAAACTCTCCTGGACGCTTTGTACAAATTCTACTCCATCGAGACCTCTGACGCTCAGTGTATCCCAGTCAATGTTGGGAAAATTAAACTCTCCCATCACTACCACCCTATTGCCTCCGCATCTATTCATAATCTGTTTCCCTATTTGTTCTACCTCACGCTCACTGTTGGGAGGTCTGTAATAGAACATAGAACATAGAAGAATACAGCGCAGTACAGGCCCTTCGGCCCTCGATGTTGCGCCGATCCAAGCCCACCTAACCTACACTAGCCCACTATCCTCCATATGCCTATCCAATGCCCGCTTAAATGCCCATAATGAGGGAGAGTCCACCACTGCTACTGGCAGGGCATTCCATGAACTCACGACTCACTGAGTAAAGAACCTACCCCTAACATCTGTTCTATACCTACCCCCCCTTAATTTAAAGCTACGTGGAAAAAGATTCTCACTGTCAACCCTATCTAAACCCCTAATCATCTTGTACACCTCTATCAAGTCACCCCTAAACCTTCTTTTCTCCAATGAAAACAATCCCAAGTGCCTCAGCCTTTCCTCATACGATCTTCCTACCATACCAGGCAACATCCTGGTAAACCTCCTCTGCACCAGGAGGTTCCAGTGCCTCCACATCCTTCCTATAGTATGGCGACCAAAACTGCACACAATACTCCAGATGTGGCCGCACCAGAGTCTTATACAACTGCAACATGATCTCAGGACTCCGGAACTCAATTCCTCTACCAATAAAAGCCAGTACGCCATATGCCTTCTTCACCGCACTATTTACCTGGGTGGCAACTTTCAAAAATCTGTGTACATGGACACCAAGATCCCTCTGCTCATCCACACTACCAAGTATCCAACCATTAGCCCAGTACCCCATCTTTTTGTTACTCTTACCAAAGTGAATCACCTCACACTTAGCTACATTGAACTCCATTTGCCACCTTTCTGCCCAGTTCTGCAGCTTATCTATATCCCGCTGTAACCTGGCACATCCTTCCTCACTGTCAACAACTCCTCCGACTTTCGTATCATCCGCAAACTTGCTCACCCAACCTCAATGCCATACCTCCGTATTTTTTGCAGTAGCCTACCATGGGGAACCTTATCAAACGCCTTACTAAAATCCATATACACCACATCTACTGCTTTCCCCTCGTCCACCTCCTTAGTCTTCTCAAAGAATTCAATAAGGTTTGTGAGGCACGACCTGACCTTCACAAAACCATGCTGACTATCCTTGATCACATTATTCCTATCCAGATGTTCATAAATCCTATCCCTTACAATTCTCTCTAAGACTTTGCCCACAACAGAAGTGAGACTCACCGGCCTATAGTTACTAGGGTTATCCCTACTCCCCTTCTTGAACAAGGGAACCACATTTGCTAGCCTCCAATCTTCTGGCACTACTCCTGTAGACAACGAGGACATAAAAATCAAGGCCAATGGCTGTGCAATCTCCTCCCTTGCTTCCCAGAGAATCCTAGGATAAATGCCATTAGGCCCAGGGGACTTATCTATTTTCACCCTTTCCAGAATTTCCAACACTTCTTCTCTACATACCTCAAAGCCATCCATTCTACTTAATTGTGACTCAGTATTCACATCGACAACAATGTCCTGTTCCTGAGCGAATACTGATGAAAAGTATTCATTCAGTGTCTCCCCAATCTCTTCAGCCTCCACACGCAACTTCCCACTACTATCCTTGACTGGACCTATTCCTACCGTAGTCATTCTTTTATTCCTGACATACCTATAGAAAGCCTTAGGGTTTTCCCTAATCCTACCAACTAAGGACCTTTCATGTCCCCTCCTTGCTGCTCTTAGCTCTCTCTTCAGGTCCTTCCTGGCTACCTTATAACTCTCAATCACCCCAATTGAACCTTCACGCCTCATCTTTACATAGGCCGCCCTCTTCCATTTAACAAGGGATTCCAATTCCTTATTAAACCACGGCTCCCTCACATGACCCTTTCCTCCCTGCCTGATGGGTACATACTTATCAAGGACACTCAATAGTTGCTCCTTGAACAAGCTCCACATATCAATTACGCCCTTGCCTTGAAGCTTACATTTCCAAGCCACACATCCTAAGTCATGCCTCACCGCATCATAATTTCTCTGCCCCCAGCTATAACTCTTGCCCTGTAGTGCACACTTATCCGTCTCCATCACTAGAGTAAAAGTCACCGAATTGTGGTCACTGTCCCCAAAGTGCTCACCTACCTCTAATTCTAACACCTGGCCTGGTTCGTTACCCAGAACCAAATCCAGTATGGCCTCACCTCTTGTTGGCCTATCTACATATTGTGTCAGGAAACCCTCCTGCACACATTGGACAAACAAATGTGTGCAATAATACAGCCCCAACAATGTAACTGCACCCTTCTTATTTCTCAACTCCACCCATAATACCTCACTACCCAAGACCTCCATAGTGTCCTCCTTTAGCACAGCCGTGATATTGTCCCTGACCAGCAATGCAACTCCACCCCCTCTTTTACTTCCCTCCCTGTCCTGTCTGAACCATCTATATCCTGGCACATTTAGTTGCCAATCATCATGCCCTTCCTTCAACCAAATCTCTGTGATGGCAATAATGTATTATTCCCAGGCATTAATCCAAGCCCTAAGTTCATCTGCCTTACACACTATACTCCTTGCATTAAAGTAGATGCATTTCAGGCCACCAGGCCACTACTTTGTACCTAAGCTTTTTTTGTACCTCGGTATATTGATATCTAAACTGCCGCCATGTGTGGCAGCATTGTACACTTTTCACAGTACTCCTGCACTTCTATACTTGAGCACACATGACAATAACATCTAAAGTCTCAATCTAATTACTTTGGGAGATTCATGCACGAGTTGGCCCATTCCACGATTGCTGAGGAAGCATGATACTTCATATAACATCGCTGGGAGATGGACTTCCACAACATGAAGACTTCTTTTGCACACTCAGCAGAAACTTGTCTCATCATGTGGCCTTGGCTACTCAGATTACCAACTCCCTTTCATTGAAAACCAACTCTAGTTTCTTTGGTGCAGGAGCAGAAAAGACTGATTGTCACATATGTCAGTTAGAGTCTCAAACTGAATGACAGAAATATGGAGACTTACTCCAGTAATGAAATTCAAATTTCTAGCTTTGAGATGTGTTATTTCCAGAACCTCAGAAACATCTGTGCAAAGTTTGAAGAGTTTACTGAGAACAACCCACTCAAATGGTTTCAAAAGTCCACCAAACTTGGAACAACAAAGATCCATTGGGCCACTGAACTCATTCAGTTTTAATTCCAAGTCTGATACGGTCAGGCAAAAATAATGCAAATGTTAATGCCCTTAGACAGAAGACTGTTCACGGAGGGAAACTATCTGCTGATTGGAGGCTATGGCTGAAGTCATGTCAGTCCAGGGGATTGAATCTGGTCAGTCAGCTGCTCATAGCAATCAGAGAAGGGCCAAATGTCAGTCAGCACAACACCCATAATGACTCATTCTGCCCTATAGTATGCTGTTTTCCTCTTGGAATGAGGGAGAGAGATAGCAAAGGAAGAGGGTGCACAGATGTACTATTGGTGCAAGTGGGGAGGTGTCCTAAATGAATGAAAAGACAGTTTAAAGGGCATACAGGGTTAGTGGTGGATTGGGGTGGGTGAGAAAGAATGAAGGAAAATGTTGCAGTTAACAGTGAGAATGGTAGAGCATGAACCTCAGTGAGAGGTGGGTCCAATAAGCAGAGTTACAGTGAATATGAGTTATCAAAGGGAAGATGGTTACACTTACACTGACTGAGTGGAGAAGGTCAATTACATTGTTCCTACATTGCTACAGATGGCTGAGATGCACAGAGCCAGGTGGCAACTTTGACTGCTGTCATGATCTCTACTGCCATTTCTGGAGAATGAGGATGTGTCATCAATCAGTGATGTCCCATCACTATATATCCCAACCACCATGACCTCCATGTCCATCTAAAGCAGGCTCCAAATTTCCTTTGTCATCCACGTCCAGGAAAAATGTCAGGAACTGTGTCGAATACAATTCTGGGTGATCAGTGCTTGTCCAGGTGCACAACAGGGTTTTAATGACGGCATCGGAGGCCAGGGAAGTCAGTCCACTCTCGTTATGGATTTTTGCCGGCAGTCTTCAGTTGTCCTGGGAATAGCAAATGGTAGAATGGGCTCAAATTGAATGAAAGCGGCACTTATGGAGCGGGGTAGGTAGTTTATGCAGTGCGTTTGATAAAATGCAAAAAGAAAACTCACTCGACCTTGTGGATAGAAACATAAAACATAGATCATAGAACATTACAGCACAGTACAGGCCCTTCAGCCCTCAATGTCGTGCCAAATTGTGAAATCAATCTGAAGCACATCTAAGCTTTACTATTCCATTCTCATCCATATGCCTCTCCAATGAACATTTAAATGCACTTAAAGTTGGCAAGACTACTACAGGTGTAGACAGTGCATTCCAGGCCCCTACTACTCTCTGAGTAAAAAAAACTACCTCTGACATGTGTCCTATATCTATCACTCCTCAATTTAAAGCTAAGTCCCCTCATGCTAGCCATCGCCATCTGAGGAAAAAGGCTCTCCCTGTCCACCCTATCTAACCTTCTAATTATCTTATATGTTTTAATTATGTCACCTCTCAACCTTCTTCTCTCTAATGAAAACAGCCTCAAGTCCCTCAGCCTTTCCTCGTCAGACCTTCCCTCCATACCAGATAACATCCTGGTAAATCTTCTCTGAAAACCTTCCAAAGCTTCCACGTCCTTCCTATAATGCAGTAACCAGAACTGCATGTAATACTCCAAGTGTGGCTGCACTACAGTTTTATACAGCTGGTTAATATGACCTCATGGTTCTGTAACTCAATCCCTCTCTCAATAAAAGCTATGTTTTCCTAAAAACCCTATCAACCTAGGTGGCAACTTTCAAGGATCTATGTACATGGACACTGAGATCTTTCTACACTACCAGGGATCTTACCATTAGTCCAATACTCTTTATTCCTGTTGCTCCTTCCAAAATGAATCACCTCACACTTTTCTGCATTAAACTCCATTTGCCACCTCTTAGCCCAGCTCTTCAGCTTATCAATGTAACTGACAACATCCTTCATCACTATCCATAACTCTACCGACCATCGTGTCATCCGTAAATTTACAAACCCATCCTTCTATGCCCTCATCCAAGTCATTTATAAAAATGACAAACAACAGTGCACCCAAAACAGATCCTTAGATCCCTACCACTAGTAACTAAACTCTGTGTGAATCTCAACTAAACAGTCGCCTAGACAAAAAAAAATAAGATTCAGTCCCTGCGTTTTATAATGAAATATAAGCAAACTTAAAAGGATCATTTCACATTCTGAAACACGTAATAGTAGAAGAGATAGAAGCAATTGTAGGTAATTCAATCCTTTGAAATTTATTGGGGTAGAAAATGCCTTTGAGTGAAGAAATTCTTTCTCATATCAGGTCTAAATGGCGGGAGCCTCACTCAGAAATTGTGTTCCTTGGTTCTTGACTCCCAGTCAAGGGAAACATCCTTCCTGTATCTACCCAGTACATTCCAATAAGAATTTTGCATTTGATTGATACCATCTCATTTTCTTTTAAATTCAAGAGAATAACAGCGGTCCATTTATTTGTCACTCTTTTGACAACCCCTCCACCTGAGGAATTAGATTAGTGAAATTTTGGTTGTGCTCCCTTTATGGTAAACATAGTTTTCCTAGGGAAGGAGGCTCAAATAGTACACAATGCTGTTATAAATAAAAGCAAAATACTGTGAATGCTGAAAAATCTGAAATAAAATCAGGAAGTGCTGGAAAAACTCAGCAGGACTTGCAGTGTATGAGAGAGACAGAGAGAAGGTCTGATGTAACTATGAAGATGGACAAGGGAAAGTCCGTGGATGTAGTGTACCTGGACTTTCAGAAAGCCTTTGATAAAGTCCCACATAGGAGATTAGTGAGCAAAATTAGGGCACATGGTACTGGGGGAAAAATACTGACTTGGATTGAAAATTGGCTGGCTGACAGGAAGCAAAGAGTAGTGATAAATGGGTCCCTTTCAGAATGGCAGGTGGTGACCAGTGGGGTACCACAAGGTTCGATGCTGGGACCGCAGCTGTTTACGATATACATTAACGATATAGATGAAGGTATTAAAAGTAATATTAGCAAATTTGCTGGTGACACAAAGCTGGGTGGCAGGGTGAAATGTGAGGAGGATGTTATGAGAATACAGGGTGACTTGGACAGGCTAGGTGAGTGGACGGATGCATGGCAGATGCAGTTTAATGTGGATAAATGTGTGGGTATCCACTTTGGCGGCAAGAAAAGGAAGGCAGACTACTATCTAAATGGAATCAAGTTAGGCAAAGGGGAAGTACAACGAGATCTAGGTGTTCTTGTACATCGGTCAATGAAAGCAAACATGCAGGTACAGCAGGCAGTGAACAAAGCTAATGGCATGCTGACCTTCATAACAAGAGGAAGTGAGTATAGGAGCAAAAAGGTTCTTCTGCAGCTGTATAGGGCCCTGGGTATTGTGTGCAGTTTTGGTCTCCAAATTTGAGGAAGGACATTCTGGTTATTGAGGGAGTGCAGCATAGGTTCACAAGGTCAATTCCCGGATTGGCGAGACTATCATATGTTGAAAGGTGGAGCGACTGGGCTTGTATTTAGAAGGATGAGAGGGGCTCTGGTTGAGACGTATAAGATTATTAAAGGACTGGACACATTTGGAGGCAGGAAGCATGTTTCCACTGATGGGTGAGTCCAGAACCAGAGGACACAGTTTAAAAATAAGGGGTAGGCCATTTAGAACAGAGTTGAGGAGAAACGTCTTCACCCAGAGAATGGTGGATACATGGAATGCTCTGCCCCAGAAGGCAGTGGAGGACAAGTCTCTGGATACATTCAAGAAAGAGATGGAAAGAGTTCTTAAAGATAGTGGAATCAAGGCTTATGGGGATAAGGCTGGAACAGGATACTGATTGTGAATGATCAGCCATGATCATAATAAATGGTGGTGCTTGCTCAAAGGGTCGAATGGCCTACTCCTGCACTCATTGTCTAATGTCTATTGTTTGAAGTCCAATATGACTTCTTCAGAACACAATAATGCAAATGCGATTTCACCAAAGCTGTATTGAAGCATCTAACTTCTGTACTCATCCATTTTCATGCAAAAAAAGCCTACACACTTGGTGCTTTCTTAATTACTTGTGGTGTCTATAAGTTAACTTGCAGTGACTAATGAATAAGGACACCCAAATTCCTAAGAGGTTCACATTTCTCAGCCTCTCACAATTGAAGTAAATTTTTGTATTGCTGCTTTTCCTATCAAATCAAATAACCTGACATTTCAACATATATTTTGTCACTAACTATTTGCTCACACACTTAACGTCTCCTTGAGGTATCTTTGTAATCTCCTCCCAAGTCACACTTTCAGTTTTGTGTCATCTGAAAACTTGAAAATATTACATTTAATCTGAAATAACTTCACAAGGCCATTGTTCCATCACCAAGCCACCCTTTATTTACACGTGTACCGTACATGTACTCTGACCAGCTAGCTCAGTGCCAGTCCCTAGAGTGAGAGCAATCCCTGAAACTTCTGGTTATATTTGAATGGCCCAGGTTAACAGCTCCAGTCACGGAACTCATATTCAATGAGTTCCACCTGGCCAACCTTGTTCCAGTCACAATATTCCTCCTTTGCCAAGTCCGAGGATGTAGGCCTGTTCTTTATCTAGTTTTCGCCCCGGAATCAGTTCCTCTGACTCTGACTTGGACACGAATGGCATGTACAGGATCATAGCCTGTCTCTTGAGCCAGAAGCATCTTAGAATACATTCCTCCACTTCTGCAGGCAGTGACAGTATCGAGGCTGTGACATCAGCTGCATCAATCTCAGACTCTGACAGTATGTAATGGAGCCATTTGAACATGCCGAATGCCAATCGACTTTAGGAAATATCCAAAATCTCTGCCATTGTATGACACCCCATTGGCTATGACCAATACTTGTGGATGTCAATGTCTTGCAAACAGTTTGCCAAATGAAATCTATGCACGTCTAACCAGCTTGAATGGGGCAGTAGACAAACAGGAGGCTGATTGAAGCTGTAGGCTGCTTCATTAAAACTGCCTCGCTTCAATGCTTGATGGAGAAGAAGAATCCAATGGTTTCTGACAATCTTTCCAACTGTTCAGAGTGACGGGGAATGTTTATCTTCTGTTGCGTTTGCGAGATAGCAGCTTTCAGGAGATCCACCTATTTATTCAGGTCCACCTCACTTTGTATGTCACAAGACTTGACCTCGCATTGACCATGCCTCATCCTTGTGTCGGGCCTTTTCCGTGTTTTTGATACCAAACCTCTTTCCCTGAAGTAAACTCTCTCTCTTGCATATAGGAGGTATGTGGTTGGCATTGGCATTCTCCTACCCCCCCACCAGGTCTGGGAATATCAAGTTTAAACCGATGCGGAGTCTGCTCCCTATTAGCTGCTGGAGCTGTCCTTGTAGTTGTGTGAGGAGTGGTCCAATAATCAAACAGGAACCAGGACAGTTTGGCATCGATTGAAGCTGTAGGCTATTTCATTAAAACTACCTTCAATGTTTGGACTGCTCTTTTTGCCAAAGCATTGGACAATGTATGGCATGGAGCCGTTTGAACATGCCGAATGCCAATCGACTTTAGGAAATACTCAAAATCTCTGTCCATTGGCTATGACCAATACTTATGGAAGTCAATGTATTGCAAACAGTTTTCCGAATGAAATCTATACACGTCCAACCAGTTTGAATGAGCAGTAGACAAACAGGAGGCTTGAAGAACAGACCAAGCCAGACAGCATCATTAAGGTGGAGAAGTCAACGTTTCAGGTATGACTTTCCTTCAGGATTAGACATAGGGGAAGGGGGAACTCCAGATAAAGAGAGAAAGAGTTCTTCCTTCCGCCTGTTTGTCTACTTTGAATTCCAGCATCTGCAGTTTTTTTGTCTCTCACTTTAAGTGGGCAGCCACAATGATCAAGGACATTGTGCCCGTGAAAGGACCAGGATAGTTGACGTGTGACTGAGTCCAGGATTTACTCAGCCATTCCCACAAACGTCAGGGAGCTGCTGCCAGTAACTTTTGTCCTTGTTAGCACTCTGGGCTCCACCAACGCGGATATGTCAGCATCCTATCCTGGCTACCAGACATGATGTCTTGCCAACATCTTCATTTTTGAGAATTACTTACCGGTAGCGGACAGCGGTGTTTTCCCTTTCACAGAAGGAGCAGGAGCAGTAGTGGAAGTGACGAGGACCAGAGGGGCAGCCGGGAAGGAAAGCAGTGACCATATATATCAGCAAGGCAGCTAAACCCGAGACTCTACAACTGTAATGTCTCCCACCTGCCCTCCTCCTCTAACCTAGTTAATAAGGTAAGGTTCATTCTAAACTTCCTCTATTGAATATAAGTTTGTTATTAATTTTATAGCAACTTGAACTAAGCTTTCTACTTTAGTACTGAGTGGGTGTTCAGATAAGTGGGGTATGGATGCTAGGGCAGTTCCTTGCTCCTCCTGCAGAATGTGGCAGGTGGGAGACATGGCACACGTCTTCGCTGGCTACATCTGCAGGAAGTGCACCCAACTCCAGCTCCTTGAAAACCGTGTTAGGGAAATGGAGCTGGAGCTGGATGAACTACAGATCATTCGGGAGGCTGAGGAGGTAATTGAGAGGAGTTACCGGGAGTTGGTCACTCCTAAGGCTCAGGACAAGGATAGATGGGTTACAGTTAGGGGGAGGAAAGGGGACGGACAGACCCCTGTGGACATTCCCCTCAGCAATAAGTATATTGTTTTGGATACTGCTGGGGGGATGACCTACCAGAGGAAAGCCATAGTAGTCAGTTCTCTGGCACTGAGTCTGACACTGTGGCAAAGAAGGGAAGGGGGCAGAATAGAAAAGTACTCGTGATAGGGGGCACGATAGTTAGGGGAATCGACAGGAGATTTTGTGGTCAGGATCGGGATTCCCGGAAGGTATGTTGCCTCCCTGGTGCCAGGATCCGGGACGTCTCCGATTGGGTGCATAAAGTTCTAAAAGGGGTGGGCGAACAGCCAGAAATCGTGTTACATATTGGCACAATGATATAGCCAGGAAAAGGATTGAGGATATAAAAAGTGATTTCAGGGAGTTAGGATGGAAGCTGCAAAGCAGGACGAACAGAGTAGTGTTCTCTAGTTTACTACCGGTGCCACGAGATAGTGAGGTGAGGAACAGGGAGCGGGCGCAGCTTTACACGTGGCTGCGCAGCTGGTATAGGAGGGAGGGCTTCAGATATGTAGATAATTGGGATGTCTTCTGGGGAAGGTGGGACTTGTACAAGAAGGACGGGTTGCATCTGAACTGGAAGGGGACCAATAGCCTGGGTGGAAAGTTTGCTCGAGTAGTTCGAAAGGGTTTAAACTAGTATGGCAGGGGGGTGGGAACCTGAGCTGTATACCGGAGGTGAGAGTTGATGCAGATGAGGCAATAGCAAGAGGTAGACCAGCTAGTGGGAAGGATTTTCCGGGGAAGGAACCAAGGGATCAGTTAAAGTGTGTTTGCTTTAACACAAGGAATATCAGGAATAAAAGTGATGAACTTAGAGCATGGGTCAGTACCTGGTACCATGATGTTGTGGCCATAACAGAGACATGGGTTTCTCAGGGGCAGGAATGGTTGCTGGATGTTCCAGGCTTTAGAGCATGTAAAATGAATAGGGAGGCGGGAAAAAGAGGAGGAGCTGTAGCACTACTAATCAGAGAGGGTATCACATTGTCAAGGAAGATCTGCCGACTGAGTCAGTATGTGTGGAAATTAGGAACAGCAAGGGCGCAGTCACCTCGTTAGGGGTTTACTACAGGCCCGCCGATAGCAGCAGGGAGATGGAAGAAAGCATAGGTCGGCAGATTTTGGAAAAGTGTGGACGTAGTAGAATTGTTGTAATGGGTGACTTTAATTTTCCCAATATTGATTGGAACCTACTTCGAGCAGAAGATCTGAATGGAGCTGTTTTTGTAAGGTGTGTTCAGGAGGGCTTCCTAACTCAGTAGTCAGCAGGCCGACGAGGGGAGAGGCCATTCTAGACTTGGTGCTCGGAAACGAGCCGGGGCAGGTATCAGATCTTGTGGTGGGAGAGCATTTTGGTGATAGTGACCACAACTGCCTCACATTCTACATAGCTATGGAGAAGGAAAGGATTAGGCAAAATGGGAGGATATTTAATTGAGGAAGAGGAAACTATGATGCGATTAGACATGAGTTAGGAAGCATGGATTGGGAGCAATTGTTCCATGATAAAGGCACTATAGACATGTGGAGACTGTTTAAGGAACAGTTGTTGCAAGTGATGAATAAATATGTCCCTCTGAGACAGGCAAGAAGTGGTAAGATAAAGGAACCTTGGATGACGAGAGCGGTGGAGCTTCTCGTCAAAAGGAAAAAGGTAGCTTACATAAGGTGGAGGAAGCTAGGGTCAAGCTCAGCTCTAGAGGATTACAGGCAGGCAAGGAAGGAGCTCAAAAATGGTCTGAGGAGAGCCAGGAGGGGGCACGAGAAAGGCTTGGCAGAACGGATTAGGGAGAACACAAAGGCATTTTTCACATATGTGAAGAATAAGAGAATGGTCAAAGAAAGAGTAGGGCCGATCAGGGATAGCATAGGGAATTTGTGTGTGGTGTCTGAGGAGGTAGGGGAAGCCCTAAATTAGTTTGTTGCTTCTGTCTTTACAAAAGAAACGAACTTTGTAGTGAATGAAACGTTTGAAGAGCAGGTGTGCATGCTGGAATGGATAGAGATAGAGGAAGCTGATGTGCTGAAAATTTTGTCAAACATTAAGATTGACAAGTCGCCAGGCCCAGACCAGATTTGTCCTCGGCTGCTTTGTAAAACGAGAAATGCAATTGCTTCGCCACTTGCAAAGATCTTTGCATCCTTGCTCTCCACTGGAGTCGTACCTGAGGACTGGAGAGAGGCAAATGTAATTCCTCTCTTCAAGAAAGGAAATAGGGAAATCTCCGGCAATTACAGACCAGTAAGTCTCACGTCTGTCGTCTGCAAGGTGTTAGAAAGGATTCTAAGGGATAGGATTTATGACCATCTGGAAGAGCCTGGCTTGATTAAATGCAGTCAACACGGCTTTGTGAGGGGTGGGTCATGCCTCATAAACCTTATCGAGTTCTTTGAGGATGTGACTAGAAATATTGATGAGGGTCGAGCTGTGGATGTGGTGTATATGGACTTCAGCAAGACATTTGATAAGGTTCCCCATGGTAGGCTCATTCAGAAGGTCAGGAGGAATGGGATACAGGCGAACTTAGCTGTCTGGATACAGAATTGGCTGGCCAACAGAAGACAGCGAGTGGTAGTAGAAGGAAAATATTCTGCCTGGAAGTCAGTGGTGAGTGGTGTTCCACAGGGCTCTGTCCTTGGGGCTCTATTGTTTGTAATTTTTATTAATGACTTGGATGAGGGGATTGAAGGATGGGTCAGCAAATTTGCAGCAATTCCACAAAGGTTGGAGGTGTCGTTGACAGTATAGAGGGCTGTTGTAGGCTGCAGCGGGACATTGACAGGATGCAGAGATGGGCTGAGAGGTGGCAGATGGAGTTCAACCTGGATAAATGCGAGGTGATGCATTTTGGAAGGTTGAATTTGAAAGCTGAGTACAGGATTAAGGATAGGATTCTTGGCAGTGTGGAGGAACAGAGGGATCTTGGTGTGCAGATACATAGATCCCTTAAAATGGCCACCCAGGTGGACAGGGTTGTTAAGAAAGCATATGGTGTTTTGGCGTTCATTAACAGGGGGATTGAGTTTAAGAGACATGAGATCTTGTTGCAGCTCTATAAAACTTTGGTTAGACCGCACTTGGAATACTGCGTCCAGTTCTGGGTCGCCCTATTATAGGAAAAATGTGGATGCTTTGGAGAGGGTTCAGAGGAGGTTTACCAGGATGCTGCCTGGACTGAAGGGCTTATCTTATGAAGAGAGGTTGACTGAGCTCGGACTTTTTTCATTGGAGAAAAGGAGGAGGAGACGGGACCTAATTGAGGTATACAAGATAATGAGAGGCATAGATAGAGTCGATAGCCAGAGACTATTTCCCAGGGCAGAAATGACTAACATGAGGGGTCATAGTTTTAAGCTGGTTGGAGGAAAGTATAGAGGGGATGTCAGAGGCGGGTTCTTTACACAGAGAGTTGAGAGAGCATGGAATGCCTTGCCAGCAGCAGTTGTGGAGGCAGGATCATTGGGGACATTTAAGAGACTACTGGACATGCATATGGTCACAGAAATTTAAGGGTGCATACATGAGGATCAGTGGTCGGCACAACATCGTGGGCTGAAGGGCCTGTTCTGTGCTGTACTGTTCTATGTTCTATGTTCTTTATATACCAAACCCAAATGTTGATTCAGTCTCGCCAGGTTCAGAAAGGTTTCAGATGGCCCTTTTAATTCCTCCATCGCCATCAGCTGTTTTAGTTTTACCAGCATGGGATAATTTTGTGTCCATAATCATATACTGTCAGCAGTGACCAGATGTGTGTCCAGAAAGTTTAAAACTAGAACAGACTTTTCCAAGGGAGGCATCACCAGTGGTGTATCGCCAGTGGGAGCTGGCTTAAGATATCCATATTGCCACTTGACCTCTCAGATGGTGTTCCAACTTGTTATTGTACGCACTCAGACTAAGGGCCCACCACTGAATTTGACCAGAAGCTATGGGCGACATGGCCTTGTCTTCTTTAAATAGTTCAAGCAGGGGTTTGTGATCCATAACTATGACAAATTTACATCTGTAAAGGTTGTTGCGGAACTTTCTCACTGCCACGTCTTGCTTCTCTATCTAGACTCATTTGCTTTTGGCATCAGCCAAAGTTCGAGAAGCATATGCTATAAGGCATTCCTCTCCATTGGCCACCATGAGCCAACACTACCCCGATTCCTTACGGGAGGCATCACATGTCAGCACCACATCTCATTTGCAATCATATTGGGCCAACGCCTTAGACAAAGATAACTGCTTTTCCACTTCCCTGTAGGTTTATTCAAGGCTGACCTTTTTTCAATAGCAGATATAAGGGTGACAGGATGAGGCTAGGTTACGTATGAAGTTTCCATAATAATTCAGCAACCCAAGCAAAGACCTAGGAGAATGATGATCAATGGCAACGTGGGTTAGACCTTGTGTTCTCCATCATCCTCAGGCTGATGATACCCCAAATGCCAGTTTTTTTATATTAGTACAAACCCTTATGGGTATTAATTGTAGAATACATCTGGGACTCCACATCTGGTCACAATTCCAGGTATGCATAACTCATGCCCAGCTTTGTGAAGGACAGCTCCCCCACCCTGGCTTTGCTTACAAATCCTCTATGGAAGGGATTGGCTATTTATCCAGTGCAAGAAGCAGTTTACTGTTTGCTTAAGATTCCCACAAAGGTAAACCGACCCATCAGGCTTCACAATCAGCACGATCAGTGCTGCCCATTCTGCAAACTATACTGGTGTGATGATTCCTTCATTTTCTCGCTTCCTGATTTCTGTTTCTACTTTTGCAAATGGCACTGGACGCACCTTGCAGAATTGTGGAATTGCTTCCTGGTCAACATGTAAGGTGGCATTGGCTCCTGAAAAACCGCCAGGTATTTAATTAGATATTCACTTAGGCAGCCATTTTCTAATTAAAAGTTGTTGAGCCAATCAAGATGAATCATTCTCAACCAACTCAGCCCCATTACGCTTCGGCCCAAGCCTTTTACAATAATCAGCGGTAACTGCACCATCAGCTTCTCATAGGAGAGCGGAACCAAAGTTGTAACCTCAATCTGCAATGGTTCCCCAGTATATGTTCTCAGTCTGACGTCTTATACAAAAGTAAGGGTGGGTTTCAAACTGAAGTTTGTTAAGGACTGGTTCTGCAATCTGATACAACTGCATCAGTATCGACCTCAATTAGGTCCATTTAACTTGACATTTATTTTGACTGGTTCTGATTTTAATGTTACTAAGCAATTTAACTGTTCTAACCCACACGTAGGTGATCTTTCCAGGATGTGCTCTCTGCTGAATATGGGCCAATTTGTTCTCTTATTCAAGTCAGGTCTCATAGGTGTCCTTTGTTGTCTTGAGTCCACATACTGGCAGTAACTACGATGGCTTGCCAGCCCGAATCCTGAAGAATATTTTAGTCACATGGCTGAAGATCGGCTTTGTTTTGGGGTTTTGCTGTGGGCTGACCTGGGTTCCCACCACTCAAGATATGTCCGGTGTGAGGCTATGCGATTGCCTATACTCAAGTGGTGTACCCAAGTGGTGTATCAGTTGACAGATAAACATGTCCACTTCCATTAGGATACCCTGTAACTCATATAGTCCACTTGTCACATTTTCTAATGACAAAGCCAGTTATAGTGCCTGTTCGTAGGGAGTTTGCATGGTTATGTCATTAATCCCACATATCAAATGCCCTCTCAGCATCTCATTCAGGGTTAACACAAAGTTACATGCCTCTGCCAATCATCTTAACCTTGTCAAAATGTTGATTCCCAGTTTTCTTTGGTTTTTGAACTGCTAATTTAAATCAATAGCATCTCAGAATTAGAGGAAGCTTGGGATCATAATATTCCTTAACTAAATCTATCAACCCTTAGAAGGTTTTAATATCTGGTTCCTCAGGGAAAGTTAGGATCCTAATAACCAAAACTGCTGGAGGTCGGTAAGCAGTCTGAAGAATTACTCCTTGCTTTTGACCTGCTCAATATCATTTGTCCAGAAAAAAAACACATTCTTTCCACATACTGGATCCAGTCTTCAGTGGCAGGATCAAACATGTCAAGCTTCCCAAATAAAGGCATGATGCCAGAAATGTTTAACCAAACTCAAAGATGACTATTGTGAATGCATTTTCTTCAAGAACATATTGTTTTCTCTCGTGAAACCACTCCATGGAAGCCGGTATCCCATCACCAAGTCACCCTTGATTTACAAGTGCACTGCTCAGAGCCAGTACCAAGATGAAGAGAATTCCTGAAACTCCTGTTTATACGTTTTTTTCTTCTTTTTTTCTCTTCTTTATATAAACACCCATACTACTGGCAAACAACGATGGTGCTTATTCATCCACAGTACACGTGTCGGATGCGTGTAGGTGTAGGACACATTGAAGAACAACATGTGCAGAAAGCTTTATTGACATTCAACCACCAGCAAGAAAAGAAACACCTGAGTGACCATTGCCAAGCAGTGCCCCTCTCATCAAAGAGCAATTCGTGCCTGATCAAATAAGTAAAGGAGAGTTTAGAGATTAAATCAAAATAGAATCAGAGGGGCAAAACACTCCATGCCTCACGGTGCCCACCTCTCCCTGAAACTCTCGAGGGTATTGGTAGACACCAGGTGCTCTTCTCTAGGGACAGAGACTCCTTTTTTTAAGTCTTTATTTATCTATCTATTTAAAGTTTGGGAGAAGATTTGTAGCTTGGGTGCTCGTTGTTGTGGTTCTGTTCGCTGAGCTGGAAATTCTTGTTGCAAACGTTTCGTCCCCTGTCTAGGTGACATCGTCAGTGCTTGGGAGCCTCCTGTGAAGCACTTCTGTGGTGTTTCCTCTGGCATTTATAGTGGCCTGTCGCTGCCGCTTCCGGTTGTCAGTTTCAGCTGTCCGCTGTAGTGGCCGGTATATTGGGTCCAGGTCAATGTGTTTGTTGATGGAGTTTGTGGATGAGTTCCATGCTTCTAGGAATTCCCTGGCTGTTCTTTGTTTGGCTTGCCCTATAATGGTAGTGTTGTCCTAGTCGAATACATGTTGCTTGCCGTCTGCGTGTGTGGCTACTAAGGATAGCTGGTCGTGTCGTTTCGTGGCTAGTTGATGTTCATGGATGCAGATCGTTAGCTGTCTTCCTGTTTGTCCTATATAGTGTATTGTGCAGTCCTTGCATGGGATTTTGTACACTACATTAGTTTACAAAAAATCCCATGCAAGGACTGCACAAAACACTATATAGGACAAACAGGAAGACAGCTAACAATCCGCATCCATGAACATCAACTAGCCACGAAACGACACGACCAGCTATCTTTAGTAGCCACACACGCAGACGGCAAGCAACATGTATTCGACTGGGACAACACTACCATTATAGGGCAAGCCAAACAAAGAACAGCCAGGGAATTCCTAGAAGCCTGGCACTCATCCACAAACTCCATCAACAAACACATCGACCTGGACCCAATATACCGGCCACTACAGCGGACAGCTGAAACTGACAACCGGAAGCGGCAGCGACAGGCCACTATAAATGTCAGAGGAAACACCACAGAAGCACTTCACAGGAGGCTCCCAAGCACTGAGGATGTCACCTAAACAGGGGACGAAACGTTTGCAACAAAAATTTCCAGCTCGGCGAACAGAACCACAACATCTATCTATTTATTTATTTTCAGTCAACACGGAGCCAGTCCTCTGAACTAAAGAAATTCTAAATCCTATATATTTCCTTTTTTTGCTTTGGTCAGTCCTCAACTGAGGAAATTCTATAAAATTCTATAAATTCTATAAAATTCTATAAAAGTATATATATTTACTTCTTTAAAAAAAAGCCACACGACCACCAAACTGCTATAGTGCTTATTATTCCCCAGCAGCCATAGCATATGTGTGCAGGTGTTGGACACAGTGAAAAACAATGAGTGCAGAAATCTGTATTTATTTTCCACCACCACGAAGAAAGGAAACACCTAAATGGCCAGTGACAAGCAGTGCCCTTCACATCAAAGGGCACTGCTGTGTGATCAAACAGTGAAGGGGAGGGCAGGGATTAAATCAAATTAGAGTCAGAGGGGGGAAATAAAACACTCCACTCCCTATGGTGCCCACCTCTAGACTCCTGTTCATTTTTATTCGTCTTTTTTTTAATACCACTGATCCAGCTCCCTCAGAGGCAGCTCTCAGAGTGAACAGAACCTCTGACACTCCTTTTTTTCTTCTCTTTTTATTTTCACCCACACTACTGCCTAACAGCCAAAGTGTTTATTTTACCACAGCAGCCATGTCGTGTATGTGCAGGTGTCAGACACAGCGAAAAACAATATATGTACAAATCATTATTTATATTCCACCACCAGGAATAATGGAAACACCTGAGTGGCCAATGACAAGCAATGCCCTTCTCAAGCGAAAGTAATGCTGTGTGATCAAACAGTGAAGGGGAGGGCAGGGATTAAATCAAAATAAAGTTGGAGGGGAAATAAAACACTACACTCCCTGGGGTGGACACCTCTTGACTGCCAGTTTTCTTTTCCCAGGTCCGTGCGAGCCACTCTCATTAGTGATCACAACCTCTGACTCTCCTGTTTTTTTCCCTTTACCCCCACACTACCACCTAACTGGTAGTGTGGTTATATTTTCCCCAACACCCATGTTGTGTGTGTGCAGGTGTGAGACACAGTGAAAGATACAAGGTGCACAAATCTTTATTCAATTTCCACCACAGGAAGAAAAGAAACACCCAAGTGGCCAGTGACAAGCAGTGCCCTTCACATCAAAGGGCAATGCTGCGTGATCAAACAGTGAAGGGGAGGGCAGGGATTAAATCAAAATAAATTTGGAGGGGGAAATAAAACACTCCACTCCCTGCGGCACCCACCTCTCTACTCCTGTTTGTATCTGTAAGCCAGGACACCCTAATTGACCCAGGTTAACAGCCCCAATCAAGGAATTTATACTTAATGAGATCCATCTGGCCAACTTTGTTCTAATCATCACGTAATCCCATCTCCAAGCTAAACCCAGTAAATTCACCGACCTACCATCGCACCCTACCTCCCAAAAATACGTGGTCTACTTTTGTTTACCAACCTCTTGTTTGGGATTTTATAAGACTCTTGAAAATCTAATTATACAACATACAGTTTCCCTTTTATTATTCTGTTAGTTACATCCTCAAAAGCTTCCAAAATGTTTGCAAAAACAATTTCCTGTTCATAAATCTATGCTGACTCTATATAGTCCTAGCATTATTTCCTCAATGTTCTAAATTATAGATTATTTTCCTTCAAACTGATGTTAGGTTTATATTTCTTCACTTTTTCTCTCTCTCCTTTCTTAAATAGTGGGGTTCCATTTGGGGTTACTTTCCAATCAACAAGGAATCCTTCCGTAGTTTACAGAATATTGGAGATGACCATCAATGCATTCATTATCCCTGAAGGCATTTATTTCAACACTCAGCAATGTAGACTTAGTCACTTAATTTCTTAGTTAACATCCGGTGAATTTCTCATCTACTACTTTTGTAACTAATATTGATATTTTGTAATTCCTCACTTGACAATAGATTCACGATTATTTCTGGGATAATTTTAATATTTTCCTCAATGAAAACAGATACAAAATATTTGTTTAGTTTTTCTGCCATTTTCTTACTGCCCGTTATAAATCTCGACATGGTTTGTAATGGACACGCCTTTGTTTTGCCAATCATTTCGTTTTAACAAACATATAGAAGGTTTTAAATTCCATTCTTATGAATCAAGTTAATGTATTCGAATACTCTACTTTCACTTTCTTGTTTTTTCTTAGTATTCCTTTGCAAAATTTTGAAAACCTTCCAATCCTCAGGCTCACGGTATTTTTGACAAATGTATAGGTCTTTTCTTTTGATCTAATACAACCCCTGATTTCTTTTGTTAACCATGGTTGGAACTCTTTCCTTGATTTTGTTTTGTATATAAAAGGAATCTATTTTTGTATATTTCTGTGCATTTGTTCTTTAAATGATCGCCTCTTTACTGTCATTTATTTTAACATAATTTCACAATCTATCGAGCTGATTTGTCCTTTATAACTTCTTTTGTTTAAGACTCTAGTTTACAATTGAACTACAATACTTTCAAACTGAATGTAAGATGTTATCCTATTCTATTAACTCTATGTTCATGGATTCTTTACAGCAAAATTATTGTTAGCCTTGTTTCATTTCATCTGCTAAAATAGGCAGATCCCTAGTTGAATCTTTAATGTACAGCACTAGAAAATGATCTTGCATACATTCCAAGGATTTGTGTTTCATGGCATTACAATTGAATACAAGCTGTATTCCTGATGAAGGGCTTTTGCCCGAAACGTCGATTTTACTGCTCCTCGGATGCTGCCTGAACTGCTGTGTTTTTCTAGCACCACTGATCCAGAATGTTGTTTCCAGCATCTGCAGTCATTGTTTTTACCCTTACAATTGATTAGGTTCACCCAGTATATGTCTAGATTGAAGTGCTTGCAACTTGTATCTTATTTTAAATTCATGCATGGGGGTGAGGGCATCTCTGGTTAGGCCAGCATTTATTGCCCATCCTTAATTGCCCAGATGACAGTTAAGAGTCAACCATATTGCTGTGGGCCTGGGGTCATATGTAAGCCAGATCAGGTGAGGATGGCAGTTTCTTTCCCTCAAAGACATTCATGAACCAGATGGGTTTTTCCAACAATCAACAACAGATTCATGTTCATCATTAGACTCTTAGTTCCAGATTTTTATTGAATTTAAATTCAACCATCTGCCGTGTCAGGATTCGAACCCAAGTCCCCGGAACATTATCTGGGTCACTGGATTAACAGTCCAGTGATAATACCTTGAGTCCGTTACCTCCCCGAAATCCTAATGACCTTCCTCATTTATACTGTGATTTACATCACCATCTCTGATGGCCAATAACAACTCCCTACAATTATTTCTGCCCTTTGCTATTGCTTAGGGCTGAATATATTCCAGAAATCAGCTAAGGATCAATTTTCTAGGAGAAAGTGAGGACTGCAGATGCTGGAGATCAGAGCTGAAAATGTGTTGCTGGAAAAGCGCAGCAGGTCAGGCAGCATCCAAGGAGCAGGAGAATCGACATTTCGGGCATGAGTCCTGAAGAAGGGCTCATGCCCGAAACGTCGATTCTCCTGTTCCTTGGATGCTGCCTGACCTGCTGCGCTTTTCCAGCAACACATTTTCAGCGAAGGATCAATTTTGGCAAGGTTTATCGAGGATTGCTGCCCCTTGCTATTTCTTAGGGCTGTTTTTTTATTTCCAGAAATCAACTAAGGATCAATTTTGACAAGTTTCATAGAGGATTTCTCCTCATTAGTCCTAACTTCCTAACATGTACTGGTCCATGTGTCTTTTAAATGGTGCAATTCTGCCCACCCCCACCACTTCTCCTGATGGCCCGTTCCATACACACATCACCCTCTGATGAACAGTCAGGTCCTTTTTAAATTTTTCCCCTCTCACTTTAAACCTACGCCCTCTAGTTTCAGACTCCCCACCCGAGAAGAAAGAGACATCAGAGATATAGTTAGTAAGTTTGCAGATGACACCAAAATTGGAGGTGTAGTGGACAGCGAAGAAGGTTACAACAGAAGCTTGATCGATGGGCCAATGGGCTGAGAAGTCACAGATGGAGTTTAATTTAGATAAATGCGAGGTGCTGCATTTTGGGAAAGCAAATCTTAGCAGGACTTATATACTTAATGGTAAGGTCCTAAGGAGGGTTGCTGAATAGGTTAATAGTGCAGGTTCATAGCTCTTTGAAAGTAGAGTCACAGGTAGATAGGATAGAGAAGAAGGCTTTTGGTATGCTTTCCTTTATTGGTCAGAGTACTGAATACAGGAGTTGGGAGGTCATGTTGCAGCTGTACAGGACATTGGTTAGACCACTGTTGGAATATTGCATGCAATTCCGGTCTCCTTCCTATTGGAAAGATGTTGTGAAACTTGAAAGGATTCAGAAAAGATTTGCAAGGATGTTGCCGGGGTTGGAGGATTTGAGCTACACGGAGAGGTTGAATAGGCTAGGGCTGTTTTCCCTGGACTGTCGAAGGCTGAGGGGTAACCTTATAGAGGTTTATAAAATCCTGATAAAGATAGGATAAATAGACAAAGTCTTTTCCCTGAGGTCATGGAGTCCAAAACTAGAGGGCATAGGTTTAGGATGAAAGGGGAAAGATATAAAAGAGACTTTAGGGGCAACTTTTTCACGCAGAGGGTGGTATTTGTATGAAATGAGCTGCCAGAGGAAGTGGTGGAGGCTGGTACAATTGCAACATTAGAAAGGCATCTGGATGGGTTTATGAATAGGAAGGGTTTGGAGGGATATGGGCCATGTGCTGGCAGGTGGGACTGGATTGGGTTGGGATATCTGGTTGGCATGGACAAGTTGGACAGAAGAGTCTGTTTCCGTGCTGTGTATCTCTAAGACTCTGTGATTCTACGACCTTGGCTGTTCACCCTATCCATGCCCCTCATGATTTTGTAACCTCTATGAGGTCATCCCTCAGCCACTGGAGTTCCAAGGAAGAAAGCCCCAGCCTATTCAACCTCTCCCAATAACTCAAAATCTCCAACCTCAGCAAATGTAATCTTTTTTGCACCCTTTCAAATTTAACAACATCCTTCCTATAGAAGGGTGACCAGAATTGTAAGCAGTATTCTAAACGTTGCCCCATTAATGTCCTGTACAGGAATAACATGATGTCCTAAATCGTATACTCAATGTTCTGACCAACAAACAGACATTTTCAGTATTCTATTTCTAGACCTAGCATAATACCACACACAATACAATATGTTAAAGGATTGAACTCCCAAGTTACTTATTAACCACTACTGGTCTCACCTTTTTAAGACAACAAGCAAAGATTTGTCTAATCTTGTTCTGGTTAAACTGTAACTTTCCAAGCAGTCCTTACAAACTGACATCAAGCAGTGGATCCTTCAATGCATTTTCTTTTAATGTTTTCCAGCATTCTCAAGTTACCTTTGCTCAGATAGATGTTGAGATATGCTGGTCTTGCATTTCTCAAGTTACGTATCTGGTATTCTGGGCATGTGCTCAAATATGTTAGGGCTTTGCCAAAGTGGGAGTCACATATATTTCTCAATAAAATTCACATCACCTGTTTGACATATGATTATTACTGCGCATTAGAAAGAAAAAAAATGGTTAAACTACTTCAGAAGAATGAAACATATAAAATAAATAGTTAGAGATTGAGTGCAGAGGAACTGTTGATGGTTTCATTTACTTAGTACAATTTCTAGTCACACTATGCAGGTCAACTTAGAGAGATGACGCTCAGAAGAATCCTTTGGTCCTTCCCACTTGCCCCACACAGCATGTGACAACTGGAGCAGTATATACCAGTACGTCTCCCATGTGCACCCTGAATGCCCTGCTATCAACAGGATTGTGTAACTCAAAAATACTAAAATTAACCAATAATTGTGCAGGGGAATCTGTCCTTATTTTTGCTGAATCAAAAACTATTCATTAGCAATTGGGTTACAGATGGTTTCACCCAAGTTACAGGTGAAAAGTTTTTGAATTTGGAGTGTACGTTCTCAATGCAGGAAGTGATGATGCCAATAAAAAAATGATCAATCTGATCATGTGCAATTACAACCAAGATATCATGTCACTAGGGAGATTGAAAAACAATGTCTGGTTAGGCACAACACAGCAATGACATCTGTTGTAAATTTGGAATTGTTCTGAAGCAATTTTGGCTTCACTGTGTAAGGCAAAGTTGATACTGTAATGGCACTTAACAGTTGTATCCATCTTGTTGATGCATAGCAAACCTAAGGAGATTTTCTCGATGGCACTAACACTAAAACAGTTGCCCTGCAGTTGCAACTGGAGCAAAGAAAATGTTTTCAGGTAGTCTCCTAGTTTACCATAAATCTTTGAATATTAGTAAACAGTATTCTGTTTCACTCGTATCTCTTCAAATCTTTCCAACACAGATGTGGCACTCCAGTAGCGATATTCTCCACTAATGCTGCCTTTGATGAATTGTACTCATCAGAGTTGCTAAGAGAGGCTGGATGTTTTGGTAATCCCTGTGGAATTTCCCAGTCAGCTATTTATAAATGTATCGAGAAAAAGAATGGTGCTCTGCTCACTTAAGCTCTAAATTTTGTGCTTTTTTCCTTTGGGGAGTCAGGGAGTCAGGCAACCAGAGCAGTTGAGTTGCTGCCAAAGTAGCAGCATTCTCACAGGTACAAGCTGCTATTATTGACCCAAATAGCCAACTGTGTTTGACAATAGAAAATGCTTTGACTCGCTTAATGTTCCAGTCATCAGTGATCAGGCAAACTGGCCCGATATGCACACAATCTCCAGGGAACTGTCATGATTCCTACTCCTACGAGACAGCATAGATTTAAGGTGAGAGGGGAAAGATTTAGAAGGGACCTGAGGGCAACTTTTTCACACAGAAGATGGTGTAAATATGAAACAAACTGCCAGGGGAAGTGGTAGCAGAGAATATAGTTACAACATTTAAAAGACATTTGGACACTTGATAGGAAAGATTTAGAGAGATATGGGAGACAAATGCAGGCAAGTGGAACTAGTTCCAAGCACACCAACACCTCTACTTCCTCAAAAGACAATGGAAGTTCAGCATGTCCACAATTACTCAACAATTTTTATAGATGCACCATAGAAAGCATACTATCCAGATGCATCATAGCTTGGTATGACAACCACTCTGCCCAAGACCACAAGAAATTACAGAGAGTTGTGAGCACAGCCAGTTCACTATGTAAACCAGCCTTCCATTCATTGATTCCATCTATACCTCCCATTGCCTCAGGAAAGTAGCCAACATGATCAACTACTTCTCCCACCCCAATTATACTTCCTTCCACCCTCTTCTGTCCAGCAGAAGATACAAACGTTTGAAAACATATATCAATACATTTAAGAACTGTTTCTTCTCCACTGTTATAGAACTTTTGAATGGATGTCTCAGGCATAAAAGTTGATCTTTCTCTGTACCTTCTCTGTAGCTGTAGTACTACATTCTGCATTCTGTTCTATTACCCTGATGTATTTATGTAAGTAACTATTTGCCTGGATAGCACACTAAACAATACTTTTCACTGTATTTCAATATATGTGACACAAATAAAATTAATCAAGTAAAAAACCAAATCAAATCAAAATTCAGTTTAGGAACCCTGTATGGCAAGGATGAGTTTGGCCAAAAGGCCTGTTTCTGTACTGTATAACACTATGATTCTCTGACCCTAATTGAGCAGACCATAGGACTGCTGAAAACAAGATTCTGATGTCTGTACCATAGAACATAGAACATAGAACATAGAACATAGAACATAGAACATAGAAGAATACAGCGCAGTACAGGCCCTTGGGCCCTCGATGTTGCGCCGATCCAAGCCCACCTAAACTACACTAACCCACTATCCTCCATATACCTATCCAATGCCCTCTTAAATGCCCATAAAGAGGGAGAGTCCACCACTGTTACTGGCAGGGCATTCCATTAACTAACGACTCGCTGAGTGAAGAACCTACCCCTAACATCAGTCCTATATCTACCCCCCCTTAATTTAAAGCTATGCCCCCTTGTAATACCCGACTCAATACGCGGGAAAAGGTTCATACTGTCGACCCTATCTAACCCCCTAATCATCTTGTACACCTCAATCAAGTCACCCCTAAACCTTCTTTTCTCTAGTGAAAACAGCCCCAAGTGCCTCAGTCTTTCCTCATACGATTTTCCTTCCATACCAGGCAACATCCTGGTAAACCTCCTCTGCACCCGTTCCAATGCCTCCACATCCTTCCTATAGTATGGCGACCAAAACTGCACACAATATTCCAGATGCGGCCGTACCAGAGTCTTATACAACTGCATCATGACCTCAGGACTCCGGAACTCAATTCCTCTACCAATAAAAGCCAGTACGCCATATGCCTTCCTCACCGCACTATTTACCTGGGTGGCAACTTTCAGAGATCTGTGTACATGGACACCAAGATCCCTCTGCTCATCCACACTACCAAGTATCCGACCATTAGCCCAGTACCCCATCTTTTTGTTATTCTTCCCAAAGTGAATCACCTCGCACTTAGCTACATTGAATTCCATCTGCCACCTTTCTGCCCAGCTCTGCAGCTTCTCTATATCCTGCTGTAACCTGCCACATGCTTCCTCACTGTCAACAACTCCTCCGACTTTCGTATCATCCGCAAACTTGCTCACCCAACCTTCTAACCCCTCTTCCAGGTCATTTATAAAAATGACAAACAGCAATGGTCCCAAAACAGATCCTTGCGGAACACCGCTAGTGACGGCACTCCATGAAGAAACTTTGCCATCAACTACTACCCTCTGTCTTCTTCCATCCAGCCAATTCCTAATCCAAACCTCCAACTCACCCTCAATGCCATATCTCCGTATTTTCTGCAGTAGCCTACCATGGGGAACCTTATCAAACGCCTTACTAAAATCCATATATACCACATCTACCGCTTTCCCCTCATCAACCTCCTTCGTCACCTTTTCAAAGAATTCAATAAGGTTTGTGAGGCACGACTTGCCCTTCACAAAACCATGCTGACTATCCTTGATCACATTATTCCTATCCAGATGTGCATAAATCCTATCCCTTACAATTCTCTCTAAGACTTTGCCCACAACAGAAGTGAGACTCACCAGCCTATAGTTACTAGGGCTATCCCTACTCCCCTTTTTGAACAAGGGAACCACATTTGCTATCCTCCAGTCTTCTGGGACTACTCCTGTAGACAAAGAGGACATAAATATCAAGGCCAATGGCTCTGCAATCTCCTCCCTTGCTTCCCAGAGAATCCTAGGATAAATGCCATCAGGCCCAGGGGACTTATCTATTTTCACCTTTTCCAGGATTTCCAACACCTCTTCTCTACATACCTCAAAGCCATCCATTCTACTTATTTGTGACTCAGTATTCTCATCGACAACAATGCCCTGTTCCTGAGTAAATACTGAAGAAAAGTATTCATTCAGTGTCTCCCCAATCTCTTCCGCCTCCACACGCAACTTCCCCCTACTATCCTTGACTGGACCTATTCCTACCCTAGTCATTCTTTTATTCCTAACATACCTATAGAAAGCCTTAGGGTTTTCCCTAATCCTATCGACTAAGGACCTTTCATGTCCCCTCCTTGCTGCTTTTAGCTCTCTCTTCAGGTCCTTCCTGGCTACCCTATAACTCTCAATCGCCCCAATTGAACCTTCACGTCTCATCTTGAGATAGGCCGCCCTCTTCCATTTAACAAGGGATTCCAATTCCTTATTAAACCACGGCTCCCTCGCACGACCCTTTCCTTCCTGCCTGACAGGTACATAATTATCAAGGACACTCAATAGTTGCCCCTTGAACAAGTTCCACATATCATTTACACTCTTGCCTTGGAGTCTACTTTTCCAAGCCACACATCCTAAGTCATGCCTCACCGCATCATAATTTCCCTTACCCCAGCTATAATTCTTGCCCTGTAGTACACACTTATCCCTCTCCATCACGAGTGTAAAAATCACCGAATTATGGTCACTATCCCCAAAGTGCTCACCTACCTCTAATTCTAACACCTGGCCTGGTTCGTTACCCAGAAACAAATCCAGTATGGCCTCACCTCTTGTTGGCCTGTCTACATATTGTGTCAGGAAACTCTCCTGCACACATTGAACAAACACTGACCCATCTAACGAACTTGAGCTATAGCTTTCCCAATCAATATCAGGAAAGTTAAAGTCCCCCATAACAACCACCCTATTACTGTCACTCATCTCCTGAATCACCTTCCCAATCCTTTCTTCAATGATTCTAGGACTATTAGGAGGCCTGTAAAAGACTCCTAACAGGGTGACCTCACCTTTCCTATTCCTAACCTCAGCCCAAACTACCTCAGATGGCAAGTCCTCATCCATCGTCCTTTCCACCGCTGTAATACTATCTTTGACAAGCAATGCCACACCTCCCCCTCTTTTACCCCCACCTCTGACCCTACTAAAACATTTAAATCCCGGAACCTGCAACAGCCAATCCTGTCCCTGTTCTAGCCATGTCTCCGTAATAGCCACAACATCGAAGTCCCAGGTACCAACCAACGCTGCAAGTTCACCTACCTTATTTCGTATACTTCTTGCATTGAAGTATACACACTTCAAGCCACTTCCCTGTTTACAGGCACCCTCCTTGGAAATTGATGCCATGTTCCTCACCTCCCTACACTCCAGGCCCTGCACCCTGAAGCTACAATCTGGGTTCCCATGCCCCTGCCGAGTTAGTTTAAACCCCCCCCAAGAGCACTAGCAAACCTCCCCCCAAGGATACTGGTGCCCCTCAGGTTCAGGTGTAGACCATCCTGTTTATAGAGGTCCCACCGTCCCCAGAAAGAACCCCAGTTATCCAAAAACTGGAACCCCTCCCTCCTGCACCATCCCTGAAGCCACGCATTTAATTGTTCTCTCTCCCTATTCCTCGAATCTCTATCACGTGGCACGGGTAACAAACCAGAGACAACAACTCTGTTTGTTCTAACTCCGAGCTTCCAACCTAGCTCCCTGAAAGCCTGTCTAACATCCTCAGCACTCCTCCTACCTATGTCGTTGGTGCCAATGTGGACCACGACTTCGGGTTGCTCCCCCTCCCCCTCCAGGACCCGGAAAACACGATCAGAGACATCACGTACCCTTGCACCTGGGAGGCAACATACCAAACGTGAGTCTCTCTCGTTCCCACAAAACCGCCTATCTGTGCCACGAACTATCGAGTCCCCAATTACTACTGCTCTGCTCTTCTTCACCCTTCCCTTCTGAGTAACGGGGACAGGCTCCGTGCCAGAGACCTGAGCCCCGTTACTTACCCCTGGTAAGTCATCCCCCCCACAAGTATCCAAAACGGTATACTTGTTCTTGAGGGGAATGGCCGCAGGAGGTCCCTGCACTGGCTGCTTCCTCCCAGTCCCCCTCACTGTAACCCATCTATCTGCCATCTTTGGAGTTACTACTTCCCTATAACTCTGATCTATGACCCCCTCTGCCTCCCGAATGATCCGAAGTTCATCCAACTCCAGCTCCACTTAGGCAGCTCCACTTAGGCTCCACTTAGGCAGTGCCCTGCAATATAGCCTAAAGTATCAGACATCATTGTGAGATGCTGAGCTTTTCACAACCTCAGCCTACAAGAGGACGTTCTGGAATAGGAGGAGATACAGGAGTGAAAGATCCCCTAGGATAGGAAATGAAAGATGTCATGATCCTTTCGGGAAAATGTGCTGATACTTGAACCTGCACTATTACCAGAATCATCACAGAGGTTAAAGATATTATCACAGTGCTCAAAGTCCCATATCCCATCTGATGAATTAAGGTTAACACAAAACACTGACTAGGTTTTTAGACATAACAAGAAACTACTCTTGTATGATTCAGTTTTAATCACAAGCAAAACATGAATTAGCAGCTTATAAGTGAATAACTTAAACTCTATCCCCTCTTAAACCTTTAAACACAAATGCAAGCAGATAGGCAAACAAAACAACATAAATGTTGTGGTGGAAAAAAAAGTTCAGGGAACACAGTTCAATAGCACCAGTCTACAAGATTCAATGAGGCACCCTTTTGCTTCCTCTGGGTTCTTCTGATCTATCATCTTCGTCTTTTCAAGTTCTTTCAGTCCTTTACACAGGGCAGTTGGGATATTATTTGTTCCACTCCTCAGTCACTGGTTAGAGACAACAGCTTTTAGACCAGTGATGAGTGAGAATAGCTTGATATCTTCTAAACCTTTGTTACTTCTATGCAAGGAGACAGAAGATGTTGTCTTTTAAAGTCTGAGGGCTTTCTGCTACTGTACTGTTCACACACTTTTTCAGTTTCAATATAGCGATGAGAGGGAAGCAAGCAAGAGGATATATTAAGGCCCAGGATTGGATGGCAGCAACAAGAGAACAGTCCTAGTTTACCAGCTGAGAGTCTGTTGCTTGAAAAGCACAGCAGGTCAGGCCGCATCCGAGGAACAGGAGAATCGATGTTTTAGCCCAAAGCCCTCCATCAGGAAGGGCTGTGACCCAACACGTCGATTCTCCTGCTCTTCAGATGCTGCCTGATCTGCTGTGCTTTTCCAGCAACACACTCTCAACTCTGATCTCCAGCATCTGCAGACCTCACTGTCTCCTAGTTTACCAGCTGCAGATTTGGGGAACTACTGATTGGGAAAGAAACACAAACAATGAGAGCATAGGAAAGTATGTGTTGATTGGTTCAGGATCTTAAGAAGTGTTTTTCAAGGAAAAAGGGATTAACTGAAAAACAACAGGAATGTGTGAAAGTCAGGGCCAATATAATACAGTTGAATAAGTATGCAAAGTAGGGTAGGGGAAGTAAAGTTAACTTAAGTGAAGTAAGTTTATAATATTCTTATATTAGCATTGCTTTTTTAAAAGTGAATTAGCTAAACAGCTTAAAAGCAGTCAAGGCAGCAGAGCTTACACTCATGATATGTTCCTCCTGTGTTATTTGGCAAATCATGGAAGCTTTGATTATCCCAGTGAATGTATGTGCAGGAAATGTGTTCAGCTGCAGATACAGGCGAAGTGCAGTTCAGAGCTGGAGCTGCAGGCGAATTTACTGTGGAGCATCTGTGATGCTGAGCAAGTCATGGATAGCACATTCATTGAGGTTGCCACATCTCAAGGACAGACATTTCTGCAGCCACAAAATGAACTCCTGATGGTATGCTGTCTTCCTGGTTAGAGATGTCAATGGACATCTGCAGCACATTCCGAAGTGGGAGGGTGAACATGGTACATACTGGAACCAATGACATTGATAGAAAAAGGGATGGGGTCTTGAAATCAGAATTTAGGAAGCTAGGAAGTAGGTTAAAAAAAACAGGAAACAAAAGATAGTAATTAGATTAGATTAGATTAGATTCCCTACAGTGTGGAAACAGGCCCTTCGGCCCAACTAGTCCACACCGACCCTCCGAAGAGCAAACCACCCAGACCCATTCCACTACATTTACCTCTTCACCTAACACTACGGGCAATTTAGCATGGCCAATTCACCTGACCTCTGAATTACTTGCAGTCCTGCATGCTAATGAATACAAAGATAGCCCTGATGAATGCGAAAAGACTGAAGGAGAACATGATTGAGATGAGGTATACAGATAGAATATACAAGAAGGGACCTTCTTCCTTCATGGAGGGATCAATGACCAGGAGCATAAGTTTAAGGCAAGGTACAGGAGGCTTAGAGGGGATAAAAGGAAAAATGGTTTTGCCCAGAAGTTGGCAGGAATCTGGAACTCACTGCCTGCAAGGTAATAGATGTAGAAACCCCTCGTAACATTTAAGAAGTATTTAAATGAGGATTTGTAATGCCAAGGCATACAAGACTATGAGCCAAATGTTGGAAAATGGGATTAGAATGCAGCTTAGAATTAGAATTAGAATGGCAGATATGATAGACCGAAGGGCCCTTGTCTGTGCTATAGATCACGATGACTATGATTCCATAACACAAAGGTGAAGCCACCAGCTCAGGAGCCAATCAGAATGTTGTTGTGATAGTCAGAATTACTCCAACTGGCTTTGGGGGCTACTGTATGCTATTAGGACATAGAGTATTGATTGAAAGATGTTTCATTTTGCATCATTGTTTTAAATAAAATATAATTGTTTTCATTTCAATGAGTTCGTACTGCGATCACTTAGAAGTGCCATTTTGGCTCAACAAACATAGCCTTCATGCTAATTAGATGCAACTGTAGCTGCACCATAATGCAATCCTGCAAACAGGGGGTCCCCTTAGTGAAACACAATTATATACCTTGCCGCAAGAGAAATGGAAAAGCTTATAGCACACTTACACGGCAGAATGCTCCCCAGTTCTCCCATATCCTGTCAAATGTCCTCATTCCTTCACTGTCCCTATAGTTCTGGAGACTGGTAGGTTTCTTGACTGGACCATTACAATTATTAAGCAGCCTCAGTGACTAGCATTCTATGATTCTAGGCAAGACAAATCTAAACACTTCACTCCCAGCTCTTCAAGAGAATTAATTCCTTCACATCTCAGTAGTGCATTGACCAGTGGGCCCTGGCTGATGAGGAGAATCCTATACGTGCATAGCCTGAGACACTGCAGGCAATGATGTTACTAGCAGAGGGCAATTGGAGAGGCAGGACACCTTTGGAGAAGCCTGAGATTAAGTTCCTAAGGTGCCCAGCTTATTTGCCTCATTTAGGTTGAGGTGCCATGCCCTGTTCTTGTTTTGCCATTAATGTTATATACCTTTGCCCACAGTGATAGATTGCAAGTTTAAGCTCATATTATGCAATCACTAAATTTTCAGCTGGATCTTTGACTTGAAGATGGCCACCACACTTTCCATGGAGACAGCCAGGAATATACTGATTGATGCCATATGTGATAAGGTTTATGGTATATTTTTATTTTTGTTTAGAAACCACTGTTCAGAATTGTGCAGAACCACTCAGGTTTAAGTTTAATTTGTATTTCTAAATTTTGTATTCAAAGAAGGATGCTTTTGTTTTATTTTGAGTTCTGCGAGTTATGCCAGGTGTCTGAAGTTTGTCAGAAGTCTGCATCTGGGTGAGGCATTTAAGAAGCCTGAAGGTGAATTGTGCAGTGCTTTTGAAGCAAGAGTAGAAGAGGGAAAAAAAATGAACTGTTGCCTAGCAGCAAATGGTCCCATGACACAGGCTGGCAGAGACTGAAACTGTATCCCTCTACAGAGAGAGACAGCCACTTAGGAAATCAGCCAGTGTAAACATTTCTTTCAGAGAGCAAAGACCTGTCCCGGCAGTAGTGTAATTCAGCAATCTCCAAAAAAAAATTAGGGTGAGAGAAAGAAGCTCTGAGAAGCTCCAGGAACAGGAGGCTGCAGAAGAAGGATGTAAGGAACTCATTAAGAAATGGTAGGCTGTGTTAGCAGCTTGTTTAAGGCTCTCACAAAGAGATACTAATTAAAAAAACAAGCCTTTGAGCCACAGGAATTTACTGGAAAGAAACCAAGTATACCTGGGGTCACGAAATACTGTGCTTTAAAGTGGAAGCAAATCTTCCAGGTTTGAGTAACTACAGGTAGTTCTAGGATAACAAGCTCTTCAGCAGCATAATTTAGCTTTAACGTCACTGAAGAATTAGGGATTGGTATTTTTAAGAATGCTTACTTCCATTGGCAATAGTACGATTCCAGCGGGGATCAGTTCACATGTTTCATTCTGCACATGCGCCAATGTCCATGCCAAAATCTCCATGCTGTTCCGTGCATGTGCCAGTGTCCATGCAATTTCGTACATGCGCAATGCCAGTGCCGGTCTTCGTGGCATTCTGTGCATGTACCAAAGTCTGTGCGCCATTCTGCGCATGCGTGATGTCAACTTCGTTCTTTGTGCTGTCCAGCGCAGATGTCAGCTGCTGAAACAGTAGCTTTCTGTGAGAGGTACTACACTGAGAGCAGCTTTCTTACAATGTTTAAATGTACTGTGTTAAATTTATGTTAATAAATATGATTTGAACCTTCATTCAGGCTGTGCTATACTTTGCATTAGATGGTTGGATTATTTCTGAGCGATCGTGAATGATATTTTTTGCTGGTCTGCCCGTAACCCCACTTTTCTCATAGGCCCCATTATTTCTAAAAGCCATTTTCTATTAAGCAAGGTTTCGCTGGGTTTCTCCAGCATTTTTTGAGCTCTGATGAAGAGTCATCTAGACTTGAAATGTTAGCTTGCTCTCCCTCCATGGATGCTACCTGACCCGCTGTGGTCTCCCGCATTTGTCGTTTTCAGTACAGATTCCAGCATCTGCAGTAATTTGTTCCAGTATTTTCTGTGCTTGTTTCATATTTCCAGCATCTACAGTATTTGGCTTTTAGCACAGGACATCAAACCAGCTTTCACTTTGGGATCTGGCTTGTCTAGTTTTGTCACGAGTTGGGATTGTAGCAAGTTACAGTTGACAGAACTTGGGCAGCTTCCTCAATCTATCAGTCTAGAATAGTGAGGGCCTCCATCACCACTACCAATCTCCATATATGCAACATATCGCTAATGGCTGAAGACAGAAGCACATCATCTGCATAGAGCTGAGCAGATGCCTGGACTCCAGACGTCCTCTGAGTATCAGAGACTTCAGGTGTTGCTTCATCTGCCACCTGTGGAACGATATTAGTGATATACTCAACAGGCTGTCACCCCGAGCCTATTCTAGATAGTGGACTGATTAAGGTGAATGAATGTGTGCTGATGGACAGTGCAGATGAACACTGTTGGTGCATGTTACGGCATCTTATACTTCATTGTGTTCTCATAGAACTCTTAAAGATATTTAATACAGAAAAAGACTCTTTGGTCAATCATGTCCGTACTAATTAAAACCAACCACCTAACTATTCTAACCACATTTTCGAGGACTTGGCCCATAGCCTTGTTTGCCTTGGCTTCTAAACATTTCTTAAATGTTATGTAGGTTTCTGCCTCTACCATCCTTACTGGCAGTCCAGATTCCCACCAGCCTCTAGGTGAAAACATTTCTCTTGAATGGGGCAACGCTTTTTAGATTAGATTCCCTACAGTGTGGAAACAGGCCCTTCGGCCCAACTAGTCCACACCAAAGAGCAACCCATCCAGACCCATTCCCCTACATTTACCCCTTCACCTAACACTACAGGCAATTTAGCATGGCCAATTCACCTAACCTGCACATTTTTGGACTGTGGGAGGAAATCAGAGCACCCGTAGGAAACCCACACAGACACAGGGAGAATGTGCAAACTCCACACAGACAGTTGCCTGAGGTGGGAATTGAACCCAGTTCTCTGGCGCTGTGAGACAGCAGTGCTAACCACTGTGCCACCATGCTGCCCATATAGGGCCTTGGGAAGTGTTGTAGAACAGAGGGACCAAGTGGCTCAGGTACAGAATTCTTTGAAGTTTGCATCACCTATAGACTGAGTGGTTAAAAAGACACTGAGCACAGTCCTTTGAGTATAGGACTTGGGAAGTCAGGTTGAGGTTGTACAGGACATTGGTGGAGTATTGGAGTACAGTGTCCAGTTCTGATTGCCCATTTATGGGAAGGAAGTTATGAAACTAGAGAGGGTTCCTGAAGAGATTTACCAGGATGTTGCCAGGTACGAAAGGATTGGTTATAAGGAAAGGTTGGTTCAGCTGGAATTTGTTTTTCAATTGGAGCATAGAGGATTGAGAGGTGACCTTAGAGAAGGGGTATAAATAGGGTTAATGGTGTTTTAATTTTACCTAAGAAAGGAATTTCAAAGCTAGGAGGAGCACATTTTTAAGATGAGAGGAGAGAAAGATATAAATAAAGACACAAGGGGCAAGTCTTTTACACAGGGAGTGGGAGTGTGTGCAATGAACTTCCTGTGAATATGGGCACAATTACAATGTTTAAAAGACACTTGGATAAGTACATGAATGGGAAAGGTTTGGAGGGATATTGGCGCAGGAGCATGTAGGTGGGACTAGTTTAGTTTGGGATAATGCTCAGCATGGACTAGTTGGACTGAAGGGCCTGTTTCCGAGTTGTATGACTCTGTGACTCTATGTCCTCTAATACCTTAAATCCAAGCTTTCCCCCCCAACCCCGGTCATTGGTCTCTTCATCCAGGGGAGAAGTTTCTTTCTGTCTACCCTATCTATGCCCCTCACAATATTATACATCTCGATCATGTCCCCTTACAATCTCTTCTGCTGTAGGGAAAACGACTCCAGTCTGTCCAATTACTCATAATTAAAACAATCCAGCCGAGGCAATATCCTGTAAGTCTTCTCTGTAGCCTTTGATCATTTCAAGTACAATTCCCTTAGAAAACTGTATGTAAGCCACCTGGATCAGGCAATTTCTCCATTCTAAGTACAGCCTGCCTAAATCCTACCTATAAACTTCACATCATTGGCCATCTTTGTTTCTGCCAATATTTTGACACCACCCTTTTTCTTATTGAATGCTGTTACAAAATCCTCATTCAGTATTATAGGTATGCCCAGCGTCTTTACACGTATGCCAAGAGAGGCCAGCGTTTTTCAAGAAGCTACTCACAATTCCATGGAGCCTCACCCCAGTATTCCTCATTATCTGCTGCAGCACAAAGGGCTAGACCATTGTGCAACTGCACACACTATTGAATGACATCTGCATCCACAAAAGTAACAGTATCAGAAATAAAGTGGGTGAACTTAAGGCGTGGATCGGTACCTGGGACTACGATGTTGTGGCCATCACGGAAACATGGATAGAAGAGGGACAGGAATGGTTGTGGGAGGTTCCTGGTTACAGATCTTTCAGTAGGATTAGGGAGGGTGGTAAAAAAGGAAGGGGGGTGGCGTTGCTAATTAGAAATGGTATAACGGCTGCAGAAAGGAAGTTCGAGGGGGATCTGCCTTTAGAGGTAGTATGGGCTGAAGTCAGAAATAGGAAAGGTGCAGTCACCTTGTTGGGTGTTTACTATAGGCCCCCCAATAGCAGCAGAGATGTGGAGAAACAGATTGGGAAACAGGTTTTGGAAAGGTGCAGAAGCCACAGGGTAGTAGTCATGGGCGATTTCAACTTCCCAAGTATTGATTGGAAGCTCTTTAGATCAAGTAGATTGGATGGGGCGGTGTTTGTGCAGTGTCTCCAGGAAGCTTTTCTAACTCAGTATGTAGATTGTCCGACCAGAGGGGAGGCCATTTTGGATTTGGTACTCGGTAATGAACCGGGACAAGTGATGGGCTTGTTAGTGGGTGAACATTTTGGTGATGGTGACCACAATTCTGTGACTTTCACCTTGGTTATGGAGAGAGATAGGTGCGTGCAACAGGGTAGGTTTTACAATTGGGGGAAGGGTAATTACGATGCTGTAAGACAGGATCTGAGGAGCATAACTTGGGAGCATAGGCTGTCAGGGAAGAATGTCGTGGAAATGTGGAACTTTTTCAATGAACAGATACGAAGTGTCCTTGATTTATATGTACCTGTCAGGCAGGAAAGAAATGGTCGTGTGAGGGAACCTTGGTTGACGAGGGAGGTTGAATGTCTTGTAAAGAGGAAGAAGGAGGCTTACATAGGTTGAGGAAACAGGGTTCAGACAGAGCAGTGGAGGGATACAGGATAGCCAGAAGAGACCTGAAGAAAGAGATTAGGAGAGCTAAGAGAGGGCATGAAAAATCTATGGCGGATAGGATCAAGGATAACCCAAAGGCATTTTATGCGTATGTGAGAAACATGAGAATGACGAGAACGAGGGTAGGTCCAATCAAGGACAGTAGTGGGAGACTGTGTATTGAGTCGGAAGAGATAGGAGAGGTCTTGAATGAGTACTTTTCTTCAGTATTTACGAATGAGAGGGACCGTATTGTTGAAGAGGAGAGTGTGAAACGGACTGGTAAGCTAGAGGAGATACTTGTTAGGAAGGAGGATGTGTTGGACATTTTGAACAACTTGAGAAGAGACAAGTCCCCCGGGCCTGACAGGATATATCCTAGGATTATGTGGGAAGCAAGAGAGGAAATTGCAGTACCTTTGGCAATGATCTTTTCATCTTCACTGTCAACGGGGGTAGTACCAGGGGACTGGAGAGTGGCGAATGTTGTGTCCCTGTTCAAAAAAGGGAATAGGGATAACCCCGGGAATTACAGGCCAATTAGTCTTACTTCGGTGGTAGGTAAAGTAATGGAAAGGGTACTGAGGGATAGGATTTATGAGTTTCTGGATGGACACTGCTTGATTAGGGACAGCCAGCACGGATTTGTGAAGGTCTTGCCTTACAAGTCTTATTGAATTCTTTGAGGAGGTGACCAAGCATGTGGATGAGGGTAGAGCAGTGGATGTAGTATACATTGGTTTAGTAAGGCATTTGATAAGGTTCCCCATGGTAGGCTTATGCGGAAAGTCAGGAGGCATGGGATAGAGGGAAATTTGGCCAATTGGATAGAAAACTGGCTAACCGGTCGAAGTCAGAGAGTGGTGGTAGATGGTAAATATTCAGCCTGGAGCCCAGTTACAAGTGGAGTTCCGCAGGGATCAGTTCTGGGTCCTCTGCTGTTCGTAATTTTTATTAATGACTTGGATGAGGGAGTCGAAGGGTGGGTCAGTAAATTTGCAGATGATACGTAGATTGGTGGAGTTGTGGATAGTGAGGAGGGCTGTTGTCGGCTGCAAAGGGACTTAGATATGATGCAGAGCTGGGCTGAGGAGTGGCAGATGGAGTTCAACCCTGCCAAGTGTGAGGTTGTCCATTTTGGAAAGACAAATAAGAATGCGGAATACAGGGTTAATGGTAGGGTTCTTAGTGAGGTGGAGGAACAGAGGGATCTTGGGGTCTATGTTCTTGGCTCTTTGAAAGTTGCCACTCAGGTGGATAGAGCTTGTAAGAAGACCTATGTGTATTAGCGTTCATTAGCAGAGGGATTAAATTCCAGAGTCGTGAAGTGATGTTGCAACTGTACAGGACTTTGGTTAGGCCACATTTGGAGTACTGTGTGCATTCTGGTCGCCTCACTTTAGGAAAGATGTGGAAGCTTTGGAGAGGGTGCAGAGAAGATTTACCAGGATGTTGCCTGGAATGGAGAATAGGTCGTACGAGGATAGGTTGAGAGTGCTAGGCCTTTTCTTGTTGGAACGGCGAAGGATGAGGGGTGACTTGATAGAGGTTTATAAGATGATCAGAGGAATAGGTAGAGTAGACAGTCAGAAACTTTTTCCCCGGGTACAACAGAGTGTTACAAGGGGACATAAATTTAAGGTGAAGGGTGGAAGGTATAGGGGAGATGTCAGGGGTGGGTTCTTTACCCAGAGAGTGGTGGGGGCATGGAATGCGCTGCCTGTGGGAGTTGTAGAGTCAGAATCTTTGGTGACCTTTAAGCGGCAATTGGATAGGTACATGGATGGGTGCTTAAGCTAGGACAAATGTTCGGCACAACATCGTGGGCCGAAGGGCCTGTTCTGTGCTGTATTGTTCTATGTTCTATGTTCTATGTTCTAACAATATATGACTGGATAGCAATAGTCCCTGACAGAACTCTGACAGAGCTTCCAACACATCATTAATAAATTAGGAAGGCTCAATGTATGCTGCAATAAAAGCTTCAATAGCAGCTAGCAAATGGTCCATTATAGATCAGTTGGACAGTGCGACCATACAGGTGTCCATCACTTCCACAGTAAAAGGATGAGGTCCAAGCGCTGCCTAATTTCCTGTGCTATGACAATGCTGGACTCCTTCATGCTCCAAGTTAGTGAATGGCGATAATCTGGCAAGTCTACCATAGCGAGGTAAAAACAATGACTGCAGATGCTGGAAACCAGATTCTGGATCAGTGGTGCTGGAAGAGCACAGCAATTCAGGCAGCATCCGACGAGCAGCAAAATTGATGTTTCGGGCAAAATCCCTTCATCAGGAATCACCAAGCATCTACATGTTAATTAGCATTTTTCTATAATATATCATAATAAGGTCCTAATCAATACATGGTTTCTGGGTAATCCAAGATGGAGGATGGGAAAAATTTCTGGCTGTAAGAGCTGCTCCTTTTTTTGAGGTATTTTAGGTGTTGGAGGTGATTTCCTCGAATTCCAGGAGCAGCAATTACTGTTTTATATGCTCTTGCATTGTTTTGGAACTTTGGAATAAAAAAGTCAAAACAGCAGTTTAAAAGGGAGAAGAGCAGACAAAGGAAGCACATGGTGAGGACAGTGCTGGGGAGAGAGAGAAAACCTGCACAGTTACCGCCTTTCCTGTTTGAATTTGTGTATAGCTGGACATCGGGGTGCATCTGGGAAAATTACCAAACAGTGAAATTCACAACTAATCTTGGAGGAACTGTTGGGCGAAGTTCACAGCCAAGAATCAGATAAGTTAATTGGTGTTTTAAGTCTGACCAAGAGAAAGGCTGCAGTAGTGAGTAGTGATTCTTTCTTGATTATATGTTTTTGGAGATAAGTCTCTTGATTAAACTTAAAATATAAGCCGTAGCTATTAATTTAACCTAGGGCAGTGTTTGTAGAGGAATGAGACGGTGTTATTTTCTGGGTCTGTAGATTGTGAAGGAGCAAAAATGGCCTTTGCAGTGATATGTACTTCTTGTCAGATGTGGGAGTTTAAAGAGAGTTTAAGGGTTACTGTGGATTATATCTGCCATAAATTCTGTCGGATGCGAATCTTATCAGATCGATCGGTTGGAGAGACAGATAGAAGCGATGAGGAATTTGCAACAGCAACAGTATGTGATGGATGGCAGTTATAGGAAGGGGGGAAAGTCTCAGATACAGTCACATAGATGGGTTAACTCCAGGAAGGGTAAGAGAGGTAGGCAGCTAGTGCAGGAGTCTTTTGTGGATATACCCATTTCATACAGGTATGCTGTTTTGGAAAATGTAGGGGGTGATGGATTCTCAGAGGAACGCTGCATGAACAGCCAAGTTTCTGGTATTGAGACTGGCTCTAATGCAACGTTGGCTTCTAAGAGATCAATTGTGTTAGGGGATTCTGTAGTCAGAGGTACTGACAGATGTTTCTGTGGCCTGCAGAGAAAAAGCAGCATGGTGTGTTGTTTCCCTAGTGCCAGGATCAAGGATGTCTCAGAGAGGGTGCAGAATGTACTCACGAGGACGAGGGGCCAGCAAGAGGTCATTGTCCACATTGGAACCAACAACATTGGAAGGGAAAAGGTTGAGATTCTGAAGGGAGATTACAGAGAGTTAGGTAGAAATTTAAAAAGGAGGTCCTCAAGGGTAGTAATATCTGGATTACTCCCAGTGCTACGAGCTAGTGAGGGCAGAAATAGTAGGATAGAGCAGATGAATGCATGGCTGAGGAGCTGGTGCATGGGAGAAGGATTCACATTTTTGGATCATTGGAATCTCTTTTCGGGTAGAAGTTACCTGTACAAGAAGGTTGGATTGCACCTAAATTGGAAGGGGACTAATATACTGGCAGGGAAATTTGCTAGAACTGATTGGGAGGATTTAAACTAGTAAGATGGGGAGGTGGGACTCAGGGAGATAGTGAGGAAAGAGATCAATCTGAGACAGGTACAGCTGAGAACAGAAGTGAGTCAAACAGTTAGGGCAGGCAGGAACAAGGTAGGACAAATCAATTAAACTGCTTTTATTTCAATGCAAGGGGCCTAACAGGGAAGGCAGATGAACTCAGGGCATGGTTAGGAACATGGGACTGGGATATCATAGCATTTACAGGAACATGGCTCAGGGATGAGCAGGACTGGCAACTTAATGTTTCAGGATACAAATACTACAGGAAGGATAGAAAGAGAGGCAAGAGAGGAGGGGAAGTGGCTTTTTTGATAAGGGATAGCATCACAGCTGTGCTGAGGGAGGATATTCCCGGAAATACATCCAGGGAAGTTATTTGGGTGGAACTGAAAAAATAGAAAGGGATGATCACCTTATTGGGATTGTATTATAGACCCCCCAATAGTCAGAGAGAAATTGAGAAACAAACTTGTAAGGAGATCTCAGCTTTCTGTAAGAATAATAATATGGTAGGGCATTTTAACTTTCCAAACATCGACTGGGACTGCCATAGTGTTCAAGGTTTAGATGGAGAGGAATTTCTTAAGTGTGTACAAGACAATTTTCTGATTCAGTATGTGGATGTTCCTACTAGAGAAGGTGCAAAACTTGACCTACTCTTGGGAAATAAGGCAGGGCAGGTGACTGAGGTGTCAGTGGGAGAGCACTTTGGGGCCAGCGACCATAATTCTATTAGTTTTAAAATAGTGATGGAAAAGGATAGAGCAGATCTAAAAGTTGAAGTTCTAAATTGGAGAAAGGCCAATTTTGACGGTATTAGGCAAGAAATTTCTAAAGCTGATTGGAGGCAGAGGTTCGCAGGTAAAGGGACGGCTGGAAAATGGGAAGCCTTCAGAAACGAGATAACAAGGATCCAGAGAAAGTATATTCCTGTCAGGGTGAAAGGGAAGGCTGGTAGGTATAGGGAATGCTGGATGACTAAAGAAATTGAGGGTTTGGTTAAGAAAAAGAAGGAAGCATATGTCAGGTATAGACAGGATAGATCGAGTGAATCCTTAGAAGAGTATAAAGGAAGTAGGAGTATACTTTAGAGGGAAATCAGGAGGGCAAAACGGGGACATGAGATAGCTTTGGCAAATAGAATTAAGGAGAATCCAAAGGGTTTTTACAAATATATTAAGGACAAAAGGGTAACTAGGGAGAGAATAGGGCCCCTCAAAGATCAGCAAGGCGGCCTTTGTGTAGAGCCACAGAAAATGGGGGAGATACTAAATGTATATTTTGCATCAGTATTTACTGTGGAAAAGGATATGGAAGATATAGACTGTAGGGAAATAGATAGTGACATCATGCAAAATGTCCAGATTACAAAGGAGGAAGTGCTGGATATCTTGAAACGGTTAAAGGTGGATAAATCCCCAGGAACTGATCAGGTACACCCAAGAACTCTGTGGGAATCTAGAGAAGTGATTGCTGGGCCTCTTGCTGAGATATTTTTATCATCGATAGTCACAGGTGAGGTGCCGGAAGACTGGAGGTTGGCAAACGTGGTGCCACTGTTTAAGAAAGGTGGTAAAGACAACCCAGGGAACTATAGACCAGTGAGCCTAACCTAGGTGGTGGGCAAGTTGTTGGAAGGAATCCTGAGGGACAGGATGTACATGTATTTGGAAAGGCAAGGACTGATTCAGGATAGTCAACATGGCTTTGTGCGTGGGAAATCATGTCTCACAAACTGGATTGAGTTTTTTGATGAAGTAACAAAGAAGATTGATTAGAGTAGAGCAGAGCAGTCGATGTAATCTATATGGACTTCAGTAAGGCGTTCGACAAGGTTCCCCATGGGAGACTGATTACAAGGTTAGATCTCATGGAATACATGGAGAACTAGCCATTTGGATACAGAACTGGCTCAAAGGTAAAAGACAGAGTGTGGTGGTGGAGGGTTGTTTTTCAGACTGGAGGCCTGTGACCAGTGGAGTGCCACAAGGATCGGTGCTGGGCCCTCTATTTTTTGTCATTTAGATAAATGATTTGGATGCGAGCATAACAGGTATGGTTAGTAAGTTTGCAGATGACACCAAAATTGGAGGTGTAGTGGACAGCGAAAAGGGTTACCTCAGATTATGACAGGATCTGGACCAGATGGGCCAATGGGCTGAGAAGTGGCAGATGGAGTTTAATTCAGCTAAATGTGAGGTGCTGCATTTTGGGAAAGCAAATCTTAGCAGGACTTATACACATAATGGTAAGGTCCTCAGGAGTGTTGCTGAACAAAGAGACCTTGGAGTGCAGGTTCATAGCTCCTTGAAAGTGGAGTCGCAGGTAGATAGGATAGTGAAGAAGGTGTTTGGAATGCTTTCCTTTATTGGTCAGAGTATTGATTACAGGAGTTGGGAGGTCATGTTGCGGTTGTACAGGACATTGGTTAGGCCACTGTTGGAATATTGCGTGCAATTCTGGTCTCCTTCCTATCGGAAAGATGTTGTGAAACTTGAAAGGGTTCAGAAAAGATTTACAAGGAAGTTGCCAGGGTTGGAGGATCTGAGCTACAGGGAGAGGCTGAACAGGCTGGGGCTGTTTTCCCTGGAGCGTTGGAGGCTGAGGGGTGACCTTATAGAGGTTTACAAAATTATGAGGAGCATGGATAGGATAAATCGACAAAGTCTTTTCCCTGTGGTCGGGGAGTCCAGAACTAGAGGGCATAGGTTTATGGTGAGAGGAGAAAGATATAAAAGAGACCTAAGGGGCAACCTTTTCATGCAGAGGGTGGTACGTTTATGGAATGAGCTGCCAGAGGATGTGGTGGAGGCTGGTACAATTGCAACATTTAGAAGGCTTCTAGATGGGTATATGAATAGGAAGGATTTGGAGGGATATGGACCGGGTGCTGGCAGGTGGGACTAGATTGGATTGGGATATCTGGTCAGCATGGACGGGTTGGACCAAAGGGTCTGTTTCCATGCTGTACATCTCTATGACTCTATGACTATGACTCTATCTTATAGCAGAATGGGTATGCAAGTTTGACTTCAAAGGACCATTCACACAAAATGACTTTTCCCAAAAACTTGGCTGCAGACAACTTATAACTGATACTTAATGCACATATATTCCAGTTCCATTCAGGTCTCGAAAGTTACACAATGCCATTGTCTCTGCTAGTGGCTGCAATTATTAGCGAGTGAGTGACTTTCTTCCTTAGGCTTCTCTTCTTTCTTTACTTCTCTGTACGAAGTTGCACAGAATGATAGCTGGTAACTCTTGAACACAAAAAGGCATAAAGGTAGTGTAAGAGTGAAGTAATGAGGTGAAAAATCAAACAGCGGTCACTGTCCAGTAAACACTCTTGACAATATGCATGCTTTACAAACCGTAAATTTCAGAAGGCAGTAACGGAACCTCTGGAAGGACAATAGCTGCGTCTTTGCTGAGATTTTCCTCTGCATCACCATAGTCTATGAACTGCCACAGTTTAGGATTATTTGACCACCATAAAACATATTAGCATAAACAATTTCAAAATATGTTGTGAATATAAACTGTTCAAAAGGTTTTATCCTAAATTCCAGTCTTCACACTGACATATGTTTTCAGCAGGTAATGGAATGGTGAAGAGATGAAAAAATGAAATGCATCAGATTTCTGTTTTACTCCCTCAAGGAACATCAGTGTTGCCCATTGTCCGGCATTGATTCTTTTTTTCAGAATTATATTTGTTTCATTGAATAGGATACACTACATTCCAATGGCTTGTGATGTTTCAAAGTTTTCAGCTGTTTCAGCTGAGATGCAGAGGAAAATCTCAGCAAAGACGCAGCTATTGTCCTTCCAGAGGTTCCGTTACTGCCTTCTGAAATTTACGGTTTGTAAAGCATGCATATTGTCAAGAGTGTTGACTGGACAGTGACAGCTGTTTGATTTTTCACCTCATTACTTCACTCTTACACTACCTTTATGCCTTTTTGTGTTCAAGAGTTACCAGCTATCATTCTGTGCAACGTCGTACAGAGAAGTAAAGAAAGAAGAGAAGCCTAAGGAAGAAAGTCACTCACTCGCTAATACTTGCAGCCACTAGCAGAGACAATGGCATTGTGTAACTTTCGAGACCTGAATGGAACTGGAATATATGTGCATTAAGTATCAGTTATAAGTTGTCTACAGCCAAGATATTGGGAAAAGTCATTGGGAAAAGCTCTCAAGCGCCAGCCTTCCATCTTGTCCATTTTCATGAGAGCTGCCGTTGTGATAAGACCAAGGCAGGCTAAGGTGCCAGGCATGTAGCTTATAAGTTCTCACTCCAAGATGGATCTCTGAAGCATAACATCCAATGAAATAATTCAATGGATCATATTATGTTCCTCTTCTTAGTGAAATTAGGCAGGTTGTCACTAGCCTGTCAATAGGCTACTGGGACTCGGCCTTGGTGAGGAGTGACCTCTCAAAACCTGGGTTACCACACAGGCTGGAGCCAACCTCAGCCTTGTTGTCTCAACCTCTCATATATTGTTGAATCAGTGCCCTTGAGAAGGTGATGGTGAGCTGATGTTGTGAACAACTGTATTCCATGTGCTGTAAGTAGATGTAAGGGATGCTGTAAGGGAATGGATTCTAGGACTTTGACCCAACAACAGTGAAAGCATGGTGATACATTTACAAATAAAGATGGTGAGTTGTTTGGATGAGAATTTGCAGGTGGTGGTGTTCCTATGTATCAGCTACCCTTATACTTCAAGATGGCAGTGGTCATGAGTTTGACACTGCTATCTTTGGCAAATTTCTGCAGTGCATCTTGTTGTTAGTGCATGTTGCTGCTACTGAGCATTGATGATGGGAAAATGGTTGTTTGTGGGTATGGTCCCAATCAATCAGGCTACTTTGTCCTAAATGCTTCTTGAGTGTGGTCGAAGCTGCACTCACCCAGGCAAGTAAATAGTATTCCATCATACTTCGTTTCTGCGCCTCGTAGATGGTGGACTGGATTTGGGGAGTCAAGTCGTGAATTACTTGTTGTGGTATTCCAAGCTTCTGTCATGCTCTTGTAGCCAGTATATTTAGTGTGAGTCCAATTGAGTTTCTAGTCAATGGTAAACCCAAGAATGTTGATTGTGGGGGATTCATTGATAGTAACACAACCGAACGTCAAGAAGCAGTGATTAGATAGTTTCTTATTGGTTAAGGTCATTGCCTGGTTTTTGTCCGGTATGCATGTTACTTGCCACTTTTCATTCCAAAACTGGATATTGTCCAGGTCTTGTTGTATTTGAACATGGACTGCTTCAGTATCTAAGGAATTGTGAACGGAGCTGAATATAGTTTAAAATATATTCTGTCCATATAATCTGAAATGCACAGGCCTCAACATAGGCAGCCAGGGCTGCCCCAGAAACAGGAGCATCCTTAGAACACAGAGTTTAGATTCCATGGCATTATTAGGAGCCCAGCATCATTCAGTAGGATGCAATGATCTACTCAACCAAGTGATAAAGAGCTTGTACCCCAGTATCACTTAGAAGGGCAACAGAAAGCATGTCACTTGATTGGTTCCTCATCTATCACCTTCAACAATCTCTACCTTCACTACCAATACACTAGACAACAGTGTTTTCTGTCTACAAGTTTAGCTTTAGTAACTCACCAAGGCTCCTTTTGAGATGCAGATGCTTGGCAACACTCCCACATGCATGTAGAACATAGAACAAAGAACTATACAGCATAGGAACAGGGCCTTCAGCCCACAATGTTGTGGTACCATAATGCCAAATTAAACTAATCCCTCTTCCTGCCCTTGATCCATATCCCTCCATTCCTTGCAACACCACTATCATTTCTACCTACTTCACCACCTATGGTAGCACATTCCAGACTCCTACCACTCTCTGTGTGGAACACTTGCCCTTCTCATATCCTTTGAAATTTTCCCCTCTAACCTTAAATGCAGGCCCTCTAGCATTAGACATTTCAACTCTGGAAAACAGATTCTGACTGTCAACCATCTCATAATTTTATAGGCTTCTATCAGGTTTTCCCACAGTCTGCTACTCCAGAGAAAACAATCTGAGCTTTTCTAGCATGTCCTTATAGCTCATACATTCTAATGCAGGCAGCATCCTGGTAAATCTCCTCTGCACCCTTTCCAAAGCTTCCATATCATTCCTGTAATGCAGCAACCAGAATTGAATGCACAGAACTTCAAAATAAGCTTGACTCATTCAACAACCAAGTTGTTTGTGACCACTGCCTACAGAACCTGTAGCTGTGTGCTCATTTCCTGAATGTTTTTTAAATTCAGCATTTACAGGTGCCTAAGCTTTTCACACTTTGCAGACCTGCAGAACTGGATACTTATCACGAAGGCTTAGCCATTGAAATGACGGTTACTGATACCAGTGACAACATCGTAGGACAGATGGACAGGAATGCAATAATTCGAGTCATGCTGTGACGCCTCAAAATAAGGTTCTGTTGCTTGGTTTTAACAGGTGGCCCAATTCAGTATGAGACGGTGAGGATCTTGCACATTGTGAAGTTTTATTGCATCCTAAACAATCTGCCCTTGGAGGCCATGCTGCTGCAGACAATGTGAAACATGTGGTATTCTCAAACAAGGTGGAAGATGGCATTGGAGGTAATCAAGAGAAGGTTCACTCAGCTGATAAGTGGTTTGGAGGGACTACCTTATGAGGAGAGGTTGAATAGATTGAGCCTACATATAGAAGTACAAGCGGCAACCTGATTGAGACATACAAAATTCTTAGAGGACTTAACAGGGTAGATACAGATAGGTTGTTTTCCCTTGTGGGAGAATCTAGGACCAGAAGGCTAACCTCAGAATGAGGGCTTGCACATTTAAGACAGAGATGAGGACATTTTTGACCACAGAGGGCTGTTGAAACTGGGTCTTTAATTAGGTATATTTCTAATCTGCAAGGGAATGAACAGTAATGGAGAAAAGACAGGAAAATAGAATTGAGGATTATCAGATCAGCCAGGATCTCATTGAATAGTGGCAAGAAAAGTCTAATGATAACCATGAAACCATTGTCAATTTTTGGAAAAACACATGTGGTTCACTAATGTCCATCAGGGAATGAAATCTGCCGTCCTGACCTGGTCTGGCTTGCATGTGACTCCAACCTACAGCAATATGGTAAACTCTCAACTGCCTTTGAAAATGGCCTAACAAACCATTCAGCTGAACCAATCAGTACAATGTCTCAGAAAAGAAATGAAACAGGATGGATGACCTGGCATTGACTGGAAGTAACAACAAAAACAGCCCTATTGACCCTGCAAAGTGCTCCTCACTAACATCTGGGAATTGGGAGAACATCCAAAATTGGGAGCATTGTCTTATAGACTAATCAAGCAGTAGCCTGACATAGCCATATGCACAGAATTATACCTTACAATGTCCCAAACACTTGGAGAAAGGCCTGAGCTATTCACCTTAGGCATGCCCCAAATGATTTTATAAACCTCTATAAAGTCATCCATCAATCCCCTTGTGCTCCAGGGTAATGGTCCCAGCCTTGTTAATCTTTTTTTCACTTTTTCCAGTTTAATAATATTCTTCCTATTTCATGACCAGAATTGCATACAGTACTCAATGTGTTTTTACTCATGTCTTGTACAGTTGTAAACATGATGTCCTAACTCGTATACTTAATGATCTAACCATCATAGGCAAGTATGCCAAACCCTTCTTCAGCACCCTGTTTACCTGTAACGACATGTTCAAGGAACTATGTACCTGTACCCCCACTTCTCTTTGTTTGATAACACTCCCAGGGCCCTACCATTAACAGTGTGAGTCTTGGCCTGGTTTATCTTATCAAATGCAACACTTTGCATTTATCTGTAATAATCTCCATCTTACATTCCTCAAACCAGCGGCCCAGTTGATCAAGATCCGATTGTATTCTTAGATAACTTTTCTCACTGTCGCCAATTTTGGTGTCATCCACAAACGTACTAACCATGCCTCCTATATTCTCATCCAAATCATTTATATAAATGATGAACAACAGTGGATAGATCTTTGCAGCATACTGCTGGTCACAGGCCTTCAGTCTGAAAAACAACTCTCTGTCTCACACAATTTTGTATCCAGTTGGCTAGTTCTCTCTGGATCCCATGTGATCTAACCTTACTAACCAGTCTACCATGTGGCGAGTAACACACCTCCTGACTCCCCAAACCTTGTCCACCATCTACAAGACACAAGTCAGGAGTGAGATGGAATACTCCTCACTTGCCTGGATGAGCACAGCACCAACAACACTCAAGAAGCTAGATACCATCCAGGACAAAGCAACCAACTTGTTTGTCACCATATTCACAAGCATTCACTCCCTCCACCACTGATGTTCAATAGCAGCAATGTGTACTATCTACAAGATGTACTGCAGAAATTCACCAAAGATCCTCAGACAGCACCTTCCAAACCCAGAACCACTTCCAGCTAGAAGAACAAGGGCAGCAGATATATGGGAACACCGCCACCTTCAAGGTCCCCTTGAAGCCACTCACCATCTTGACTTGAAAATATATCACCATTCCTTCACTGTTGCTGGGTCAAAATCCCGGGATTCCCTCCCTAATAGCACTGTGGGTCAACCCACAGCCAGTGGACTTCAGCATTTCAAGAAGGTAGCTCACCATCACCTTCTCAAGGACAACTAACAGATGGGCAATAAATGCTGTCCAGCCAGCCAGCAATGTCCACATCCCATAAATGATTAAATAAACCTTGCCTTGCTAAAGTTCATGTGGACAATATCTGCCATGCTGCCTTCATCTATCTTCTTGGTCATAGCTTCAAACATTCAATCAAATTTGTGAGATATGATTTCCCACACACAATGCCATTCTGACTATCCCTCATTATTCCTTGCCTTTTCAAAAGCATGTAGATCCTGGAAAGATCCTGTCTCACTGTCAGGACAAGCCCAGCAGAGATGGTGACACAGTGGTGTACATTCAGGATGGAGTTACCCTGGGAGTCCTCAACATTGACCTGATTCCAGACTCAAATGTTGGCAAGTAAACTTCCTGCTGATTAGCATGTATTGTCTTCCCTCTGCTGATGACCCTGTGCTCCTCTATTTTTAACATTTGGAGGAAATAGTGAAGGTGGTAAGGATGCAGAATGTGATTTGAATGGGGGATTTCAATGTCCTCCACTAAGAATGGCTGTAAAGAAGCACTAATGATAGAGCTGGATGGGTCCTACAGGACATTGTTGTTTGACTGGGTCTGCAGCTCGTGATGAAGGAACCAACAAGAGAGAGAAAAATACTTGACCTTATCCTCACCAATTTGCCTTCTGCTAATGCATTGTCCATAATAGTATCAGTAAGACTGATCACTGCTCAGTCCTTGCGGGGACAGGTCCAGCCTTCACATTGATAATACTTTACATTATACCATGGGACTGACTTCGAACAGATCTAGCAACTACTACAACATGAGACAGACAGCTGAACTAAATCAGCCTTTCTACCTGTGTATTTGCACCACAGTAACATTAAAACCTTTAAAGGCTCTTACTAGTTACTCTAATGGCTGTGAACCAGACTTTTGCATACCAATTCCAGACCTTACGAATTTCAGACACTGGTTTTCCTTCTTAAACAAAAGACTTAAGAATTTATTAAGTATGCAATAATTTTAGCAAAGAAAAATTAAACCACAATGTAATCTAACGAATATCAATGCTTTAAATTCAAAATATTTGTTTTCAGCCCACATTCACACAAAACACAGATAAACAAACAAATGCAGTTGGGGATAAGTAAAAGAAAATTACAAGACTGGCCGGATTACTGAAATGGTTTCCAAAATGTGTTGTTTCTCAAACATAAATGTGGATGCTTCATTGCTAGAGATTGAGCAATCAGTTCACCCAAGTAATGTTAGTAATACTTCAAACTCAGATTTCTACTCTCTGGGCTTCCAAGAACTGATTAAGCAGGGAGTTTTCAAAAACTCATACAATGTTATCAGTGGCCAAAACTCTTCTGCCCAGAAAGCAGTTCTAAACACAGCAGTAACTCTGGTCCCTCCATGATAGACTAACCACCTCTTGTGCTCTCAATACCATTCAACATCTGCCATCTGCTGGAAGGTAGGGTCTCTCCCAGACTTGCTTGGAATCAACTCCCAGGTACTGGCTTCATTAACAGCCACCTTCTTCTGTCTGTTTAAGCATAATACTCTTCCACTGGGCTCACTGTGCCCGTAAGAACTTTTAAACAAGAATCAGCCTACAAATAACCTCCAGGCCTGGACAAACAAAAAGTTTAGTTGGCTTGCTCTTTTCCTTTTACCACAAGGCTGCCGTCCAAGATCCAAAAATCATCATCACCTCACAACTCCCATCTCTAAATCAAAAATGATAAAAGAATAAAAATGAAGGGAAAGTAAGTGTTCTAACACAACTCAAGACTGGGCATCCATGAGGAAATATAGGCCATCAGTAGCAGCAGAATCAGATGGCAAGACAATCTACAACCTTATGATCTGGCATTTTCCCAACTCAATGATTACCATCAAGCCAGGTGATCAACACTCATTCAATGACAAGAGCAGAAGAGTGTGCCAGGAACAGTACCAGGCAGATTTAAAAATAGTTATGATTTGGAGATGCCGATGTTGGACCGAGGTGTACAAAGTTAAAAATCACACAACACCAGGTTATAGTCCAACAGGTTTAATTGGAAGCACACTAGCTTTCGGAGCGACGCTCCTTCATCAGGTGATAGTGGAGGGCTCAATCCTAACACAGAATTTATAGCAAAAATTTACAGTGTGATGTAACTGAAATTATACATTGAAAAATTGATTGTCTGTTAAGCCTTTCATCTGTTAGAATACAGTGATAGTTTCATTCTTTCATGTGTAAATCACAAAATTATTTTTAAAAAAGTTGCATTCTCGGGTTAGCTGTTAACAATGTGATAGTTAGACAATGTGTTGAAGGTGTTGGCCCCCTGTGTTCTCTGTCTATGCCATGATGTTTGGATTGATTCTAATCTAAAAAGTGAGATAACGGAGTTTTACATAAATTCATGCAGTTTTTGAGCTCAGAGTTCTACATGAATGCATGCAGTTTTTGAGCAAAGTACAATGTAACCCTGAAAGTACAAATTCACCCCACAAAATATGTGTGTGCATGTGGGTCTTTGTCTGTGTGTGTGTGTGTCTGGGTTGGGGGTTGTGAGTGTGAGAAAGTGTATGTGTGTGTGTGTGTGTAGTGAGTGCAGAGTGTCTTAAGTCTGTGAGGGGGTGCATGCTAGTGTGCTTCCAATTAAACCTGTTGGACTATAACCTGGTGTTGTGTGATTTTTGACTTAAAAATAAGATGTCAACCTGGTGAAGCTACAAAACAGGAATACTTGTATGCCAAACAGCACAAGCAGCAAGTGAACAGAGCTAAGCAACTTTACAACCAACCAATCAGATCTAAGCTCTGCAGTCCTGCCACATCCAGTCATTCACAGCAGTCATCAGCCTGAAGTGCTGATTGGACAGTCCATCACGACCTCATGCAGAGATCCCAGTTTCACAGACACCAATCTTCAGCCAATTCAATTGATTTCAAGAAATGGTTGGCGGCACTAGATACTGCAAAAACTAAGGGTCCTCACAACATTCTGGAAATTGTACTGAAAACTTGTGCTCCAGATGTTGCTACACACTTAGCCAAGCTATTCCACAATGACGTTTATGTAAAGATTTGTAGCTCAGGTGCCGGTTGCCATAGTTGTGGGTATGTTCGCTGAGCTGAGAGGTCGATTTGCAGATGTTTCGTCCCCTTTCTAGGTCACATCCTCAATGCTTTTGAGCCTCCTGCAAAGCGCTGCTGTTCTCTGTCTTCTGGAATTCATGTGGTTTTGTTTCTGCTGCTTCCGGTTGCCGGTTCCAGTTATTTGTTGGTGTACTTGGCCCAGATCAATGTGTTTTTTAGTGGAGACTTGGATGAGTGCCATGCGTCTAGGAATTCTCTGTTTAGTTTGTCCTATGATTGTTGTGTGGTCCCAGTCGAATTTATGGTCCTTGTCATCTACCAGGACAGTTGATCATGGCACTTAGTGTCTGGCTGGTGTTCATGGATGCAGATTGCTAGTTGTCTGCCTGTTTTTCCTACATAGTGTTTCATGCAGTCTTTGCATGGAATCTTCTAAGTAATGTTTGCCTTGCACATAATGGGTATTGGGTCTTTTGTTTTGGTGAGTTGTCGTCTGAGTGTGGCTATCAGTTTATGGGCTGTCATGAATCCGAGTGGTTGGAGGAGTCTGGCTTTTAGTTCTGAGACATTTTTTATATAAGGTAACATGGCTAGTGTGTTAGGTCATGTCATGTCCTTGTCGCATTGTTTGTCTGCCAGGCATCTGTGGATGAAGTTGCAGGGATATCCATGCTTGGCAAAGAATTTGTAGAGGTGTTCTTCTTCTCTTCATAGATCGGAGTGCTGCAGTGTGTTGTAGCCCTTTTGAACAGGATCCTAATGCAGTTTCACTGTGTGTGTTTGGGTGGTTGCTGTTGTAGTTCAGGATCTGGTCTGTGTGTGTGGCTTTTCTGTACACTTCTGTTGTGCATTCATCATTCTGTGTTCTTTCTACCAATACATCCAGGAATAGGAGTTAGTTGTTAGTTTCCTCCTCTCTCATAAATTTGATCCCTGTGAGCATGGTGTTGATAATAAAGTATTTGTTCTCAATGTCAGCTCTCTTAAATATTACAAAAATGTCATCCATGTATCTGATCCAGAGTTTGGGTCGGATTTGTGGGAGGGCAGTTTGTTCCAGTCTTTGCGTCACTGCTTCTGCTATGAGCCCAGAGATGGGTGAACCCATAGGTGCCCCTAGTAGTCATACACACAGATGACAAGGACCAAACCTTCAATTGGGACAACACATTGATAATAAGAAAAGCTGAACAGAAGACAGCCAGAGAATTCCTAGAGGCATGACACTCATCGATGGACTCCATCAATAAACACATTGATCTAAACCCAGTGTACCAACCACTGCAATGGACTGCCGAAACCGACAACAGGAACAAAACCAAATAAATTCCAGAAGACTCAGTATAGCAGTATTTCATAGGAGGCTGTGAAGCACTGAGGATGTCACCTACAAAGGGGACGAAACATCTGCAAGTCAACTTCTCAGTACAGCAAATATACCCATAACTACGGCATGTTCCAGTACAGCTACAGCACTGATATCTATCTGAAATGCATGGAAAATTATCTGGCTATGTCCTGAACATAAAAAAGGGAACAAATCCAACTCAGCCAATTCCCGTTCCCTCAGTCTACTCTCAGTCACAAGTAAAGCGATGGAAAGTATCATCAAAGTGCTATCAATCTGTACTTGCTCAGCAATATCCTGTTCACTGATGCCCAGTCTGGCTTCCACCAAGGCCTCTCAGCTCCTGATCATGTCACTATATTGGTTAAAACATGGACAAAAGTGCTAAAGTCGAGGAATGAAGTGAGAGTGAGACCCTTGATATCAAAGTCACATTTGACCACATACAGCATCATGGGGTCCTAACAAAACTGGCAGCATTGGAAAATAGGATAAAATTCTCAGGTGGTTGGAGTCATATCTGGCACATAAGAAAATGGTTATAGTTGTTGAATGTTTGTCATCTCTGTTCCAAGACATCTCTGCAATTCCTCAGGGTAGTGTCCCAGTCATAGCCATCTTCAACTGATTCAACGATGTTGCCTCCATAATAAGGACACACGTGGGGATGGTCGCCGATGATTAGCACTATTCATGAGTCCTCAGATACTGAAAACATCCATGTCCAAATGCAGCAACACTCCGAGATTATCTAAGCTTGGGCTGACAAGTGGCAAGTAACATCCATGCCATACAAATGCCAGGCAATGGTAATTACCTCAAGAGACCATCTCGCCATCAGCACTGAATGGCTTTAATATTCTTGAATTCCCCACTATCAAAATCCTGGGGGTTACATTGACCAGCAATTGGACTTGCCACAAACATACAGTGGCTACAGCGCAGGTCAGAGGCTAGGGAATACTTCAATGAATAATTCATTTCCTGATTCCCCAAGACTCATTCACCATCTACAAGGAACAAGTAAGGAGTGTAGTTGTTTGGATGAGTGCAGCTCCAACAACACTTAAGAAGTTTAACACCATCAGGACAAAGCAACCCTTTTGATTGGCACAACACCCACAAGCATCCACGTCCTCCACCATTGACATTCAGTATGCACTGCTGCTACTATCTACAAGATGCACTCTAGATATTTGCCAAAGATCCTTGGACAGCATTTTCCAAAGCCATGACTACTTCTATCCAGAAGGACAAGGGCAAGGACTACTTGCAAGTTTCATTCAAGCCACTCACAGTCCTGAATTGGAAATATATCACCATTCCTTCACTTGCTGCTGGGACTAAATCCTAGAATTCCATCCCTAGTGGCATTGTAGGGTCATCTACTGCACATGGACTGTAGCAGTCCAAGTAGGCAACTCACTATCACCTTCTGAAGGGCAACTAGGAAAGGACAATAAATGATGGCCCAGCTAGTGATGCCTTTGTCCCAAGAGTGAGTAAAAAATGGGCTCTGCTCATTTATCTTCTGGTCTTAAGCTGATGAAGTGCAGCAGCATCCCAAGAGACATAAGGGATGCCAAGATACAGGTGCAACAGGAGCTTTGGATGCATTTTTACTCAATTGTTTCAACTGACCCCTACCTATTCAGCTATCTAGGTAAACAGATCCACACGCCAAGTACCAGGTTAGGTGAATTGGCCACGCTAAATTGCCCGTAGTGTTAGGTAAGGGGTAAATGTAGGAGAATGGGTCTGGGTGGGTTATGCTTCGGCGGGTCGGTGTGGACTTGTTGGGCCGAAGGGCCTGTTTCCACACTGTAGGTAATCTAATTCAAATACCTTCATTCTAATCACCTATGCCTTGAGACCAGACTTCAATTTTGGTTGGTTGTGACCACAATTACTGTATATAGAAGTTGACCATTCATAAGAAATTTTTAGATATTTCAGATATCAGGGATAAATATTCAGTTAGCACAGACTATTTCATTCTCACATGTTGTAAAAGTAGCATCCTGCTGTCCAGCTAGAGTGTTCAGGGAACTCTTTCCAGGGCCTTCCCTCAAACTCTTCTGGTCCACCTTCCTTCTGAAGACGCCAGCAATCCAATGAGACAAGTTGTCTAACTCTGAGCACTTGCTGGTCACCCTGAATTAGAATATATCAGTCACTTGTATGTCTCCTTTAGCCAATGAGCATGAGAGAGAACACAGTACCCCCACTTGCCAACTTCCAACTAAGGCCAATTTAAATATTTCATCAGAACAAACCCTTCTGGTTTTACAGAATCACTTGAGGAATCATGTGTCGGTGGCTTGGTGGCTTTTGCAATAATTATCTTTTACTTGCTTTTTGTCTCTGTTTAAGAAATTATGTACATTTGCGGGAAGGGTGGTAATTGCAATAGCAGCCATTACATGAAGTTCACACATCTCAGAAAATACTAGAAAAATTACACAAGTGCTTCTGTGTAAATAAATACCCCAGCCAGCCCCTAGGTGGGCCCAAAGAACAAAGAAAAGAACAAAGAAAATTTACAGCCCAGGAACAGGGCCTTCGGCGCTCCAAGCCTGAGCCGATCCAAATCCACCGTGTAAACCTGTTGCCCAATTCTTAAGCATCTGTGTCTCTCTGCTCCCCACCTACTCATGCATCTGTTCAGATGCATCTTAAATGAATCTACCGTGCCTGCCCCTACTACCTCTGCTGGCAATGCATTCCAGGCATCTACCACCCTCTGTGTAACGTACTTGCCTCTTAAACTTTTCACCTCTCATGTTGAAAGTGTGACCTCTTGTTATTGAATCCTTCACCCTGGGAAAAAGCTTATCTCTATCTACCCTGTCTGTACTCTTCATGATTTTGTAGACCTCAGTCAGGTCCTCCCTCAATCTCCTTTTTTCTAATGAAAACAATCCTAACTTACTCAACATCTCATCATAGCTAGCACCTTCCATACCAGGCAACATCCTCATTAACCTTCTCAGCACCCTTTCCAAAGTGTCCACATCCTTTTGGTAATGTGGCGACCAGAACTGTACACAGTATTCCAAATGCAACCAAGCCAATGTCTTGTACAATTTTAACTTGGCCTGCTAGCTCTTATACTCAATACCCTGTCTGATGAAGGCAAGCATACTATATGCCTTCTTGGCCACCCTATCCACCTGTGCAGCAACCTGCAGGGTACAATGGACATCAACTCCCAGATCTCTCTGCTCATCAACTTTTCCTAAGGCTTTTCTGTTTACTGTATAAGTCGCTCCAGAATTAAACTTCCCAAAATGCATCACCTCACATTTTCCGGGATTGAACTCCATCTGCCACTTCTCCGCCCATGTCTCCAGTCTATTTATATTCTCCTGTATTCTTTGACATAGAGGCCCATATCTCTCTTGCACCTAAATCTGATGGTATTTCTTTCATTGTCACCCACAATCAGACAGTCATTAACTTGTCTACTCATCAGTGAGATCCAACTGCAACAAGTGTTTCCTTGATTTGTTTGCTTGTAAAGTACTTTCTCTGGAGCAGTGATTGCATGATGAAGGCTCCCAATACATGCAGGAGCCTCATTGTGCCAACTTGTGATACTGGTGTCACTTACAAAACGGCTAAAGTACAGCTGACTTCACTTAGAGTACTTGGAAAAGGCCCACAGATGTGAAATGCAGCCTTTGTTTTCTCTGTTGATCTGAGAAAAAAAAAGGAGCTAATGGAGGCACCGGGTGTCTCATACTTTCCTGATCTGGCCACTACTCCTTCGAACTTGCAGACAATATGATAATATTTGGATGTGTCTGCACAAACCATTGGCATCTACTTTCTGATCTGCCTACGACTGTCTCTGGCTCCACATGAGATACATTGCTTCCCCATGGAGAAGGCAGAATGATAGCATTCATGATCTGGATGGATCTTCGACTGCCCAGGGCAGGGTACAGTCAGTCTCGGAGCTGCAAAGACAACAGTCAAGGCCTGGTCTGTTATTCCAGGATCTATTCATTGCAAATAATCAGAGGGCTGGGGCGAAAACAGTCCGAGGGATTGGTATGTTAATTGTTCAGGAGGCTGCATGGATGCCCTATTTTTCTGAATTCATTTATGGGATGTGAGCATCTCTAGTTGGCCAGCATTTATTACCTGTCCCTTGTTGCCCTTGAGAAGGTGGTCGTGAGTTGCCTTCTTGAATCGTTGCAGTCTACCAGCTGTGGGTTGCCCCATAATGCCATTAGGGAAGGAATTCCAGGATTTTGATCCAGTGACAGTGAAGAAATGGTGACATATTTCCAAGTCAAGATGTTGAGTGGCTTGGAAGGAAACCTGCAGGTGGTGGTGTTCCCATGAATCTGCTATGTTGGTCCTTCTACATGGAAGTGGCATGGGTTTAACAGGTCCTGTCTGAGGATCTTTGGTAAATTTCTGCAGTGCATCTTGTAGACAGTACACACTGCTGCTACTGAGCATTGGCAATGGAGGGAGTGGATGCTTGTGGATGTACTGGCTGTGGAGGTATCTGGCATTAGTTGGCAGAGTCAAGGCTGGAGACATGACGTCAGAGGCTTTGCAGACATGGGGGCAAGAATAGTAATTGGGGGGAATTACAGGTTTATGGGAGAGAATGTGAGGTCTAGCATCAAAGGACATGTTAGGCTTTGGAAGTTTGGTGATAGTAACCATCAACAGGGTTTCTACAAAGGTAGAGGAAAAGGGCGAATACCATTAAGATGTAATGCCAGGGTTGAGAGGAGACGGAAGACAGCTGGAAAAACATGGGTCTCCATATAAGGTGGGGACTTAGGAAATTATAGGCTCTCAAGATAGTGTGGCTCTGACAGGGCGGTTCCTGGTAAATAGGTGGTCTGAGATTAGATTAGATTACTTACAGTGAGGAAACAGGCCCTTCGGCCCAACAATTCCACACCAACCCTCTGAAGAGCAACCCACCCAAACCCATTCCCCTACACCTAACACTACGGGCAATTTTGCATGGCCAATTCACCTACCCTGCACATTCTTTTTGGACTGTGGGAGGAAACCAGAACACCTGGAGGAAACCCACACAGACATGGGAAGAATGTGCAAACTCCACACAGACAGTTCCCTGAGGTGGGAATTGAACCTAGGTCTCTGGCACAGTGCTAACCACTGTGCCACCGTGCCGCCCAGATCTGACTGTCTGGCATGAGTTGTGTTCCCTGCTATAATTTGCCATGCTCTAGATATGCAAAACAACAGAAAAATTACTGGGAAAATAGAATGAGTGTAATTTTCATGGGCAAAAATGCAGGATCCACATCTGCTAGATGTTAGGATACTGAAGGCCAAATACAAGAAGCATCCATTTGAAAATTTCAGCTACATTTCTGTTGTAAATGCTTCTTCACAAATATACAATGAATACAGAATGAACATGTTTATATATTAAATGCAGAGTGCAGCATGGTAGTTAAACTAACATTGTCATCTCAGTAATGCAGGTATTCATGACATAAGAGGCTGACCAAAAGTGCCACATCACATAGGGAACTTCCAAGGGAGCAAGGGATGAAGGAATCAACACTCTATCATTTCAGTAAGACAACGGGCTCTAATGATTGCAATAGAAAATGGAATTGTTGATGTGGGTCTGGGAAGGGAATGGGGTTGAAGCTCAGCTAGCACACCCTTTTTCATGTAAAGTGTTTATCACTCAACTAGCATAGCACCTTCACCAAGTTAAAGCACATTCTGCAAAGCTAAGCGATACTTTCATTGGATACCTGTTGAGTGATGAGTTGTTTTGGGAACAGCGTGTGGTAAGACGGGGCCAGAATCAGAAGTGAGAGATGTGATAGGGGTTAGCTAGGTAGTTAATAAGGGGTGTATTGTAAGAAACGTGAAAACATCTTGCTTGTCCTTGCAGCAAGAATCATTCCAAAAAACTCAAAGCAACTCAAACTTAGCCAAAGAAAAGTATAAGATTAAGTATTTTTACATCAAAGAAAAGACCATAGCCCTGCAATTTTTTCTGCATCATATTCACTTTTCAAATCAAAATTGAAATACCTCCCATCACATTTTCAGGCAGTGCATTCCAGATCCTGATGTGGTTGTGCTGGTTTTGTACTGGGGTGAAAAATGTGTTGCTGGAAAAGCGCAGTAGGTCAGGCAGCATCCAAGGAGCAGGAGAATCGACGTTTCGGGCATAAGCCCTTCTCCAGCAACACATTTTTCAGCTCTGATCTCCAGCATCTGCAGTCCTCACTTTCTCCTAGTTGTACTGGGGTGGACAAAGTCAGAAGTCACACAACCCCAGGTTACAATCGAACAGGTTTACTTGAAATCACACAAGCTTTTGGAGTGCTGTCCCTTCATCAGGTGCAGAGAGAGAGCAGGGCACACAGACACAGAGTTTATAGGCAGAGAGATCAAAAGTCCATGCAACTGGTGAGAGTGGAGTGTCTGATAATACGTCTCTGCAGGTTACCAAGAGTAGTTAGATGGTGAGTAAAGTGTTTATAAAGTCAATGTCAGTGCTGTGCTATCATGGCAATCAGGCAGAGCGATAGGAATACACAAAAAGTGACATCTCAGGTCAGACACTGAATTGTAGTGAGAGTTTATTCAGAATCTGTCTCAGAATTGTAATCTGGAATCAGACTGGTTTTATTCCGAAAGCTGGAATTTATACGATGCCATATTGACTGACCAGTGGTCAAGGGCATTCAGCCTCTGATCTTTGGGTAAGCATCCTCCAGAATGGACTCCAAGATACAACAATGCAGAATCACTGAGCAGAGGCTGACAGCCAAATTTTGTACCCTTAAGGATGGCCCCAACCGTGATTTTGAATTCATGTCACGCTACAGATGAGCCCAACATACTGTTCTATATCTGCGAAATCTTCCTTACTTTCCTGTTTTGACAGCATCACCTTGATAAATTGTCGTGATCTCTCTACCTTAATTAATTTACAGTTTTGAATTACTTACGACACTCTCTCACACACACACACACTCTCTCTCTCATGATTTGGAGGTGCCAATGTTGGACTGGGGTGGACAAAGTTAAAAATCAGAGTCAAGTGTGTGGTGCTGGAAAAGCACAGCAGGTTAGGAAGCTTTTGATGAAGGGCTTTTGCCTGAAATGTCGACTTTCCTGCTCCTCGGATGCTGCCTGACCTGCTCTGCTTTTCCAGCACCACACTGTCAACTCTAATCTCCAGCATCTGCAGTCCTCACTTTCTCAAAGTTAAAAATCACACGACACCAGGTTATACTCAAACAAGTTTATTTGGAATCACTAGCTTTCAAAATGCTGCTTCTTCATCAGGTGGTTGTGGAGCAGATTCATAAGACACAGACTATGTAGCAACAGGATTGCAGTGTCATGGAATGTAATATTAAACAAATTTAGCTTAACATAGAACAGTACGCACAGAACAGGCCCTTCAGCCCAAGATGTTGTGCCGACCATTGATCCTCATGTATGCACCCTCAAATTTCTGTGACCAAATGCATGTCCAGTAGTCACTTAAATGTCCCCAATGACCTTGCTTCCACAACTGTTGCTGGCAACGCATTCCAAGATCTCACAACTCTCTGTGTAAAGAACCCACCTCTGACATCCCCTCTATACTTTCCTCCAAGCAGCTTAAAACTATGACCCCTAGTGTTAGCCATTTCTACCCTGGGAAATAGTCTCTGGCTATCGACTCTATCTTGTATACCTCAATTATGTCCCCTCTCCTCCTCCTTTTCTCCAATGAAAAAAGTCCGAACTCAGTCAACCTCTCTTCATAAGGCAAGCCCTCCAGTCCAGGCAGCATCCTGGTAAACCTCCTCTAAACCCTCTCCAAAGCATCCACATCTTTCCTATAATAGGGCGACCAGAACTCGATGCAGTATTCCAAGTGCGTTCTAACCAAAGTTTTATAGAGCTGCAACAAGATCTCACGACTCTTAAACTCAATCCCCCTGTTAATGAAAGCCAAAACACCATATGCTTTCTTAACAACCCTGTCCACTTAACAACCCTATGTACCTGCACACCAAGATCCCTCTGTTCCTCCACACTGCCAAGAATCCTATCCTTAATCCTGTACTCAGCTTTCAACTTCGACCTTCCAAAATGCATCACCTCGCATTTATCCAGGTTGAATTCCATCTGCCACCTCTCAGCCCATCTCTGCAACCTGTCAATGTCCCGCTGCAGCCTACAACAGCCCTCTATACTGTCAACGACACCTCCAACCTTTGTGTCGTCTGCAAACTGCTAACCCATCCTTCAATCCTCTCATCCAAGTCATTAATAAAAATTACAAACAGTAGAGGCCCAAGGACAGAGCACTGTGGAACACCACTCACCACAGACTTCCAGACAGAATATTTTTCTTCTACTCCCACTTGGTGTCTTCTGTTGGCCAGCCAATTCTGTATCCAGACAGCTAATTTCCCCTGTATCCTATTCCTCCTGACCTTCTGAATGAGCCTACCATGGGGAACCTTATCAAATGCCTTGCTGAAGTCCATATACACCACATCCACAGCTCAACCCTCATCAACATTTCTAGTCACATCCTCAAAGAACTCGATAGATTTGTAAGGCATGACCTGCCCCTCACAAAGCCGTGTTGACTGCATTTAATCAAGCCATGCTCTTCCAGATAGTCATAAATCCTATCCCTTAGAATCCTTCTGCATCACCTTGCAGATGACAGACGTGAGACTTACTGGTCTGTAATTGCCGGAGATTTCCCTATTTCCTTTCTTGAAGAGAGGAATTACATTTGCCTCTCTCCAGTCCTCAGGTACGACTCTAGTGGAGAGCGAGGATGCAAAGATCTTCGCAAGTGGTGAAGCAATCGCATTTCTCGTTTCCCAAAGCAGCCGAGGACAAATCTGGTCCGGGCCTTGCGACTTGTCAACCTTAATGTTTGACAAAGTTCCTCATCAAAGCACATCAGCTTCCTCTATCTCTATCCATTCCAGTATGCACACCTGCTTTCAAAGGTTTCATTCACTACAAAGTTCATTTCTTTTGTAAAGACAGAAGCAAAAAACTAATTTAGGGCTTCCCCTACCTCCTCAGACTCCACACACGAGTTCCCTATGCTGCGCACGCTCCCTGTTCCTCGCCTCGCTATCTCGTGGCACCGGTAGTAAACTAGAGAACACTACTCTGTTCGTCCTGCTTTGCAGCTTCCATCCTAACTCCCTGAAATCACTTTTTATATCCTCAATCTTTTTTCTGGCTATATCATTAGTGCCAATATGTAACATGATTTCTGGCTGTTAGCCCTCCCCTTTTAGAACCTTATACACCCGATCGGAGATGTCCCGGACCCTGGCACCAGGGAGGCAACATACCTTCCGGGAATCCCAATCCTGACCACAAAATCTCCTGTCGATTCCCCTAACTATCGTGTCCCCTACCACGAGTACTTTTCTATTCTGCCCCCTTCCCTTCTTTGCCACAGTGTCAGGCTCAGTGCCAGAGAACTGACTACTATGGCTTTCCTCTGGTAGGTCATCCCCTCCAGCAGTATCCAAAACGGTATACTTATTGCTGAGGGGAATGTCCACAGGGGATCTCTGCACTGTCTGTCTGTCCCCTTTCCTCCCCCTAACTGTAACCCATCTATCCTTGTCCTGAGCCTTAGGAGTGACCAACTCCCAGTAACTCCTCTCAATTACTCCCTCAGCCTCCCAGTCTCTCAGTCTTTCATCTTTTAAAATGATAATGTTAGTTTCTATTCCCTCATATGTAAACCCTAGAACTTTTTTTAAAATTACATTCCCAAGATAGCTTTTAACAATAGGTGTCCTCTCAGCTCAGATAATGCATTGAAGTTAAAGTCTGTCTGTGTCCCAATTTTGGGTCAGACTGATTCTATTTCTATAGTGGGAGTTATAGAATCTAGCATGGATTTATGCAGTCTTTGAGCAAAATAAAATGTAGTTCTGCAAGTACAGATTCACCCCACAAACGTATATGTGTATGTGTGCAAGGAAGACCAAGTGAGAGTGTGTGTGTGTGTGTGTGTGTGTGTGTTGGGGGGGAGGGGGGATGGGGGATGGGGGATGGAGGTGAGTGTCTGTGAGAGAATGTGTGTGTATGAGTATAATGGGGTATATGTCTGTGAGAGGATGCGTGTGTGGATGAGTGTAGGGGTGTGTGTGAGCAGGAGCATATGAGAGAGACCTTATGTATGAGAGAGAGAGAGAGTGTTTGTGTGTGTGTGTGAGAGAGAGAGAGAGAGAGCGAGATTGTAAAATGTATAAGTGGGGTCACCTGTAGTGTGGCATGAACACAAGGTTCCATTTGAGGCTATCAGCCTCTGCTTGACCAATCTGCGTTGTTGCCTGACCGGCAGTCCGCCTTGGAGGAGGTTGAGCAGTTCATCAACTTCACCAACACATTCCACCTCAACCTTAAATTTACCTGGACCATCTCTGACACCTCCCTCCCCTTCCTGGACCTCTCCATCTCCATCAATGATGACCGATTTGATATTGACATTTTTTACAAACCCACCAACTCCCACCGCTACTTGGATTATACCTCTTCCCACCCTACCTCCTGCAAAAATGCCAACCCCTATTCCCAATTTTTCCGCCTCCGCAATATCTGCTCCCAGGAGGACCAGTTCTACTACACAACACACCAGATTGCCTCCTTCTTTAAAGACCGCAATTTCACTTTCCCACATAGTTGAAGATACCCTCCAATGCATCTCATCCACATCCCACACCTCTGCCCTCAAACCCCCTCCCTCCAACCGTAACAAGAACAGAACCCCCCTGGTCCTCACCTTCCACCATACCAACCTTCACATAAACCGCATCATCCACTGACAATTCCGACACCTCCAAACGGACCCCACCACCAGAGATATATTTCCCTCCCCACTCCTTTCCGCTTTCCGCAAAGACTGTTCCCTCCATGACTACCTGGTCAGGTCCACGTCCCCCAACAACACACCGTTCCCTCCTGGCACCCTCCCCTGCCACTGCAGGAATTACAAAACCTGCGCCCACACGTCCCCCCTCACCTCCATCCAAGGCCCCAAAGGAGCCTTCCACATCCATCAAAGTTTTACCTGCACATCCACCAATGTCATTTATTGTATCCGTTGGTCCTGATGCGATCTCCTCTACATTGGGAAACTGGACACCATTTCGTAGAGCGCTTTAGGGAACATCTCCGGGACACCCACACCAATCAACCCCACTGCCCCGTGGCCCAACATTTCAACTCCCCCTTCTCACTCTGCCGAGGAGATACAAGTTCTGGGCCTCCTCCACCGCCACTCCCTCACCACCAGACGCCTGGAGGAAGAACGCCTCACCTTCCACCTCGGAACACTTCAACCCTAGGACATCAATGTGGACTTCACTAGTTTCCTCATTTCCCCTCCCCCCACCTTACCCCACTTCCAACCTTCCAGCTCAGCACCATCCTGTCAATCTCCCTTCCCACCTATACACTCCACCCTCCTCTCTGACCTATCACCTTCATCCCCACCCCCATCCACCTATTGTACTCTTTGCTACCTTCTCCCCAGCCCCACCCACCTCCCATATATCTCTCCACCCCGGAGGCTCCCTGCCTTCATTCCTGATGAAGGGCTTTTGCACAAAATATTGATTTTCCTGCTCCTCGGATGCTGCCTGACCTGCTGTGCTTTGCCAGCATCACTCTCATCTAGACTATGCTAATCCATAACATAGGACATGTAATCAGGATGAATTATTTAAGGAGGTAACACGCATAGATACATAAAGGGGAAGAAACAGATGTAATATATTTGGATTTTCAGATGGCATTTGATAAAGTACCACACATAGGCTCATTAATGAGTTTACGTGCCCATTGTCTTGAATGCATTATATTAACATGGATAGAGGATTGGCTAATGAAAAGGAAAAAAAGAGAGGAAATTGCAGTACCGTTGGCAATGATCTTTTCATCTTCACTGTCAACGGGGGTGGTACCAGGGGACTGGAGAGTGGCGAATGTTGTGCCCCTGTTCAAAAAAGGGAATAGGGATAACCCCGGGAATTACAAGCCAGTTAGTCTTACTTCGGTGGTAGGTAAAGTAATGGAAAGGGTACTGAGGGATAGGATTTATGAGTATCTGGAAAGGCACTGCTTGATTATGGATAGCCAGCACGGATTTGTGAAGGGTAGGTCTTCCCTTACAAGTCTGATTGAATTCTTTGAGGAGGTGACCAAGCATGTGGATGAGGGTAGAGCAGTGGATGTAGTATACATGGGTTTAGTAAGGCATTTGATAAGGTTCCCCATGGTAGGCTTATGCGGAAAGTCAGGAGGCATGGGATAGAGGGAAATTTGGCCAATTGGATAGAAAACTGGCTAACCGGTCGAAGTCAGAGAGTGGTGGTAGATGGTAAATATTCAGCCTGGAGCCCAGTTACAAGTGGAGTTCCGCAGGTATCAGTTCTGGGTCCTCTGCTGTTCGTAATTTTTATTAATGACTTGGATGAGGGAGTCGAAGGGTGGGTCAGTAAATTTGCAGATGATACGAAGATTGGTGGAGTTGTGGATAGTGAGGAGGGCTCTTGTCGGCTGCAAAGGGACTTGGATATGATGCAGAGCTGGGCTGAGGAGTGGCAGATGGAGTTCAACCCTGCCAAGTGTGAGGTTGTCCATTTTGGAAAGACAAATAAGAATGCAGAATACAGGATTAACGGTAGGGTTCTTAGTGAGGTGGAGGAACAGAGGGATCTTGGGGTCTATGTTCATAGGTCTTTGAAAGTTGCCACTCAGGTGGATAGAGCTTGTAAGAAGGTGTTTTAAAAAAATTCTCAAGGTCAGGTTCGTAGGAGAGTAGTCTGACACAGAACAAACGACCAAGAGGCGAGTCTGCTAGAATATGGGCATTTTATTCCCCGCATCGTCGCCACAACCAGGTCCAAACAACGGGTCTGGCTTATACTCACTCTACATGTTACCAAAACTGGGAGCCGTCAGTTCTCGTAGAGCGGTTGCCAACAACCCACGCTCGGCGGTTAAACGTAACCCCGGAGCAGACTCTACCGAACTGGAGACTTCTCCAGCTGATATACTGTGGTGTAAAATTCCAAGCAGTGGAATGTGGTGAAACGGTTAAAAATTATGTCCCAATACATGTGTGAATCTAACCGGAATGGAGGTGTTGCTTAGTCCCGTGTGAATCTTCTTATCTGTATGTAACCAGAATGGAATGTGTTTTTTAGCCTTGCTCTGCTGTTCACATGAATGTTTATATCTGGAAAAGAGTATATCAGCTGGAAAAGTCTCCAGTTCGGTGAGTCTGCTCCGGGGTTACGTTTAACCGCCGAGCGTGGGTTGTTGGCAACCGCTCTACGAGAACTGACGGCTCCCAGTTCGGGTAACGTGTAGAGTGAGTATAAACCAGACCCGTTGTAAGTACGAGACTGGTTGTGGTGACACTGCGGGGAATAAAACACTTATATTCTAGCAGACTCGCCTCTTGGCTGTTTGTTCTGTGTCAGACTACTTTCCTGCGAGCCTGGTCCTTGACCTTGAGAATTTTTTAAAACAGAAGGCCTATGGTGTATTAGCGTTCATTAGCAGAGGGATTGAATTCAAGAGTCGTGAAGTGATGTTGCAACTGTACAGGACTTTGGTTAGGCCACATTTGGAGTACTGTGTGCAGTTCTGGTCACCTCACTTTAGGAAAGATGTGGAAGCTTTGGAGAGGGTGCAGAGAAGATTTACCAGGATGTTGCCTGGAATGGAGAATAGGTCGTACAAGGATAGGTTGAGAGTGCTAGGCCTTTTCTTCTTGGAATGGCGAAGGATGAGGGGTGACTTGATAGAGGTTTATAAGATGATCAGTGGAATAGATAGAGTAGACAGTCAGAAACTTTTTCCCCGGGTACAACAGAGTGTTACAAGGGGACATAAATTTAAGGTGAAGGGTGGAAGGTATAGGGGAGATGTCAGGGGTGGGTTCTTTACCCAGAGAGTGGTGGGGGCATGGAATGCGCTGCCTGTGGGAGTGGTAGAGTCAGAATCTTTGGTGACCTTTAAGCGGCAATTGGATAGGTACATGGATGGGTGCTTAAGCTAGGACAAATGTTCGGCACAACATCGTGGGCCAAAGGGCCTGTTCTGTGCTGTATTGTTCTATGTTCTCTGTTCTATAAGGGGGTCATTTTCAGGTATGCAACCAGTAACTAGTAGAGTGCTATGGTAATTAGTGCTGGAGCCAAATTATTTACAAGCTATCATAAAAACTTGCATGATGAAAATGAATGTACCGTGGCCAAGTTTGCAGGTGGCACAAAAATAGGTGAAAAGGGAAGTGATGAGGATGACACAAAGGATCTAAAGAGTGATATAAACAGAATAGGAGAATCAAGAGAAACTTGGCTGATCAAACTTCATTTGGGAAAATGTGGTGAAGCACTTTGACAGGAAGAAAAACATAGAACAGTACAGCACAGTGCAGGCCCTTAGGCCCACAATGTTGTGCCAAGCATTTATCCTAATCTAAGATCAACCTAACCTACACACCCCCTTAATTTACTGCCATCCATATGCTTGTCCAGCAGTCACTTAAATATCCCTAACCTCTCTGACTCTACTGTCACCGCTGGCGCTTTCCATGCAACCATCACTGTCTGTGTAAAGAACCTACCTCTGACATCTCCCCTGTACCTTCCTCCAATCACCTTAAAATCATGACCCCTCATGACAGCCATTTCTTCATTAGACAAGTCCTCCAATCAAGGCAACATCCTGGTAAATCTCCTCTGCACCTTCTCGAAAGCATTTGCATCCTTCCTATATTGAGGTGACCAGAACTGGACACAATATTCCAAGTGTGGCCTAATCAGCGTTTTAGAGCTGCAGCAAAACCTGTGGCTCTTAAACTCAATCCCCCTGTTAATGAAAGCTAAAACACCATACACCTTCTTAACACCCTATCATCTTAAGTGACAACTTTGAGGGACTTATATACATGGACCCCATGATCCCTCTGTTCCTCCACACTGTCAAGATTCCTGCATTTAACCCTGCATTCAGCATTAAAATTCAACTTTCCAAAATGAATCCCTTCACATTTATCCAGATTAAACTCCATCTGCCATTTCTCAGCCAAGCTCTGCATCCTGCAAAAGTCTTGTTATAGCCTGCAACAACCCTTGACACTATCTATAACACTACCGACCTTCGTGTCATTGATGAACTACTAACCCAACCTTCTACTTCTTCATCCAAGTTATTTGTAAAAACTACAAAAAAGCAGAGGCCCAAGAACAGATCCCTGCAGGACACCACTGGTCACCGACCTCCAGGTGGAATACTTTCCACCCACTACCACTCGCTGTCTTCCTTCAGCCAGCCAATTCTGCATCCAGACAGCCAAATTGCCCTGTATCCCATACATCCTAACTTTCTGAATGTGTCTACCATGGAGAACTTTATCAAATTAGATTGGATTAGATTGCCTACAGTCTGGAAACAGGCCATCTGGCTCAACCAATCCATACCGACCCTCTGAAGACTAACCCACCCAGACCTATTCCCCTACATTTACTAATGAACTAATGAACCTAACACTATGGGCAATTTAGCATGGACAATTCACATGACCTGCACATCTTTTGGACTGTGGGAGGAAACCAGAGCACCCAGAGGAAACCCACACAGACACAGGAAGAATGTGCAAACTCCACACAGGGTCCCTGGCACTGTGAGGCAACAGTGCTAACCACTGAGCCACAGTGCCGCCCATTAACTTACTGAAATCTATATACATCCCATCCACTGCTTGACCTTCATCAACTTGCCTCGTCACATTCTCAAATAACTCTTGTGAGGCTTGTGAGGCATGACCTGCCCCTCATAAAGCCACGCTGACTATCTTTAATCAATCTATATTTTTCAAAATAGTCATAAATCCTATCTCTCAGAATCCTTTCCAATACCTTGCTTACCACAGATGTACGACTGACTGGTCTGTAATTCCCAGGTTATTTCCCTATTCCCTTTCTTGAACAGAGGAACAACATTCACCTCCCTCCAATCATTCGGTACTACCCCCATGGAGAGTGAAGGTGCAAAGATCATTGCCAGAGGCACAGCAATCTCATTCCTCACTTCCTGTGGTAACCTTGGATATATCTGGTCTGGCCCTGGGGACTTATCTATCTTAATGCTTCCCAGAATTTCCAGTGCATCCACTTTCTTAATTTCAATTTGTTCAAGCCTATTAACCTGGTCCACAGTATTCTCACTATCAATAAGGTCCCTCTGTCTAGTGAATACTGAAGCAAACACCTCCCCTACCTCTTCAGACTCCAGGCACAAGTTCCCTCCACTATCCCGGATCAGCCCTACCCTCTCTCTGATCATTCCCTTATTCCTCATGTAAATGTAGAATGTCTTTGGGTTTTCCCTAATTCTTCCTGTCAAGGCTTTCTTGTGTCCCCTCCTTTCCCAGTACACTTTTGAGTTCTTTCCTAGCTACCCTATAATCCTCTAAAGCTGTACCAGATCCTTGTTTCCTCAACCTTACTTCTTCTCTTGACGAGAAGCTCCTCTTCTCTTATCATCTAAGGCTTCTTCACCTTACCATTCCTTGCCTGTCTCATTGGGATAAAGTTATCCAACACTTGCAACAAGTGCTCCTTAAACAGCCTTCATATTTCTGTTGTGCATTTCCCATAGAACAATTGTTCCCAATTTGTACTCCACAGCTCCTATCCAATATCAATATAATTTTCCCTCCCCCAATTAAATATCTTCCCATACTGTCTGTTCCTATCCCTCTCCATGGCTATGGTAAAGGTGAGGCAGTTGCAGTCACTGACACTGAAAAGCTCTCCCACTGGGAGATCTGACAGCTGGCCTGGCTTGTTGCCTAACACCAAATCCAATATGGCCTCACCCCTATATGTTGAGTCAGGAATCCTTCCTGGACACACCTGACAAAATCAACTCGATCCAGACCATCTGCACTGAGGAGGTTCCAATCAATACTAGAGAAGTTGAAGTCACCCATAACAACAACTCTGATACATCTGCACCTTTCCAAGATCTGCTGTCCAATCTGCCCTTCCATCTCTCTGTTGCTGTTGGGGGATCTATAGAAAACACTCAATAAAGTGACTGCTTCGTGCCTGTTACTGGCTATACTGATTCAATAGACAAACCCTCCTCAACAGCTTCCTTTTCTGCAACTGTGATGCACTCTCTAATTAACAATGCTACCTGCCCCTCCTCTTTTACCCTCCTCCCTGTTATTTTTAAAAGATCTAAACCCTGGAACATCCAGCAACCATTCCTGCCCCTGTGAAATCCATATCTCCGTTATGGCCACAACATCATAGTTCCAAGTACTGATCCATGCTCTAAATTCATCACTCTTATTTCTGACACTCCTTGCATTGAAACAGATACACTTTAACTCATCTCTTTGCCCAATCAACTGTATTCTTCCTGACAGACTCTCTGTATTCTAATTCTGCCCGTTCAACAACTACACTCTTCTCTGATCTAGCTCTAGTTCTCATCCCCCTGCAAACTAGTTTAAATCCTGCCAAAGTGCCCTAGCCAAGCTCCCGCCCAGGATCTTGACACCCCTCCAGTTTGAGTGCAACCCATCAAGAGGAGTCAAATATTACTTAAATGGATAAAGACTTCAGAAAGTTACAACACAGAGAGATTTAGGAGTCCTAATGCATTAAAAACAAAAAAAGAACTTAGAACCAAGAACAGTACAACACAGGAACAGGTCCTTTGGCCCACCATGATGCCTTCAAAATTAAAGCACAAAATCCACAAACAGGACTGCCTGGGAAGACCCATTGTTTCTGCCTGCTCCTGCCCCAGTGAACACATCTCTTCCTACCTTAATTCAGTCTTTTCTCCCCTGATCCAGACTTTGCTGGACTCCTACATCCATGATTCCTCTGACGCTTTACACCAGTTTCAGAATTTCCAGTTTGCAGGTTCCGGCCACCTCCACTTCACCATGGTTGTGCAATCCCTTTACATGTCAATCCCCCAATGCCTCTCAGGGCTCTCCACTTCTTCCTGGAACGAAGGCCTGAACCGTCCCCATGTATCACCAGCCTCCTCGACTTGGCCAAGCTCATCCTCACCCTGAACAAATTCTCTATTAACTCCTGTAATTTTCTTCAGGTCAGAGGTTGATCATGGATACCCGCACGGATCCCAGTTATGCCTGTCTTTTTTTGGAGATTCTTCGTTCCAATACTTTCCTGTCCCCACACACAACTCTTTCTCCGGTAAATCGATGAAACCATTAATCTGCTCCACACTCTCATCTGGAATTGAAAAAATTTATCAATTTTGCTTCCAATTTCCACCTCACTCCCCCTCACTTTCACCTGGTCCATCTCTGACTCTTCCCCTCTCTTCTTTAACATTTCTGTCTTTAATTTTGGGGATAGGCTGGTGACCAATATTCACTATAAACCCACCAACTCACACAGTTACCTTGACTCACACAGTCCTGCTTTCTGCAAAGATTCTATTCCATTCTCCCAGTTCCTCCATCTCCATCACATCTGTTTGGATGATGCCAACTTTGACAAGGGCTCTTCCGAAATGTCTACCTTCTTCCTCAACTGAGGATTCTGCAGCACTGTTGTTGATAGGGCCCTTAGCCCAGTCGAACTCATCATTTCAGCCCTCACTCTCTCTCTTCCCTCCTGCAACAGCGATAGGGTCCCCCTTACCATCCCACCAGCATCCACACCCAGAGGATCATTAGCTGTCACTGCTGCCACCACCAGGGAGATGCCATGACCAGACACATAATACCCATCCCTCCTTTGTCAGCCCTGCACAGGTAATGCTCCTTCTGGGACACTCTTCCTTCACTCCCAACACACCCCTCACAGCTCCACAGCACCTTCCCCTGCAACTGCAGAAGGTGTAACACCTATCTGTTTATTTCCTCCCTTCTCAGTATCCAATGTTCAAACACACAGAGTCATAGAGTCATGGAGATGTACAGAATGGAAACAGACCCTTCGGTCCAACTCATCCATGCCGACCAGATATTCCAACCTAATCTAGTCCCACCTGACAGCACCTGGCCCATATGCCTCCAAACCCTTCCTATTCATATACCCATCTTCCACGTGAAGCAATGCTTTACCTGCACTTGACACAGTTTAGTCTACTGTACGCACTGTTCACAATGTGGTCTCCTCTAATTGGACAAACAAAGCGGCCGTTCCCCTCAAGAACAAGTATACCGTTTTGGATACTTGTGGGGGGGGGGACTTACCAGGGGTAAGTAATGGGGCTCAGGCCTCTGGCACGGAGCCTGTCCCCGTTGCTCAGAAGGGAAGGGTGGAGAAGAGCAGAGCAATAGTAATTGGGGACTCGATAGTTCGGGGCACAGATAGGCGGTTTTGTGGGGGCGAGAGAGACTCACGTTTGGTATGTTGCCTCCCAGGTGCAAGGGTACGTGATGTCTCTGATCGTGTTTTCCGGGTCCTTAAGGGGGAGGGGGAGCAGCCCGAAGTCGTGGTCTACATTGGCACCAATGACATAGGTACGAGGAGGGCTGAGGATGTTAGGCAGGCTTTCAGGGAGCTAGGTTGGAAGCTCAGAGTTAGAACAAACAGAGTTGTTGTCTCTGGTTTGTTACCCGTGCCACGTGATAGAGAGTCGAGGAATAGGGAGAGAGAACAGTTAAATGCGTGGCTACAGGGATCGTGCAGGAGGGAGGGATTCCGGTATTTGGATAACTGGGGTTCTTTCTGGGGAAGGTGGGACCTCTATAAATAGGATGGTCTACACCTGAACCTGAGGGGCACCAGTATCCTTGGGAGGTTTGCTAGTGCTCTTGGGGGGGGGTTTAAACTAACTATGCAGGGTCATGGGAACCTAGACTGTAGCTTTAGGGTGCAGGACCTAGAGTGTAGGGAGGTTAGGAACATGGCATCAATCTCAAAGGAGGGTGCCTGTAAACAGGAAAGTGGCTTGAAGTGTGTATACTTCAATGCAAGAAGTATACGAAATAAGGTAGGTGAACTTGCAGTGTGGGTTGGTACCTGGGACTTCGATGTTGTGGCTATTACGGAGGCATGGGTAGAACAGGGACAGGATTGGCTGTTGCAGATTCCAGGGTTTAAATGTTTTAGTAGGGTCAGAGGTGGGGGTAAAAGAGGGGGAGGTGTGGCATTGCTTGTCAAAGATCGTATTACAGCAGTGGAAAGGACGATGGATGAAGACTCGCCATCTGAGGTAGTTTGGGCTGAGGTTAGGAATAGGAAAGGTGAGCTCACCCTGTTAGGAGTTTTTTACAGGCCTCCTAATAGTCCTAGAAATGTAGAAGAAAGGATTGCGAGGATGATTCAGGAGAAGAGTGAAAGGGTGGTTGTTATGGGGGACTTTAACTTTCCTGATATTGATTGGGAAAGCTATAGCTCTAGTTCGTTAGATGGGTCGGTGTTTGTCCAATGTGTGCAGGAGGGTTTCCTGACACAATATGTAGATAGGCTGTTTTAAAAAAATTCTCAAGGTCAGGTTCGTAGGAGAGTAGTCTGACACAGAACAAACGACCAAGAGGCGAGTCTGCTAGAATATGAGCATTTTTATTCCCCGCAGCGTCGCCAAAACCAGGTCTCATCTTACAACGGGTCTGGCTTATACTCACTCTACATGTTACCGGAACTGGGAGCCGTCAGTTCTCGTAGAGCGGTTGCCAACAACCCACGCTCGGCGGTTAAACGTAACCCCGGAGCAGACTCACCGAACTGGAGACTTCTCCAGCTGATATACTCTTTTCCAGATATAAACATTCATGTGAACAGCAGAGCAAGGCTAAAAAACACATTCCATTCTGGTTACATACAGATAAGAAGATTCACACGGGACTAAGCAACACCTCCATTCCGGTTAGATTCACACATGTATTGGGACATAATTTTTAACCGTTTCACCACATTCCACTGCTTGGAATTTTACACCACATTCCACTGCTTGGCCCAATACATGTGTTACATTATGATTCACACATGTATTGGGACATAATTTTACACCACATAGGCCAACAAGAGGTGAGGCCATACTGGATTTGGTTCTGGGTAACGAACCAGGCCAGGTGTTAGAATTAGAGGTAGGTGAGCACTTTGGGGACAGTGACCACAATTCGATGACTTTTACTCTAGTGATGGAGAGGGATAAGTGTGCACTGCAGGGCAAGAGTTATAGCTGGGGGCAGGGAAATTATGATGCGGTGAGGCATGACTCCTAAGTGGCTTGGAAAAGTAGGCTTCAAGGCAAGGGCATAATTGATATGTGGAGCTTGTTCAAGGAGCAACTATTGAGTGTCCTTGATAAGTATGTACCTGTCAGACAGGGAGGAAAGGGTCGTGTGAGGGAGCCGTGGTTTAATAATGAATTGGAATGCCTTGTTAAATGGAAGAGGACGGCCTATGTAAAGATGAGGCGTGAAGGTTCAATTGGGGCGATTGAGAGTTATAAGGTAGCCAGGAAGGACCTGAAGAGAGAGCTAAGAGCAGCAAGGAGGGGACATGAAAGGTCCTTAGTTGGTAGGATTAGGGAAAACCCTAAGGCTTTCTATAGGTATGTCAGGAATAAAAGAATGACTAGGGTAGGAATAGGTCCAGTCAAGGATAGTCGTGGAAAGTTGCGTGTGAAGGCTGAAGAGATTGGGGAGATACTGAATGAATACTTTTCGTCAGTATTCACTCAGGAACAGGACATTGTTGCTGATGTGAATACTGAGTCACAATTAAGTAGAATGAATGGCTTTGAGGTATGTAGGGAAGAGATGTTGGAAATTCTGGAAAGAGTGAAAATAGATAAGTCCCCTGGGCCTGATGGCATTTATCCTAGGATTCTCTGGGAAGCAAGGGAGGAGATTGCAGAGCCATTGGCCTTGATTTTTATGTCCTCGTTGTCTACAGGAGTAGTGCCAGAAGACTGGAGGCTAGCAAATGTGGTTCCCTTGTACAAAAAGGGGAGTAGGGATAATCCTAGTAACTATAGGCTGGTGAGTCTCACTTGTGTTGTGGGCAAAGTCTTAGAGAAAATTGTAAGGGATAGGATTTATGAACATCTGGATAGGAATAATGTGATCAAGGATAGTCAGCATGGTTTTGTGAAGGGCAGATCATGCCTCACAAACCTTATTGAATTCTTTGAGAAGGTGACTATGGAGGTGGACGAGGGGAAAGCGGTAGATGTGGTGTATATGGATTTTAGTAAGGCGTTTGATAAGGTTCCCTATGGTAGGCTACTGCAAAAAATACGGAGGTATGGCATTGAGGGTGAGTTGGAGGTTTGGATTAGGAATTGGCTGGCTGGAAGAAGACAGAGGGTAGTAGTTGATGGTAAAGGTTCATCTTGGAGTGCCGTTACTAGCGGTGTTCCGCAAGGATCTGTTTTGGGACCATTGCTGTTTGTCATTTTTATAAATGACCTGGAGGAGGGGCTAGAAGGTTGGGTGAGCAAGTTTGCGGATGATACGAAAGTCGGAGGAGTTGTTGACAGTGAGGAGGGATGTGTCAGGTTACAGCGGGATATAGATAAGCTGCAGAACTGGGCAGAAAGGTGGCAAATGGAGTTCAATGTAGCTAAGTGTGAGGTGATTCACTTTAGTAAGAGGAACAAAAAGATGGGGTACTGGGCTAATGGTCGGATACTTGATAGTGTGGATGAGCAGAGGGATCTTGGTGTCCATGTACGCAGATCTTTGAAAGTTGCCACCCAGGTAAATAGTGCGGTGAAGAAGGCATATGGCATACTGGCTTTTATTGGTAGAGGAATTGAGTTCCAGAGTCCTGAGATCATGTTGCAGTTATATAAGACTCTGGTGCGGCCGCACCTGGAGTATTGTGTGCAGTTTTGGTCGCCATACTATAGGAAGGATGTGGAGGCACTAGAACGGGTGCAGAGGATGTTGCCTAGTATGGTAGGAAGATCGTATGAGGAAAGGCTGAGGCATTTGGGATTGTTTTCATTGGAGAAAAGAAGGTTTAGTGGTGACTTGATAGAGGTGTACAAGATGATTAGGGGTTTAGATAGGGTTGACCGTGAGAACCTTTTTCCACGTATGGAGTCAGCTATTACGAGGGGGCATAGCTTTAAATTAAGGGGTGGTATGTATAGGACAGATGTTAGGGGTAGGTTCTTTACTCAGCGAGTCGTGAGTTCATGGAATGCCCTGCCAGTAGCAGTGGTGGACTCTCCCTCTTTATGGGCATTTAAGCGGGCATTGGATAGGCATATGGAGGATAGTGGGCTAGTGTAGGTTAGGTGGGCTTGGATCGGCGCAACATCGAGGGCCAAAGGGCCTGTACTGCGCTGTATTCTTCTATGTTCTATGTTCTATGTTCTAAAGCGTAGACTGGGTGACTGTTTCGTTCCATCTGAAAAAAGTCATTGAGCTTCCAGTTGCCTTTAACATTTCAACATACCACCCTGATCCCTGGCCAACATCTCCGTCTCAGGCTTGCTGCAGTGCTCCAGCACAGCTCAGTACAACCTGGAAGAACAGCACCTAATTTTCTGCTTGGGAACCCTGCAGCCTTCTGTACCCTATATCAAGTTCAGTTACTTTAGGGTTTGAGCTCTCCCATGTACTTACACTAACTCCCACATACCATGCCTTGTTATCACATAGTCAGCTATTACACACAACTCATTGTTCACCACTGACAGTCCCTATTAATAGCTATTCACTCTCCCAGTCAGATCATTATCCACTCCTTTGTCTGTCCAACTGTTCTTCTCTCTCTTCGGGCTATATCCCCACCTATGGTTTACTCCTTATCCTCTCCCCAACCCTATCTTCTCCATATAAACCTACATTTCCCTAGCTACCATCAATTCTGAGGAAGGGTCACTGGACCCGAAATGTTAACTCTAATTTCTGTCCACAGATACCACCAGATTGCTGAGCTTTACTAGCAATTTTGGTTTTTGTTTCCAAACTAAAGCCACCTGCCTTCACATGGTCCATTTCTCTCTACTCATGCCTATTCACATGGTTAGGTGCCCATTAAACATTGCTACTGTCTCTGCTTCCACCATCTCCCCAGCAGCACATTCCAGTTTCCTCATTTCCCCTCCCTTGACCTGATCTCAGTCCCAAGCCCCCAACTTGGCACCACCTTCTTGACCGATCCCACCTATGCATTTTCTTTCCTTCCCACCTATTCGCTCCACCTTCCCCTCTGACCTATCAATTCCACCTGCACATTCATCGACCTATCACAATACCAACTACCTTCCTCCCAGCCCATTTATCTCTCAAACACCTTGGGCCACAAGCCTCATTCCTGATGAAGGACTTATGCTCGAAATGTCGATTCTCCTGCTCCTCGGATACTGCCTGACCTACTGTGCTTTTCCAGCACCACACTCTCGACCCTATTCTTCCAATTCGACTTATTCGACTAAACATTGACCTTCTCCTGAAACACTCCATATACTGATCTATTGCCGTTCTCCACCACATTCCCCAGCCCCCACCACAGTAGTTCAGACCTTCCCAAGTGGCACTAGCAAAAGTCCCCGCAAGATGTCCTCCCCAGTTTAGGTGCAACCTGTTCTGGTTTGACAGATGTCACACGCCCTGGAAAACATACTAATGGTACAAATATCTGAAGCCCTCCCTCCTACTCCAGCTCTTAGGCAACACATTCAATTGAATTATCTTATTTCTGACCTCACGAGTACATGGTACAGGGTTAATCTTGAGATTACAATTCTAGAAGTTCTGTTTTTCAACTTCCCACCTAACTTCCTAAATTCCCTTTGCAACCAAACTCAGTGGGTAATAGGGAAAGCAAGTGGAATATTGGCCTTTATTTCAAAATGAAAGGAATATCAAAATAGGCAGTTCATGCTAAAATTATGTGAGGTACTAGTCAGACAACAGCTGGACTACTGCACTCAGTTTCCATCCTCTATCTCAGGAAGGATATGCCATTGCAGATATTCCAGAAAAGGTTTAGTAAGTTGATCCTGACTGTGGAGGGATTGTCTTATAAGAGGATTGTATAGGTTGGGCTTGTACTCATTGGGATTTAGAAAAATCAGATCTGCCATACTTTCATTGAATGGTGGAGCAAAGCAATAGACTAAATGGCCTACTTCTGCTCCCTTCTTTCATTGTCTTATGAATACCACGCATCATTTGGAAAATGATTTTAAACTTGCTAAATGTTACATGGAGGTAGCCATGTTATGTTTGACTATTTTAAGGCTCATCCATTATGTAGGGGATTCTACCAAGGCTATCAGAAGCTATTTCAGCCAAGCTGTGAAACTAACTTGAAACTATGCTATGAGATATCAGGGAGCCATTGTACTTTCAAAGTTCACCTGAAAACAAATCCTTGGGAAATTTTACTGCAAGAAACCTCACAGTCTGCTGAGAATCCTTCTGCTTTACAAGACCCTCACTTCAACTTAAATCATCAAACCATCCAGAAAAATAGGGCAGCACGGTGGCTCAGTGGTTAGAACTGCTACCTTCACAGTGCCGGGGACCTGGATTTGATTCCAGCCTTGTGGAATTGAACTCAGGTCCATACATCTGTGTGGAGTTCGTACGTTCTCCCCATGTCTGTGTGAATTTCCTCTGGGTGCTCTGATTTCCCCCCACAGTCCAAAGACGTGCAGGTTAGGGTGGATTGGCCATGCTAAATTGCCCGTAGTTTTCAGAGATGTATAGGATGGGTGCATTAGTTAGTGGAATGGTCTGGGTGGGATACTCTTTGGAGGGTCAGTGTGGAATTGTTGAGCCAAATGGCCTGTTTCCATCCTGTAAGGATTCTATGAAAAGGGAAACCATTGGCCTGCCATGTGGGAGACCAACGATTGTGACTCAGAAACTGAGATAATTGTAATCTATAAAAGGTTGACATCCACAACCACCATCCCCATCTCTCCACTCCATGGTCAATAGCAGCAGTGTGCACCATCTACAAGATGCACTGCAAATATTCATGAAGGCTCCTTAGACAGCAATTTCCGAACAAAGAACTGGTTTATTTTGAAGGACAAGGGCAACAGATACATTGGAGCATCACCATCTGCAGATTTCCCTCCAAGCCAACCTGACTTGGAAATACATGGCTGTTCCTTCTATGTCACTGGGACAAATTCTGGAACTCCATCTCTAAACATCATAGTGCTAAATTATATTAAATGGGCTGCAACAGTTCAAAAAGGCAGCTCATCATCATCTTAAGGACAACTAGGGGTTGGCAATCAGTACTGGCTGAGAACTGACATTTGCAGCTTATGAATTAGTGAAGCCAAATGTAACACAATCAGAGATAGGCAAATTATAATTGGAAACAAAGAGATGGCAGACCAATTCATACATATTTTGGTTCTGTATTCACAACAGAGGATACTAATTGCATCCCAAAAATGTTGAGGAATACAGGATCTCGTGAGAGGAAAGAACTGAAAGAAATCAGTATTGGCAGAGAAACTGTGTTTGGGAAATTGATGAGATTAAAGGTTGGTAAATACCCAGGACCTGGTAATCTATATCTCAGAATCCTTAAGGATGTAGCCCTAGAAATAGTAAATGCATTTTTGGTCATCTTTCAAGATTCTATAAATTCTGAAACAATTCCTATAGATTGTGGGATGGGTGTAGTTAATCTAACCCCACTATTTGAAAAAGCCAGAGAGAAACATGGAATTATAACCAAATCAGTCTGTTATCAGTAGTAGAGTCCATCATAAAAGATTTAATGGCACAGCACTTGGAAAACAGTGATAGGATTAGATCATCAGCATGGATTTATGAAATAGAAATCATGCTTTACAAATCTAATGAAACTTTTTGGGGATGTGAATTGCTCTTACTGGCTCATGAATAAGGTATCTGACTTCAGTGTTAATTGGGTACTATCAGAAGATTGCAGGTTCAAGTCCTGCTCTGATCACTTTTTCGGATGGCACAATGGTTAGCACCAGGGACCCAGGTTTGATTCTGTCTGCCTGTATGGAGTTTGCATGTTCTCCTTGTGTCTGCATGGGTTTTCACCTGGTGTTCTGTTTTCCTCCCACATCCAAAGATGTACAGGCTAGGTGGATTAGCCATGGTAAATGTGGGGTTACAGCGATGGGGTGGATCTGGGTGGGATGCTCTTCCAAGGGTCAGTGCAGACTCGATGGACCAAATGGCCTCTTTCAACACTGTAGGGATTCTCCGTAACTAGTAGAATTGATAACAGGAGCCAATGGGTGTGGGTTATTTTGTGGACATTCACAAGGCTTTCTGAAGAATTAAGAAATGCCTTACTGCATTGTTTGCTTTGGTTATGGGGAGAGTGCAACACAAGTTTACTAGATTGATTACAGGGTTGGCAGAGCAGATGTATCAATTAGAATTATATTCACCGCAGTTTAGAAGAAGGAGGGAAGAACATTTAAAAAACATTTAAAAAACATTCACAAACAAGAAAAGTTTAGAGATGCGGTGTCAATGCAGGCAAAAGGGATTCGTTTCATTTGGGAAACTTGGTCAGCATGGACATGTTGGACCGAAGGGTCTGTTTCCATGCTGTATGATTCCAAGAGTTGGGCGGGACGGTGGCTCAGTGGTTAGTACTGCTGCCCCACAGTGCCAGGGACCTGGGTTCAATTCACGCCTCGGCCGAATGTCTGTGTGGAGTTTGCACATTCTCCCTGTGTCTACGTGAATGTGCTCCAGTTTCCTCCCACAATCCAAAGATGTGCAGGTCAGGTGAATTGGCCATGCAAAATTGCCTATAGTGTTAGATGTATTAGTCAAGGGTTAATATGGGGGGTGGGTTCCTCTTTGGAGGTCGGTGTGGACTTGTTGGGCTGAAGGGCCTGTTTCCATATTGCAGGGAATCTAATCTAAAAGACTCTATTTAAATTGAACCCATGAAATTCTAACAGAGCTAGAAAGCAGAGGGATTGACTTCAAGAGTCGTGAAGTGATGTTGCAACTGTACAGGACTTTGGTTAGGCCACATTTGGAGTACTGTGTACAGTTCTGGTCGCCTCACTTTAGGAAAGATGTGGAAGCTTTGGAGAGGGTGCAGAGAAGATTTACCAGGATGTTGCCTGGAATGGAGAATAGGTCGTACAAGGATAGGTTGAGAGTGCTAGGCCTTTTCTCGTTGGAACGGCGAAGGATGAGGGGTGACTTGATAGAGGTTTATAAGATGATCAGAGGAATAGATAGACTGACAGTCAGAAACTTTTTCCCCGGGTACAACAGAGTGTTACAAGGGGACATAAATTTAAGGTGAAGGGTGGAAGGTATAGGGGAGATGTCAGGGGTGGGTTCTTTACCCAGAGAGTGGTGGGGGCATGGAATGTGCTGTCTGTGGGAGTGGTAGAGTCAGAATCTTTGGTGACCTTTAAGCGGCAATTGATGGGTGCTTAAGCTAGGACAAATGTTCGGCACAACATCGTGGGCCGAAGGGCCTGTTCTGTGCTGTATTGTTCTATGTTATATGTTCTATGTTCTAAAGGGTAAACACAGGAGGGATGTTCCTGATAACCAGCATATTCAGAACCAGGTGTCACAGTTTAAGAATATGGAGTAGGCTATTTAGGACTGAGATGAAGAGAAATTTCTTCATCCAGACAGTGGTGAGTCTGTGGAATTCTCTGCCACAGAAAGTAGTTCATATTAAAACTTGATTATTTTCAAGAGGGAGGGATATTGTTCTTAGAGCAAAAGGGTTCAAGGTGAAAACAGGACATGGCACTCAGTTGAATTTCATATTGATTGGCAGAGTAACCTAGAAGGGCTGAATGGTCTACTCCTGCTCCCACTTTCTGTTTCTATGAATTAGTTTTTAAAAACTTGCAACAGGCCCTAATTAATTATGAACATTTAACATCAAAAGTATCTCAAGGTGACAGGAAAGGAACATTAATGGGAAGGTTATAAGAGATGATTGAAAGCTTGCATGTTCTGTGATATTTCATTCTCTGCTGTGTTTGGCACTCTGCTTGCCTTGTAGTATTAATATTTCCCAAACTGGATTGTTGCTGAAGTTAATATCTTTAATTCGAAGATTTCTGCTGGTCCTTTCTGCATGGAATGAGCTGGAAAGATGAAATGCTGCTGTCAATTACTCACTTTCTGCTGCAAGTTAAAGCATCTTTAAATTGGCTTACATGAAATTTTCAAGCATATTCATTTCCAGATTATTTTGATTATAGATATTCTATGCTAATTATTTCTATTAATTTGATACTCTGCTGGTTTTGTACATCTGTAACACTTAACAAAAAGCCATTTTGAAATATGGCAATATTTGCAACATGAGGTTTTAATTTGTAAACCACAAGGATATCAGTAATATGTTTGCTGTACTGGCATATTGTTCCTTTTTTTACAAAAGTGGCGTATAGTTTCTTGTGTTTGTAAACAAAGTCATACAGCAGCTCAACTTCTCCTGCAGCCTGAACAGCACGCTCCTAAAGAATGCCAATGGACTTGGAGAAGCTTCAAGGAATTTACCTCATTCCAACCTGAATTAATGAACGATTTTATTATCACGTGCATTTTAAAGTGAGAAAAAACAGTAAATTACAGTGAAAACTTTTTCCACTGTTGCCATAATCTGGCACCATTTTGAATAGTTTAAGAATAAGAAAAAGCATTGCAATATAGAATTTAAAGAGAGTCCATCAGTCCTGGGCCAGCTCAACATCAGTAACCCCTATGATGCCATCCCCCCTCTCCTACCTCACCACTGTCTATGCCGGACCCAACCAACATCAAAGTTGCCACACTTTAGGTGTCATCTTTGCCATGATATCCTGTCATCATATATAATATTCATAAAAATGGAGCTGCAGGATTTTACATGACTGGTTGATTTAACAGCAGTGATTTCAAACTCAAACAGAAGGGAATTATAGAATCTTTTCAAAAATCTATTAAATGGGAGCTACGCTAGATTTCAAATCCAGCTCATTAAAAGCAAATGTCCCAGCTAATGTCTATATATTGTTCGGAAAGTGGCTGCAAAACGTGGTCTCACAGATTTAATGTTGGGGGTGCTAGTCTGAAAGCAAAGTGGTGCCCATCCTACGTATACTTCACAGTGCCATATGCACCGTTATCCTCACGTTGAGGATGCATTAGGAACATAGTTTATAAATATGCTAGATGGATCACAACATCAGTCTTTGTACAACATTGTTTAGATGTCTGATTTAAGCACACATAACTAAACATATGTTTTGTAATTTCAAGCACCTACCTTTCTCCAAAGGCACTATTTAAAGTAATCATTAAAAGCTTGTAGCTGAATGCTAATTACTTCCTGCTGGTTTTGTTTCTGTAAGTTGTGTAAGTTGAGACTTTTCATGGATTGGTGAAAGTTGGTATGGGCTAGTGCTGCATGTGGCTTAGGTATGAGTTTTGAGGGCAAAGGTTCTGCTCAGACCTCTAGCTTCCAGTCATAGAGACTTTTGTTGCAACTCCCCTTGAGAGCTGAGTGAGGGCGCCACTCACGTCCGCTAAAGTGACGGGAGCATTGAGTATCCTGGAAGAGCCCAAGTCAACCTGCAGCAGGTCCTTCCCCAGAATTGTACCCATGAAACTGGCACAGACTCTGCCCACCTTGCATATTGTCTCAGTAATCTTCTCATTGTACTTTGTACCTAAAGAACTGCAAGTGATAGCAGCGAATGCAGCTCCAAGTGGACACAATTAGTACAAATACACAATCCTTTATCCGAAATGCTCAGGACTAGCTGGTTTTTGGAATTCAGAATTTTTCGAATTTTGGAATAAGTGAGTATTCAGTAGTGAAATTTTAAAAAACTTACCGAACAGCAGACTCACTGTGAGTAACGGGCCCTGAGACAGAATTGAGGCCTACCAGTGCTGGGCCACGAACCCCCATACCCCCTCAATGTGACATCTAAGTTACATGCATTGAGCGGGTGTGGATTTGGGTTAACTGTTTGCACGACACAACTTTATTAATGATATAAAAACTTCACAAAAAACCTCCGGATTTTGGAGCTTTTCGGATTTCGAGATTTCAGATAAACGGTTGTCTGTACTGGCATGCACCTGGTCCTCTCACAAAGCCTCTATGTTCCGTTTTATCTCGCACTGCTTTAAAGTCCATTTCCATCCATCATTCTGATGTAGAGACCCACCATATTAAACTTTGCATACAGTTCTGGTCACCGCACAACTAGAAGGATGTGGATGCTTTCGAGGGTACAGAAAAGGTTTACCAGGATATTGCTTGGTGTAGGCAGTTTTAGCTATGAAGAAAGGTTGGATAAACTGGGTTTGTATTCACTAGAATGCAGGAGATTGAGAGGCAACCTAGTAGAAGTTTATAAGATTGTGAATGGCATGGACAGAGTGGAATGTAGTACGAGGCTTCTTCCCAGGTCGGAGGAGGTCAATTACTAGGGATCAAAGTATGAGGAGGGAAGTTTAAAAGAGATATGCGAGGCATGTTTTTCATACAAAGGGTGGTGAGTGCCTGGAATGTGTTGCCAGAGGAGGTGGTGGAAGCAGACACAATAGCAGCATTCAAGAAGCACCTGGACAAATAATGAATAGGAAGGGAATAGAGCGATACAGATCCTGTAAGTGGCGACACCTTTAGTGTGGAAGGACAAAATGTGTAAGAGCAGGCTTGGAAGGCTGAAGGGCCTGTTGTGGTGCTGATTTGTTCTTTTTTCTGTGTTTCTTTGTTCTTTGCTTCCAACATTCCTCTCTTCCCACTCCATTCTAGCATTGCACCTTAATGATGTCCATCCAGCTTCCTTTACGCTTTGCCCCTGTGGGGGGCACAGTGAAAGCAACTGCCATCAACACACCCTCATCCATAGCCTACTAAAATATAACCACAGAGGCTGGTATCCTATCACCAAGTCACCCTTTATTCACACATGGAAAATCCTTGACACTTGTCCAGCTCCCACACTGCCAGGCTTTGCTTCCAACATTCCTCTCTTCCCACTTGGTGGGCGGCACGGTGGCACAGTGGTTAGCACTGCTGCCTCACAGCGCCAGAGACTCGGGTTCAATTCCCGCCTCAGGCGACTGACTGTGTGGAGCTTGCACGTTCTCCCCGTGTCTGCGTGGGTTTCCTCTGGGTGCTCCGGTTTCCTCCCACAGTCCAAAGATGTGCAGGTCAGGTGAATTGGTCATGCTAAATTGCCCGTAGTGTTAGGTAAGGGGTAAATGTAGGGGTATGGGTGGGTTGCGCTTCGGCGGGGCGGTGTGGACTTGTTGGGCCGAAGAGCCTGTTTCCACACTGTATGTAATCTAATCTAATCTAAAACTCCATTCTAGCATTGTACCTTAATGATGCCCATCCAGCTCCTCCTGGAGTATTTTAGTACTGGATCAGGTTCCTCTAACTCTGCGACAGAATACAGGTGTGTAATGCGCAGGAGCTCACCTCTTGCACACAGAGCATCTTGGGAGAAATTCACCTCATCGTCCCAGCAGCAAAGATGTTGATGTGGTGAGATCCGCCATGTCCATCTCATGTTCAGTGGTCCCTTCAATGCTTAACATAGCGGGGGAACCCACAGCTTCTTATAGCCTTTCTGACTGTTATAAGGAGTAGGGCACAATTTGCTTCCACATCTTTTGGGAGTTTGCAGCTTTCATATGATGCACGTACTGGTTTAGGACCATCGCATAATCAAGCCTCTGACCCATGAAGGGTCTGTTCCATGGTTTCTACACCAAACTTTGTCCCCTGTAGTAAACTATCTCTCTCACTGGGCAGAGTCTGACATCCGGCATTGGTATTCCTGATACCATTTCACCCTTACCCTCAGTGCCATGAAGCTCAGATTTAACCTGGTGAGTAGCCTTCACCCCATTAGCAACTCTGCTGAAGCTATCCCTACAGTTGTATGAGGGATGGTCCTATAATCAAATAGAAACTGGGACAGTTTGGCATCTAACCAAGCTATAGGCTGTTTCTTCAAACCTGCCTTCCAAGCTTGGACTGTTCTTTCTATCTATCTTTGGATGATAGATAGTGTGAATGGTTCTTATGTTTCAGTTCCCATCAGACTTTAGGAAATACTCAAATTTCATGCTGGTAAACAATGGCCCATTCTCTGTGACCAACACTTCCAGAATCCCTGAAATGCAAAAGATGTGTGCAATTTTTCTGTGGTCATTCCCATGTTTGACGAATGAACCCTGTGCACATTCAACCACTCTACGTGAGCATCTATAATGACTAAGAACATTGAGTCCATGAAAGGACCTGCATAGTCAATATGTAGCCCAGTTCAGGGTTAATCATCCATCCCCATCCCCACAAATGTGGTGAGCTGCTGGTGGTAATTTTTGTCCTTTTTGGCACTCTAGGCACTGACCCACTAACAGAGCTATGTCTACATCCAAACCTGTCCACAATATATAAATTCTCATCAACATCTTCATTTTGTAGACCCCTGAACGACCCTGATGGAATTCAGCCAGTAACTGGTGGTGATCTTTGTTCAGGATAATCACTGTTGCTCCCCATAATAATATACTGTGCTCTACTGCAATCTGGTCTCTCTAAGTCCAACAAGGTTTCAATTCTGGTTGTGACAGCCCTTTTGTTTCCCTCATCACCAGCAGCTGTTTCAGTTTTACCAGGACTGGATCTTTCTGCATCCAAAGTCTGATATTGTCAGCTGTGACTGGAAGTGTGTCCAAAAAAATTAAAACCAGTACACACTCTTCCAGTCACAGAATGGTGGTGTATCTGCCTGCTGCAGATGGCTCAATGCATCCAAATTTGCTACTTGGCATTCCAGACAGTGTTCCAATTTGTAATTACATGCAATTATTATTAGAGCCCACTGCTGAATTTGGCCTGAAGCTATGAGTGGCAATGCCTTCTTCTCTTTAGTTAAAAATCACACAACACCAGGTTATAGTCCAACAGGTTTAAATGGAAGCACTAGCTTTTGGAGCTCCGTTCCTTCATCAGGTGGTTGTGGAGTACACAATTGTAAGACAAAGAATTTATAGCAAAAGTTTACAGTGTGATGTAACTGAAATTATACATTGAAAAATACCTTGATTGTTTGTTGAGTCTTTCATCCATTAGAGTATCAAGATAGTTTCACTTCTTTCATATGTAAATCACAAAGCTTTTTTTTAGGTTACGTTCTCAGGTTAACTAACAATTGGTGTCAGCCAGACAATATGTTAAAGGTTCTGGATTAGTGGTGCTGGAAGAGCACAGCAGTTCAGGCACCATCCAAGGAGCTTCGAAATCGACGTTTCGGGCAAAAGCCCTTCATCAGGAATAAAGGCAGACAGCCTGGAGCATGGAGAGATAAGCTAGAGGAGGGTGGGGCGGGGAGAAAGTAGCATAGAGTACAATGGGTGAGTGGGGAAGGGGATGAAGGTGATAGGTCAGGGAGGAGAGGGTGGAGTGGATAGGTGGAAAAGGAGATAGGCAGGTCGGACAAGTCCGGACAAGTCATGGGGACAGTGCTGAGCTGGAAGTTTAGAACTAGGGTGAGGTGGGGGAAGGGTAAATGAGGAAACTGTTGAAGTCCACATTGATGCCCTGGGGCTCCACGCCCCCCTACAACCCACTCTCCAATCCTGGCCCTTTCCCCTGACACCGCAGGAACTGTAAAACCTGCGCCCACACCTCCTCCCTCACCTCTATCCAAGGCCCTAAAGGAGCCTTCCACATCCATCAAAGTTTTACCTGCACATCCACTAATATCATTTATTGTATCCATTGCTCCCGATGCAGTCTCCTCTACATTGGGGAGACTGGGCGCCTCCTAGCAGAGCGCTTTAGGGAACATCTCCGGGACACCGCACCAATCAACCCCACCGCCCTGTGGCCCAACATTTCAACTCCCCCTCCCACTCTGCCGAGGACATGGAGGTCCTGGGCCTCCTTCACCGCCACTCCCTCACCACCAGACGCCTGGAGGAAGAACGCCTCATCTTCCGCCTTGGAACACTTCAACCCCAGGGCATCAATGTGGACTTCAACAGTTTCCTCATTTCCCCTTCCCCACCTCACTCTAGTTCTAAACTTCCAGCTCAGCACTGTCCCCATGATTTGTCCGGGCTTGTCCTACCTGCCTATCTCCTTTTCCACCTATCCACCATCCCCTCCCCCATTCACCCATTGTCGTCTATGCTACTTTCACCCCCACCCTCCTCTAGCTTATCTCTCCACGCTCCAGGCTCATTGCCTTTATTCCTGATGAAGGGCTTTTGCCCGAAACGTCGATTTCGAAGCTCCTCGGATGCTGCCTGAACTGCTGTGCTCTTCCAGCACCACTAATCCAGAATCTGGTTTCCAGCATCTGCAGTCATTGTTTTTACCTATATGTTGAAGGTGTTAGCCCCCTGTGTTCCCTGTCTGTGCCATAATGTTAGACTAATTCTAATCTAAGAAGTGAGTTAACAGAGTCTTACATGGATTCATGCAGTTTTTGAGCAAAGTACAATGTAACTCTGCAAGTACAAATTCACCCCACAAACATATATGTGTGCATGTGTGTGCCTGTCTCTCTGTCTGGGGTGGGGGGTTGTGAGTGTGAGAGAGAGACTGTGTGTGTATGTGCGTGTAGAGTGTCTAAGTCTGTGAGAGGGTGTATGTGTGAGAATGAGAGTTTGTGTGGCTGTAGGAGTGTGTGTGTATTTTAGAGGTGGGAGTTGTGAGTGTCTGTCAGAGAGAGTGTATATGTGTGTGCGCGTGAGTGTAAAGTGGTCTAAGTCTGTGAGAGAGTGCATGTGAGAGTGTGGGAGTGTGTGTGTCCGTAGGAGTCTGTGTGCGTGTCTGTGTATATGTGTGTGTATATAGGAGTGTGTGTGCGTGTGTGTGTGTGTATAGTGCAATGGTGGTCACCTATAGTATGACATAAAACCAAGGTCCCGGTTGAGGCCCTCCCTATGGGTACCGAACTTAGCTGTCAGCCTCTGCTCGGCCACTTTTCGCTGCTGCCTGTCTCGAAGTCCACCTGGGAGGATGGTCACCTGAAGGTCCGAGGTCGAATGTCCTGAACCGCTGAAGTGTTCCCCAACACTCCTGTCTGTTGATTGTTGTGTGGTGCCTGTTCATCCGTTGCCGTAGCCTTTGCTCAGTTTCCCCAATGTACCATGCCTCAGGGCATCCTTGCCTGCAACGAACAAGATAAATAACGTTAGCTGGGTCACATGAGTACCTGCCATATAGGTGGTGGGAGGTGTCCCCAAGAGTAATAGTGGTATCCATGTTCACACTCTGACACATCTTGCAGTGCCTACCGTGATAGGGTTGTATGGAGTTGTCCTGAAAACTGGGCAGCTTGCTACGAACAATGATCTGTTTGAAGTTTGGCAGTTGTTTAAAGGTGAGCAGTGGAGGTGTGGGGAAGGTCTTGGCGATGTGCTTATCCTCATTGATAATGTGTTGCAAGTCACAAAGAACATGGCATAGTTTTTCAGCTCCTGGGAAGTACTGAACAATGAAGGGTACCCTATCGGTTGCAGCACGTGTCTGTCTCCTGTGGAAGTCATTGTGGTTCTTCTCTTAAAGTAGACATGGCAGGGTTTTGTGGTCCGTTATAATTACAAATGCACATCCATGAAGATATTGGTGGAACTTCTTGACTCCAAATATGACTGCCAAATCTTCCTTCTCTATTTGAACACAAACGAAGAAAATTACAGCACAGGGACAGGCCCCCCAAACCTGTGTTGATCTAGATCCTCTATCTAAACCCTATTGCCTATTTTCTAAGGATCTGTATCTCTCTGCTTCCTACCCATTCATGTATCTGCCTAGATACATCTTAAATGAAACTATTGTGCCCTCCTCAACCACCTCCACTGGCAACGTGTTCTAGGCACGCACCACTCTCTCTGTAAAGAACTTTCCATGCATATCTCCCTTAAACTTTTCTCCTCTCACATTGAACTCATGACCCCTAGTAATTCAGTTCCCCCACTCTGGGAAAAGCTTCTTGCTATCCACCCTGTCTACACCTCTCATGATTTTGTAGACCTCAATCATGTCTCCCCTCAACCTCCATCTTTCTAATGAAAATAATCCAAATCTATTCAATCGCTCTTCATAGTTAGTGTCCTCCATACCAGGCAACATCTTGGTGAACCTCCTCTGCACCCTCTTCAAAGCAGCAACATCCTTTTGTTAATGTGGCAACCAGAACTGTACACAGTATTCCAAATGTGTCCGAACCAAAGTCCGATATAACTGTAAGGTGACCTGCCAATTCTTGTACTCAATACCCTGTCCAATGAAGGAAAGCATGCCATATGCCGTCTTGACCATTATTGACCTGCTAGCCACCTTCAGGGTACAAAGGACTTGAACAGATCTCTCTGTGCATCAACTTTCCCCAAGGCTTTTCCATTTACCGTATAGTTCAGTTTTGAATTGGATCTTCCAAAATGCATCAAGTCGTTTTTGCCCAGATTGAACTCCATCTGCCATTTCTCTGCCCAACTCTCCAATCTATCTATATTCTCCTGCATTCTCTGACAGTTCACTTCACTATCTGCTACTCCACCAATCTTAGTATCATCTACAAACTTGCTAATCAGGCCCCCTTTTCCTTCCTCCAGATCATTTATGTATATCACAAACAACAGTGATCCCAATACGGATCCTGGTGGAATACCACTGGTCACAGTTCTCCATTTTGTGAAACTCCCTTCCACTATTATTCCCTGTGTCCTTTGGGTATATTGACGCTCTGCATTAGCCAAAGTCCTGGTTGCACATGATATCAGGCGTTCCTCTTCATTGGACCATCTATGCACTAATGCAACCCCAAAGCCATATGGAGTGGCATTGCATGTCACTGCCAGATCTTGCTAAGGATCATAGTGTGCCAACACCTTAAAGGATGACTGCAGTTTTGTCACTTCCTTGAAAGCTATGGCTTGTCTATGTGACCATTTTCAAGGCTGACCCTTTTTTTAGGAGTTGATGCAAAAGTGTCAAGCTGGAGACCAGGTCATGCATGAACTTTCTGTAATAATTCTCCAGACCAAGGAATGATCAAAGCTTCAGTGCAAACATGGGAGCAAGGGCACATTTGATTGCCCTCACTTTATCTTCCAAGAGATGTAATCTAGTCTTGTCCACTCTGTAGCCCAAGTAGGTCATTTATGTTGCCTGGAACACTCATTTTTCCCTTCTTAGGTATACAGCCACCTGGGTAAACCATCTAAGGACTATGTCCAAGTACTCTAAGTGCTCCTTATTGGTCTTCCCTGCTATTAGCATGTGATGCGGATAAATGGCAATCTGGGGTTAGACCTTGTAAAATGTTCTCTATCATCCACTGAAAGGCTGCACAGATTGACAATACCTCACTGGCAGTCTTATATATTGGTAGAAACCCTTGTGGGTGTTAAGTGCAGCATACGTCTGGGAATCTTCATTTAACGATAATCACAAGTATGCATGACTCAGGTCCACTTTGTAAAGGGCTGTTTACAAGGGATTGGGTATTTTTTCCAGTGTGATAAGGCCAGCCAACCCATTGGGCTTCAAGATCAGTATGACCAGTGCTACGGTGCGAGTTTCGGGAGTATGGTGCGAGAAAAACTCAGCAGGTCAGGCAGCATCCGAGGAGCAGGAGAATCAATGTTTCGGGCATAAGACCTTCATCAGGAATGAGACTCGATTCCTTCACTTTCCGGCCTCTGCTTTCTGCTCTACTTATACCCATTATGCAAATAGCACTGGGTGGGCCTTGCAGAATTACTTCCTGGTCGACATGCAAGGTGACCCTGTCTCTTTTGGAAGTCCCTAGACCTTCCTGAAAGACTTACAGGTATTAATTAGGACTTCGCTCAGGCATCCATTTTCTAATCAAAAAATGTTGAGCCAATCAAGGTGAATCTCTCAACCAATTTTGCCCCTTAAAGCTTGAGCCAGAGCCTTTTATGACAATCACTGTTAGCTGAATCAGCTGATTCTAAAAGAGACCAGAATTGAAGTTTACCCTTAATCTGTAAAGGTTCCCTGCTATATGTTCTCAGTCTAGCCAAGGTCTTGTGCTAACTTAAGGGTTAGAGTACGCAGCAAGTTTAGTTAAAGACTGGTTCTGCAATAGTTGAAACAGCTACGTTGATATTGACCTCCATTAGAACCAGGAGAAAACGAGGACTGCAGATGCTGGAGATCAGAGTTGAGAGTGTGGTGCTGGAGAATCGACGTTTTGGGCATAAGCCCTTCATGTACTGAAGCTTAGAACCAGATGACCATTGAACCAGACATTTATTTGATTGATTTTGATGTTGATGTTACTTAGCAATTTAACTGTTCCAAACCAGATGTAGTTGAACTTTCCAGGGTGTGCTCTCTCCTGGATATTGGACTATGAGTTCCCTTTAGATTACTTACAGTGTGGAAACAGGCCCTTCGGCCCAACAAGTCCACACCGACCCCCGAAGCGCAACCCACCCATACCCATTCCCCTCTATTTACTCCTTCACCTAACACTACGGGCAATTTAGCATGGCCAATTCACCTGACCTGCACATTTTTGGACTGTGGGAGGAAACCAGAGCACCCGAAGGAAACCCACGTAGACACGGGGAGAATATGCAAACTCCATACAGCCAGATGAGGCGGGAATTGCACTCAGGTCTCTGGCGCTGTGAGGCAGCAGTGCTAACCACTGTGCCGCCCATTCTCTTACTCAGTTTAGGTCTAGTAGGACTCCTTTGCTGTCTCAAGTCAGTGTACCTGCAGCTGGCCCAGATTCTGAATAAAATTTTAACCATTTGGCTAAGGCTTGGCTTTGATTTGGGATTTTGCTGTGAACAGGATATGTCCTGAGCAAGGCTATGCAATTGCCTAAATTCAAGTGGTGTTCCTCAAGCTTGGTATGGCAGAGATATCCACTTCCACTGGAATATGCTGCAACTCATATGCTCCTCTTGCTGCATTTTCCAATGATAAAGCCAATTATAGTGCCTGTTTGAGGTCCAGTTGGGCTTCAGCTAGTAGGTACTTTTGCATGGTTACATCATTAGTCCCACATATAAATCAGTTGCTCAGCATCTCATTAAGGGGTTAAAAAAAAGTCACATTCCTCTCCCAGCTGCTGTAACCTTGTTAAAAATCCTGATAAGGATTTCCCTGGTTCTCAAATTAGCACTCTCTTCTGAGTAAAACTGATAGCATCTCAGAATTACAGGAAGCTTGGGTAGTAATATTCCTTAACTAAACTCTTGAAAGGTTTTAATATCTGGTGCCTCAGGAAATGTTGGGCTCCTAATAACCAAAACAATCCACAAGCTGTCAGGAGAAATACTCATTGCTTTTCATCTCCCCCAATGTCATTTAAGATAATATACACATTCCATATAAGAAGCCCAGTTTTCAACAGCAGGGCATAAATGCTTGTCCTAAATCAAAGGCGACTGTTATGAGAATACTTCTTCAGAGATGTGCTTTTCTCTCATCCCCACTGAAATAACTCCACAGAGGCTGGCATCCCCTCAGCAGGTGACCTTTTATTCACACATGGAAAGTCCTTTAATGCTGGTCCAACTCCCTCTCAGGGTGTCAGACTGCCTGACACTCCTCTTTTTATCTGGCAACCAGGGCTGCCTGACTGGTTCAGATTAACAGCCCCAATCAGAGAACTCATATTCTATGAAGTCCACTTGGCTGACCTCATTACAATCATTACACCCACCATGCTCTCTGATGCTGTTCAACATATTCCCCATTGACCTTGCTTTTAGCCCTGTCACCATTCACGTCTCCACAAATGCTTCTGCATTTGCACAATATCTGTCTAGATTGGAGTGGTGCTGGAAAAGCACAGCAGTTCAGGCAGCATCCAAGGAGCAGTACAATCGACATTTCGGGCAAAAGCCCTTCATCAGGAGACTGGTTTCCAGCATCTGCAGTCATTGTTTTTACCTAGTTTGCACAATATGCCCAATCTTTCTGACCCCTCTCACTTTCAGGCAGTGATCCCCCTACTGGTCCTACCTTGTATCCTCCTAAACCTTTGACAGACAAATTCCTAGGACTGTATTCACTCCAAATCTCTGACGGACTTTGATAAACAGACTCTAGACATGACTGCCCAGACCCTAGCTTCCCAACTAATGGTGCATGATTCCCCTGACTTCTTATGATGGCCCTTCAGGAGCAATCACTGCCCACTCCTCAAACTGCAATTGGACAGATCTGCTGACAGTGAACATCCCAAGCAGACAACTGACTTTGTTGAAACCACTGGACTATGTGAATTTGTGCCCATGACTGATGATACTGGGATCCGTTGTGTGTGTGTGTGTGTGCGCGCACACACGTGTGTGGGGCACAGGCAGTGGGTACTTGCTGTCACTGTTAGATTGCTGTTTGCGTGCTGTTCACCAAAATGTACCCCACCTCTTCAAACCCAGCCAAGCAGTCTGTGAGTGGCTATCTGACTGAACACCTCCAAAGGGCAGCAGTGGCAGGTTTTGGCTTTGGCTGAAGCTGCAGTATACTAACAGGCATACTGGTGCTTCAGGCCTGTCACCATTCATATCTCCACCTCATTGCATAGCAAGACAAGGCAAGGCATGGATGCTGTGAGCATACAGGTAATGCGAAGTGAGTGAGCATTAAAACAGCAGCGCTGTACTGAAGCCTGGTCCAATCCTAAATTGGGTACTGTCAGCAGTCTTTCAATGCCAGCTGCCAATATGCCCTGCAATGCAAATTTGTGCATCCTGAGCAACCTGTCAAGAGTATTATGGTTGCAATGGGTCAGCTGATGCCAGATGCCAACGCTTATGGAGGAGGGATGCATACAGTTGGTGTGTGTAAATTGTGCCTGAGATGCTGTTTCAAGCTGAGCAACATGGAGGCTCCGCACAGCTAGCATGTGAGCAAAAGTCACCAAATACCCTCTGTGACTTCACATAAAGGTTGCTCTATATAGAAGTGAGTCAAGCAGTCAGGGCAGGCAGGGACAAGGTAGGATTAATAAATTAAACTGCATTCGTTTCAATGCAAGGGGTCTATAAGGGAAGGCAGATGAACTCAGGGCATGGTTAGGCGGCATGGTGGCGCAGTGGTTAGCTACTGCTGCCTCACAGTGCCAGAGACCTGGGTTCAATTCCTGCCTCAGGCGACTGTGTGGAGTTTGCACATTCTCTGCATGTCTGCGAGGGTTTCCTCCCCCAGTCCAAAAATGTGCAGGTTAGGTGAATTGGCCATGCGAAATTGCCTGTAATGTTCGGTGAAGGGGTAAATGTAGGGGAATGGGTCTGGGTGGGTTGCGGGTTGGTTTGGACTTTTGTTGGGCCGAAGGGCCTGTTTCCACACTGTAAGTAATCTAATCTAACATGGGACTGGGATATTATAGCAATTATAGAATATTGCTCAAGGATGGGCAGGATTGGCAGCTTAATGTTCCAGGATACAAATGAGGCAAGAGAGGAGGGGGAGTGGTGTTTTTGATAAGGGATAGCATTACAGCAGTGCTGAGGGAGGATATTCCTGTAAATACAACCAGGGATGTTATTTGGGTGGAAATGAGAAATAAGAAAGGGATGATAACCTTATTGGGATTGTATTATAGACCCCCTAATGGTCAGAGGGAAATTGAGAAACAAACTTGTAAGGAGATCTCAGCTATCTGTAAGAATAATAGGGTGGCTATGGTAGGAGATTTTAACTTTCCAAACATAGACTGGGACTGCCATAGTGTTTAGGTTTAGATGGAGAGGAATTTGTTAAATGTGTACAAGACAATGTTTTGATTCAGTACCTACCAGAGAAGGTGCAAAACTGGACCTACTCTTGGGAAATAAGGCAGGGCAGGTGACTGAGGTGTCAGTGGGGGAGCACTTTGGGGCTAGCGACCATAATTCTATTAGATTTTAAATAATGATGGAAAAGTATAGACCAGATCTAAAACTTGAAATTCTAAATTGGAGAAAGGCCAATTTTCACGGTATGAGGCAAGAACTTTCAAAAGCTGAATGGGGGCAGATGTTTGCAGGTAAAGGGACAGCTGGAAAATGGGAAGCCTTCAGAAATGAGATAAAGAGAATCCAGAGAAAGTATATTCCTGTCAGTGTGAAAGGAAAGGCTGGTAGGTATTGGGAATGCTGGATGACGAAAGAAATTGAGGGTTTGGTTAAGAAAAAAGAGGAAGCATATATAAGGTATAGACAGGATAGATCAAGTGAATCCTTAGAAGAGTATAAAGGCAGTAGGAGTATACTTAAGAGGGAAGTCAGGAGGGCAAAAAGGGGACATGAGATAGCTTTGGCAAATAGAATTAAGGAGAATCCAATGGGAATTTGCAAATGTATTAAGGAGAAAAGGGCAACTAGGGAGAGAATAGGGCCTCTCAAAAATCAGCAAGGCGGCCTTTGCGTGGAGCCGCAGAAAATGGGGGAGATACTAAACGAGTATTTTGCATCAGTATTTACTGCAGAAAAGGATATGGAAGATTATAGAAAATAGCGAAATAGCGAATGGTGACACCTTGCAAAATGTCCATATAAGAGAAGAGGAAGTGCTGGATGTCTTGAAACGCATAAAGGTGAATAAATCCCCAGGACCTGATCAGGTGTACCTGAGAGCTCTGTGGGAAGCTAGAGAAGTGATTGCTGGGCCTCTTGCTGAGATATTTGTATCATCGATAGTCACAGGTGAGGTGCCGGAAGACTGGAGGTTGGCTAACGTGGTGCCACTCTTTAAGAAGGGTTGTAAGGACAAGCCAGGGAACTATAGACCGGTGAGCCTGACGTCGGTGGTGGGCAGGTTGTTGGAGGGAATCCTATGGGACAGGATGTACATGAATTTGGAAAGGCAAGGACTGATTAGGGATAGTCAACATGGCTTTGTGTGGGAAATCATGTCTCACAAACTTGATTGAGTTTTTTGAAGAAGTAACAAAGAGGATTGATGAGGGCAGAGTGGAAGATGTGATCTATATGGACTTCAGTAAGGCGTTCGACAAGCTTCCCCATGGGAGACTGGTTAGCAAGGTTAGATCTCACGGAATACAGGGTGAACTAGCCATTTGGATACAGGACTGGCTCAAAGGTAAAAGACAGAGAGTGGTGGTGGAGGGTTGTTTTTCAGACTGGAGGCCTGTGACCAGTGGAGTGCCACAAGGATCGGTGCTGGGCCCTCTACTTTTTGTCATTTACATAAATGATTTGGATGCGAGCATAAGAGGTACAGTTAGTAAGTTTGCAGATGACACCAAAATTGGAGGTGTAGTGGACAGCTAAGAAGGTTACCTCAGATTACAGCAGGATCTTGATCAGATGGGGCAATGGGCCGAGAATTGGCAGATGGCATTTAATTCATATAAGTGTGAGGTGCTGTATTTTGAGAAAGCAAACTTAGCAGGACTTATATGCTTAATGGTAAGGTCCCAGGGAGTGTTGCTGAACAAAGAGACCTTGGAATGCAGGTTCATAGCTCCTTGAAAGTGGAGTTGCAGGTAGATAGGATAGTAAAGAAGACGTTTGGTATGCTTTCGTTTATTGGTCAGAGTATTGAGTACAGGAGTTGGGAGGTCATGTTGCGACTGTACAGGACATTGGTTAGGTCACTGTTGGAATATTGTGTGCAATTCTGATCTCCATCCTATCAGAAAGATGTTGTGAAACTTGAAAGGGTTCAGAAAGGATTTACAAGGATGTTGCCAGGGTTGAAGGATTCGAGCTGTGGGGAGAGGCTGAACAGGCTGGGGCTGTTTCCCTGGAGCATCGGAGGTTGAGGGGTGACCTTATAGAGGTTTACAAAATTATGAGGGGCATGGATAGGATAAATAGACAAAGTCTTTTCCATGGGATGGGGAGTCCAGACCGAGCGGGCATAGGTTTAGGGTGAGAGGGGAAAGATATACAAGAGACCTAAGGGGCAACCTTTTCACACAGAGGGTGGTACGTGTATGGAATGAGCTGCCAGAGGAAGTGGTGGAGTCTAGTACAATTGCAACATTTAAAAGGCATTGGGATGGATATATGAATAGGAAGGGTTTGTAGGGATATGGGCTGGGTGCTGGCAGGTGGGACTAGATTGGGTTGGGATATCTGGTTGGCATGGACAGGTTGGACCGAAGCGTCTGTTATGGACATCTCTGACTCTATGACTCTATTTAACTTGTTTGGTGTGTTTGATAAAGTAGGAATCTGTGGTGTGTTGTACCATTGTGAGATGTTTAACAAGTAATGATCCCTCTTCAAAGGCAACTCACAGTCGACTAGTGAGAAATACACCTCACCATTTGGCAAATGCAAGTAAAATGCAGCTAGTTGTTCCTGAGACCAAGATAGACCTCACAAGACTTGTCGTGCATTTCTGCCATGAATTTTGCCATAACTCAGATGCTGGAGATCAGAGCTGAAAAATGTGTTGCTGGAAAAGCGCAGCAGGTCAGGCAGCATCGAAGGAGCAGGAGAATCGACGTTTCGGGCATAAGCCCTTCTTCAGGAATGAGGAGGGTGTGCCAAGCAGGCTAAGATAAAAGGTAGGGAGGAGGGACTTGGGGGAGAGGCGTTGGGAATGCAATAGATGGAAGGAGGTTAAGGTGAGGGTGATAGGCCAGAGAGGGGGTGGGGGCAGAGAGGTCGGGAAGAAGATTGCAGGTCAAGAAGGCGGTGCTGAGTCCGAGGGTTGGGACTGAGATAAAGTGAGGGGAGGGGAAATGAGGAAGCTGGAGAAATCTGCATTCATCCCTTGTGGTTGGAGGGTTCCTAGGCGGAAGGTGAGGCGCTCTTCCTCCATGCGTCGTGTTGCCATGGTCTGGCAATGGAGGAGGCCAAGGACCTGCATGTCCTTGGCAGAGTGGGAGGAGGAGTTAAAATGTTCAGCCACAGAGCGGTTGGGTTGGTTGGTGCGGGTGTCCCAGAGGTGTTCTCTGAAACGTTCCGCAAGTAGGCAGCCTGTCTCCCCAATATAGAGGAGGCCACATCAGGCGCAGAGGATGCAATAGATGATGTGTGTGGAGGTGCAGGTGAATTTGTGATGGATATGGAAGGATCCCTTGGGGCCTTGAAGGGAAGTGAGGGGGGAGGTGTGGGCGCAAGCTTTGCATTTCTTGCGATTGCAGGGGAAGGTGCTGGGAGTGGAGGTTGGGTTGGTGGGGGGTGTGGACCTGACGAAGGAGTCGCGGAGAGAGTGGTCTTTCCGGAACACTGATAGGGGAGGAGAGGGAAATATATCCTTGGTGGTGGGGTCTGTTAGGAGGTGGCGGAAATGACGAAGGGTGATGCGATGTATATGGAGGTTGGTGGGGTGGTAGGTGAGGACCAGTGAGGTTCTGCCCTGGTGGCGATTGGAGGGGTGGGGTTCAAGGCTGAGGAGCCAGAAGTGGAGGAGATGCGGTGGAGAGCATCGTCGACCATGTCGGAGGGGAAATTGCGGTCTTTGAAGAAGGAGGCCATCTGGGTTGTTCGGTATTGGAATTGGTCCTCCTGGCAGCAGATGCTGCGGAGGCGATGGAATTGGGAATATTGTATTGGAATCGGTCCTCCTGGGAGCAGATGCGGCGGAGGCGAAGGAATTGGGAATATTGTATTGGAATTGGTCCTCCAATAACTCACATTGTTAAGATTTCATTGATAGGAACAGGAGAAGCCCACATAGCGTCTGGAGCCTGTTCATTGAAAAGCTGGCTAATCCACTAATCCACTACCTAACTGCACTTCCCTCAGTACCTTGGGTTAACAAAATCTCTTAATGTCTCAATTGAAATGAATGATTGATCAAACAGCAATTGTCATTTAAATGTTCAAAACTTCTCCCAACTTCAACTATCCAAGGTGGACCTTGTCACACAGTCTTTTTTCTAATATCCAGAAGTGTCCTTACACACAACTGAATTTAGTTTTCCCCATCACCAAACCGCCCGTGGTATATTTCCACCTATTAATCATCCATGTTTTATGATTTACCAATTGACATGCAAAGCCTGTTAAGGGCAGTGCAGACTACCAAAAGTGAGGGAGAGCTATGGAGATAGGGAGGGGCTAAATCAAAATGGAGTTGCAAGTGGATTCTCACATTTTCCCATATTCAATTCTATTCGAGGCAGTTGTGTTCACTCACTTAATTTATCAATGTTCTTTTCCAAATTTCTGTTCTTGTTTACAATGTTTACTTTGTCACTTAACTGAGCGACATCATCAAATTTGATTCTATGTCTCTCTACTGTAAATGATTTATAAACTTAGTGAAAAACTGAAGTCCAAATACAAATCCTCGGTGGGCACCACTATTCACATTCTGCCAAATGGTGTACATAACCATTATCCCTGTTCGGAGCCCCTTCCTCTTATTCAGTAAAAGAATGTGTCTGGGAACTTTTTGCTATAAGCTTTTTGAAGCTGAATAAATGTTGGACAGAACTCCATCAATTTGGAAATTTTATTTGTTTAAATTAAGCTCAGGATCCACTTTTTTGTTTTCTGACTTAATGAGGCATTCTGAGTAGATATTCTTGTTGAGCTCTCCTCCTTTGGCTCACATTGTTTTGCGGAATTTTCCATGTCTCGTTTGCCTTATGTTTTGACTGGTGTGAATTATTGCACAAGGAAACATCGCATGGTTCTACAGCAGTTATAGGACATTGGTAGACTAGCAGGGAAATATGCCTTCTATAGCCTTCAAACTAAATTACATCCAGATGAGGCTGTCCTTAGATCTCCATGTACACTTCCCCTCTTAAATATCCTGGAATGCAACCTTGTAAATATCTATAAGGCAATGACTCTAATCTTTTAAACATATCATTGGACAGTTTTTGCAATATTGGAACATTATAATTATGAACGATTTAACAACCTTCATATCTGACAAAAGATCCATTTGTGTACAGATTAAAATGTGGCTTTTTTTTCCCTCTGCACCAGTAATTTGAGTTTAACCCATCATCGATCTTGCAGAATTTGGTCAACATTTGTTTAAATCTATTCATTATATCAATTAGACTCATTCTTAACTTAAACCCATCATCCATTTGTACACACTAGACCGACAGAATATTCCAAGCTCCTTGATCAGGGGAACTGAATATTGCTTGAAAAGGAATAAAATGGACCTCAGTGTGCCCTGTTTGTTGGTGCAAGATTTGGGCAAGAAGAGCCAATTTTGGGGTCACCATCCTGCTCCTAATTGATACCGGAAAGACCTCTGAATTGATGTCTGACCTTGGCAACACAGTGACTCAGTAGTTAGCACTGCTGCTTCACAGCACCAGGAACCTAAATATAATTCCAGCCTTGGGTGACTGTGTATGTGGTGTTTGCATGTTCTCCGTGTGACTGCATCGGAGTCTATCAGGAGTTCTTGTTTCCTCCCACAGTCCAAAGATGTCTAGGTTAGATGGATTGGCTATGCATGGCTGCATGGTGGCTCAGTGGTTAGCACTGCTGCCTCACAGCACCAGGGTCCCAGGTTCGATTTTGGCCTCGGGTGTCTGTCTGTGTGGAGTTTGCACATTCTCCCCGTGTCTGAGTGGATTTCCTCGGGGTGCTCCGGTTTCCTCCCACAGTCCAAAGATGTGCAGGTCAGGTGAATTGGCCATGCTAAATTGCCCATAGTATTATGTGCATTGGCTAGAGTGAAATGGGTCTGGGTGGGTTACGCTTCGGAGGGTCGGTGTGGACTGGTTGGGCTGAAGGGCCTGTTTCCACACTGCTTGGAATCTAATCTAATCATAAATTGTCCTGTAGTGTCCAAGGATGTGCTGGTTGGCTCAATTAGTTACGGTAAATGCAGAGTTAGGGTGATGGGGTGGGATGCTCTTTAGAGGATCAGTGCAGGCTTGATTGGTCAAATGGCCTCTTTCTGCACTGTAGGGATTCTATGATGAGATGAATTATCTTGGTATGGGATGGGGACCAGTTTATTCTCACCTATGGTACCCATGGGGATGGCCTCAACCAGGACCTTGGGTTCATGTCACACTACAGGTGACCCCACTGCACTACACACGCACACGCTCCTACAGACTCATACATTCATGCAGACCCTCTCTCATACACAAGATCTCTCTTATATGCTCACACATAACCTCTCGCACACTTATACTCCTTTACCCTCACACTTACACAGCTATACATGCATACACACTCTCACAGACACTCATATACACCCCGCACACACATATAAGTTTGTGGGGTGAATTTGTACTTGCAGAATTACATTCTATTTTGTCCAACAACTGCTTAAATCCATGCAAAATTCTGTAAATCCCTTTTTTTAGATTAGAATCAGTCTGAACATTGAGGCACAGACAGCCTCACATAGGGCACCTCATACTTTCAATGTATTATCTGGGCCAACATGGCACCTATTGTTAAAGTTCACTTGAGATTGTAACTTGAAGAAATTCTGGGATTTACGTATGAAATAAATGAAACCAACGTGGTCATTCTAAAAGACCTGGGTTCAATTCCCGCCTCAGGCGACTGACTGTGTGGAGTTTGCACGTTCTCCCTGTGTCTGCGTGGGTTTCCTCCGGGTGCTCCGGTTTCCTCCCACAGTCCAAAGATGTGCAGGTCAGGTGAATTGGCCATGCTAAATTGCTCGTAGTGTTAGGTAAGGGGTAAATGTAGGGATATGAGTGGGTTGCGCTTCGGCGGGGCAATGTGGACTTGTTGGGTCGAAGGGCCTGTTTCCACACTGTAAGTAATATAATCTATGTAATCTAATCTAATCTAATCTAATGACAGACTCAACAAACAATCCAGGTCTTTTTCAATATATAGTTTCAGTTACATCACATTGTAAACTTTTGCTGTAACTTCTACATCTACGATCTTATACTCCACAACCATCTGATGAAGGAGGAGTGTTCTGAAAGCTAGTGCTTCCAAATAAACCTGTTGGACTATAACCTGGTGTTGTGTGATTTTTAACTTTGTATATCCAAATCCAACACTGGCAACTCCAAATCATTATTTTTATATGTTTATTTGAGGAGATATAATGACAGAAAGTCAAATTCTTATTGAAAAAGTAAGTTTTAAGGACAATCTTTAAAGAGTACAGACAAGTGGAGTATTGGAAAGGATTAGGGGTGGCATTCCAATGCTTCACACCTCAGGCAAATGACAACCCTAATGATGGAACAAGCAATGAGCATGAGGCAGTTGAATGACATGAATATACAAGTTGTTTCTGTTAACTGACAATATAACTATACATTCCATGTCTTCCATTCAAAAAGAAAACTGTGTAAGTACAGACAGAAGTGACAAAAGCTCAAAAGTATGACACCAATCTTTTAAAGCACTGTTGGTGGGCAAGTTTCAACAACCACAAGTATGGGTTCATTATTTCTTGTTTGTGGGAACCAGAGAATGTAAGCGTAGAGCCAATCACACAACATAATAAAGGTTCCAGACTTAACTTTTCAAAACTATTTATCACACTTTCTTTAAAAGAAACAGGGGGCAGAATCTTATAGAAGTCTGAGTGAGATTTGTGACAGAGTCAGATAAGAAGTCTAGCAAGGCCCAATTCGATGTCGGAAGCAACTCATATCATCCTTTATGCTTTTGACAAGTGTCATGTAAGTTTCTCACCAGTTAACACTAAGTTGCCAATTAAGGGGGATTATTGCTTGTTAAATAGCCCAATCTACCTCAATATTCAGCTTTCTATCTTATTAAACTCGGCAAACAAACGATGTTGAGGAAACCCAATATAGAAACCTGTTATGGCAAATTCAATACACCAATTGCTTTTGAGGACTTCCATGTCGTATATGACTAAACTGCAGTCTTGCCTCATCTTGTTATGCTATACCTGTTAGCGCAATGGTGCTTCTGTCAGAGCCAAAGGCTCTCAATACTGACTTATTGACATGCTGTTTCAACCAGACACATAAACATATAGCTTGTCATGCTGGTCAAATGATCTGTCTGGGGAGGGCACGTTTTGCTGTATGGCACATCAAAACATCAATTTAATAGCTATTGTATGTGTCAACTCCCTGTACAGCAAACACACTAAACCTTTGTTCAATCAAATGTCAATTTTGGGAACTGGGTGGGGGCTGGTCCTCAGTCTGTCAGTCAGGGGTCCTTGGTACCACCAGTCAGGGGCACAGTATATACAAAATCCAAGGGCTCATCCACAAGTCATCAGGGAATACATTTTGACAACAGTCTGACGAGTAGCAAAAGGTAGTCCTGTAGGGTCACACACCGCAGTCAGAGAAATCAGGTATCACGCTTTAGGGAGCTCCTAATACAGTGAACAGATCTACTTGTTGAACTCAGTCTGAGGTACAGTGCAAAAACAGTTCTAGGAGTCCATGCACTGATCATTGAGAGATGCCTCTGGGTGCAGCGGAGGAATCACCATCAAAAGAGGTGTGCATGCTTGGGGAGGGGGAGAGAAGGATGTGTGGGATTGGAGACAAGGAAGGTTTAGGTGGAAGCTCAATGTGTATGGCAATAGACAAAACAGCCCCAGAGGCTACGCTAGGCTGCGAGAAGGAAGGTATTGACAGTGACTACCACTGCAGCCTTACAGGAGTTACGTAGAGGAGCAAGATGGGTATGATAATGTTACATTCAAGGGTCAGGGAGGACAGTTTGAGATAAAGTTTAATGTGGTAATGTCAGAATTTACATAACACCTGGTTATAGTCCAACAGATTTATTTGAAATTACAAGCTTTCAGAGCACTCTGAAAACTTATAATTTCAAATAAACTTTAGATTAGATTACATTCCCTACAGTGTGGAAACAGGCCATTCAGCCCAACAGGTCCACACCAACCCTCCAAAAAGTAACCCACCCAGACCCATTCCCCACATTTACCCCTGACTAATAATACTAATACTATGGGCAATTTAGTATGGCCAATTCACCTGACCTACACATCTTTGAATTGTGGGAGGAAACTGGAGCACCTGGAGGAAACTCATGCAGACACAGGGAGAACGTGCAAACTCCATACACACAGTCACCCGAGGTTGGAATCGAACCCGGACTCCTGGCGCTGTGAGGCAATAGTACTAACCACTGAGCCACCCCCTTATTTGATAATAACCTGGTGTTGTGTGACTTCTGACCTTGTCCACCCCAATCCAACACTGGCACCTCCACATCATGTGATAGATCTCCATATGGGGAGTTTGGGCAGAAATGGACTGTCAGCATACAGCAATGAAGCTCTGAGGGTATATGTGGCAAGCAGATAAGGTCCGGTATTGATGGTGCCCATAACGATCTTTCCTTCCTACCATCACTTGCCATTCCCTGGATGTAACATACAACTAGAAAATGGCTGGGACAACAGTCAAGGTGGGTTTATTCTTTATCACTTCGATAGGCAATAGCATGGGATCCATGTCTTCTGGGTAATGTAGGGGCAAATACAAGAAGTATACTTTTGTAAACACAAGGTACATTTCATATGCAATCATTTCTTCACTTATTTGTGTGAATGCCAAGTGAATCTGCTCAGGGTTCAAATTCTTGTCCAAGAGGAATTGCACCATACCATTTGTGCTTGCAAGTGTAATGTCTACATTTCAGAAATGCAAATTCTGCCAGCCATGACTTGAAAAGGCCAACGCTGGTCAAAGGCATCTCAAAAATTGTGAACATGTGATGTAAATATGACTAAACTTTGGGCAGCTTCTCTCTGGGGTCTGAGTGATTGGAGCTACAGCAGAATGTAATGGAAAATGGAAAATCTGTAGTTTGTACAGATGTGTCTGTAGTTTGGGACATAATCCATGGGATGTGGTTTAGTATCAAGGTAGAGATCAGCAGGCCTTTGTTATCTTTGAAGTTACAAGAAATCACAGTCAAGTTTGTTTTGACTTGCCTTTGGCTCCTTTGAATGGTTTTGTTTAAAACTCACTTTGCAACTTTACGTAAGACATTCTATGGATTTCTCTCTCTCTCTCTCTTTCTCCAGACAACCATTTACACCCACAGTCTTTCTTGGCTGTATCAGCATTCTTCTAAATAAAGTTGGAATTATGAGTTAAAAGTGTCTGTAATACTTTGGTGTTCTGAGCCATGGTAATGACACACACTGTGGCATAGTGGTTAGCACTGCTGCTTCACAGCGCCAGAGACCCAGGTTCAATTCCTGCCTCAGGCAACTGACTGTGTGGAGTTTGCACATTCTCCCTGTGTCTGCAAGGGTTTCCTCCGGGTGCTCCCACAGTCCAAAAAAAAAGTGCAGGTGAGGCGAATTGGCCATGCTAAATTGCCCATAGTGTTAGGTGAAGGGGTAAATGTAGGGGAATGTCTGGGTGGGTTGCTCTTCGGAGGGTCGGTATGGGCTGAAGGGCCTGTTTCCACACTAAGTAATCTAATCTAAGAAGCAAGTAAAACAATTGACCAATTATTGTACATATTTGAAGGAACTTTACTATAGTCATGGAGAGGGATAGGAGCAGATGCTGTGGGAAAGTATTTTACTGGGGGAGTGGGAATTACAATGTATTAGGGAGGAACTGTAGAGCATAAATTGGGAATAGATATCCTCTGGGAAATGCAGGAACAGAAATGTGGAGGTTGTTTAGGGAGCACTTGCTACAAATGCTGGATAGGTTTGTCCCACTGAGGCAAGAAAGGGTTGGTAGGGTGAAGGAACCTTGGATGACAAGGGATGTGGAACATCTAATCAAGAGGAAGAAGGAAGCTTGCATAAGGTTAAGGAAGCAAGGATCAGTCAGGGCTGTAGAGGGTTACAAGGTAGCCAGGAAGGAACTAAGGAATGGACTTAGGAGAGCTAAAGGGGGTGCATGGAAAAGGCTTTGGCAGGTAGGAGTAAGGAAAGCCCCAAGGCATTCTATATTGATGTGAGGAACAAGATGATGACCAGAGTGAGGGTAGAGCTGATCAGGGATAGGGGAGGGAACTTATGTCTCCATTCGGAGAAGATAGGGGAGGTCCTTAATAAATACTTTGCTTCAGTTTTCACTCGTGAGAGAGGCCTTGTCATTTGTGAGGACAGCGTGAAACAGGCTGATATGCTCAAACAGGTTGATATTAAGAAGGATGTGCTGGAAAGTTTGAAAAACACATGAGAATAGATGAATCTCCGGGCCAGATGGGATATACCCAAGGAAGCAAGAGAGAGATTGCTGCGCCTTGAAGTAGTACCAGATATTTGGAGTATGTCAGGTGTTATTCCCTTGTTCAAGAAAGGGAATATGGATAACCCTGGGAATTAGAGAGCAGCCTGTCTTACATCGGTGGTGGGTAAAATATTGGAGAGGATTCTGAGATACAGGATTTATGATTATTTGGAAAAACATAGTTTGATTAGAGATAGTCAGCATAGCTTTGTGAGGGGGCAGGTCATGCCTCATTAGCCTTATTGAAGTCTTTGAGGATGTGACAAAAGATCAAGATAGAACAATGGATGTGGTGTATTTGAATTTTAGTAAGGCATTTTGATAAGGTTCCCCCTGTTCGGCTCATTCAGAAAATAAGGAGGTATGAGATACAGGGAAATTTCGCTGTCTGGATACAGAATTGGCTGGCCCATAGAAGACAGAGCATGGTAATAGATGAAAAGTATTTAGCCAGGAGCTCGGTGACCAGTGGTGGTCTGCAGGGATTTGTTCTGGGACCTCTGCTCTTTGTGACTTTTATAAATGACTTGGATGAGGAAGTGGAAAAGTGGGTGAGTAAGTTTGCCAATGACTCGAAGGTTGGTGGAGTTGTGCTTAGTGTGGAGGGCTGTTGCAGGCTACAACAAGACATTGTAGGCTGCTGTAGGTTGCAATGAGACATTGACAGGATGCAGAGCTGGGCTGAGAAGTGGCAGATGGAGTTCAACCTGGAAAAGTTGATTCATTTTAGAAGGACAAATTTGAATACATATTATAGGGTTAAAGTCAGGATTCTTGGCAGTGTGGAGGAACAGAGGGATCTTGGGATCGATCCACATACATAGATCGCGCAAAGTTGCTACCCAAGGCAACAGGTTTAGGTAGAGGATCTGGATCAGTGCAGGCATGGAGTGTCGAAGGGCCTGTTCCAGTGCTGTAATTTTGTTCCAAGTTGACAGGATTGTTAATAAGGCATATGGCGTGTTGGCTTTTATCAGCAGGGGGATTGAGTTTCAGAGCTGAGGGGTTATGCTACAGCTCTATAATGCCCTGGTTAGACCACACTTGGAATATTGTGTTCAGTTCTGGTCACCTCATTATAGGAAGGATTTAGAGAGGGTGCAGAAGAGATTTACTGGGATACTGCCTGGAGTGGAGAGCATATCTTATGTAGAAAGGTTAAGAGAGCTCGGGCTTTTCTCGTTGGAGTGAAAAAGGATGAAAGGATGACTTGATAGAGATGTACAAGATGATGAGGGCATAGATAGAGTGGATAGCCAGAGACCTTTACCCAGGGCAGAAATGGCTATCATAAGGGGGCATACTTTTAAGGTGATTGGGGGAAAAGTTTAGGGGAGATGTAAGAGGTAGGTTCTTTACAGAGAGTATGGAAGCACTGTCAGCAGTGTTAGGAGACACAGATATATTAGGAACATTTAAGCAACTTTTGGATAGGTACATGCATGATAGTAAAATGAAGGGTATGTAGGTTAGTTTGATCTTAGATTAGGATAAAAGGTTGGCACAACATTGAGGACCGAAGGGCCTGTACTGATCTGTACTGTTCTATGTTCTATGTGCTATGTTCTTTGAAACAGCAACCAAGTGTGACTTGTTGAACATGTTGAATGGGAAATCAAAACATAAATAATCAAAAGATGCCTCTCTCTAAATCAGCAATGCTAACTAAAGCACAGAAGAAAAACAGAAAGTTGTCAGAGCTTTTGGAGTTAGTATGACCACTATCGCTTCCAGAGTTCAGAGCTACTGAAGTTAAGGCTGCAAACTACAACTACCAAATCCAAGTTCCTGTGACTGTTCCTCACTCATGTGACAGGAAACCACTTGCAAAGCAAAAGCAGTCTCACTGCGCTGCAAATTATCCAAACAATGTTTTCACTGTGGCAGTGCTTAATCACAATGGACAAATATCCTGCCACTGGTAAATATTGCAAACTCTGCAAATGCAACCATTTTGCTTGTATTTAAAGCTCATCAGCAAAAGTAACTGTTAAGACTAAAGCTAACAAAGGGTGCAATGCATAAGCAACATGCATATCACAGAATAAAAGACCATGTAACCAACATACAAGCAGATGACACTGTATACATCTTTGTGCTCTCTTTCAAACTCATCACCTAGCTAAATGTGACAGTGACGATTGGCTGCTTGGAACAGATGCTGTCATAGAGCACACAAGAATATTTGTTAATGCCATGAGAGAAAAGATATAACATACTTACGTGATTATTTTATAAAATTATTTTCAGTTACTGATTAAATCTTTCATCTCATTGTATATGGTACTTATTCTCCCCTTGTCCAGTCCTTTCCCACTTACATCCATGATTCCTTGGATGCTATATATCAGTTTCAGATTTTCCAGTTTCTGCCTCTTCTTTAACAAAGACATGAATCCCTTTACACATTCGTCCCCCATCAGGATGACTTCAGGGCTCTCCACTTCTTCCTTGGAAAAAGACCTGAACTGTCCCCAAGCGACCACTAACCTCCTCCATGCGGCCGAGTTCGTCTTCTCCCTGAATAACTTCTCTTTTACTTCCTCTCACTTTCCTCAGATCAAAGGTGTGCCATTGGTCCTCACTTACTCCCACATGTCTCTTTGGGAGGTAGGTGAAACATTCTTTATTCCATTCCTACTCCAGCCCCCACCCAGAACACTTTCTACATTATATCGATGACACCACTGGTGTTGATTCCCTCTCCTTCCTTTCTGGAATTAGAAATGTTTATCTATTTTGCTTCTAACATCCACCCTGCTCTCACCTTCTCCTAGTCCATCTCTGACTCCTCCCTTCCCTTCCTCAACATCTCGGTTTCCAATTTTGGGGATAGACTGGACACCAATATCTGCCATAAACTCACTGACTCCCGCTATAACTTTGATGATATATCCTCACACCTTGTTTCCTCACCTTGCAGTAAAGACTCTATTCCATTTTCCCAATTCCTCTGTCTCCACCGCATCTGTTTTAATGATGCCAACTTCGACAAGAGATCATCTGAAATGTCCACCTTCCTCAACCGAGGATTCCCCAGCACAATGGTTGACAGAGCCCTCAGCTGGGTCCGACCCATCTCTCGCACTTCAGCTCTCACCCCCTCTTCCCTACCACAACAGTGATAAGGTCCCCCTTGTCCTCACCAACCATCTCACTAGCATCAAGAAGTGTGGTGCTGGAAAGGCACAGATGGTCAAGCAGCATCTGAGGAGTAGGAGAGTTGACGTTTTGAGCATAAGCTCTTCATCAGCTCTTCATGCCACCAGCACACACATCCATAGGATCATTGGCCACCTGTTATGGAGCAGAGCAAAGCCCTTTCAAATATATCAAGGAGATAGCCAAGACCCTAACTTTTATCTTATTTAAAGGCACATGTAAGGTTCTGTGTTCCACATATAGTTTGATTGGTAACTCTACTCAGCTTTAAGCAAACCACACTTCATTCTTACCCTTAAAATACAAAAGAAATAAGAATTTGTATAACTTTAACTCTATTGGAAAACTCAACTGTTCCAATGTAGGAACATCCTGTAAACATACGGTTAAGCAAAGGCAAATTCAGTAAAATAGATTGTCTCACAGGTGATGTGTCTCCTATTCTGGAGGAAAGAACATCAAGAGAAACTCTGGTAAAGAGAGAGCATTCCAGATTTTGTAGTGGCTGGGAGAGAAATGTTACAGCTTCCAAAGCCAACTTCAGAAAACACAAACAACTATTGAAAATTAAACTAAAACCCTGGTTCTGTGGGAGTACAGTAAACTGATTCCAACCATTCATGCTGCTTCTATTACTCCAATTTTATATTTAGAAAAACCCAGGCCTCATAAGCTGTTTACTTTATTGTTTTGGAGGAGACAGCTCAGTACCTATGGTTCAAAACCTCTCTTCAAAAATAAACAGGATAAAAACACCTCTTAAAGCCATAGTATTGTCACACATCATTTCAGCCACCTCCAGCAGGATGCCACCACGAGATATATATATTTCCCTTCCCTCCCCTGCCAGCTTTTCACAGGCACTGTTCCGTCTGGGACACCCTGGTCCACTCCTCCTTCACTCCCAATATATCTCCATACACCCACAGTACCTTCCTCTGCAACTGAAGAAGGTATGACACCTGCCTGTTTACTTCCTTGGTCCTCATTATCCAAGGCCCGAAACACACCTTCCAAGTGAAGCAGCGCTTCACCTGTACATCATTCAACCTAGTCTACTTATTCACCGCACTCAATGTGGTGTCCTCTACATCGGGGAACTGAAGCACAGGCTGGGTGACCGCTTCGCGGAACACCTACATTCTATCTGCAGAAATGATCCTGAGCTTCCAGTTGCCTGCCACTTCAACAGTTTGTTGGCCAACATTTCTGTCTCACGCTTGCTGCATTCCTCCAGCGAAGCTCAGTGCAAGTTGGAGAAGCAAGATCTCATTTTCTGCTTGGAAACTCTTCAGCCTTCTGGACTCAATATCGAGTTTAACAATTTTAGGGTTTGAGCACCTTCTCCCAAGCCTTGTCATCACATAGGCTGCTATCACACACAACCCATTGTCAGCTACTAGTAGTCCCCATTTGCAGCTATCCATTCTCCCAGGCTGATGTTTAACTAGTCCTTTGTCAGAGCAACTGTTTTTCTCTCTCTTTGGACTCTATCTCCACCTATTGTTTACTCCTTCCCCCTCCCTCCACTCCATCTTCAGTATTAATACCAACCTTTTCCCAGCTACCCATAGTTCTGAAGATTGGTCACTGGACCCGAACATTAACTCTGCTTTCTCTGCATAGATGTTATCAGACCTGCTGAGATTTTCCAGGAATTTCCGTTTTTGTTTGTGACAGAAGTGTTAATACTGAGACATAGAGATGTACAGCGTGGAAACAGACCTTTTAATCCAACTCGTCCATGCTGACCAGATATGCTAAATAAATCTAGTTCCATTTGCCAGCAGTTGGCTTATATCCCTCTAAACCTGTCCTATTCTTTTATACATTTAGATATTGTTTAAATGTTGTAATTGTACCAGCCTTCACCATTTCCTCTGGCAGCTCAAACCATACACGCACCAACCTCTGTGTGAAAAGGTTGCCCCTTAGGTCCCTTTTACATCTTGCCCTTCTCAGCATAAACCTATGCCCTCGAATTCTAGACTCCCCCACCTCAGGAAAAAGACCCCATCTACTTACCCTATCAAACCCCTCATGATTTTAGAAATCTCTATGAGGTCTTCCCTCAACCTCTGACCCACTGGGAAAACAGCCCCAGTCTACTGAACCTCCCTCTATAGCTCAAACCCTCCAACTCTGGCAACATCCTTGTGAATTCTTTCTGAACCCTTTCAAGTTTCACAACATCCTTCTGTTAGGAGTGAGACCAGAATTGCACGCAATATTCCAAAAGTGGCCTTACAATGTCCTGTACAATCGCAACATGACTTCCCAACTCCTATACTTCATGCTTTGACCAATAAAGGAAAGCATATCAAATGCCTTCTTCATTATCCTATCTACCTACGACTCCACTTTCAAGAAACTATAAACCTGCACTCCAAGGTCTCTTTGTTCAGCAACACTCCCTAGGACCTTACTATTATGGATATAAGTTCTGCTCTGATTTGCTTTCCCAAAATGCAGACCTCACATTTATCTAAATTAAATTCTTTCTGCCACTCCTCAGCCCATTGACCCATCTGATCAAGATCCCATTGTACTCTGAGGAAACCTTCTTCGCTGTCCACTACACCTCCAACTTTGGTGTCAACTGCAAATTTACTAACTATACCTCATATGTTCACATTTAAATCATTTATATAATTGACGGAAAGCAATGGACCCAGCATCAATTATTTGTTGAGTTAGTACAAGAGCTAGAAAACATAAGTTAAATGCTTAATTTTATTGTGTACAGTTTGGAGACAAATCATTGAAACATTATTTTTCACACCTATTAAAAAGGAGAAGGATGAATATTAAAATAACAGTGTATTGTTCACTTGTGGCTACCATATACAAATATACCAGCAGAGGGAGATTGCTACTAAAAGAGAAAGTTAAAAATCACACAATGCCAGGTTATAGTCCAACAGGGTTTATTTGGAAGCACTAGATTTCGAAACACTGATCCTTCATCAGGTGGTTGTCAGGAGCAGCGCTCTGAAAGCTAGTGCTTCCAAATAAACATGTTGGACAAAAACCTGGTGTTGTGTGATTTTTAACTTTGCCCACCCCAGTCCAACACTGGCACTTCCACATCATGACTAAGAGAGAAGAAATAATTTAAATTCTTTAAAGCTCTCTAGTAAAATGTATAACTATGCCAGTGCTGAGCGGGCCCATGGGGCGAAAGTGAGGACTACAGATGCTGGAGATTAGAATCGAGAATGTGGTGCTGGAAAAGCACAGCAGGTCAGGCAGCATCAGAGGAGCAGGAAAATCGACATTTCGGGCAAAAGCCCTTCATCATGAGCAAGCTTATAGTCAAGCCCCATTATTCCACAAACTGTCACAAGTATGTAAATACCCAATTTAAATTGACAAGTTGATTAATTTGCCTTACTCATTGCTATTCAGGACAAAAGCAATTCACAACAGGTTTAACAGGAAAATAACCTTATTTATAGTAAATACATTACGTAAAACCTTATAAGAATCTAAACAACTTGGGCTATGGTGAGGTGTTTGACAGGATCAGGCGACAAGTGTAGTGAAGTCTATCTCAACATCAAGATTATCTCACTCAATTTTTATGCTTTTCACAAATAACAGGGTGAGATTCTAGCTAGGCAGTGGCACGCTGCCAATTAAGGAGGACTATTTCTTGTTAAATGCCTTGTTAATGGTACAACTCGTTATATTAATATTCAGCCTCCCATCTTAAACTCGTAAACTCAGGAAAATTGACAAGGAAACAACTGTGAGGACATAGCAGATTCACTGCATCTCTTGCTCCAAACAACCTCTGTGGAAATCTGGCACCAGCATCTCAAGCACGCTCCATGGCTACACACACCCTACATGCATCAACATTGGCATCTGACTTGTGCCAGCCTCAAAGAATCCAAATGGCATTATCCAATTAATGTAAAGGTCCCTTCTGCACTTCAATGTTGTATTGCAGCTATCATTGTAGTGCTTCTGTAAAGACACTGTGCACTCAAGAACATAATTGTAATTTGTGGACTAAACCAGGCTCTGTATCCCTGGGCACTTTACTTGCTGTCAGAATGCTTACTCATTCTTAGCTTGCCTGAATGGGCACAGCATCCCTTCTTTGCATTGTACTTCCATGTCTTTTTGCATTTTGCCCTCAGCCATAGATTCCAGGCCGAAATTATTGGCTCAAATCATCTGCCTGAACTGGTCCTCACCCTCAACAATTTCTCCTTCCAACCCTCCCACTTCCTCCAGAGCAATGGGTTAGCCATGAGCACCTTCATGGGCCCCAGCTACGCCTGCCTCTTCATCAGGTGCTTGGAACAGTCCATACCCCTCAGCGACAACGGCACCATTCCTCACTGTTTCCTCCACTACATCGATGACTGTATTGGCGCCACCTTGTCCTCCCACAAGGAGGTTGAACAATTCATCAACTTCATAAACACCTTCCACTCTGACCTCAAGTTTACGTGAATCATCTCTGACTCCTTCCTCCCCTTCCTGGACATCTCCATCTCCATTTCTGATGACTAACTCAGCACGGACATCCACTACAAATCCACTGACTCCCACAGCTACCTGGACTACACCTCCTCCTACCCTGCCTCCTGTAAAAATGCCATTCCATATTCCCAATTCCTCTGTCTTCGCTGCATCTGCTTCCAAGAGGAACAATTCCACCATAAAACATCCCAGATGGGTTCATTCTTCAAAGACTACAATTTCTCTTCCCATATGGTTGATGATTCCTCCACTTCTTGCAACTCCTGCAGAGCTGGGCTGAGGAGTGGCAGATGGAGTTCAACCCTGCCAAGTGTGAGGTTGTCCATTTTGGAAAGACAAATAAGAATGCGAATACACTGGTTAACGGTAGGGTTCTTAGTGAGGTGGAGGAACAGAGAGATCTTGGGGTCTATGTTCATAGATCTTTGAAAGTTGCCACTCAGGTGGATAGAGCTTGTAAGAAGGCCTATGGTGTATTAGCGTTCATTAGCAGAGGGATTGAATTCAAGAGTCGTGAAGTGATGTTGCAACTGTACAGGACTTTGGTTAGGCCACATTTGGAGTACTGTGTGCAGTTCTGGTCGTCTCACTTTAGGAAAGATGTGGAAGCTTTGGAGAGGGTGCAGAGAAGATTTACTAGGATGTTGCCTGGAATGGAGAATAGGTCGTACGAGGATAGGTTGAGAGTGCTAGGCCTTTTCTTGTTGGAACGGCAAAGGATGAGGGGTGACTTGATAGAGGTTTATAAGATGATCAGAGGAATAGATAGAGTAGACAGTCAGAAACTTTTTCCCCGGGTGCAACAGAGTGTTACAAGGGGACATAAATTTAAGGTGAAGGGTGGAAGGTATAAGGGAGATGTCAGGGTTGGGTTCTTTACCCAGAGAGTGGTGGGGGCATGGAATGCGCTGCCTGTGGGAGTGGTAGAGTCAGAATCTTTGGTGACCTTTAAGCGGCAATTGGATAGGTACAAGGATGGGTGCTTAAGCTAGGACAAATGTTCGGCACAACATCGTGGGCCAAAGGGCCTGTTCTGTGCTGTATTGTTCTATGTTCTATGTTCTATGTTAACTCCCACCTCTCCAGTTGCAACAAGAACAGAATCTCCATGGACCTCACCTTCCACCCCATCAACCTCCGGATACATCGCATCATCCTCTGCCATTTCCACTACCTACAGACAGACCCCACTACCAGAGTTTTATTTCCCTCCCCACCCCATCCACTTTCTGTAAAGACCATTTCCTCCACAACTCCCTTGTCAGGTCCACGCCCTCCACCGACCCACTGTCCCCTCCTGGCACCTTCCCCTGCCACTGCAAGAAGTGCAAAACTTGTGCCCACACCTCCCTCTGTACCTTTGTCCAAGGCTCCAAAGGATCCTTACACATCCAACAGAAATTTCCCTGTATTTCCAGACATATCATCTACTATGTCCATTGTACCTGATGTGATCTCCACTACACTGGGGAGACAGGACACCAACTTGCGGATTGTTTCAGAAAACAACTCTGAGGCACCTGCACTAAGCAACCCCACCGTCCAGTGGCTGAACACTTTGACTCCCCCTCCCACTCCACCAAGGATATGCAGGTCCTGGGCCTCCTCCATTGCCAAACCTTAACCACCCAACGCCTAGTGGAAGAACACCTTGGGACCCTCCAACCACAAGGAAACAATGTGGATTCACCAGTTTCCCCATTTCCCCTCCCCCCACCTTATCCCAGTCCCAACCTTCCAACTTGGCATCACCCTCTTGAACAGTCCTACCTGTACATCACCTTTCCCATCTATCTGCTCCATCCTCCCCTCTGACCTAAAACCTTCGCCCCCCCCCCCACCTTCATCTACCTATTGCATTCTCAGCTACCTTCCCCTCCAGCCACACACCCCCCTCCCATTTATCTTTCAGCTCCCTGGCCCACAAACCTCATGCCTGATGAAAGACTTATGCACGGAACTTTGATTCCCCTGCCCCTCGGATGCTGCCTGACTGGCTGTACTTTTCCAGCACCACACTCTTCAATTCTGATCTCCGGCATCTGCAGTCCTCACTTTCTTCAAATTACTGCTGTCTTTCCATTTATAACAGGTACAAAGCCAGAAAGATTGTCATGGTTGTCATGGCCCTGGAGATCTTGTTGGCCCTGATGCCAAAAAGGGACTTCCTCCTCCCCCAAGGCCAGCACTGCAGGTAATGACACCTGACCTTGCCATTCTGGTCTGAGTTTAACATTTGGTTTGAGCAGTCAGCCATCTAGAGGAACACAACAGCAATCACATACAGAGTGTTACATATTCACAACACTCAATGTGAGTGCTGTTGTATTCATAACACTCTGCATATCAAAAGGATCTTGGGGACAAAGTCCATCGTTCTCTGAAAGTGGCAACATAAGTGGATAAGGTGATAAAGAAGGTGAACAGCATGTTTTCTTTCATTAGCTGGAGCACTGAGTGGAAAAGACATGTTGCAACTGTATAAGACTTTAGTTAGACCACATTTGGTGTATGGTATGCAGTTCTGGTCAGAACCAGAACCAGGACAGAACCCCACTGGTCCTCACCTACCACCCCACCAATCTCCATGTACAGCGCATCATCCGCTGTCACTTCCGCCACCTCCAAACAGACCCCAGCACCAAGGATATATTTCCCTCCCCTCCCCTATCAGCTTTCCGTAGAGACCACTCCCTCCGCGACTCCCTTGTCAGATCCACACCCCCCACCGTGTGGGCGGCACGGTGGCACAGTGGTTAGCACTGCTGCCTCGCAGCGTCAGAGACCCGGGTTCATTTCCTGCCTCAGGCGACTGACTGTGTGGAGTTTGCACGTTCTCCCCGTGTCTGCGTGGGTTTCCTCCGGGTGCTCCGGTTTCCTCCCACAAGTCCAAAAATGTGCAGGTCAGGTGAATTGGCCATGCTAAATTGCCCATAGTGTTAGGTAAGGGGTAAATGTAGGGGGATGGGTGGGTTGCGCTTCGGCGGGTCGGTGTGGACTTGTTGGGCCGAAGGGCCTGTTTCCACACTGTAAGTAATCTAATCTAATCTAAAAAAATTATGCGAGGCATGGGTAAGGCAGCACCTACCACACCAGAGACTGCAGCAGCAGCCTCTCCTGAACCTGACAGACTCACAGGAATCGGTTAATGCTTGTTCTCTTTTTTTTAATCTTTCGCATGTTTTCCCTTTTTTTTAAATTCCTTTCTTTCTTCCTAATAATTTCCTTTTTGGAGTCACAAGTAGGGGTGACATGAACCCAGGGATAGGTAGAGTGTTCATCCTGACTTTGTCTTTTTTCTGTTGATTTAAGGATCATCTCCTTGTTTCTTTCCTCTTACCTAAGGCTGGGGCACAGTCCGGGTTTGAAGGAGCTATGAAGGAGGGGATGGGTAGGGTGAGTGCCCCCTAAGGGCAGGGGGAAGAGTCTTCCATTCAAGGTTTTATAGTTGGTTTTCATTGTAGTTTTTTAGTGCTTATAGTTATGATATAGTAGTTTTTGTATATATAGTTTTTCAATTCTATGAGTGTTTATTTACATATGCTCGGCGCTTTGTAAGCGGAGTTCTCCCTCCAAGGGGTTCAAGGGTGTCTGAAAGGGGATATGGCTAAGTGTATTATTAAAAGGTGCACCTGGAACATTAAGGGAAGTCATTCGCCTGTTAAAAGGGAAAAAGTGCTTCCTAGCCTTAAGAGGGAAAAGGTTGATATCGCTTTGTTGCAGGAAACCCATCTTGATGATGGGGAACACCTGAAATTACAACAGGGGGGTTATGACCGGTTATTCTTTTCATCCTTTACTACTAAAAGTAGGGGAGTAGCGGTACTTACCCAGAAAAATCTTCTGTTCACATTATTAGAGCAGGTGAAAGATGAGCAGGGACGGTTTGTGATACTTAAAGCCCTGATACATGGGGAGGAATATGACATCTTAAACATCTACTGTCCTCCGGCGCATCCCCTCAAATTTTTGATGAGTGCTATCTCTAAGTTGAGTGCTTTTGGAACACGGCACATTATTATGGGGGTGGGATTTTAATTGTCTTTTGGATCCGACAGTGGACAGGATGCCTTGTGGGCCCCTAACTATTTCTTCGCAGGCCAAGCAGGTGGTTGACTTTTGCGAGGAGTTGGGTCTAATGGATATTTGGAGATGTCTTCACCCTACCGGTAGGGACTTCACCTTTTTTTTTCGAATGTCACACGAGGATTGACCTCTTTCTGACTCCCTCGGCCCTTCTGGATTCGATTATGGTTTGTAAAATTGGGAATATCTCTCATTACGCAGCAGTATATTTGGAGGTTAAGGCCAAGAGTGAAGGGTTCGGTTTGCGGCACTGGCATTTTGACCCTTTTCTCCATAAGGATTCCAAATTTGTGGAATACATTTTGAAGGAGTTTCAGGAATTCTTGACTATCAACTCAGGCATGGCTAGTAGGCCGTCAATGCTGTGGGAGACTGCGAAGGCCTTTGCTAGGGGATTAGCTATTTCCTATTCGGCTAGCCAGAAATGACAGGAGGAGGAACAGCAGCGTCTACTTGAGACGCGACCTTCGGTGACTAAGCTACAGCAGATCACAGCTCTTCGGGCTGCCTTGAATTCAATACTCACACAAAACGCAAAGGAAGAACTTGCTTTTCCTAGACAAAGGCTGTTCGAATATGGGGATAGGTCAGGGAAGTATTTAGCGTACCTTACTAGGACAAAGCATGCTCCCCAATCCATTACTGCAATCAGAGACAGCGCCGGGGTCCTTACATACGATGCTAAAAAGATGAATGAGGATTTTTGGAGCTTTTGCTCTGAATTGTATTGGTCTGAAAGTTGTGAAGACAGGAGGGCTAAAATGGAGACCTTTTTTAAGAATCTAGACCACCCAGGGGAACCTTGGAACAGGCCTTTCTCCTTAATGCCCCCTTGATAGTTCCAGAAATACAGGACGCAGCTAGGCAAATTCAAAATGGGAAAGCACCTGGCCCTGAGTCTTCTGGGTGAGTTTTATAAGGAGTTTATAGGGATTCTGTCAGGGCCGATGTTGGAGATGTACAATCACTGCTAAATGCATGAATGCCTACTACCATCTTTGAGAGAAACTAATATTTCCTTAAGAAGGGGAAGGTTCCTGTGGATTGTGCCTCATACAGACCCATCTCTCTATTAAATTCAGATTTCCAGATTCTGTCCAAATCCTGGCGCTGAGACTGGAAAGGGTGTTGCCCCATATTATTAAAGAGGACCAGACAGGTTTTATAAGGGGCTGTAGGTCCTCTAATAATATTAGAAGGTTGCTGAATGTGGTCCAAGTTTGTTAGCAACGATCGATTCAGGGGTTGGTGATTTCATTAGATGCAGAGAAAGCATTTGACCGGGTGGAATGGCCGTATCTTTTTTATGTCTTAGAATAGTTCGGGTTGGGTGGAGTCCTTGCTAGGTGGGTGGAGGTTTTATATCGCCACCCTCTGGCCGCGGTCATCACCAACGGGGTGAAGTCTGGGAATTTTACGATCGGTAGGGGTAGTCGGTAAGGCTGCCCCCTCTCAGCATTGTTGTTTACGTTGGTGATAGAGCCGCTGGCAGAGGCCATTCGTCAGAACATCCACATAACCGCTCCGGAAGTGGGATCGAGAGCACACAAGATTACACCGTATGCGGATGATGTCCTTCTGGGTTTGATAAAAACAATGACCTCCGTACCCCATTTGATACAATGTATCAATTCATTTGGGGCTATTTCAGGATATAAGATTAACTTTGCAAAATCGGAGGCAATGCCTTTGGGGAACCTTAAGGATGTGCCAGAAGTTTAAAGTGGCCCTAAGTTCCCTTTAAAGTGGTCACAGGGCACGGTTCCAATACCTAGGCATTTTTATTACCCCCAAGTTTGATCTGTTATTTCGGACTAACTTTGCTCACTTGCTCGATAATATTAGGCGAGATCTCCAGAGATGGGAGGCTCTTCCAATTTCATGGCTTGGCCGAATATCTCTCATTATGATGAATGTTCTTCCTCGTTTGCTTTATCCCACGTGTATGCTCCCTATAAGGTTTCCCAGGTCAACGCTGCGGAAGTTTTGGGGTGGTTTTGTTCCTTTGTCTGGTATCATGGGTGGCCCCTCATCAAACTTACTAAATTGCAGTTGCCTCAAGGAGGGGGACGAGTTGATTTCCCAGACATCAGATGGTATCAATTGAGTTCCCTGCTCTCCTTTGTCTGTGATTGGGGAGGTAACGATCCAAACCCAACATGGCTGGATATCGAGGCCTCCCAAGCAAAGTTCCGTGTTATTAACCTATTGTTCATGAACTGCCGGAACCCGATTGTCATTAGTACAGTCAGGGCGTGGAGGGCGATGCATCAGAGTGAGGGTTGTTTATCCAAGACTTCGCCACTTACACCTATGGTTGGCATGCCAGGCTTCCAACCAGGGATGATGGACTCAGGGTTCAAACTATGGGCAGTGAGAGGAGTTTCTAGTTTGGGAGACTTGTTTGAAGGGGAGGTTATGATGTCTTTTGAGCAACTGAGCCTCAAATACGGGTTACCCAGCAAAGTTTTTTTTCAGGTTAGGGATTTCATCCAGAAGAAGACTATGCTTCTCACTAAACCCTATAAGCCCGATACAAAGAGGTTGTTGCTATGTTCCACAAGCACCCTTTCGGTTAGTGCCTTCTATCGCCTGCTGCGTGACAGGGCCTGGCAGAATATTAACTGGTTATGTGAGGTCTGGGAACAAGAGCTAGTAGTGGAGATCTCTTCTGAAACATGGGAGAACATTCGAAAGATCTCAGTGTGTAATAGGACAGGCTACGCTGTTAAAAGTTCTGCACAAGGCTCACCTGGCACCAGACCATCTGGTAAAATTTTAAAAAGGGGCATATTCAGTGTGCCCCAAATGTAAAATAAGTGTAGGTACTCTTACCCATTGCTTCTGGACATTCCACAGGCCTCAGTGTTTATTGGAGTGCTGTGGTGGGAGACATAGGAAGGGTATTGAGGACTGAAGTCAAAGTAGACCTGATATCTCTTCTCTTAGGTCTACCAAATTTACCATCTTTATACGGGCATGGAAAGGAACTATTTAATATTCTTGCATACTGTGCACGGAAGAATATTCTGATGAATTGGGTATCTGAGAACCCGCGGGGCTTGCTGGAATGACAGAAATTAATTATGGAGCACATTCCCTTGGATGTTTTTACAAACATAGTGCACCACACGACAGACCATTTTTAAGATATGATAGTCCTACTTGAGTTATTTGGATATAGATTTGTCAGTTATCTTAACTAAAGTGTTTGTTTAACGAAGATGGTTAGATTTGTCAAGCACTGGGCCCTGGAGGGGGGGGTCTCTTGAGTTAATACGGGTATACATACAATGCTCCCATTCCTTTGTTTGGAAGCTTTGCGCTGAGCCTAGCTGTTCTGTATTTTGTGGGGATTTTTTTGGGTTTTTTTGCTTTTTTTTGGTGTTGCTTTGCACAGCATTAGCGTTTGTTTTGTATTATAGGGTAGGTTAATAGTTAGTAGACAATAGTTGTATTGTAATTTGTGGGTTTTTTCTTTTTATTATACTGATATTTGTTATAAAATTATTGAAAAATACAATATCTTTGTAAAGTTAAAAAACATTTGCTAATAAATATATTTACAAAGAAAAAGTGGTGGAAGCAGACACATTAGCAAAGTTTAAGAGGCTAGACAGACACATGAACAGGCAGGGAATAGATGGATGTAGACCATGTACAGGCAGATGAGTCTAGTTTAGAATTGCATCGCATCATGGTTGGCACAGAGATGGTGTGCTGATGGACCTGTTCCTGTGCTGTACTGTTCAATATTCTATGTTAGATTAGATTAGATTAGATTAGATTACATTACATTACAGTGTGGAAACAGGCCCTTCGGCCCAACAAGTCCACACCGACCCGCCGAAGCGAAACCCACCCATACCCCTACATTTACCCCTTACCTAACACTACGGGCAATTTAGCATGGCCAATTCACCTGACCCTGCACATCTTTGGACTGTGGGAGGAAACCGGAGCACCCGGAGGAAACCCACGCAGACACGGGGAGAACGTGCAAACTCCACACAGAGAGTCGCCTGAGGCGGGAATTGAACCCGGGTCTCAGGCGCTGTGAGGCAGCAGTGCTAACCACTGTGCCTCCACTCCATCAGCTCTACTCCATCAGCTTAAGTGCCACCATCTGATATCCTCTCTGATATTTTACAGTCGCTCCACCTCTGCTATTGTACCCATCTCTCACAAGGCCCATGTTTGCTCTCACTACCTCAAATCCCGTGAATACTAACTTTGCGTGCCTTCTTGCACTGCCTGCTCACTCACACAAGACACCTCCTCACTTGGACACAAAGTAACAGCTGTGTCACCCACATTCATCTCCCAGAATACCTGTTTCCCTCTGATCCTAGAAGGAAAACATCCCTGATAGAGCAGAAAGATTCAAGAAGCATGGTGTGCTGCCTGACATTCAGCTTCTCATACCTTATGAGGAGAGGGTCATGACTCTGGCTGGCCCAAGCAAACCCTGGACCAGTATCAGAAGCTGCCCTTAATTTCCTGTACCAGGACTTCCTGAGTGAACCCTTGAATTGACTGAGGCTTGCTGCCAACCATGACAGCTTCATGGCTTAGAGTCAGTGCTAAATGGCAAGGCAAAATAGCAATGTGGCAAAGTGCAAAAAGGCAACACTCGGTAGAGATGCTGTGAACATCCAGGGAAAGTTGGTGAGTGCTGGGGAGTAGAGACTACCCTGGTAATTATAGACCAGTGAGCCTTACTTCGGTTGTGGGCTAAGTGTTGGAAAAGATAATAAGAGAGAGGATTTATAATCATCTAGAAAGGAATAAGTTGATGAGGGATAGTCAACAGTTTTGTGAAGGGTAGGTCATTAATCACAAACCTTAAGCTTTTTGAGGTGGTGACCATACAGGTGGGTGAGGGTAAAGTGGTTGACGTGGTGTATATGGATTTCAGTGAGGCATTTGATAAGGTTCCCCACAGTAGGCTATTGCACAAAATACAGAGGCATGGGATTGTGGGTGATTTAGCAGTTTGGATCAGAAATTGGCTAGCTGAAAGAAGACAGAGGGTGGTGTTTGATGGGAAATATTCATCCTGGAGTCAATTACTTTTGGGGTACCGCAAGGATCTGTTTTGGGGCTATTGCTATTTGTCATTTTTATAGATGACCTGGATGAGGACGTAGAAGGATGGGTTAATAAATTTGCGGATAACACTAAGGTCAGTAGAGTTGTGGATAGTGCCGAAGGATGTTGTAGGTTACAGATGCACATAGATAAGCTGCAGATCTGGATTGGGAGGTGGCAAATTGAGTTCAATGCAGAAAAGTGCGAGGTGATTCACTTTGGAAGGAACAATGGGAATAAAGAGTACTGGGCTAATGGTAAAATTCTTGGTAGTGTAGATGAACAAAGGGATCTCAGTGTCCATGTACATAGATCCCTGAAATTTGCCACCCAGGTTGGTAAGGTTGTTAAGAAGGCATACGGTGCAATATCTTTTATTATTAGAGGGATTGAGTTTCAGAACCATGAGGTCATGCTGCAGCTGTACAAAACTCTGGTGCAACCGCTCTTGGAATATTGCATACATTTCTGGTCACCGCATTATAGGAAGGATGTGGATACTTTGGAAAGGGTTTAGAGGAGATTTACTAGGATGTTGCCTGGTCTGGAGGTAAGGTCTCACGAGGAAAGGCTGAGGGACTTGAGGCTGTTTTCGTTAGAGAGAAGAAGGTTAAGAGGTGACTTAATTGAGACATAAGATAATCAGAGATTTAGATAGTTTGGACAGTAAGAGTCTTTTTCCTCAGATGCTGACGGGCAGCACGAAGGGGCATAGCTTTGAATTGAGGGGTGATAGATATTGGACAGATGTCAGAGGTAATTTCTTTACTCAGAGAATAGTAGAGGCCTGAAACACACTGCCTGCAACAGTAGTAGACTCGCCAACTTTAAGGACATTTAAATGGTCGTTGTATAGACAAATGGAATAATGTAGGTTAGATGGGCTTTAGATTGGATTCACAGGGCAGTGCAAGAGTGTTGAAGGGCCTGTACTGCACTGTAATGTTCCATGAACTCTACGACAGGAAGCTTGGAGATGTAGCCTAATGCAGTCCATACTGGGTATGTGCCCCTGAATGCACAATGCCCTTGCTGCTGTATTGCAATGATATTGCCAGTGCAATCTAAAATGCAGCACTGAAGTGCAGAAGGGTGCTGTACGTGTTTTAGAGATGTGCCAGAAGGATTCTTAGAGGCTGGTACATGTCAGAAACTAATATCAGTGGGCATAGGCTGTGTGGTTGATGTCCATGGAGTGTGCCCTGAGATGTAGGTATTGGGTGTCCAACACAAAGCTCTTTCAGAACAATCTTCCAGTGGAATCCACCAGACACTTGCTCTGGTATGTTTGTCAGGTTGTCCTAACATCAAGCTTGTTTGGTGAATCTATTAAGGTGGGAGGCTGAGTATTACTAAGGTAAATTTAGCAAGACACTTAGCAACTTCTCTCTGTCTAGCGAGAATCTCACCATGCCAATGTGAAAAGTGTAAAAGGTGATCCCAATGTCAAGATAAATCTTGCTGCACATATGTCCCAATTCTGTCATACATTTCACCAATGTTTCACATGGCTCCCTGAGGTTCTATGCCAAGTTCCTTAAACTTTCTATACCTGAACAACTTGTCCCAATTCAAAGAATGTGAAACTACTTGGAGCTATTGATAAGTTTGCAAAATGAGAGGTGACTCAATGCAATACAAAGTGGTTGTAAAATCAGTAATGTAAAAATAACCCTCAAATCTAGATCAACGCGCATAATTTACAGATATTTAAAAAAATATTTCAAGAGCAGAATGTGAATGATTCTATTGCTTTGCACCTTACCTTGACAGATTGCCTTGATGGGTCAGCTTTGAGATATTGGCAGATCTTCTTGGAGTTTCCCTTTGACATGTCCTTTTGAATAGATCCTTTTGACAACTTTTACAGTTGATTTTGATAGATCTATTGAAAGTTCCCAATACCCCACAGTAGTGGGTTTATGCTTTCTTTTTACACACTTTTCAACACCTATTATTCTACCTGCCACAAAAGGTATTCCAGAACCCTATCCAAAGGAGGACAAAACATTTCTGAAAGACAACTGAGACTGTCCGAGTAAACCCACGAAGTTCACAAATGTTCTTACTAGGTCTAATTTTATTTCATACTCCAAAATCCCATTTTATGGATTTTAAAGGGTCAGCAGCCATTGCACAAAAGGTGCCCTCATCCTCATATTGTCCTTACTGTCTTCAGAAACTGGTCCATTTCATTATTCTTGCTGTGACAGAGAAACACAATGCCATGGCCATTCTGAGCAAACGGTTCACTCCAAAGCTTTCAAAGTACACTACTTTAAAAGAGCACTGCTCTCCTCCCAGTGAGTATTTTAAATTTCCTATCTTCCCTTGAAGACTTACCTGTATGATTGATAAGTAGAGAGCATGCATTCCCATTAGTGTGAAGAGCAAGGCCAGGTAAAAACAAGGACTGCAGATGCTGGAAAACAGATTGTAGATTAGAGTGGTGCTGGAAAAGCACAGCAGTTCAGGCAGCATCGGAGGAGCAGGAAAATCAATGTTTCGGGTAAAAGCCCTTCATCAGGAATAGAGCCTCTGCTCTTCCGATGCTGCCTGAACTGCTGTGCTTTTCTAGCACCACTCTAATTGAGAATGAAGAGCAAGGCTGGTGGGTGTAGGAAATGCTGGATGACAAGAAGCATTGAGGCTCTAGTCAAGAAAGGAGGAGGCATATGTCAGGTATAGACAGCTAGGATTGAGTGAAACCCTAAAGGAGTATAAAGGCAGTGGGAGTATACTCAAGAGGGAAATCATGACGGCATAAAAGGGACATGAGATAGCTTTGGCAAATAGGGTTACGAAGAATCCCAAGAAATTCTACAAATGTATAAGGGCAAAAGAGTAACTAATGAGAGAGTAGTGTCCCTTACAGATTAACAAGACCATCTATGTGTGGAACTACAGGAGGTGCACGAGATACAAAATGAATATTTCGCATCAGTACTCACTGTGGAGAAAGACATAGAAGCTAAGGAACTTGGGGAAATAAATGGTGATGTACTGACAAGTATCCAGAGGAGAAGTCGATGGAGGTATTAAGATGCATAAAGGTAAATAATTCCCCTGGATATATCAGGCATATTCCAGAATATTAGGGAAAGCTGGGGAAGAGATTGCTGGGCCCCTGGCTGAGATTTTTATATCATCAATAGCCACAAGTGAGCTGCCAGAAGACTAGAGGTTGGCCAATATGGTGCCATTACTAAAGAAAGATGGTAAGGAAAATCCAGGGAGTCATAGACCCGGTGAGCTTGACGTCAGTGGAGGGTAAGTTGTTGGAAGGGATTCTGAGGGACAAGACATGCATTTGGAAAGGCATGGATTGATTAGGAATCGTCAACAAGGTTTTGTGCATGGGAAATTATATCTCATTAATTTAATTAAGCTTTTTTGAAGAGGTAACCAAGAAGATTGTTGAAAGCATATGGACTTCACCAAGGCTTTTGATAATGTTCCGTATGGTCGACTAGTTAGTAACATTAGACCATATGGAATCCAGGGGAGCTAGCTATTTGGATACAAAATTAGCTTGAATGTATGGGTGGCACAGTGGGTGGCACGGTGGCACAGTGGTTAGCTGCCTCACAGCGCCAGAGACCCGGGTTCAATTCCCGACTCAGGCGACTGACTGTGTGGAGTTTGCACATTCTCCCCGTGTCTGCGTGGGTTTCCTCCGGGTGCTCCGATTTCCTCCCACAGTCCAAAGATGTGCTGGTCAGGTGAATTGGCCATGCTAAATTGCCCACAGTGTTAGGTAAAAAGGGGTACATTTAGGGGTATGGGTGGGTTGCGCTTTGGCGGGTCGGTGTGGACTTGTTGAGCCGAAGGGCCTGTTTCCACACTGTAAGTAATCTAATCTAATCTAAAGTATGAGACAGGGTGGTGGTAGCAGGTTGCTTTTCAGACTAAAAGCATGTGATCAGTGGTGTGACAGAAGGATCTGTGCTGGGTCCAATGCATTTCATCATTTTTATAAATTATTTGGATGTGAATATGGGAAGGATTGTTAGCATGTTTTCAGATCACACCAAAATTGGAGGTATAGTGGATAGTGAAGCAAGTTATCTCAGAGTACAACAGGACCTTTTTCAGATGGGCCAATGGACCGAGGAGTGGCAGATGGAGTTTAATTTAGCTAAATATGAGGCGTTACAATTTGGTAAGCAAACTAGGGCAGAACTAATGATAGGGCCCTGGGGAGTGCTGCCAAACAGAGACCTGTGGGTGCAGATGCACAGTTTCTTGAAAGTGGAGTCACAGGTAGACAGGGTGGTGAACAGCCATTTGGTACGCTTGCCTTCATTGGTCAGTGCATTGAGTAAAGTAGTTGGGATGTCATGTTGTGGCTGTATAGAACATTAGTGAGGTCACCTTTAGAATACCATATTCAATTCTACTCTCCCTGCTTTCATAAAGATTTTGTTAAACTTTTATGGCATTCAGCAAAGATTTGCAACCGTCTTGCTGGGATTGGAGTAGTTGAGCCATAGGGAGAGGCTAAATAGGCCGGGGCCTTTTTTCTTGGAGGTTCAGAGGCTGAGTGGTGACCTTCTAAAATCATGACGGGCATGGATGGGGTGAATAGCCAAGGTCTTTTTTCTGGGGTAGGGTTGTCCAAATCTAGAGGCCATAGGCTTAATGTGAGTGGGGAAGGATTTAAAAGGGACCGGAGAGGCACATTTTTCACACAGAGGATAATGTGTCAGTGGAATGAGCTGCCAAAGGAGCTGGTGGAGGCAGGTACAATTACAACATTTAAAAGACAACTGGATGGATACATGAATAGGAAGGGTTTAGAGGGATATGGGCCAAATGCTGGCAAATATTACTGGATCAGTTTAGAATAGCTGGTCATCATGAATGAGTTGGGCCAGAGTCTTTATAACTATGATTCTATGAAGTTAAAAATCACACAACACCAGGTTATAGTCCAAAAAGTTTAATTGGAAGCACACTAGCTTTCGGAGCAACGGTCCTTCATCAGGTAATAGTGGGACACAGGTACACACAGACGTGCACACAGACATCCACACACACCCTTATAGACACACACACTCCCATACATGCCTCACAGACTTAAGACACTCTGCACTCATTACACACACACACACTTTCTCACACTCACAACCCCTACCCCAGACAGACACACACACACAGACAGACAAAGACCCACATGCACACATATATTTTGTGTGGTGAATTTGTACTTGCAGAGTTACATCGCACTTTGCTCAAAAACTGCATACATTCATGTAGAACTCTGAGCTCAAAAACTGCATGAATTTATGTAAAACTCGGTTATCTCACTTTTTAGATTAGAATCAATCTAAACATCAGGTCATAGACAGAGAACACGGGGGCTAACACCTTCAACATATTGTCTAGCTATCACCATTGTTAACAGCTAACCCGAGAATGCAACTTTAAAAAAAAGGGTTTTGTGATTTACACATGAAAGAAATGAAACTATCACTGTATTCTAACAGATGAAAGGCTTAACAGACAATCAATTCTTCAATGTATAATTTCAGTTACATCACACTGCAAATTTTTGCTATAAATTCTGTGTTACGATCGAGCCCTCCTCAATCACCTGATGAAGGAGCGTCACTCCGAAAGCTAGTGTGCTTCCAATTAAACCTGTTGGACTATAACCTGGTGTTGTGTGATTTTTAACTTTGTACATCCCAGTCCAACACCGGCATCTCCGAATTATGATTCTATGACTATTGTGCTGAACTAGAGACATGTATATCATTGCTATCATATTAACAGTGTGATGAAAGATGTGATTTGTTTAACAACTTTGGATCTTAAATATCATGATATTAACAGGTAAAGTCAGATTAGATAACAAATTAATTTCCACGAGTTCGAGATTCTAGAAATGGGGGGGCAGAGTCTAAAAATAGGGCCAGACTTTTCAGAAGAGAGGTTAGGAAGCATTTCTACACACAATGGGTGATAGGGGTTTGAATATCTTCCATAAATGGCAGATGCTAGATTAGTTGTTAATGTGAAATAGGTAGAGTTTTGTTAAGCAAAGGTATTAAGAGATAACTGCCAAAGGAAGGTATATAGAGTTAGGCCAAGGATCAGACGGGATCTTCTCAATAAATGGAGGAACAGGCTAGAGGGGTTAACTAGTCTACTCCTGTTCCTATGGTCCAATTCTCTTTGGGTATTGGTCTAGTTTTAAGAAGGGGTTCAAAACTTACTTTGGTCAATCTTTCTAAAACCATGATTTTAAACCAGTTTGTGTCTTCAAGAGTGCTCATGAAAGTTTATTTATATGTAGAGGATTATGACACAAAAGAGAAAATATTGAAAGACATTAACTTTCTTTTCAGTATAGAATAATCAGGAATTGATTTTAGTTGAGAAAAACAGAGGTTGGAAAGCTTTTGTGCAATTCAAAGCAGACCTAACTGAGTTAGGTGCAAGTATATTTTATCCCAAAAACAAGAGATTGTTCAGAGCAATTAGGAAAATAAGTTGCTTCAGTGAAAAAGTTTACTTTATGAAATATCCAGACCAGTACTGTTGATTAGAAATTTATATTGGTTATTCAAAGCAGAGAATGTTTATGATCTCAGTTTCATGTGATCAAAGGAGAAGGCATCAGAGCTCATATGACCCAAACAGAGATGAAACGGTTGAGTCAAACCTAATATTTGGTCAGGAAGGACTTTCTCTGAATTTTTGTGTAACTGAAAAGTGCTGGCACTGGGGAATAGATGGGATTTTGTTTCACTGTGTATTTTGAAATCTTTCCAGAAGTTTTATATGTAGATCACTTTGTTTTATTTTATTTTTAACCTTCTGTTGTATAGTAAACTTCTGTTTTACTATCTGTTTATAACCTGTAGCCTTATGTTTCAGTGAAAGACAGCCTTAATTGAAAAAAACCAGGATGATGAACTTTCAAGCCAGATTTCATTCTGGGGTCTAACTTGTCAATAGTAACATTAGCTGGGATCATTACACCAGCATGGTGCATTTTATTTTATGAACTAAAAAAGATATTGGCAGTAGATGTTATTTGTTTATTCACTCATTTATTGACCCAAAAAATGATTCAAAGTACTAGACTGGATACACTGGAGGAAACTTAGCTTTCATCACCCATCCAAACACAGCCAGTGAATTTGTATAAAGAAGAAACAGTAAGCAATTAATTAGTTGTTTCTCAACATTTTTACTTATTGATCTTAGTGTTGATTCTGTGGTAGAATTCTCACCTCTAGGCTAGCAGTTGTGGGTTCAAGTTCTATTTCAAAGACTTGAGCCCATAATCCAAGAAAGCTATATTAGCAGACATGGTCTTTCAGATGTAGCACTAAAAGGCAATGCAAGTGAATTTGTGAATACTCACAGAACTGTAGTATCTCTATCGTGCAGATAGAGACCATGGTGTCTGCACCAACTCTCCAAATAGCATCCGACCCAGACTCATCCCCCCTCACCCTATTCCTGTAACCCCACATTTACCATGGCTAATCCATCTAGCCTGTACATCACAGGACAATTTAGCATGACCAATCCACCTAACTTGCACATCATTGAACAATGGAAGGAAAATGAGCACCTGGTCAGAAATCCACGCAGACCCAGAGAGAACATGCAAACTCCACATAGATATTCACACAAAGCTGGAATTGAATTCAGATCCCTGGCTAACCAGTGTGCCACCATACCACTTTTAAATGCTTAAATGTTACACGAGCTTACCTTAAATCTACATCCCCTTGGTTATTAAGTCCTCTACAAATGGAAAAAAATGCTTTCCTATACACTCTATTCAAATAAAATAATATGATGCAATGATGATATCATGAACACATCTCTTGAAGTTATTTGACTTCTGGGTCATGACACAAGCAAGGCTGGCTGTATTTCCAATCCCCAATTAGTCTGAAGAAATTATTAGTTAGTCACACAGGGGAGAATTTTGTGGAGGATTTTGTTTAATCACAGAGGAGCCAGAACAGATAGCTGGTTAGGTTGCATTCTTTGAAGGACAACAGTGAGCCAGATGCATTTTTGACTAGTATGACAGGTGTAAAAGCAATTTAGTGATGCTTACTGCAATTCAATTTAATGTTCCAGACCATTGCAAACCATAACCAGCATTTTAAACGCCTTTGCAAAGCTGGTAATTAAACATGTTGTTGTTTTTCCATATTACAGCATCACTCTAATTGAGATAATAAAGGCCGTTCATCATAATTACCTTGTGCAATTGATTACAGAATATGCATGGCATGGTCTCGAAAGCATTTACACAAGTTTGAGGGTATAAGGCACAGAACACAGCAGCGATACCACAGCCATTTCCTGCCACAGAATTAAATCCACGTGATCTAACACGTGTTTCAATAGTCAAAAACATGACCAAGAAGATAATCAGTGAAAATGATGAGGAAAGCTATTCTCACCACAACAGGAAATGTAAATGGAGACTTGCAAAGGAGAGCTAATCATGCAAGCCATATCAATATGAATATAAGTAAACAAGATGACAATTTAGGTCCAATGAACCACAATTGCAATTCCTATTCCTTTTGTATTTTTACTGTTAAAAGGTTGTACAGTTTTAATGCTGTTAAATTTATCTTATTCGATATAGGGGATACAATTCTAGGTGAAGTGAGGGAGTAGGATGCCAGGTGATAAGGTTCTAGGTTGCTATATGGCTGGGGCTATAGTGCTACATAAGACCATAAGACAAAGGAGCAGTAATTAGGCCATTCAGCCCACCAAGTCTGTTCCTCCAATCAATCATGGCTGATAGGTTTTTCAACATCATTTTCCTGCTTTCACCCCATAAACTTTGACCCCCATGGCACTGAAGAACTTATCGATCTTGGTTTTAAAAATACTCAATGATCTAGCCTCCAAAGCCTTGTGTGGCAATGAGTTCCACAGACTCACCACTCTCTGGCCAAAGAGGTTTCTCCGTATCTCCATTCTAAAAAGTCTTCCTTTTATTCTAAGGCTGTACCCTCAGATTCTCAACTCTCCTGCCAATGGAAACATCTTTCTGGATTAGTGGTGCTGGAAGAGCACAGCAGTTCAGGCAGCATCCAAGGAGCTTTGAAATCGACGTTTCAGGCAAAAGCCCTTCACCAGGAATAAAGGCAGTGAGCCTGATGCGTGGAGAGAAAGAGGAGAGTGGGGGTGGAGAGAAAGTAGCATAGAGTACAATGGGTGAGTGGGGGAGGGGATGAAGGTGGAGGTGAAGGTCCAGGTAAATTTAAGGTCAGGGAGGAGCGGGTGGAGTGGATAGGTGGAAAAGGAGCTCGGCAGGTAGGACAAGTCCGGACAAGTCATGGGGACAGTGCTGAGCTGGAAGTTTGGAACTAGGGTGAGGTGGGGGAAGGGGAAATGAGGAAACTGTTGAAGTCCACATTGATGCCCTGGGGTTGAAGTGTTCCAAGGCGGAAGATGAAGCGTTCTTCCTCCAGGCGTCTGGTGGTGAGGGAGCGGTGGTGAAGGAGGCCCAAGACCTCCATGTCCTCGGCAGAGTGGGAGGGGGAGTTGAAATGTTGGGCCACGGGGCGGTGTGGTTGATTGGTGCGGGTGTCCCGGAGATGTTACCTAAAGCGCTCTGCTAGGAGGCGCCCAGACTCCCCAATGTAGAGGAGACCCAATCGGGAGCAACGGATACAATAAATGATAATAGTGGATGTGCAAGGCTCCTTTAGGACCTTCGATAGAGGTGAGGAAGGAGGTGTGGGTGCAGGTTTTACAGTTCCTGCGGTGTCAGGGGAAGTGCCAGGATGGGAGGGTGGGTTGTAGGGGGGCGTGGACATGACCAGGTAGTCACGGAGGGAACGGTCTTTGCGGAAGGCGGAGAGGGGTGGGGAGGGAAATATATTCCTGGTGGTGGGGTCTGTTTGGAGGTGGCGGAAATGTCGGCGGATGATTTGGTTTATGCGAAGGTTGGTAGGGTGGAAGGTGAGCACCAGGGGGGTTCTGTCCTTGTTATGGTTGGAGGGGTGGTGTCTGAGGGCGGAGGTGCGGGATGTGGATGAGATGCGTTGGAGGGCATCTTTAACCACGTGGGAAGGGAAATTGCGGTCTCTAAAGAAGGAGGCCATCTGGTGTGTTTTGTGGTGGAACTGGTCCTCCTGGCAGCAGATATGGCGGAGGTGGAGGAATTGAGAATACGGGATGGCATTTTTGCAAGAGGTAGGGTGGGAAGAGGTGTAATCCAGGTAGCTGCGGGAGTCAATGGGTTTGTAAAAAAAAATGTCAGTGCCAAGTTGGTTGTCATTAATGGAGATGGAGAGGTCCAGGAAGGGGAGGGAGGTGTCAGAGATGGTCCAGGTAAATTTAAGGTCAGGGTGGAATGTGTTGGTGAAGTTGATGAATTGCTTAACCTCCTCGCGGGAGCACGAGGTGGCGTCAATGCAGTCATCAATGTAGCGGAGGAAGAGGTGCCAATGCTCACTTTACATTTAGGACACATTGGAGATGCTCCCACTTTAAATTTAGCGAGGTGGTCCAGGGCCAGATAGACTCTGAGGAGAATCTTCAATTGCAAGATGTAGGTCTTGTTGCAAATCGAGATCCGTCTTGCATTTCCCAGACATCCATCATTATTTCAGAAGAAATCTCAATGTCCAGCTCACTATCTCATACCTTACAGAGCTGTTCGGTCTCGTTTGAGGAACCCTCTCCCAAAGATAATAAGTGTTACTCACAGATAATGTACCCTCAGCACTCAATACCTGCTTCTCCATGTTGGACCTATGAGGATCAGTTTGAAGTGTGATCTCTTTTTGTATGAAGTTTCTAACCTGAAAGAGGTCCCTACTGGGCAATTCATATTTCTGAGCCAACTTGTCAAAAGGCATCAGTATGTCCCCTTTGAATAAATCACCCAGGCAAGACATGCCCCTAGCTGCTCATAGTTTAAACCCAGAGTCCATCATCCCTGGCTGAAAGCATAGCATACCAACTATGGGTGTCAAAAATGATGTTTTGGCAATATTGCCCGCATGTTGATGCATTGCCCTCCATGCCTTGACAGTATTGACGACTATTGGGTTATGGCAATAGATTGGATTACTTACACTTTGGAAACAGGCCCTTTAGCCCAACAAATCCACACCAACCCTCCAAAGAACAACCCACCCAAACCCATTCCCCTACATCTAACACTACGGGCAATTTATCATGGCCAATTCACCTAACCTGCACATCTTTGGACTGAGAGAGGAAACCAGAGCAAACCCACATAGACAAAGGGAGAATGTGCAAACTCCACACAGACGGTTGCCCGAGGCAGGAATTGAACCTGGGTCTCTGGTGCTGTGAGGCAGCAGTGCTAACCACTGTGCCACCCCATGTTCTCATATTGTCTAAGAGCAGCAGGCTAACCAGGGGGCATCTCACCTGCGATGCTTCGATGTCCAACCAAAGTGAGTGAGAATCCCACTGGGACCAATCATTCAAGTAAGAAAGCAATGAGCTTAACTGATAGTTTTTGGTATCGGAGAGGCCCACTCCTCCCAGTCTGTAAGGTAACTGCAGTTTAGTCAATTTAATTAGGGGCCGCTTGCGATACCAGATAAAAAGAACTAAACTAGCCAGTCTTCTAAATATTTACTTAGTAGAAAGCAGAGGAAGCATTCGCATAGGATACAACAGACGGGGCAGAATGGTCATTTTTATGAGGACTATCCGATCTAACCAAGAGATTGGAAGTACTTCCTAACTACAAAGGTCCTGCTAGATTCAGTCGAATAAATGGGCGGCATGGTGGCTCAGTGGTTAACACTGCTGCCTCACAGCGCCAGAGACCGGGTTCAATTCCTGCTTCAGGCAACTGTCTGTGTAGAGTTTGCACATTCTCTCTGTGTTTGCGTGGGTTTCCTCCCACAGTCCAAAAGTGTGCAGGTTAGGTGAATTGGCCAGGCTAAATTGCCTGTAGTGTTGGTTGAAGGGGTAAATGTAGGGGAATGGGTCTGGGTGGGTTGCTCTTCAGAGGGTCGGTGTGGACTTGTTGCCTTAAGGGCTTGTTTCCATATTGTAAGTAATCTAATCTAAAGTAAGCAAAATTGGCTTTAAATAGCCAATCAAAAATGGGAGTAATAAATATATCTAAGTAGAGAAAGTCCTCTTGCAACTAAAAGGGGAACCGAGACTCCCCCGTCAGGATCAGGCACTCGTGGGAGACCACCTGACTTCGCAAAATTGATATTTTGTGGTTTGTCAGGTTATAATAAGTTGATGCATTGTATCAGGTGTGGCACTGAGACTGTTGGGTTTGATAAGAGACATGAACATCATCTGCACAGAATACAAATTTTATGTGACTTTGTCCCCACTTCTGAAGCAGTGGGATCCTTGTGTATTGCCTCTGCAGCAGTTCAATCACCAATGTGAAAAGCAATGGTGACAAAGGACAGCCTTGTCGACTGCTCCTACAAATATTAAAATTACTTGATCGTACACCATTGCTGAGGTCCACAGCAAGAGCATCACTATACAAAACCTGCACCCACCTGATGAAAGTCTCTCCCAGGCCAAACAGCTTCAAAGTATGAACACGATATGGCCACTTAACCGATCAACTGCCTTTTCCAAATCTAAGGAGATTGCTAATCCTTGTATCAATTGCTGTTGACATACTTGGATCATGTTAAGTAATGTCCTGACATTATCCGTCGATCTGCGACCTTTTATGAACTCTGTCTGATCCTCCTTAATGATGGAGGGCAGTACAGTTTCTAGCTTTAATGGCAGAGTCTTGCATAGAATTTTGAAGTTGACTTTCAGGAGTCATAGTCTTCCTAAGGCCTTCCTTTTTTTAAAAAAAGCATGAGAGAGATGTTTGCCTCTCTTAGAAAGAGTGGGAGGACATCACGACTATGCGCGTCATTAAACATACTAAGCATTGGCCCTGCCAATATACTTATAAATTCCTCATGGAACTCACTGAGGAGTCCTTCAGAACCTGGCGTTTTACCATTCTGGAGCTGCCTCACAGCCTTCTGCACCTCTTGCTCTGACAACAGCGCATTGAGGAGAAACTCTTGTTCAGGGGTCATTCGCGGAAGTCCCAAATTCTTGAAAAAGGACTAACCCACCCACTCTGAGCTTTCAGATTGGTATAATTCAGAGTAAATTTTCCAGAATGCTGCATTAATCCTTTTAGAATTGTAAGTCAAATTTCCAGTGTCCTCTCTGATTGAGGTAATGGCTTAGGTGCTTGCCCAGCTTAACCCCATGCTCAAACAAACAGTCTTTGACTTGCAAATGTAAGCTCCCTCTTTGCTGTCCGTGTGAGTATGGAGTTCAGCATAAACTTGAGCATCGTGATCCTCTGCGGTTTAACCAGCGAGGTCCTGTCAAAGTATGCCTTTTCACCTACTTTCAGACGCGTCTCAAGCAAGCATTGTTGATCACCCATTTGTTTCTTACTGGCTGAATAGGGGATAACCAAACCCCTAGCATAGGCTTTAACTGTTTTACAAAGAATAGATGGGCTACTGGCCAGGCCTGAATTAATACCAGAGAAATCCCTGACCTTAGTAGAAAAGAATTCAATAAACTTGCTATCCTTAAGGATTTTAGATTAGATTCCCTACAGTATGGAACAGACCCTTTGGCCCAACAATTCCACACCGACCCTCCAAAGAGCAACCCACCAAGATCCGTTCCCCTATATTTTCCCCTGATTCATGTAGCTAACACTATTGGCCATGCTAAATTGCCCATTCACCTGACCTGCACATCTTTGGATTGTGGGAGGAAACCAGAGCACCTAGAGGAAACCCATACAGACAATGAGAATGTGCAAACTCCATGGAATCGCCAGAGGCAGGAATCAAACCTGGGTCCCTGGCACTGTGAGGCAGCATTGCTAACCACTGAGCCACTGTGCCACCCCAAATGAAGGGGTCCAGTCACCAGTGCTTCAAACCTACCACTGTACCCTCACTCTTAACCATTAAATACACTGGGGCGTGATTGGAAATAGTGGCATTACCAGTCAGACATGACACCACTGAGCCCAAATATGCTGCAGGGATCAGAAAAAGATCAATCCTGGTATGGTACTTATGTGGCTTCAAAAAAACATGAAGTCTCTGCCAGTACGGTGAAAGTGCCTCCAAACATCTACCAACCCCAATTCAGCACACAAATCCCTTAAATTGTTTAGATTGCAAAGATGATATGGGCAGGCCTTTGGGCAATATGTTCACCGTAGGTTCTGTAAGGAAACTGAAATCCCCTCCTATGAGGATATGTTGAGATGCAAGGTTAACCAGCCTAGAAAGTGCATTTGTCAAGAATTTAAGGGGGTGGGCCAGGGGCAGTAAACATTTAAGATCCCACATTCTTCACGATGTATTAAAGCTTCAAAGATTGCAAATCTTTTGTGTGTGTATTTAATACACTTTAATTACTTAAATGGGAGATTCTTCCTAACTAAAATGGCCACCCTTCTACTCCTCGTACTGAAAAATGAAAAATAAACCTGGTCATACCCATTCTGTTGCAACTTCAAATGCGCTGCATGATCCAAGTGTGTCTCTTGTAATAAGGTAACATCTACCCTCTCCCTTTTATGGCTGGAAAGTACCTTCTTCCTCTTGACAGGTGAGTGACTTCCATTAATACTCCAGGTGCACCATTTAAAAACATCCTTAGCGATAACCTTCCACAGCATCATCTAGACTCCAGAGAGCAAGAATCGAAACTAAAGATTGCTGAGCTTTAATGCAAAAGAATCCACAAAACCCAAAAATTACACAGACTAAAATAACTACAGACTAAAATCTACAAAAAAAATGTATAAAAACTATAGACAGTAGACAACAAAAACAGAAGAAAAACAAAATTCACCAAAGGCACTGATTGGAGCAATTTATTCCTCATTTGAAGGGGGTACCTACACATCCTACAAACCATCCCAACCACCCTCTTAACTCCTACCAGCTAGGGTCACACCACATACACTGACCACCTGGTAGAGAAAAAAACACAAGAGCAAGGTTAGTGTTATAGACAAGTAAACTAAAACTAAATATGTCAACATAACTTCAAAATTAAAAATAAATACTCTCTCCATCCCAGACATCATTTGACTCAACTTATTACCAAAAAGGAGACTCCACCAAGTCCTTTTTAAAGAGGAGCAAACTCAAACAGCTCTGTCCTCTATGCCTATTTGGCTGTTCGACTTAAGTCAACATGTCCACAAAGATTTTCACTTTCTCTGATGAGCCGAACAAATATATGGATCCATTATGATTGATCTGAAGCACTGCTGGATATCTTAAAGAATACTGGATCCCAAACTCTCTCAATCTTTTCTTGATGCCATCGTAGGACTTCTTTTTCCAGACCACTGCCACCGAGAAGTCTTGAAAGAACGTGACCATGTAGCCACCACATATCAGCACCATCAAGTCTCTTCCTTGGGTTCTAGAGGCTTCCATGACCCTCTGCTTGTCTTTATAATGATGGCATCTTACCAGGACCAGGCATGGGTGCTAAACTGCACCTGTTTTTTGTGTCGCAATCCAGTGGGTTCTTTCAATTGTCATCCTTCCCTTCTCAGCCACCAAAACAAGGAACTCAGGGAACCACTTCTCAAAGAATTCCACCAGCTGCTCAGCTTCCGTTCCCTCCAGTATGCTAACAACACACAAGTTCTGTCTTCTGTTTTCAAGATCATCACCCAGATCCAATAGACCATGGACCTGTGTTTCTAGGGCTTCAATCTGGCTCTTGGAGGAGACTATCTCTGCCACTAAACTTGCAGTCCTGCACTCAAGCTCATCAGTCCTTTTTCCCAGATCTTGCAGCACACCAGATACAGAAGCCAGCTTCTTTTCAATTTTTTTTCCTGGATTGGCCTCCCCAAGACCTCAAGATTTGGTCAGTTTCTTAACCAGGGTCTGGTGAGTAAGCAAGCCCACTCTTTCAGTGGGCTGGACCGTGGCCCCAACCCCAGGCAAGATTCCTCCTTTCTGCTGCATTCTCCAGCTGCAAGGACAAAGGGAAATGATATGTTTCAAGTTTCCAGCTCATTTACTGTGTTTTTACACACATTAAAGTGTTTTGGATGGGTTCTGGATTTGTTGGGTCGATGTTGCAGCACAGAGCCCAGCAAACGCACTCCTAACAGGACACCATCACCATGGATCCCCATTATTATTTTTTATTAATTTCACAATATTGATAGTTCGATTCACCCCACTTCAAATTACTTCATCACAAAGGTGACACCTGCCTTCACATGGGATGAATTACTACCCAAGGAACATTACAGCACAGTACAGGCCCTTCGACCCTCAATGTTGTGCCAACCTGTGGAACCAATCTGAAGACTATCTATCCTACACTACTCAATTTTCATCCATATGTTTTATCCAACAACTATTTAAATGTCCTTGGTAAGTCTACTACTGTTGTAGACAGTACACTCCACACCCCTACTACTATCTGAGTAAAGAAACTACCACTGACATCTCTGCTCTGCTATTTACTTTATCCCAAAGTCCCTCCTCCCTACCTTTTATCTTAGCCTACTTGGCACATTTTCCTCATTCCTGAAGAAGAGCTCATGCCTGAAACGTCGATTCTCCTGCTCCTTGGATGCTGCCTGACTGCTGCGCTTTTCCAGCAACACATTTTCAGCTCTTACCACTGACATCTGTCCTATATCTATCACTCCTCAATTTAAAGCTATGTCCATTTGTGCTAGCCATCAGTATCTGAAGAAAAAGGCTCTCACTGTCCACCCCATCTAACCCTCTGATTATCTTGTATGTCTAAATTAAGTCACCTCTCAACCGTCTTCTCTCTAACAAAAACAGCCTAAAGTCCCTCAACCTTTCCTCATAAGACTTTCTCACCATAGCAGGCAACATCCTAGTAAATCTCCCCTGAACCCTTTCCAAAGCTTCCATCATCCTTCCTATTTGTATAGGAAATATAAAGCTAGATTAGTGCAATATAAAATTGATAAATTTGATCTGAGGTCCTGAAGCATAATCCAAGTACATGTAAAAAAGGAAGGCACAAATCATGAACTGGATTCAAATTTTAGATTAGTTGCTGAAGGCTATATGCCATCATTTTGAGCATTTTATTAATTCTAAGCTGGAAATTGTTAATTTGCACTCCTGTTGTATGCTAAAATTAGTATTGAAAAATCTCCAGTGAATCAGACCAAACCTTCTGTCGTATTCCCTTTCTTCTTAAATACCAAGAGTATAATTCTCATCCATGCTTAGCTTTAATTCTCCTTCCCTACACATCATCACATCAAAAGAGTGAATGGGAACAGAAAGAGGATAATGTTGAGAAGAAAAGGCCCATCATTTTCCATACTACCCCTCTGGTAACGTCAGTGTGTAAGTCAACATAAGTTCCTTCAGATACCCACTTCCCCAATTGTCCCTGCTGCAATTCCCTTCAACATACCTCATGTGTCCCTCTCTTCTCACTCACAGGCACAAGCTCCAACAGTTTCACCCAGCAGCAAACAAGGAAACATTTATTAAAAGATACTAAAGAATGCACTAGCAACTAGCATTGAAAGGCTGCAGCAGGAACACTTATACACACAGGCAGGAACCCAGCTCACAGTTTGGACAAAGCTGCATTTCAAGGCTGATTGATTGCTTGATTGATTGCTCTCTTAGTGCTTGTTCAATGAATAAATGCCTCCACAACCAGGGCATCTTGAATAATTAACTTATAAGTTAAAACAAGTGTGATATATATATATATTTTAAAATCTTTATTTTCCTTTTTTTTCTTTTAAAGCTCTGTTTATTTATTTATTTATTTTTCTTTTCTTTATTATTTTCCCCCCACACTACCACCTAAGTGCGGTAGTGCTTATTTTTTACCCCGCACCCATGGTGTGTGTGTGCAGGTGTGAGACACAGTGAGAGACATAAGGTGTATGAATCTTTATTCAATTTCCACCACCAGGAAAATAGGAAAACACCCGAGTGGCCAGTGACAAACGCTGCCCTTCACATCAAAGGGCAGTGCTGTGTGATCAAAACAGTGAAGGGGAGGGTAGGGACTAAATCAAAATGGAGTTGGAGGGAGAAATAATGCACTCCACTCCCTGCGGCGCCCACCTCTCCCTGAACAACTCCAGGGGTGTTGGTGGACACCGCATGCTCCTTCTCCAAGGACACCCGGGCTCTAACGTAACCGCGGAAGAGGGGCAAGCAGTCGGCCCTAACGACCCCCTCCACGGCCCGCTGCCTCGACCTGTTAATGGCCAGTTTGGCCAGGCCCAGGAGCAGACCCACGAGGAGGTCTTCAGACCTGCCCTCCCTCCTCCGTACCGGGTGCCCGAAGATCAGAAGCGTGGGACTGAAGTGCAACCAAAAGCAGAGGAGGAGGTTTTTCAGAAAATCCAAAAAGGGAGTGCAAACGCCCACACCCAATATACACGTGGTCCACGGACTCCACAGCGCCACAGAACAAGCAGTTGGGCTGGGAGTCCATGAACCACCGCAACCTGCGGTTGCAGGGGACTGCTGCGTGCAGCACCCTCCACCCCAGATCCCCGAGAGAAAGGGGGAGGACTCCCGTGTAGAGAGCCCTCCACTGGGGATCCCCACCGCCCGGTGGCAAATGGGCACGCCAAGGCATGTCCAGACGGTGGATGAGGGAGAAGAGGTGGACGGTGTGCAGCAGCAGTCTATACAGGGCCCTTCTTTTCACATCCCTAAATGAGACAAAATTAAAATTTTGGAGGCGGCTCAGGTTGTGGGGCACAGGCTCCTGCGGGAAGTACGGGACCTTGAACAAGTGTGATATAAATTGCAGGACAGGTGATACATTGCTGCTGCAACATGTGGAAAACATCAATATGATCCAGAGCAAACACACCTGTAGTAAATATTTGCAGCTGAAGGAACTTCAAATCTGAGTTGAGGAGCTGGAGTCTGAGCTGTAGATATTGTGACATATCAAGGAAGGGAAAAGTTACCTGGACATTTTGTTCCAAAGGGTGGTCACATCACTAGGTAATTAAAATTCTGTGTGTGATCAAGGACAGGAGGACATAACTGCAGATAAGGCAAGTGTGAGGACCCAGGTGGGGTTAAAATTGAGACATCTGGAGGTTCTTGCAAGCTGCAGGGGCCAGAGGACTGCAAGGAGAACAAGTGAACTGACCGCAGCCTTGGTACAATGAGCCATTCAAGTGAGGAGAGGAAATAAGAATGTAATTATAGTAAGTGACAATACAATTAGAGGGATAGATACTCTTCTCTGCAGCTGTGAGTGGGGGTCCTGAAGACTGTTGTCTGCCTGGTGTCAAGGTTAAGGACATCTTTTCAGGGCAAGGGAAGATCTTGCAGACAAAGAAGAGGAACACAGTAGTTGTGACATTGGTAAGACTTGAAAGGAGGTTTTGCTGAAAGATCTTGAATACCTAGGAGCTACATTAAAAAGAATAGCCTCCAAAGCACTAATTTCCGAATTACGACATGAGGTACTGTCAAACTGGCATAGGGTAAATAAACTCAAGGAGTTAAATGCAAAGTTCAGAGATTGATGTGGGTGGAATGGATTTCAATTTGTAGAGTATTGGGATATAAGCAAGCTGTTCTGGTAGGATGGGCTTCACTTAAACCGATGCTGGGCCCAGTATCCAGGTAAAGTGAATTTCAAGATGGCAGTGGAGTAACAAGGCAACGTTTGGGCTCCTATTTGGAGCTCAGCTACTCCATCCTCTTTTACTTTTTCTTCTTCCACTGCTTTTTATCTTGGTTTAACATAGTTACCTATCTGAGGTGTGAGTTTGTGCAGCACAGCAGAGATTGTCATTGAGGAGATCGAGCTAGCACAGAGAGGGCGAGCCCAATATAGAGTCATAGAGATGTACAGCACAGGAACAGACCCTTTGGTTCAACTTGTCCATGCCAACCAGATATCCCAACCCAATCTAGTCCCACCTGCCAGCACCCGGCCCATATCCCTCCAAACCCTTCCTATTCATATATCCATCCAGATGTCTTTTAAATGTTGCTCGCCTCCACAACTTCCTCTGGCAGCTCATTCCATACACTGTGTGCAAACATTGTCCCCTTAGGTCTCTTTTATATTTTTCCCCTCTCACCCTAAACCTATGCCCTCTAGTTCTGGACTCCCTGACCCCAGGGAAAAGACTTTGTCTACTTTCCTATCCATACCCCTCATGATTTTGTAAACCTCTAGAAAGTCACCCCTCAACCTCTAACACTCAAGGGAAAACAGCCCCAGCCTATTCAACATCTCCCTCTAGCTCAAAACCTCCATACCTGGCAACATCCTTGTAATTCTTTTCTGAACCCTTTCAAGTTTCACAACATCTTTCCGATAGGAAGGAGACCAGTACTGCATGCAATATTCCAACAGTGGCCTAACCTATGTCCTGTACAGCCGCAACATGACCTCCCAACTCTTGTACTCCATACTCTGACCAATAAAGGAAAGCATACCAAACACCTTCTTCACTATCCTAATTACTTGCGACTCCACTTTCAAGAAGCTATGAATCTGCACTCCAAGCAGGTTCAGCAACACTTCAGCAACACTCCGAGGACCTTACCATTAAGTGTATAAGTCCTGCTAAAATTTGCTTTCCCAAAATGTTGCACCTCACATTTATCTAAATTAAACTCTATCTGCCACTTCTCAGCCCATTGGCCCATCTGGTCAAGATCCCATTGTAATCTGAGATAACATTCTTCGCTGTCCACTATACCACCAATTTTGGAGTCATCTGTAAATGTACTAACTATACCTCTTATGCTCACATCCAAATCATTTATATAAATGATGAAAAGTAGTGGACATGGCAGTAACAGAGGTGCCCAACATCAATTGCAATCATTCCAAGCGGCAGTGAGAGCAGGGATGTACAACCCAAAGTGGACAACAGTGAGAGCAGGAACAGGCACTGAGGCAGTGGCAGGAGCATGAACAGGCAGCTTGAAGCAGCAGTGCTAGCAGGAATACGTTGTAAAGTAGAGAGAGAGCAGCCAGCCCAGGGCAGTGGCAGGGTTGAAGTCAAGACCAGAGTGATGCACGTGAGGAGTGCAACCCCACATGGCTAGGCACTTATGGACTGTGATGTTGAACTTTTAACTGTGTTTCTTTGTGTTTATGCTTTTTAATGAGAATGACTGTAATGATTAGATTAGATTCCCTACAGTGTGGAAACAGGCCCTTCAGCCCAACAAGTCCACACCGACCCTCCGATGAGCAACCTACCGCCCTACTTTTACCGCTGACTAACCCATCTAACACTATGGGTAATTTAGCATGGCCAATTCACTTGACCTGCACATTTTTGGACTGTGGAAGGAAACCGGAGCACCTGGAGGAAACCCACGCAGACACAGGGAGAATGTGCAAACTCCACACAGACGGTTGCCTGAGGTGGGAATTGAACCCGGTTCTCTGGCAATGTGAAGCAGCACTGCTAACCACTGAGCCACCATGCCGTTTAACTTTTTAACTTTGCTTCTTTACTTTTCTGTTTTGTACCTAAGATTTTGTACCAAGGTACCTTTCTATCAAGAAGGCACTGTAAGTGGTGACTTATAAACTTTTCACTATACTCATGTGAGTACATCTGTCAACAAACCTAATTCTACTGCTGTAGAGATGGCTTTAAACTAATTGTAGAAATAGAAATATAAATTGGAAAAAGAAATAAATCTTTCATCAGAAAAGAGCTTATGCTCAATATGTCAACTCTCCTGCTCCTCGGATGCTGCCTGACCAGCTGTGCTTTTCCATCACCACACTTTTTGACTCTAATATCCAGCATCTACAGTCCTCACTTTCTCCCAGTGACTAAGGAGTCAGTGAGGGAGCACTGTGTGGCCAGTGATCATAATATTACTAGTTTTTAAATAGTTACGGAGAAAGGTAGACCTGATCTAAAAGTTAAAATTTCTAAATTGGAGTAAGGCTAATTTTGACAGTATTAGGCAAGAATTTGCAAAGGTTGATTGAGAGAGACTATTCGCAGGTAAAGGGATGATTGGAAAGTAGTAGGCCTTCAAAAATGAGATATCAAGAGTCCAGAGACATTATGTCTCTGTTAGTGTGAAGAACAAGGCTGATATTTGCAGGGAATGCTGGATGATGAGAGAAACTGAAACTCTGGTCAAGCAAATGAAGGAGGCATATTACAGGTATGAAACTTTATTGCTGGAACAGCACAGCAGGTCAGGCAGCATCCAGGGAACAGGAGATTCGACGTTTCGGGCACAGGCCCTTCTTCTGGAATGAGCAGAGAGTGTTCAGCAGGAGAAGATAAAAGGTAGGGAGGAGGGACTTGGAGGAGGGGCGTTGGAAATGTGATAGGTGGAAAGAGGTCAAGGTGAGGGTGACAGGTCGGAGTAGGATGGAGGCGGAGAGGTCAAGAAGAAGACTGCAGGTCAGGAAGGCGGTGCCGGGCTGGAGGGATTCGGCTGAGACAAGGTGGGGGGAGGGGGGATGAAGAAACTGGTGAAGTCCAAGTTCATCCCCTGTGGTTGGAGGGTTCCCAGTCAGAAGATAAGACGCTCCTCCTCCGACCGTCGCGTTGTTGTGGTTTGGCGGTGGATGAGTCCAATGACCTGCATATCCTCGGTGGAGTGGGAGGGGGAGTTGAAATGCTGTGCTACAGGGTGGTTGGGTTGGTTTGTCCGGGTGGCCCAGAGGTGCTCTCTGAATCGCTCCGCAAATAGGCGGCCTGTCTCCCCAATATAGAGGAGGCCACACCGGCTGCAGCGGATGCAGTAGATGATGTGGGTGGAGGTGCAGGTGAATCTGTGGCGGATATGGAAGTTTCCCTTGGGGCCTTGGAGAGAAGTGAGGGGGGAGGTGTGGGCGCAAGTGTTGCACCTCCTGCGGTTGCAAGGGATGGTGCCGGGAGTGGAGGTTGGGTCGGTGGGGGGTGTGGATCTGACAAGGGAGTCGCGGAGGGAGTGGTCTCTACGGAAAGCTGATAGGGGAGGGGAGGGAAATATATCCTTGGTGCTGGGGTCTGTTTGGAGGTGGCGGAAGTGACGGCGGATGATGCGCTGTACATGGAGATTGGTGGGGTGGTAGGTGAGGACCAGTGGGGTTCTGTCCTGGTGGCGGTTGGAGGGGCGGGGCTCAAGGGCGGAGGAGCGGGAAGTGGAGGAGATGCGGTGGAGGGCACCGTCGACCACGTCGGGGGGGAAATTGCGGTCCTTGAAGAAGGAGGCCATCTGTGTTGTACGTATTTTGAACTGGTCCTCCTGGGAGCAGATGCGGCGGAGACGAAGGAATTGGGAGAATGGGATGGCGTTTTTACAGGGGGCAGGATGGGAGGAGGTGTAGTCCAGGTAGCTGTGGGAGTCGGTTGGTTTGTAGTAGATGTCCGTGTTGATTCGGTCGCCTGAGATAGAAACAGAAAGATCTAGGAAGGGGAGGGAGGAGTCCGAGACTGTCCAGGTGAATTTGAGGTCGGGGTGGAAGGTATTAGTGTAGTGGATGAACTGTTCAACCTCCTCGTGGGAGCACGAGGTAGCGCCGATACAGTCATCAATGTAGCGAAGGAAAAGATGGGGGGTGGGGCCAGTGTAGTTGCGGAAGATGGATTGTTCCACATACCCTACGAAGAGGCAGGCATAGCTGGGGCCCATGCGGGTGCCCATGGCTACTCCTTTTGTTTGGAGAAAGTGGGAGGATTGGAAAGAAAAGTTGTTCAGGGTGAGGACCAGTTCGGTCAGTCGAAGGAGGGTGTCGGTGGAAGGGTACTGGGTGGTACGGCGGGAAAGGAAGAAGCGGAGTGCTTTGAGTCCTTCGTGATGGGGGATGGAGGTGTACAGGGACTGGATGTCCATGGTGAAGATGAGGCGTTGGGGACCGGGGAAGCGGAAATATTACAGGTATAGATAGCTGGATTGAGTGAGTCCCTCAGGAGTATTTCAGCAGTCGGATAATACTCGAGGGAAATCAGGAGAATAAAAGGATGATATGTGATAGCCATGGCAAACAGGGTTATGGAGAATCCAAAGAGATTCCACAAATACATTAAGGGCAAAAAAAGAGTAACTGCGGAGAGGAATATCAACAAGGTTGTCTATGTGTGGAATCACAGGAGTTGGGTGAGATACAAGTATTTTCACATTCATGTTTACTATGGAGAAGGATATGGAAACTAAAGAACTTGGAATGATAAATTGTGATGTCTCGAAAAGTCTCTATATTACAGAGGAGGACATGCTGGACTCTTTAAACGCATAAAGGTGGAAAAATCCCCAGGTACTGATCAGGTCAACACAAAACTTTGGGAAGTTATGGAAATAATTGCTGGGCCCCTTGCTGAGATATTTGTACCATTGATAGCCACATGTGAGGTGCTGAAAGACTGAAGGGTAGCTGATGTGGTTTAAGAAATATAGTAAGGAAAAGCCAGGGAGTTATAGACCAGTGAGCCTGAAATCAGTGATGGAGAAGCTGTTGAAGGGGATTCTGAGGGATAGGATTTACATGCATTTGGAAAGGCAAAGATTGATTAGGCTTGTGCATGGGAAATCGTGTCTAGCTAATTTGATTGAGTTTTTTGAAGAAGTGACAAAGAAGATTGATGAAGACAGGGTGGTGGATGCGACTATATGGGCTTCAGCAAGGCATTCAACAAAGTTCCGCATGGTAGACTGGTTAACAAGATTAGATCACGTGAAATCCAAGGAGAGCTAGCGATTTGGATATAAAATTGGTGTGAAGGTAGGAGACAGAATGTGGTGCGGAGGGTTGTTTCTCGGATTGGAGGCCTGTGTCACAAAGATTGATGCTTTTTATCATTTGTATAAATGATTTGGATGGGAATATAGGAGGAATAGTTAGTAGGTTTGCAGATAACACCAAAATTGGTGGTGTAGTGGACAGTGAAGAAGGTACAGAAGAGAAATCAGCAGGTTCTGCAACAGCCTACAAAGTCCTCTCTTGCTCAGCTATCTGTAGATGCAACAAATCATGACATTGAACTGGTTAAGTCAGACCCCTTTCCTCAGTGAACCAGCAAGCAGCTGGAAGAAAGAAGGTTAGGAGAAACCTTCAGATCAGCCAGAACCAACTGAACAGATCTTGCGCACAGAGTACAGAACTATTTCCCAGCTGCCCACATGTTTTATTTCCTTCTATGTATTTTTGCCTCTTCCGTGTGTATGTATTTGTGTGTGTGCATATATTTGGAGGCATTTATAAGGGATTTTGAGTTTTAATCTGTAGAATTTACTTTATTTAGTTTAATTATTTACCTTTAGATGGAATTGAATGGTTTACAATAAATGCTGATTTCTTGTTAATTACTTAAACCTGATGTGCGCTTTTTATCAAGCTGGTTCTGAAAATCAGGTAATTTTTGTGATCTTGCATATTTATATTTAAAGCTATAAATTTGTACCAGCTACAGGAATAGTGGTATTTGATTTCCAGTGTGTTACCCCAGGGAGTCACATTTACAATGCATGTAGAATAAACCTGTTTATGCATTGTTGTGGGGAAAATCACCAGTCTTGGAGTCAAAAATCAGGATTCAATGACAGAGTTCATTGTACAAAGATACCGGAGCTCCTGGGAGAGACAGAGACATCTGGCAGCATGGCTGTCAGCTGTGAGCCTTCTCTCACTGTTGGAGCACATGTCATGATATTTTATACATTTCATGGAATAATGGTCCAAATATTGACTCTTTGTGCAGCATGGCTTGTTTACAGAAAACATTAGAGTCATTATCAGTTTCAGAGGAATGTTACAGAGTCATTGTCAGTTTCAGTAGCTACACAGAAGTCCATTGCTGCAGTAATTGGTTTTGATCATTCTTCCTGAGAAGCCCATTACAGCAAATCTAAGGTATTAACACTTGTACAACTCAGGTAGTTAACATTTCCATTGAAGGTAGTGGCTGGACTCAGACACTTCAGCTGGCAGTAGACGTTATTGATGTGTATTCTCTCCTCCACCCACCTTAAACTAATTATCTATGTTCTGTATCTATTGTGCTGGTATCTGTTGGCCTCAGGCAGTATCTGTGCATGCTTCGCTGTACTTTTCAGCTAATGGCTCAGCGGCCAACTAGTGTGTTAAGTGACCAACTTATGGCTCAGCGGCCATCTTGTGTCTGTGTGCCCTGTGTCAGCCTGCCCCTTGTCAACTCCCAATTCAGCATCAAATGTTGTTCAAAAGCAAATTGGACTTTCAGATGGTTGCTTGGCAAACTAACATTCCCATCTCTGTGATGCAAGAGTTAGCAGCAATAACTTAAAAGCAAGTAAATGTTTGACAAAAGTGCCCCAACATTTGTTATACTTACATGGGTGCTAGAGGATGAGGGGAATTTTGCTGCATCATGGGCATTTTAAAACAATGGTCTCTAATGAATGCAATGGGAAATGGAATAGTAAGGTAGGACTGGAATGGGAAAAGGGTCAGAGTGCAGTGGATACACGTGCCTTTTGAATAATATCCCTGTTGGATGTTATGTGTTTTTCTTTTGGCGCCTCAGTAAGTTGATTCACATGCTGTGACCATGGAGGGGCAGATGATAGCGAGCTGCCAGTCTGCTACTGCAACTTGGAGTAATCGTTGGGATGAGACCTCCAGTATAGTCCACACATGGTATGCTGTACCATCCATGTATACTGTGTTCAGAACAGTTGCAGCAGATAACCAGACAGTGATAGACCCTGAGGAGCTGGAGGATTGGGAGCAGTTATCTGTTGAGGAGTTCAAGGTCATTGCAAAGGAGAAAGCTGTCCTTGTGAATGAAACATCTCAGTTATATTGGATGCTACAAGGCAGATAAGACTCTATTGACACACTGAGCCAGTTGTTGCCAACAGGTACAGAACTGAAAATGTGTTGCTGGAAAAGTGCAGCAGGTCAGGCAGCATCCAAGGAGCAGGAAAATCGACGTTTCGGGCATGAGCCCTTCTTCAGGAGTCCATCTTGGACATTCAAGCTTCTTATGCCAGCCAAAACAAAAAGAACTGCAGATGCTGGATATCAGAAACAAAACCAGAAAGTGCTGGGAAAACTCGACAGGTCTGACAGCATAATTGGAGGAAAAATAGAGTTACATTTTAGGTCCTGTTCTAAAGAAGGGTCACTGGATTTTGCTTTCTCTCCAGAGATCTCGCCAGATCTGCTGAGTTTTCCCAGTAATTTCTGATTTTGTTTCTCATTATGCCAGTATATTGTAGATGTGAATTACAGCCTGTAATCACTTCCTTTGTGCTCCCTTTTGCTGGCTGTAAATTAAAGCTCATGTGTGGGCTTGTCCGAATGCCAGCTGAAATGTGTGTTGTTCCCCTACTGGACCATAACAAAATAAGGGTAACTACTGAACTCTGAGTACAGAGTCTTCAGATAGGACAACTGGTATCTAAGGACAGATAAATTTTATGGCATGCAGTTTAAACAGTGACTAAGATGAGAGCGGTGGGGGGGAGGGGGAGGTGGGGGCGGTTGGATGTGTGAAGTCTGCCATGCCAGCTATATACCATGGGCTGCAATAGCTTTATGGATGCTGTGCTATTAGACTGGCAGCAAGACAACTTGTGGGCGGCACGGTGGCACAGTGGTTAGCACTGCTGCCTCACAGCGCCAGAGACCCGGGTTCAATTCCCGCCTCAGGCGACTGACTGTGTGGAGTTTGCACGTTCTCCCCGTGTCTGCGTGGGTTTCCTCCGGGTGCTCCGGTTTCCTCCCACAGTCCAAAGATGTGCAGGTCAGGTGAATTGGCCATGCTAAATTGCCCGTAGTGTTAGGTAAGGGGTAAATGTAGGGGTATGGGTGGGTTGCGCTTCGGCAGGGTGGTGTGGACTTGTTGGGCCGAAGGGCCTGTTTCCACACTGTATGTAATCTAATCTAAAAGAGTGAACTCTTTGGAATTCTGTACACCTGCGGGCAATGGAGGCCGAATAATTAATATATTCAATACTGAAGAAGACAGATTTTTGATTTACAATGAGTCAAAGTTTATGTGGTCAATCCCTGAAGATGTCTGATAGTTATTACCGTTGAGTCTAAAAATCTCCACTGGGCAACATTATGGAATACTTATTTTCATTATGGACATAACTACAACATTAGGCTCCTTCCTTGCAATCAGCAGTGGATTTTCAGCGAAGGAGCTATCACCTCCAAAACTTTGACAAAAATGCAGGAGAGAAAATACAGACTGCAGGTTCTCAGAGTCTTTGATGACCTGATGTCTATGTGAAACATGATCCAACATCATCATTGGTGGTCCTTTGCAGACAAAAATAAATTTTTTCCACTCTTTGAGTGAGTCCATAGGTGACTGTACAGTGCAATGTGGCTTCCGCAGTTTCTGCCCCACTTGAATCAAAAGCTACTCATGAGATGAGATGGATGAGGCATTGGTGTGGCAGTGCACTCCTTATGCTGTTTTCACCTGGCTTTCCCTACAGCAAGTTTTGAGGTGCTCAATGTCTTCTCACATGCTCTTTGGAGGGTCTTGGGCCAGTGATTCCCAGTTGCCATTGGGAATGCCAAACTTCACCAGTGAGGCCTTGGCAGTATCTCTGAAGCATTCCTTCTGTCCTGCTGGGGCCCGCCTGCCATGTTGGGACTGAGAGTAGAGCATCTGCTTGGGGAGCCTTGCGTTGGTCATGCGGAAAATATGCCCAGCCCCTCATAGCCAATGAAAAGTGGTCAGTGCCTCAATGCTGGAGATGTTGGCCTAGTCGAGGATGCTGGTGTTAGTGTGTCTATCTTCCCAGTGAATTTTCAGGATCTTGAGCAGGGAGCATTGATGGTACTGCTCCAGTGCCTTAATATATCTGCTGTGGAGAATCCACATCTCAGAGCCATATTGGGGCAGGGGGGATGGTATACCATGAGCTTGGTGTCGAATCTGATGATGTTGTCCTCGAAAACCTTTTTCCTCGGATGGCTGAAGGCTGTGCTAGCACATGGGAGGCCATGCTGGATCTCTTCATCAATATCTGCTTTGATTGACAGGACACTCCTGAGGTATTGGAAGTGGCCAACGTTTTTGAAGGGTCAGTTAGACTCAAAACGTCAGCTCTTTTCTCTCCTTACAGATGCTGACAGACCTGCTGAGATTTTCCAGCATTTTTCCTTTGGGTTCTTGAAGGCCTCCTGTGTACCTTGATCTAGGGTTCATTCCACAATGTCAGGCCAGGTTGATGGAGGATCTTCATCTCGCAAATGTTCAGAGTGAGGCTCATGCTCTCATCTGCCTCTGTAAAAGTGCTGACCATGGTTTGGAGTTCGTCCTCTGAGTTTGCATACAAGCAAAATGTTATCTGCGTACTACAGCTCGATGACACTGGTTGGGGTGACTTTAGCTTTGGCTTGAAAGCGGCGGAGTTTCCTGCAGGTTCTATAGGTTAGCTTCACTCCATCAGGCATCCTGTCAGTGGTGAGGTGAAGCACTGCAGAGAGATAGATTAAGAACAATGTTAGGGCAATGACACAGCCCTGGTTGATGCCAGTCTGAATAAGGAATGGGTTTGTGGTGGAGCCGTTTGTCATTACCATAACTTCCATGTTGTCGTGGAGCAAGTAAAGGATAATGACAAACCCCGTGGAGCAGCTAAAGTTGGAGTAAGGCGCTCCATAATGCCTTTTGGTTGATGGTGTCAAAGGCCTTTGTAAGGTCAAAGAAAGCAATGTGCAGAGATAGGTTATTTTCTCTGTATCTCTCATACAGCTGTTACATGGTGAAAATCATGCCTATTGTACCCTTCTGTTGGTGGAAGCCACACTGCAATTCTGGGGTGAGATTCCACAGCCACAAGGAGGAGACAATTGAAGAGGACCTTGGTCTTTTCTAATGGTCAACACCAAGGAGATTCCCATGTAGTTACCACAGGGATTGTTCCTTTTTTTGAAAATGCTCACGACGGTGGCATATTGGAGCTTTCCCAGGATACTCTCCTCCTTCCCAATAAGGCAGACAAGGGCATGTAGCTGCAGCTGGAGCTTTTTGCCTCTGCTTCAATCCCTCAGTGGGAATACCCTCTGCTCCGGCAGCCTTGCTGTTCTTGAATTGGCAGATGGCCTTATTTGTTTCGTGCAGGACTGGGGTGTTGCTGAGCTCGTAGTGTGTAGCATGTTGTGGGATGCAGTCAAAGGTGCTCGGATCAGTGATAGAGCCCAGGTTGAGGAAGTCTCTGAAGTGGTTTCTTCCCCCCCCCACCGCCCCCAATGCTTTTTGTTCCCTTCTTTGTTTTTGATAAGAGTCACTAGGTTTGTGGGGAGGAGCTGGTTGTAAGAGACTATCTTTTCTGAGTCTTTGAGTGCCTTAATGTCAATGAAAGGAGCCGATAACTGCAGGATAAACAATTGCCTGATCCAAGCTAGGATCAACATAAATATAATCCTGTCTCAGCGGAGACAACTGAAATAGTGCCACAAAAAGTGCCACTGAGGCACTCAAAGACCAGAAAAGATAACCTTCAACTGATCCTTGGCCCAATGGAATGGCAATGACTGCTGTTCATCTATCTCAATAATATTAAAAATCACACAACACCTGGCCATAGTCTATCACCTGATGAAGGATCGTCGCTCCGAAAGCTAGTGTCTTCCAATTAAACCTGTTGGACTATAACCTGGTGTTGTGTGATTTTTAACTTTGAACACCCCAGTCCAACACCGACATCTCCAAACCATGGTTATAGTCCAGCAGGTTTATTTGGAACCACTAGCTTTTGGAGCACCGCTCCATCAGGTGGTTGTCAACCACCTGATGAAGGAGCAGCGCTCCGAAAGCTAGTGCTTCCAAATAAATCTGTTGGACTATAACCTGGTGTAATGTGATTTTTAACTTTTGTCCACCTCCAAGTCATATCTTAATTACATTTTCTTGAGACAGAGCAGTTCAGGCCCAGCCTTGGCCTACTGCCATGAAATGTAGAAAGTGAGACGAACTTGGCAGAAACAGCTTTGAGATGCAGCCAGCAGCATTCCACTGACAGAAGATGCCATGAAAAGTTTCAGTAATGCAAGATGGAACATTCCTGGCTGAATGAAGAAGGTTGATATTCCCCACCTACCTGGATGATTGTGGCTCAAATAAAACTAAAAAACTCAAATCTACAAAGTATAAAGCCACATCTTTATACCCAGTCCATCAACATAAATAATCACATCTTCCAAAGCACAGTGATAGGAGTATGTGTTATGGACAAGATGCTCTGCAGCCATGCATCAATTCTACTTGGACAGCACTTACTGAACCCAAGAGCTCTACCACCTAAAAGGACGGACAGCAGATGCATGGAAACACCATCCCTGCACGTTCCCCATCATGTAGTACACCTTCTGGATTTGGAATTTCATTGTCATTACTTCACTGTCTCTGGATCAAAATCCTGGAATTCCCTCCAAACAGCAGAGTGAATATATCTACATCAGATGGGAATGTAGTGATTAAAGAAGGCAGCTCACCACTACATTCTGAAAGGAGATTAGAGTTGGGCAATAAATGCTGGCCTTGCCAGCAATCCCACATCCTATGAAAGAACTTTTTAAAATGAGGTCAGTAAGAAACTACAAAGTCATCACAACATGGAAGTTCCCCTTGGATGAACACAGAAAATTTGTGAATTGAGGCCTGAAATCACCACATAATGAAAGGGAGATCCCTCCATAGGAATCACTTGGACTATGAATGTACCCTTTTCCCACATCACTGGGGCATGTAACGTCTGGCTTACTGTAGGGAGGCCACCTACATTGAGCTAGTGTTCTCTACACACCTCTGGAGACCATTTTGCCACCAGTAAAATAATCACAGCAAAGCCACACAATGGTTCCTAAATTTGCCTTAATTGACTGCCCACCTCTATGGGGCAGTACTGTATCTTGGCTCGATAGCATGACAAACAGTCAGATTCTGATCAAAGTTTATTGCTTGAAATTATTTACTTCTCTTTCTCTCCATTGATGCTGCCAGATTGACTGCGTATGTTTGGAAACTTCTGTTTTTATAACAGCTACACATCTTTTATTTGACTTACTGAGCCCCATGGCAACAAGTATTGTCATTGATAACAATACATGACTCATTCTATATTCTAGTCAAAGTTATTGACTCATGAATTCAATTTCATATTTGTTTAAAGGTGTATTAGTTATAATCTTTCTTGGTTTGTTGCCAGAATATTCAGAAGCTTGGGTAGAATCTTGAGCTGAATTGTGGGATAAACACAAACACCTGTATTGGTGTACACTGGTGTATAATTTTGCCAGGTTCCAATTACTATCTAATGTCTGTTACCTCTCTTTAGAGACATATATAAAAGACACACACCCAAAAAAGAAACAGGAACTTATTCAGGAAATCAAAGTAACTTACATGACATCACATAAGTATAGGCACTTGCAAATTATGAATTACAGATTCACTGTTCTAAGTTTATATTTCAAACACCGAATAACATTTTTCTGAGAACTGTTGTATTGAGTTAGTGTCACTTATATACTCTTTGATCCAATCAGCCAATTGCTAAATTACAAAATTTATATACTCAATACCGTATGATGCTAAAATTCATCCATGATGTTGCTAAAACTTGTGGTAGGCAGAACATATTTTTGAACATTCTGTAGTAGCCTGTTAGTGGAATAGCATAGTAGCCACTGGACACAATGTTCCTGATTGAGATGGAAGCAGGAGAAAACTGCCCATGAAATCCGAAATGAGTTGAAAGGCTTGTTCCTCCTCCCTTTGCTTAATATCCTTCCCATGCAGAATTGCAACTAGATCTCCCCAGAATGGGAGCAAATGTCCTACTTCGCTGCCTTTCAAAATTCCACAACTGATGCCAAAATTCCGACACAGCTCCTTTTGGACATAAAAGGACTTTTCTCTTCCACAAACATTACACTAACATTATTTCATTTAACAGGTAGTCAAAAGTAATTCTTAAGAAGCGCCACAGAACCCAAAACAGTAATTCTGATTTCTCTCCACAGATGCTGGCAGACCTGCTGAATCTTTCTAGCAACTTGTTTTTGGCTTTGGTTTGCAGCAAGAACAGTTCTTTGGGGATTTTCTTGTTTATGTAGTGAAAAGCACTTATTTTTCTATTTAAATGGCAATGTTTTTAAATACTTTCAATAGAGGTGTGGTACTCATGATACAAGCAAACAGTTTTTCAAGCAACATTAGATGCTGATTGACGTCGCAATCTTCCCATGCTGCATATTTTCAGGACATACAAGAAATATTCATCTCATCACCCTCCACAACATGGTGATCAGTGCATGACATGCTGGAAGAGTTTGGAAGCAGACATGTGCAATGTTCTTTCAGCTGGTTCTAAACCATAACCATTATGAAGCTAAAACTCAACCAGGGATTTTTCACTCTGGATGACCTTTCCTTTCCCCTTATTGGGATATGTTATGTCTGCTTTTGAACAATCTCAGCTTTGAAAGCTCCCATTATTTGTTTTTTGTTTTACCCTGCAAATCTTTGAAACCAATCAACATGGTTGGATCAATTCACAAGTCAGTGGATTTAGCCCACTGAAACAAAATAATATTTTTAAATAAAAATGTTTTCATTCCTGTACCAAAGCAAATAAAGTGGTGATTGCTGTTTCATAAGAGGTAGTAAGTGAATCATTCTCCAATTTCATTTCCCAGAACTATATCTAGCAGTTCTTCATTCATGTAGTAATGTTTCATAATATGCCTTGATCTGATTATAGTTGTAAATACACCACTTTACAGAAATGATGCAATCGTTATTTCACTAATTCATTATTTGTAATTCAGTTGTGGTTTATTTCTTGTTCTAATTAGTAAGTATTTTGAAGAGTAAGCAAAACAGAATAATTAACTTTTTCCTTGAACTAAGTTTCGACAGAATACGATGTCATTCTAAATACTAAATTATCAGAAATAAAAGAAAACTAATCTACCAGCACTGCAATTTTCAAGAATTATCAGTTTTTGTAAAGTGATAGCCCAGTCCCTGCAATTATAATTAAATGTGACATCATTAATTACAATTAAATCAAGGTATATTTCTTAAGCAATTTGTCCATCCCATTACAGATGTAGTGTAGGAAATTTAGCTGATTGGTTACATATTGTAAAATGGCTGTCAGAAACCACATGTCACAATTTAAAATGGCTTCTTTGACCTTGTATAATGAGTGTAGTTTGAAAGCGTACATTTTTTAAACTTCTATTTTGACCAACAGCTGGTTGAAAAAGTGGTTAATAAAGCACCTGAGACTGTAGACTTTATAAATAGAGTTACTGAGTACAAAAGAGATAAAGTTATGATGAACCTTTATAAATGATTGATTAACTTCTACTGGAGTAATATGTCCAATTCTGAACAACACACTTGTGAAAAGAATGTGAATGCAGAAAAGATTCAAGGGAATAGATCCTGGCTTGAGGTTCTTCTGTTGTAGAGATATATTGGATAAACTGGGGCCGTTCATTTGAAAAATAAAAGATGAATTTGAAAGTGAGAAACTGTCCCTTTTGTGGAAGAGTCTAAAAGCAGAAGCCAATAATTTACGTTAATTGGTAAAAGAAGCAATGACAAGGTGAAGAAAACTCTACTGTATAGTGAGTGGTTACTATCTGGAATGCACTGCCTGGGAGGAGGCAGATTCAACTGAGGCTTTCAAAAGAGATTTCAATAGTTATCTGAAGGAAAAACATATCCATAGCAGCACACCACCACCTTCTCAAGGGCATCTAGGAATGGACAATAAATGCTAGTGCAGCCAGCAACATACACAAACAAACCTTTTAAAAACACTACATGGAGAAATCAGGGAATTGGTTTTTCAAATAGCCAACATGAACATTGAGTCATGTACAGTATGGAAACAGACCCTTCAGTCCAACTTGTCCAGGCCAACCAGATATCCCAAATGCCTCTTAAATGTTACAATTGTACCAGCCTCCACCACATCCTCTGGCAGCTCATTCCATGTACCAACCTCTGCGTGAAAGAGTTGTCCCTTAGGTCTCTTTTATATCTTTCCCCTCTCACCCTAAACCTATGCCCTCTAGTTCTGGATTCCCCGACCCAGGGAAAAGATTTTGCCTATTTATCCTATCCATGCCCCCCATAATTTTGTAAACCTCTATAAGGTCACCCCTCAGCCTCCGATGCTCCAGGGAGAACAGCCCCAGCCTGTTCAGCCTCTCCCTATAGCTCAAATCCTCCAACCCTGGCAACATCCTTGTAAATCTTTTCGGAACCCTTTCAAGTTTCACAACATCTTTCCGATAAGAGGGAGACCAGAATTGCATGCAATATTCCAATACTGGCCTAACCAATGTCCTGTACAGCCGCAACATGACCTCCCAACTCCTGTACTCAATACTCTGACCAATAAACGAAAGCATTTCAAACGCCTTCTTCACTATCCTATCTACCTGCGAATCCACTTTCAAGGAACTATGAACCGGCACTCAAAGGTCTCTTTGTTCAGCAACACTCCCTAGGACCTTACCATTAAGTGTATAAGTCCTGCTAAGATTTGCTTTCTCAAAATGCAGCACCTTGCATTTATCCAAATTTAACTCCATCTGCCACTTCTCAGCCCATTGGCCCATCTCGTCAAGATTCTGTTGTAATCTGAGGTAACCCTCTCCGCTGTCCACTACACCTCAAATTTTGGTGTCATCTGGAAACTTACTAACCATACCTCTTATGCTCGCATCCAAATCATTTATGTAAACAGAAAAAAGTAGAGGACCCAGCACCGATCCTTGTGGCACTCCACTGGTCACAGGCCTAAAAACAACCCTCCATCACCACCCTCTGTCTTCTACCTTTGAGCCAGTTCTGTACCCAAATGGCTAGTTCTCCCTGTATTCCATGAGATCTAACCTTGCTAATCAGCCTTCCACGGGGAACTTTGTTGAATGCCTTACTGAAGTACTTATAGATCACATGTACTGCTCTGCCCTCATCAATCTTCTTTGTTACTTCTTCAAAAAACTCAATCAAGTTTGTGAGACATGATTTCCCACACACAAAGCCATGTTGACTATCCCTAATCAGTGAGAGAGATGCTGCCTTGAATGCTGCCTGACCTGCTGCACTTTTCTAGCAACACATTTTTCAGCGCTTATCCCTAATCAGTCCTTGCCTTTCCAAGTACATGTACATCTTGTCCCTCAGGATTCCCTCCAACAACTTGCCCACCATCGAGGTCAGGCTCACCGGTCGATAGTTCCCTGGCTTGTCTTTACCGCCCTTCTTAAACAGTGGCACCACGTTTGCCAACCTCCAGTCTTTGGGCACCTCACCTGTCACTATCAATGATACAAATATCTCAGCAAGAGGCCCAGCAATCACTTCTCTAACTTCCCACAGAGTTCGCGGGTACACCTGATCAGGTCCTGGAGATTTATCCACCTTTAACTGTTTCAAGGCATCCAGCACTTCCTCCTCTATAATCTGGACATTTTGCAAGATGACACCTACAGTCTATATCTTCCATATCCTTTTCCCCAGTAAATACTGATGCAAAATATTCATTTAGTATCTCCCCCATTTTCTGTGGCTCCACACAAAGGCCGCCTTGAATGATCTCTTTCTGTGCAATAACCATTCTATGGTGGAAACTTCCCCTAATTGTGTGGTGGAGTAATGTTGGACAAGGTGGGAAAATGAAATACTCAATGTTAAGAAACTTATCCTGAAATTTCTCTCAATTACTAAGTGTCAACTTCAGAATCTTGCCTTCGAGCAGCAATTATCTTATTTCCATGCATTTGCATTCTACTAAAGTACCATTGTACCATATAATCTTCTTACTTCACTGAGAATCTAGACAGCACAAATTTACAACATATAAATCAGAACAGTATCTGGTGACTGTGGCTCACCACATGCTTGTTCCAGACAATGTCTGTGCATGCTCCTGGCAATTATTCAATGCAAGACAGAAACAGCAAGCCTGCAGCCTCACTACATCTCACACCTGCTCTCAGACCAACGCTGACACCCCTTTAGCTTTTTATAAAAATATAGAAACTAGGAACAGGAGTAGTCCATTTGAAGTTGAGAAGTTGTTGCCGGATTGGATCAGGGTAAACCCTAAGGCTTTCTATAGGTATTTAAGGAATAAAAGAATGACAAGAGTAAGATTAGGGCCAATCAAGGATAGTAGTGGGAAGTTGTGTGTGGAGTCAGGGGAGATAAGGGAAGCACTAGATGAATATTTTTCAACAGTATTCACTCTAGAAAATGACAATGTTGTGGAGGAGATTACTGAGATACAGGCTACTAGACTAGGTGTGATTAAGGTTCACAAGGGAGAGGTATTAGAAATCCTGCAGAGTGTGAAAATAGATAAGTCCCCTGGGCCGGATGGGATTTATCCTAGGATCTTCTGGGAAGCCAGGGAGGAGATTGCAGAGCCTTTGGTATTGATCTTTAAATCGTCATTGTCTACAGGAATAGTGCCAGAATACTGGAGGACAGCAAATGTGGTTCCCCTGTTCAAGAAGGGGAGTAGAGACAATCCTGGTAATTATAGACCAGTGAGCCTTCCTTCAGTTGTTGGTAAAGTATTGGAAAAGGTTTTAAGAGAGAGGATTTATAATCATCTAAAAAAGAATAATTTGATTAGGGATAGTCAGCACGGATTTGTGAAGGGTAGGTCGTGCCTCACAAACCTTATTAAGTTCTTTGAGAAGGTGACCAAACAGGTAGATGAGAGTAAACCGGTTGATGTGGTGTATGTGGATTTCAGCAAGGCGCTCGATAAGGTTCCCCACAGTACAAAATGCAGAGGAATGGGATTGTGAGAGATCTAGCAATTTGGATCAGTAATTGGGCTTGCTGAAAGAAGACAGAGGGTGGTGGTTGATGGGAAATGTTCATCCTGGAGTCCAGTTACTAGTGGTGTACAGCAAGGGTCAGTGTTGGGTCCACTGCTGTTCGTCATTTTTATAAACGACCTGGATGAGGGGGTAGAAGGGTGGATTAGTAAATTCGCAGATGACACTAAGGTCGGTGGAGTTGTGGATAGTGACGAAGGATGTTATAGGTTATAGAGAGACACAGATAAGCTGCAGAGCTGCACTGAGAGGTGGCAAATGGAGTTTAATGCGGACAAATGTGAGGTAAGTCGGAGTAACTGGAATGCAAAGTACTGGGCTAATGGTAAGATTCTTGGCAGTGTAGATGAGCAGAGAGATTTCGGAATCCAGGTACACAGATCCTTGAAAGTTGCCACCCAGGTTGACAGGGTTGTTAAGAAGGCAAACAGTGTTTTAGCTTTTATTAATAGAGGGATCAAGTTCCGGAGCCATGAGATTATGTTACAGCTGTACAAAACTCTAGTGCGGCCGCACTTGGAGTATTGTGTACAGTTCTGGTCACCGCATTATAAGAAGGATGTGAAGCTTTGGAAAGGGTGCAGAGCAGATTTACTAGGATGTTGCCTGGTATGGAGGGAAGGTCTTACGAGGAAAGGCCGAGGGACTTGAGGCTGTTTTTGTTGGAGAGAAGAAGGTTGAGAGGTGACTTAATACAGACATATAAGATAATCAGAGGGTTAGATAGGGTGGACAGGGAGAGCCTTTTTCCAAGAATGGTGACGGCGAGCACGAGGGGGCATAGCTTTAAATTGAGGGGTGATAGATATAGGACAGATGTCAGAGGTAGTTTCTTTACTCAGAGAGTAGTAAGGGTATGGAATGGTTTGCCTGCAACGGTAGTAGATTCGCCAACTTTAATTACGTTTAAGTCGTCATTGGACAAGCATATGGACGTACATGGAATAGTGTAGGTTAGATGGGCTTCAGATTGGTATGACAGGTCTGCACAACATCAAGGGCCGAAGGGCCTGTACTGCGCTGTAATGTTCTATGTTCTATTTGATCTTTTGAATCTGCTTTACTATTCAATATGGTCATGGTTGATCCTCTCTGTCATCACCATAATCACCCCTCAGCCTCCGACACTCCAGGGAAAGCAGCCCTAGCCTATTTAAACTCTCCCTACAGTTCAAATCCTCCAACCCTAGCAACATCCTTGTAAATCTTTTTGGAACCCTTTCAAGTTTCATAACATCCTTCCAATAGGAAGGAGACCAGAATTGCACGCAATATTCCAACAGTGACCTAACCAATGTCCTGTACAGCTGCAACATGACCACCCAACTCCTGTACTCAATACTCTGACCAATAAAGGAAAGCATATCAAATGCCTTCTTCATTATCCTAGCTACCTGCTACTCCACTTTCAAGGAGCTATGAACCTGCACTCCAAGGTCTCTTTGTTCAGCAACACTCCCTAGGACCTTACCATTAAGTGTATACATCCTGCTAAGATTTGCTTTCCCAAAATGCAGCACCTCGCATTTATCCAAATTCAACTCCATCTGCCACTTCTCAGCCCATTGGCCCATCTGATCAAGATCCCGTTGTAATCTGAGGTAACCTTCTTCCCTGCCCACTACATCTCCAATTTTGGTGTCATCTGTAAACTTACTAACTATATCTCTTATGCTCACATCTAAATCATTTTTATAAATGACTAAAAGTAGTGGACCCAGCACCAATCCTTGTGGCACTCCAGTCTGAAAAACAACCTTCCAACACCACCCTCTGTCTTCTATCTTTGAGATAGTTTTGTATCCAAATGGCTAGTTCTCCTTGTATTCCATGAGATCTAATCTTGCTAATCAGTCTCCAATGGGGAACTTTGTCGAACGCTTTACTGAAGTCCAAATAGATCACCTCCACCGCTCTGCCCTCATCAATCCTCTTTGTTACTTCTTCAAAAAACTCAATCAAGTTTGTGAGACATGATTTCCCATGCACAAAGCCATATTGACTATCCCTAATCAATCTTTGCCTTTCCAAATCCATGTACATCCTGTCCCTAGGAATCCCTCCAACAACTTGCCCACCGCTGAGGTCAGGCTCACTGGTCTATAGTTCCCTGGCTTGTCCTTACCACCCTTCTAAGACAGTGTCACAACATTAGCCAACCTCCAGTCTTCCGGCACCTCACCTGTGACTATCGATGATATAAATATCTCAGCAAGTGGCCCAACAATCACCTCCCCATTTACCTACAATTGAATGTAGCATCTTCGTTTTTATTAATTCTGATATTTTTCAATCCCTCCCTTTCAATAGACTATTGGTTCCCTAAATTTCTGAAAAAATATTTGTGTCTTCTTTTGGGAACATAGAACATAGAACATAGAACTGTACAGCACAGAACAGGCCCTTCAGCCCACGATGTTGTGCCAACCATTGATCCTCATGTATGTACCCTCAAATTTCTGTGACCATATGCATGTCCAGCAGTCTCTTAAATGTCCCCAATGACCTTGCTTCCACAACTGCTGCTGGCAACGCATTCCATGCTCTCACCACTTTCTGTGTAAAGAACCCGCCTCTGATATCCCCTCTATACTTTCCTCCAACCAGCTTAAAACTATGACCCTTCGTGTTAGCCATTTCTGCCCTGGGAAATAGTCTGGGAAGACACTTTATTTTGGAGGTATGGGACATACAGGGCTTCTTCCAGGTCAATATGCATTCACAACTAGACATGCATCTTGTGCATCTGCAAGGGATGCATTTTGTGGCTTGTAGTTTTTTTTATCATTCATTTTATCACTTACTTGGAGGCTCCGACCTTTCTATACTTCACATTGCTTTCCTGGCACACATTCACTGATTTCAGTACTGACAGGCACACTGTGACTCACATGGATGATGATGGGAGATAAGCTTAGATTAGTTCACAAGTCAGTGCAACATTGAGGGCCGAAAGGCCTGTTCTGCGCTGTATTGTTCTATGTTCTATGTTCTATATGGTTCACATGGCTTCCTTAGCATGCAGAGTCTTTAGTTCTCAAAGCTAATACATAGAATAAATCTTTATCTGCAGAGATGTATGGAATCATCACTGATTCCATACTTTTGTCATGACCCTGATGGGAAGAAGGTCCTGTAAACCAAAATCCATTATTCCACAACAGGAATGTGAAAATGACCAATTTAATCTCAAGGGTGTCTAATGCCTAACTGTGACCACTATATAAGAGAAAAGAAACTCATACTAGATTGCATAATTGAACAAGAAAACAAAAACGTTTTTATTATAACAAACTTACTGTTGTGATTATGTTTGCATTTCCAAGTTTAATGTTAAAAAATTCTCACTGAAATTTAGGTCTCTGAGCTTGTGAAAGGTGCATATCCTGAGGGATCAGTCACTTCCGGCTCAGATGTGGAGATGGAGATGAGGGTCTCTGGTGCTAGCCTATTCTTAATGCAGGTTCAGTGGGTGCCACCAGTGTGCACATAAGAGAAGAAATTAGTTGGCAAGGATGGATAAAAACTTGTGCAGATTAAGAATAAGTTTATGCTAGTGGTAATGGGAGAACTGCACAGCATAGCACAATGAAGCTTCTTGATTTTCCCATCTCACATGAAAATTCATGCTCTTCTCCAGCCAAATCTGGAATTTTCTCTGGAGCAAGATGCCTAATGTCCATTATTCCCATCACTGGTCTTGTAACTTGCAGTCTCATTATAGGACAGTTTTTCCTGCAATGAGCCAAAAAGTGGGATTGTACATGATAGAAGTGATTGCACAAGCAATTACTGGTAATATAAGATGTGGTGGCTGTGAATAGGAAGAAAAAGAGCAGGGAGGGTTAGTGACTTTAGAGGATGAGATGAATGAGACAGATGTTGCATAGACAGGAATGCATGCAATGTTAAGAATTATAATCTATGAGTCTTGTTGGAATGTGTGTGCAATGGCAGAGTTAGAGGGAATTCTGAGCCTGTGAGTGAGAAGTAGCTAAGAAAAGATACACTTACCCTTGTGGATAACAGGAGATCAATGACCTTCTTCCCACACTGCTGGGCATCCCACTTTACTCAGGATGCAGCACTGATTTGAGCTGGTGTGATGGTAACATCACTGGAGTTTCACTACAGAGGCCCAGGCTAATGCTGTGATGTTTTAGATTCAAATCCCACCATAGAAGCTGGTGGAATTTGGATGCATTTAATAAAATCTGAAAGTGAAAACTAAGCTAATGATGACCATGAAACCAACGTCAAATGTCAGAAACAAAAACTCTCTAGTTCACTGACATTGTCTGGGAAGGAAATGTGCCATCCTCATTTGGTCTGGTATTTATGTGAACCAGACAACATGTTAACTCTTAATTGTCTTCTGAAATGGCCTAGTATAAATTTTATGAAAGAACAAATTGAAAAAAATTTCCACTGAATGTCTTGCAAGTTTTTGAAATGTGTTTCACTTTTTGGTGGTCTGTGATGTATACACAACAGAGCAATACTCCTCTATTATTCCTTAATTGTTACCAAATGGATTCTATTCCTGAAACCGCATGTGCATCATTCCTTTCCAGTGTTGTAACAGTTTTTCTGATTAATACTGTCACCACCTGCTCCCCCTCACTTGCCAGTTCCCTCTCAAGCTTCATTCTGGATTCACTCTCGATGCCAAATTAGTTCAAGTACTTCGGTATAACATCAGTTAACCTCACTGTGGAGACATTGATCCTAAGCTGGTGCCATCTTATATTGACCTCTCCTGCTATAGGACCATTCAAATACGTCAACAGTCTCAAGCCCTCCCCTTTTATCCTAAATACTCAGTCACATATTAGCTTGCTTAGTCTTATTCCTATATTGCTAACATGTCATTTTCAGTACAGTCATAGAGTCATAGAGATGTACAGCATGGAAACAGACCCTTCGGTCCAACCCGTCCATGCCGACCAGATATCCCAACCCAATCTAGTCCCACCTACCAGCACCCGGCCCATATCCCTCCAAACCCTTCCTATTCATATACCCATCCAAATGCCTCTTAAATGTTGCAATTGTACCAGCCTCCACCACATCCTCTGGCAGCTCATTCCAAACACGTACCACCCTCTGTGTGAAAAAGTTGCCCCTTAGGTCTCTTTTATATCTTTCCCCTCTCACCCTACGCCTATGCCCTCTAGTTCTGGACTCCAGGGAAAGTTACTCAGAGATTACCACCTACAAAACACTGCATTATAATTTTGTCTGTAACTCCTGAAAGCTGTCTGTAGGACCTAATTTTTTTTTTTCATAACATCACTGAATCATCTTTGGTTCCAATTTGAACCAAAACTTTTGGTTCATACTCTTAACCCTGTAACATTTTCTCCATCATTTCAGAACTTTAACATATTATTTTCTCATTTCCTTTTTATACACTGATAATTGGCAAACCTGTGTCTCAAATTTAGTCTGATATTGACTTGTAATTATTCAGGCATTAATAATGATGGAAATTTGGATCAACATAAACTATGTTCAAAGAAAGCTTTAGTTTCCAATCATTTTGGATCTTAATTCCTGCAAAAAAATTGAAGATTTTAAAGCATTTATTTAAATTGTTTTCTTTTAAAAAAACATTGTATTAATTGTTGTATTAATGCAAAGATCCCAGAAAGACAGCTAAATAACATCACAAAATGTGACACTGTAGTCTAAGAGATCTTAGTGTCTGTTCATTCAGCAGTTTGGTAAGCAAGCAATCAGCCAGCTGGACAGTCAGTTAGTCAGCCAGTCGATGATGTACATAATATAATAATCTAAATAAGTAAGCAAATTGTCAAATAAATGATACGATTTTCCCAATGTTTGTGTTGCTGTGAGAATGTGTAAATGGATATCTGCAAGCACAATATTGCTTAATTATTCATGAGTTATGGGAATGGTGTTAAAGCCATATCAAAAGCATTTGGGACTTTAGAGACTGACTTAGATATATCAAAGTTTTTTAACTAGCCAGTGAGAACCAGAAAAGTCCAAAACAAATACTATTCAATTATATTTCTACAACAGAAGCAAATCAAAACAAGCAAATGCTCTTTAAGTGTATTGGGACAATTGATATATTTTTTCACTTATATTCAAGGGAGCACGAAACCACAACGAGAGAGATATTTATAAAATCTACCTTCATTGGCTTTTCTAAGTCAGTGGAGATCTGCAGCAGGTCGTTATCCAGCAGGAGAATATTACATATAGGGAAGCAATTGGACAAATACAAACATGATCATTTACTTACAGCCAGCAAAAAGGAACACAAACAAAAGTTCACTGATGTTCACTAAACAACCCCCCCCCCCGCCCCACCCACCCACCCACCACCACAACTATGACTAACATTATTTTACAGTCCATGGTGTTCTGTTGCACACATCTCTCACAAGCTGGAAGTGGGTGTCAATCAGGTTCTGTCAGGTTTGTACCATTTGACACAGCCTAACTCAGACAAGGATGGTCCCAATACTCCTTGAAAAACTGCTGCCATTTCCCCAGCTTCTTAACATCCACATATTGCCTCATTGCTTGCTCTAATTGTGCAAAGCACCGCATACCAGAATGACATGGTATTCTCTGTCTGAACTACACTGAAGGCAACTCAAGATCTGTCCAAGCAGTGGAACCCCATTTTCAGCAACCCTTTACTCTTTTCCACCGTGGCCCTCCGTGAGGCATGAGTGACATTTATCTGCAGTTCACATTAATCAGGATTGCACGATGGTGACATGAGCCATGGTCACAGCAGAAGCCCTTCTTCCTCAATAACCAGCCTGATAAAGCACCTGGACCCTCAAAGACCAGAGTCATGGCAGCTGCAAGGGCAGTGGGCACAGGAAGTGGTAACTTTGATCACACATCACCTGATGATCATCTTCCTGTTGATGAAATTTGGAGTGACCCACTCAGTGCCACATGGGTACAATTGCTGGCACCCTTCATTTGGATGAAGGCAGCAAAGTTGTCAAGTCATATTACCTAGACTGCAGCAATGACTTTGTCATGGAGAATAAAATGTAATGATGTGATCTTGCACAGATAGGTCATTATCCTGATGTACTTGTGTGTGCATGACTAAGAGATGGTACACACAGACCTCCGAAGAGTATCCCACCCAAACCCATTCCCTATTACTCCACATTTACCCCTGACTAATGCATCTAATTTACACATCCCTGAACACTTTGGGCAATTTAGCCTGGCCAATTCACCTAACCTGCACATTTTTGGATTATGGGAGGAAAACTGGTGCACCTGGAGGAAACCCACACAGAGACAAGGAGGATGTGCAAACTCCACACAGACAGTCCCGCAAGGCTGGAATCGAGCCCGCGACCCTGGCACAGAGAGGCAGCAGTGCTAACCACAGAGCCACTGTACCGCCCCACATGTCTGGACTGAGGATTAGCTCCCACTAGTTTCCAACATGGCCATTTTGCTGAAAAAAAAATGTGCAATGTGTTTGTCTCTCAGGCAGCTAGTACATTCTATTATTACTGACAAGCATAACATGCACTCTGTCTGCCCTAAAGAGCTTATCAAAATGCCAATACTGAAATGTCAATGCACTCACCCACAGGGTTAAAAATCACACAACATCAGGTTATAGTCCAACAGGTTTAATTAGAAGCACACTACTTGTGCTTCCAATTAAACCTGTTGGACTATAACCTGATGTTGTGTAACTTTTAACTTTGTACACCCCAGTCCAACACCAGCATCTCTAAATCCTCACCCACAGGGCAAGGCAAGGAAAGGCACAGATGAATACTGCAAGCATGCAGCCAAGCATTATGTTAGAGAGCACAATAGAACAGGTGTGCATCCATGTGGATAAAATGTCCTTGTTGCAGTCTTTTGTTTCTAGTTTCTGGTGTATCCTGCAATTCAAGTCTGTGTTTCTTGAACAGTCTGTTCATTTATCAGAGAGGTGCCATGATAGAATACAATGGCACAGGAACAGCTCCTTTGGTCCACCACATCTGTGCCAAACATGATGCCACTCTAAACTAATCCCATCAGCTTGCATATTGTTTGTATCCCTCTGTTACCTGGCTGTTCATGTCACTGTCTTAAATGCCTTTTAAGTTGTCATGGGCGGTTGACAAATGCCAGGTGCCAATGTATGTAGTTAAAGGATTCATGCGGCTGGTGCAATAGCTGTAAGCTGGCGCAGAGCAAGCAGTGAGCTGAAGTCAGCAAATGCCCAAAGATTTCAGTGTTCAGTTCTATTTTTCATTGTTGTAGTGATTGGGACCAGGTTAACCTCAGCCTATGAGGCTGTTAATTGGGATTGCTAACCTAGGGCAATCAGGAAAGCCCTGGCAGAAACAGCTTATAACCATGAAAAAACATTCTCCTCTGCTTTTGCTTACATTTCAGCCCCATACTCCTGATCTTTGGGCACCCAGTGTGGAGGGGGAGGGCATGTCAGAGGATGTCCTTGTGGGTTTGCTCCTGGGCCTGGCCAAACTGGTCATAAACAAGTCCAGGCAGCAGGCCATGGAGGGGGTGGTTATGCCTGCCCCTTTTCCTGGGTTATGTTTGAGCCCAGGTGTCCTTGGAGAAGGAGCATGCAATGTCTACCAACACCCTCAAGGTTTTCAGGGGGAGGTATGCAGGGAGTGGAGTGCTTTATTCCTCCTCCAACTCTATTTTGATTTAATCCCTGTCCTCCCCTCCACTTTTTTGATCACACAGGATTGCCCTTTGATGTGAAGGGCACTGCTGTCACTGGCCGCTCAGGTGTTTCCTTTCTTCCTGGTGGTGGAATATAAATAAAGATTTATACACTCGTGTCACAGTGTCCGACACCTGCACACACATGACGTGGGTGCTGGGGAAAAATAAGCATTACTGCTATTGGGCGATAGTGTGGGGGAAAATAGAAAACAATTTAAAAAAAGAAAAAAATTAGATAACCACAGAAGTGATGAGGTAGGGAAAATTACAAACGACTGACCATCTGGCTGGTTTAGTACTTCTAGTGGCACTAAAGAGCTTGCATGTCTCAAGATCAGCCAGGAAAAGACTACAGGAACCTTAATAATCAAATGTCTATGAATGAAGATGTCAAGGACCTATGCACAGTCCAATCAAATCAACCATTGGATTAGATTACTTACAGTGTGGAAACAGGTCCTTCGGACCAACAAGTCCACACCAACCCGCCGAAGCGCAACCCACACAGACCCATTCCCCTACATTTACCCCTTCACCTAACACTACAGGCAATTTAGCTTGGCCAATTCACCTAACCTGCACCCGGAGGAAACCCCCGCAGACACGGGGAGAGTGTGCAAACTCCACACAGTCAGTCGCCTGAGGCGGGAATTGTACCCCGGTCTCTGGCGCAGTGAGGCAGCAGTGCTAACCACTGTGCCATCGTGCCTCCCACATGTAGAGTGCCATTTTATTAGGTCTCTTGGCATACACAGTAACTGATTTTTGTTTTGATGTGCAAATAAACATTTGAAATCTAAAAAAAAATGGTTTTCAGGGAGAGGTGGGCTCCATGGAGTGTGGAGTATTTTCTTCCCCTGCTGATTCTATTTTGATTTAGTCCCTTCCCTCCCCTTCACCTTTTTGCTCACGCAGCGTTGCCTTTGATGAGAAGGGCACTCCTTGTCACTGGCCACTCAGGTGTTTCGTTTCTTCCTGGTGGTGGAATATGAATAAAGATTTCTGCACTCGTTGTTCTTCACTGTGTTCCACACCTTCACACACGTGATGTAGGTGCTGGGAAATAAAAGCACTACTGCTATTTGATAGAACTGTTGGGGGTTTATGAAAAAGAAAGAAAAAAACAGGAGAGAAAAAATATAACTGTGATAAGTTTTCAAGGAGAGGCAGTCATTGTAGGGCATGGAGTGCTTTATTTTCCCCTCCGATTCTATTTTGATTTAATCCCTACCCTCCCCTTCACTTTTCTGTTCACTTAGGCATTGTCCTTGATGAGAAGGGCACTGCTTTTCACTGGCCACTTGGGTGTTTCTCTCTTCCTGGTGGTGGATTATGAATAAAGCTTTCTACACTCAATGTTTTTTCACTGTGTCCTACACTGACGCACACATGATGTGGGTGCTGGGGAGAAATAAGCACCACTGCTGTTTGGCAATAGTGTGGGAAGAAAAAAATATATGACCACAAGACTAGAAGCTCCGCAGTTCAGGCGACTAACTCCAAGCTGGCTGACATAGTGATATTGTCGGTTCTTTATTATTCTTTTGTGGGGAAGTGGCTCATGAGCTGGCTGGCCAGACCCAGTGATACTGTAGGTTATTTTCTTTGTAAAAATGAAAAGAAAGAATGAAAAACAAGAAAGAAAAACAAAAATATAACCAGGAGAGTAGAATCTCCTCATTTCAGGTGACTGAATCCGAGCTGGCTGACCACAGCTAGTGTACTATGCACAAGTAAATAAAGTTAAAAATCACACAACACCAGGTTATAGTCCAACAGGTGTATTTGGAAGCACTAGCTTTTGGAGTGCTGCTCTTTCATCAGGTGATTGTGACACCCACCTGGTGAAAGGGCAGCGCTCTGAAAGCCAGTGCTTCCAAATAAGCCTTGTTGGACTATAACCTGGTGTTATGTGTTTTTTAACTTTGTCCACCTCAGTCCAACACCTGGTCCTCCAAATCGCAAGTAAATAAAGGGTGACTTGGTGATGAGCCCCAGGCCTCTGTGCAGTTATTTCAGTGGCAACAGGAGAAAACCGGATGAAACAAGAACATTCACTGGCAACTGTCATCTTGGAGTTGGGGTAAGCATTGCTGATATCATGCCTTTATTTGGGAAGTTTGACTCATTTGATCCTACCGTCAACGATTGGGCCCAGTATGTCAAAAGAATGTGTTATTTTTTCCAGGCAAACGACATTGGGGCAGATGAAAAGCAACGAGTGATTCTTCTGATGGCTTGTGGACCCATAGCATTTTCAGTGATAAGGGGCTTTCGTTTCCAAGAGGCACCAGATACTAAAACCTTCCAAGAGTTGATAGAGTTGGTTAAGGAATAATACAACCTAAATCTCCTCTAATTCTGAGAAGCTATCAGTTTTATTCAGCTGTTAGAGAACCATAGAAATCTATATCAGGATTTTTTATGAGGCTGGCAGAGGCATATGATATTGTGTTAATACTGAATGAGATACTGACAGTCCATTTGGTATAGGGGATTAATGACGTAACCATAGAGAAGGTCTATTAGCTGAAGCCTAACTGCACTTTGAATAGGCAATACAACTGGCTTTGTCTTTAGAACATTCAGCAGGTGGAGCTGGGAACTATAGAGCATCTCGATGGAAATGGACATTCTCGCTTGTCTGGTTGAGCTCAGGTATCACCACCTGAGAGTAAGCAATCGCAGAGCTCACACAGGGCATGTTCTGAGCAGAGAGACCCTAGGCAAACCAATACCAGATGCCCACGACAAAGGCAAACCTCTGCCAAGTGGCTAAAAGGTTCTACAGGATCTGGGCCAGCAAGCCATTGTAGTTGGTGCTGGTATGGAATTCGAGACAGCAAAGGAGTCGTTCAAGGGCTGACTTGAGTAAGAAAACCCATAAGCCAGTACCCAGGAGAGTGCACACCCTGGAAAGTCCCTCTACATGTGGGTTCGAGCAATTAAATTGCTTGGTGACATCCAAGTAGGCACCGATTAAAATTAATGTTTGGTTAAATGGTCACCCAGTTCTCATTGAGATGTATACCAGGACAGCTGTATCTCTGGTTGCAGAATCTGTCTTTAACAAGATTCACTCAGGACTCCAATTCTTAAGTTTGTACATGACCTCAGCCAGACTGAGAACATACACTGGGGAACTGTTGCAGATTAAGAGTATGACTTTGCTTCTGGTGTCCTATGAGAAGCAGTTGGTAGTAAAAGGTTCGGGTCCAAGTCTATTATTGGAAAATGGCAGCATCAAAGGAGAAGGAGAATCAATGTTTCAGGCATAAGCCCTTCTTCAGGAATGAGGAGGGTGTGCCAAGCAGGCTAAGATAAAAGGTAGGGAGGAGGGACTTGGGGGAGGGACGTTGGGAATGCGATGGGTGGAAGGAGGTTAAGGTGAGGTGATAGGCCGGAGAGGGGGTGGGGGCGGAGAGGTCGGGAAGAAGTTTGCAGGTCAAGAAGGCGATGCTGAGTCCGAGGGTTGGGACTGAGAAAAGGTGGGGGGAGGGGAGATGAGGAAGCTGGAGAAATCTGCATTCATCCCTTGTGGTTGGAGGGTTCCTAGGCGGAAGATGAGTCGCTCTTCCTCCAGGTGTCGTGTTGCCATGGTCTGGTGATGGAGGAGTCCAACGACCTGCATATCCTTGGTGGAGTGGGAGGGGGAGTTAAAGTGTTCAGCCACGGGGAGGTTGGGTTGGTTGGTCCTGGTGTCCCAGAGGTGTTTTCTGAAACGTTCCGCAAGTAGGCGGCCTGTTTCCCCAACGTATAGGTGGCCACATCGGGAGCAGCGGATGCAGTAAATGATGTGTGTGGAGGTGCAGGTGAATTTCTGATGGATATGGAAGGATTCCTTGGGCCCTTGGAGGGAAGTGAGGGGGGAGGTGTGGGTGCAAGTTTTGCATTTTTTGCGGTTGCAAGGGAAGGTGCCGGGAGTGGAGGTTGGGTTGGTGGGGGGTGTGGATCTGACAAGGGAGTCGTGGAGGCAGTGGTCTTTCCGGAACGCTGATGGGGGAGGGGAGGGAAATATATCCTTGGTGGTGGGGTCCGTTTGGAGGTAGCGGAAATGACGAAGGATGATCCGATGTATCTGGAGGTTGGTGGGGTGGTAGGTGAGGACTAGTGGGGTTCTGTCCTGGTGGCGATTGGAGGGGCGGGGTTCAAGGGCGGAGGAGTGGGAAGTGGAGGAGATGCAGTGAAGAGCATCGTCAACATCTGAGGGGAAATTGCAGTCTTTGAAGAAGGAGGTCATCAGGGTTGTTCGGTATTGGAATTGGTCCCCCTGGGAGCAGATGCGGCAAAGGTGAAGGAATTGGGAATATGGGATGGCGTTTTTACAGGGGGCAAGGTGGAAAGAGGTGTAATCTAGGTAGCTGTGGGAGTCAGTCGGTTTATAGTAAACGTCCGTGTTGAGTCGTCCGTCCGAGATAGAGATGGAAAGGTCTAGGAAGGGGAGGGAGGAGTCTGCGATGGTCCAGGTAAATTTGAGGTCGGGGTGGAAGGTGTTAGTAAAGTGGATGAACTGTTCAACCTCCTCGTGGGAGCACGAGGTAGCACCGATACAGTCATCAATGTAGCGGAGGAAAAGGTGAGGTGTGGTGCCAGTGTAGCTGCGGAAGATGTACTGTTCCACATATACAACGAAGAGACAGGCATAGCTAGGGCTCATGCGGGTGCCCATGGTTACTCCTTTGGTTTGGAGGAAGTGGGAGGATTGGAAAAAGTTGTTAAGAGTGAGGACCAGTTCAGTCAGTCGAAGGAGGGTGTCAGTGGAAGGGTACTGGTTGGTTCGGTGGGAAAGGAAGAAGCGGAGCGTTTTGAGGCCTTCGTGATGGGGAATGGGGAGTTCGATGGTCCTGCCCCACCGAACTCATTTCTGCATACCTTGACACAGTCCTGTCCCCCTTAGTCCAAGAACTCCCCACCTACGTTCGGGATACCACGCATGCCCTCCACCTCCGCCATGATTTTCGCTTCCCCGGCCCCCAACGCCTTATCTTCACCATGGATATCCAGTCCCTATACATCTCCATCCCCTCAGAACAACCAGAAGGCCTGTTGGAAACCATAGCTTCTCCCCCTCCATCCAGTGTTGAGGAAACCTCAGAGTCCGAGATGGATGCAGCCTTGGTACCATTACCACCAGAAGAAGAGGAGGAAACGCTCCCAAGACACAATGATGCAAGAAATAGGCTACAATCTGGTACATGCTGCCCGTGTCAGAGTCCGGATCAGAGGAACCGGACTTGTGGTGAAAACATCACAGGAAACAACATAAGCGAATGACCAGGCCTACATCCCTGGACTACGAGGGGTGGCGCAGGGATGTGGTGATTGGAACAGGTTGACCTCATTGACTACCAGATCGTTGATTCAGGTTGTTAACCTGGTTCAATCAAGAGAGCTCAATCATGTCAGCCCATTGGCTGACCAATGTAACCAGAGATTAGAATTTCCTCAGTTGTGGACTGACTATAAGCTGGCAGCCACAGCCAGTGTGTTATTGTTGTTTTTTGGTAACTGATTCCTGAACTGGCTGGCCACACAGCCAGTTTGATACTGTAATTCTTTTTTGTGGACTGATTTCTGAGCTGGCTGATCTACATAGGCAGTGTATTCTGTTACTTTTTAGTTTTCATTATGGAACTGTTGTTTTGTTCTTTCATTGGCTGTTTGCAGTCTGTGTGTTACCCTCTCTGTTTTTTGCACAAGGACTATGCTGATTTCGTGGCAGGGCTTGGCTCCTGCATTATAGATTTTAGTATTTGCACTTTCTTTTTGCATGTGTTTTCATGTTTTTGTGTTTGGATTGAGCATCTGTGAGTCAACTGCACCTTTACAAATAAGCTCTATCTCTGTGAGTGGGCCTGGGCCCCCTGGATGAACCCGGCCTCTGTAGAGACTGAGCCCCTGTGTGTGCTGCCTTGGGGTGTGGACTCAGCTTTTTTTGATGGTTAGTTTTATCACCTGCATTGTGTCTTGTGCGTCCCTGGGTCTGGTAGGCCTTACTGTGAGCCAGAAGGTTTTAGGTCATCCCAAAAGCTGTCACACAGAGTTTGATAGTAGGTAGGCCGTCCCAGGAACCGGATGGTCAGTACGTCACCCCTGAAAGCCTGAAGTTGGGGAGGCCAACTCGATACTGGCTGACCTGAGAGTCGGATGGTGAGTAGGCTGTCCCATGAACTGGATGGTCAGTAGGCTGCCCCAAGAGCCTGAAGGTGGGGAGGCCATCCTGAGTGCCATTGTCCCAGGGCACTCAGGATGGGCTATCCGAGAGGTGATCAGAAGGTGTGTTAAGATGGACTAAGCTAGATGGGCCATGGGGCAGACTGAGAGCTGGAAGGGGCATTGGGGCAGGCTGCCTTTGAGTGGCTGGAAGGTGGGAGGGGTAGGTCACTTGCTGGTTTACCGGGGTGTCTGTGTAATATGTACTGTTTTATTCAGTTGATCGGACTGTTTTGCATGTGTTTGTGTCTACTGTTTCCTCTTTGGTAAGTCAAGGTGGGATTTGGGATTCGTCCACACTTCCCTGTGAATTAGCTATACTTTGGTGTTTGGCTTTACCACCCCCTTTCCCCTGCAAATTGCTGCTTATTGTAAATGGCTGCTTATTGTTCATTGTTGACTGTTTGTTTGTATTTTTTTTGTACAGTTGAATTTTTTAAAAAAACCCAGGAGATTAGAATCTCCTCAGTTGAGGATTAACCTTGAGCTAACTGGCCACAACCAGTGTGTTGTTGTTCTGTTTTGAGGACTGATTTCTAAGCTGGTTCACCACACAGTCAGTGTACACTGTTCTTTGTTTTCGTTGGGGAACTGTTGTTTTTTTAATTCACTTGCTGGTTGCAGTCTGTGTTACACTTTTTGTTTGCTTTTTTTTGAGCAAGGTCAATGGTGATATTGTGGCAGGGTGTGGCCCTTGCACTGTGGTTTTTAGTATTTGCACTTTAGTTTTGCAAAAAAAAAATAACCAGGAGATTAGAATTTCCTCAGTTCGGGTGACTGACTCCAAGCTGGCTAGGCCACAGCCAGTGTCCTTTGCACATGTAAATAAAGGTTAACTCAGTGACAGGATACCAGCCTCTATGCAGTTATTTCAGAAACCAAAAACTACTGGAGAATACTGAAACTTGCTGTAATGTATAAAGAGAACAGAACAGTACCCCAGCTGAGATGTAGATGATTGAGTCCAGTCACAAGCAGACTGATGAGGACAAAAGCTGGAACCTTAAGCTGTGAATAGGCAAAGATATGGTTGCTGTTTCCATTATTTAAAGATAATGGAAGGTCATCTAGAGCAACATAGGCAGAGTGGAGCAGGCCCTGTGGGTGTGTGATATTTTTGATGCTGATTGCATGCTTCTATTAGCTGGGAATAAGGCTGTATTCTCTAAGAGAAGCTGAAATTCTTTGAGGAACTATGAAGGACTTCATGACTGTAAAAAAACAATATAACCAGGAGATTAGAATTTCCTCCGTTCAGGTGAGTGATTGAGTTGGCCTGTGCACATGTAAATAAAGTGACTTGGTGATGCAGTTCTTTCAATCATGTTTGGTAAAGTAGAAAGTTGAATGTTAATGCCTCAACTCACTTCATTAATAAGGCATTTAACAAGTAATAATCCCACTTAATTATCAACTTGCTGCTGCCTGGTGAAAATCTTACCATGCCACTTGGGAAAAGCATAAAAGATGGAGCGAAATGTTCCCAGTGTTGAGAGAGGCCTCACTGGACTCATCTGATTCTGCCATAAATCTCATTATAGCCAACATCACTTAGACCCTTAAGATTCCATCCAAAATGTTAGTTGTAAAAGTTTAAGCTATCTGCAGCCTTGTTCTCTCCTCTGTTTATTTCAAACACTATTCTTGATGACATTGTTCTACTGCCTCCTCAATTCACACTGTCTACCTTTCACTTCATCTTGGCCAAAATGACATTCCACCCTTTCATTTATTTTCCTCTCCTTCACTTTGTTCCTTTTGCACTCACTCTCATTTCCTTTCTCATATCTCTATTATTGCTTCTGTTCCCCTTTTCTTTCTCCTCCATCTGCACCCACTACCAGCATTCCTTTGAGTTGATTCCTCAAATCTGATTGTGATATCACCTATTAAATGTTACAAAGTAGGTAGGTCACACACTTCAAACAATCTTTTTTTATTGTACTGGAGGTAAATGCTAAATTAACTTCAGTACTTTGAGGTAAGCTTTTGAGTCATAGGATGTACAGCATGGAAACAGACCCTTCAGTCCAAGTCATCCATGCTGACCATATATCCTCAATAAATCTGGTCCCATTTGCCAGCACTTGGCCCATATCCCTCTAAACCCCTCCTTTTCATGGACCCATCCAAATGCCTTTTAAATATTGTAATTGTACCAGCCTCCACCATTTCGTCTGGCAGCTCATTTCATACATGTGAAAAAGTTGCCCCTAGGTCCTTTTTAAATTTCCCCCCCTCACCCTAAACTTGTGCCCTCTAGTTCTGAACTGCCCTCAAACCAAGGAAAATATCTTGTCGATTTACTCTATCCATGCCCCTCATGATTTTATAAACCTATATAAGGTCACTCCTCAACCTCTGATGCTCCAAAACATTCCTAGCCTATTCAGCCTCTCCCTATAGTAAGGAGAAAAATACCAGGTTCTGACTGTCATCGAGGAATCTGTCTTTAAAGTGTACGTGTAACGATTGGATCCAGGTTTGGCCTCAACTGCGATAACCTACAAAATAATGCAGCTAGTACTACTTATTCACTGAAACACTATGGCTTATGGGGGGTGGGATGGTGGTGTTAGCGGTGGGGTGACTGATAATCTTGGAGCTGTATCCAAATAAAAAACAAAACAGGCAGGCAGGGCTTAGCGGGTTAAGCAGCATCTGAGGTCCAGTTGGTCTTTGGTTTGTTTTTCCTTACAGGTGATGCCTGACCTGGTGTGCATTTCCAAATTTCCACCATCCATAATATTTTGCTTTTGTATAGAACAACATCCCACAGTTTTGGGTTGGAGAGAAAACAGAACACTTTGCTGAGTGATGGAATTTATCTTCTAATTAATCATCAGAAGAGCTGATAGATGCCTCCATTCTTTTAGCACAGTAATAAAGGGATCACAGGCAACAAATGCATCAATTAGTCTCTGCCTCCCCCATATAGATGGTTAATGGCTATCATTATTTACTTTCCAGTATGTTCCATATTCCATCCATTACAGAATGGAATTTGGTATAAGAGAAAATGCAAAATAAGCTCCAAACCACTAATGAATGATCTGTAGGCTGCCAGAAACAGATTACTCTTCTGAGACTCCACTGCAGCATGTAAATTCAACCACTAAAATTTCCCTGATTGCAGTTGGCCGGACAAAGAACTATCCGCAGGCCCAGACAAAGCTGTCCATTCTAATTAATTGTAACTCAGTATTAACATTGGCAACAATGTCCTGTTCCTGAGTGAATACTGACGAAAAGTATTCATTCAGTGTCTCCCCAATCTCTTCAGCCTCCACACGCAACTTTCCATTACTATCCTTGACTGGACCTATTCCTACCCTAGTCATTCTTTTATTCCTGACATACCTGCAGAAAGCCTTAGGGTTTTCCCTAATCCTACCAACTAAGGACTTTTCATGTCCCCTCCTTGCTGCTCTTAGCTCTCTTCAGATCCTTCCTGGCTACCTTATAACTCTCCATCGCCCCAATTGAACCTTCACGCCTCATCTTTGGGCCGCCCTCTTCCCTTTAACAAGGGATACCACTTCCTTATTAAACCACGACCCTTTCCTCCCTGCCTGACAGGTACATACTTATCAAGGACACTCAATAGTTGCTCCTTGAACAAGTTCCACATATCAATTGCGCCCTTCCCTTGAAGCCTACTTTTCCAAACCACGCATCCTAAGTTGTGCCTCACCGCATCATTATTTCCCTGCCCCCAGTATAACTCTTGCCCTGCAGTGCACACTTATCCCTCTCCATCACTAGAGTAAAAGTCACCGAATTGTGGTCACTGTCCCCAAAGTGCTCACCTACCTCCAATTCTAACACCTGGCCTGGTTCGTTACCCAGAACCAAATCCAGTATGGCCTCACCTCTTGTTGGAGGTGAAGAAAGTGGAGTTTGCAAGAATGGATCCAGGAATGATAAACTTAAATTATGGAGATAGATTTGAGGAGTTTTCCTTGCAAACGAGAAGGCGACGAGAAGGTTTGATTGAAGTTTTCAAAATCATGAGCAGTCTCGACACAGTAAACATTGAGAGACTGGTCTTGCTCATCAATCAAGAATGGGAGGGCACGAATTTAAAATGATTTACAAAAGAAGCAATTGTGACGTTAGTGTCTTTATGAAGAAAGTGGTTTGGTTCTGGAATGCACTGCCAGCAAAACATTCAAGAGGACTGAAGTGGTTATTTAAATAGAAATAACATGCAGGTCGTGGAAAACAGGTTGGAGGATGGTACTTATTCATGATGCCAACTCAGAGCTGGTGCCAAATGGCCTTGTTCTCTATTATAACAATTCAAAAAGAGAAAAGATCTGCATGCACAGTTGTGAGTTATTCAAATATATATGGTCACAGGAAAATTTACCCTTCATTAATATGAGAATATGATAACTCTGCTCTGTTCCACTTTTGTACTTTTCTACACATGCATCGAATACAGTCTTTAAATCATGCACATCTCAGAATGGAATGTGTTGTAATTTGCCATTCCTTTGGTATCTGCTCTTTCTTCATGGAGTGTCATTCATGTAGTGTGTGTTGTTGCTATGTTAAATGTTATTGCTGATCAACTTCTGTTGCGGGGGAACAGAGGACTACTGGGACTGATGGTCATTCTATATTCTGTGCAGATGGTGAGAATGCTTCTTCCTGATCTGTTTATATACAGATGCCTGTAGTTGTAATGATAAATCTTGTCATTCACATTGACCATGTATGATCACGGTAACAACTTCAAGGGCTGACTTTTGCTGAGATAATTGAATGAATGTTTGCAGTCTGGCTGGCTTGTCAATGCTTAGTTCTAACTATGCCTTGCAGTTTTATCAAAGTGAAATTTGGTGTTCTGCCATGTCATCTTGATTTTGCCACTCACACTTGTTATTACTTCTGGCTTCAGTATTGTTTTTATTATTAGAAGAGGATTCTTGGTGCAACATAACACTAGTCTTGAGAACAGACTACTTTCTTTGCCTTCATTGAAGTGTAGTTCTCTATTCAAGGACTGCAATGTATAAATCTATGCTGGTTTGTTTGACTTCTTGATAATAACTCTGGCAAATTTCATGTCGTCTCAGACCATGTGGAGATGTAAAACAAACAAAAACAGAAATTGCTGGAGAAACTCAGCAGGTCTGACAGCATCTGTGAAGTGAAAACAAAATGAACATTTTCTGTCCAGTGAGCTTTCTTCTGTTCTGAGTTAGCATTTCCAAACAAGTATTCATTAAAATGCCCACAAGTAAAGACAAGAGCCTACCTCTCAACATGAGGATAATATTGTCCAATTTGTGTTCATGCCCTTGATGGAAATGCAACTTTTACTTGATGCATAAGGGATCGCTCAAAATCCTGTCTCATTGCAATCACAGCGCAAGGTGACTTCATCATTGATATGGAGATTAGCTCTAGGTAATCTTCTGCCTTGGGACCCTCCAATCATATGGCATCAACTTCGATTTCACCAGTTTCCTCATTGCCCCTCCCCCACCTCATCCCAGATTCAACCCTCCAACTCACCACCACCCTGTTGAACTGTCCTATCTGTCAATCTTCCTTCCAACCTATCCACCCCAACCTATCACCATCACATCCACCTTCATCTACCTATTGCCTTCCTAGCTACCTTTTACCCAGCCCCACCCTCCTATTTATCTCTCAGCCCCATTTATTCCCCCATATTCCTGATGAAGGGCTTATGGCTGAAATGTCGATTCTCCTGCTCCTCGGATGCTGCCTGACCTGCTGTTTTTCCAGCACCACACTTTCGACTCTGATCTCCAGCATCTGCAGTCCTCATTTTCTCCCTGCCTTTTAGAATACCCAACACTACTATTCTCCTAATGCCAACTTTACCTAGAGTAATCAGACATCTATCCCTAAGCTCAACATCCACCATGCTCCTCTCCTCTGTGAATATCGATGCAAATCTCGCCCATTTTCTCTGACTCTACGCATGACATTCCTCCTTTGCCCTTGAGTGGGCCAACCCTTTCTCTGGTTACCCACTTGTGGCTTATAAACAAATAAAAGGATTTGGGATTTTTCTTTACCCTGTTCACTAATGATAATTCTTGACCCCTTTTAGCCTCCTTAATTCCTCACTTCAGATTGGTCCTACATTCCCGATTATTCTTCCAAAGCTTTGTCTTTTATCAGTCACCTAGACCTTGTGTATGCTTCCTTTTTCCTCCTTAGCTAGTCTCTCAATTTCACCTAATCTTGCCATTTCTAGTCCTCATTTTCACAGGGACATATATGTCCTGCACTTTAATCAACCACTCTTTAAAAGCCTCCCACATATCAATATGGATTTATCCTCAAACAGCTGCTCCCAATTCACATTCCCCAGCTCCTGCCGAATTTTGCTATAGTTGGTCTTTCCCAATTTAGCACTCTTCTTTTAGGCCACTCTTGTCTTTGTCTATGATTATCTTAAAAACTTATGGAATTGTGATCACTATTTCCGAAGTAATCGCCTACTGAAACCTCAAGCACCAGTCTGGGCTCATTCCCCAACATCAAGTCCAGTATGACCACTTCCCAAGTTAGACTATTTACATACTGCTCTTAGAAAACCTTCCTGGATGCTCCTTACGAATTCTGCTCCATCTAAACCTCTAAAGCTAAGTGAATCCCAGTCAATGTTGGGAAAATTAAAATCTCCCATCACCACTACCCTGTTGCTCCTACATCTTTCCATAGTCTGGCTAACATACTAGTATCTCTATCTGACGCTCGCTGTTGGGAGGCCTGCAGTACTGCTCCAACATTGTTACTGCACTCTTCCTATTTCTGAGTTCTGCCCATATTGCCTCACTGCTCAAGTCCTCCATTGTGCCCTCCTTCAGCACAGTTGAGATACCTTCTCTGAACCGCAATATAACTTCTCAACCCCTTTTACCACCTCTTCTATCCTGCCTGAAGCATGTATAACCTGGGGTATTTAGTTGCCAATCAACCCTTCCGTCAAACAAGTCTCAGTAATAGCAATACCATCATACTCCCAGTTACTAATCCAAGTCCCAGGTTCATCAGCCTTACCTACTATACTTCTTGCATTAAAACAAATATACCTCAGAGCACCAGTCCCTCTGCGTTCATCATTGGCTCCCTGCTGACTCTTACCCTTAGTCACACTGACTTCTTCATCTAGTTCCTTAAGGCTTTAGTTACTACCTCCTTACTGTCCACTAACCACCTAGTTTGATTCCCATATCCTTGCCACATTACTTTAAACCCTGCCCAGCAGCATTAACAAAAGCATCCCCAAGGACATTGGTTCCAGTCTGGCCCAGATGTAGACCATCCAAATTGTAATAGTCCCACCTCCCCAGAGCCAGTCCCAATGTCCCAAAAGTCTGAAACCCTCCCTCCTACACCATCTCTCAAGCCAAGCATTCATCCTGCCTATTCTATTGTTCATACTCTGATTAACATGTGGCACTGGTGAACAATCCTGAGATTACTACCTCCTGAAGTCCTACTTTTTAACTTGGCTCCTAACTCCCTAAATTCTGCTTGTAGGCCTCATCCCGTTTATTGCCTATATAAATTGGTGCCGAGATGCCCCCAAATAAACCTAGTGTTGCGTGATTTTTAACTTTGTCCATCACTGGTACCTCCACATTATGTATGCACCACGACAGCGGGCAGTTCACCCTACCCCTTTAGAATGTCCTGCAGCCAATGTGAGACATTCCTGATTGGCGCATCTGGGAGACAACATACCGTCCAAGAGTCTCGTTTTCAACCACAGAACCGCCTATCTACTCCTCTTACAATTGAATCCCCTGTGAGTATAGCCCTTCCACTTTTTTTTTTTTTTAACCCACTCTTCTGAACAGCAGAGTCAGCCACAGTGCCATGAATGTAGCTACTGCTGTCTTCTCCTGGTGAGCCATCTCTCCAACATTATCCAAAATGGTATACTTGTTTTGGAGGATGATGACCACAGGGGACACCTGCATTGCCTTCCTGCTCTTTCTCTGCCTTTTGGTCACCCATTCCCTTTCTCCTTCAGCAATCCTAATCTGCAGTGTGACCAATTTGCTAAATATACTAACCACAATAGCATCACAGATACTTCAAAGTGAGTCTATCTGCAGCTCTGGAGCCATCATGCAGTCTAACAAGAGCTGCAGCTGAAGGAGTCAGGGACATCATCCACATCCCTGAGCTACCACATTGTGCAAGAGTAGCATAACACGGGTCTGGGACCTCCTGCCATTTTTACTCTTAAACTTAGTCCAACTATAATATAAAATAATAGATAAATGAAATTTTTAAAATTACCAATCACACTACTTACCAGCATATGATAAAAACCAGAAAGAAAAGCCTTTCCTTATTAACACACCACAGAGTCTCTTTCTTTTAGTGTCTCAGGTTTAGCCACTGCCCAAATATATCCATTCACTCACCTTCCCAGAGTGCAATTCGACTGCTCCCACTCAGCTCCTCACTCTCACCGCTGCTGCTGCAAAATGATTCCATGAGGTAAGTGTGTAAACTGGAAATTTACCTTCCCGGCAGCCCCATTGTCCTGGTTTTCACTGTTCCTAAAAAACGTCCTGTCCAACTGCAACACAACTTCCCAACTTCTATATTCAATAGCCTGGCTGATGAAGGCTAGTGCACCAAAAGCCTTCTTTCACTGCTCTGTCTACCTGTGACTCCATTTTCAGAGAAATGTGCACCTGAATTCCAAGGTCCCTCTTTTCCACTACACTCCTTAAGATCCTACCATTCACCATAAAACTCCTACCTTGATTTGACTTTCCAAAATGCAGGCCCTCACACTTGTCTATTTAAACTCCATTTGCCATTTCTCAGCCCACTTGCCCAAGTGATCAAGGTCCTGCTGCAATTTCTGATAACCTTCCTCACTGTCCGCAATACCGCCTGTTCTAGTCATTTGCAGACTTACTAATCATGCCTTGTACGTTCTCATCTAAATCATTTCTATAGATGATAAACAGCAATGGCCCAGCATCGACCCCTGAGGCACTCCAAAAGTCACAGGCCTCCAATCTGACAAGCATCCTTCCACTATTACTCTCTGCTTCCTACCATCAAGCCAATTATGTATCCAATTTGCCAGTTCCCCTCAGTTCCATGCAATCTAACCTTCCAGAGCAGCCTTCCATGTGAAGCCTTATCAAAGGCCTTACCGAATCCATATAGACTACATTTATCACCCTGTCTTTGTCAACCTTCCTGGTCAGTTCATGATCTCCCATGCACAAAGCCATGCTGACTATTCCTAATCAAACTCTCTTTCCAAATGCATGTATATTATATTTCTCAATCTTCTCAAGTAACTTAACTACCAAAAGATGTTAGGCTTAATCAGTGCATTCAGGAAAGTTTCATTAAGCAGTACATTTGGGAAGGGGGAAAATTTGACCTAATCTTGGGAGAAAGGGCTAAACAGTTGTCTGAGATGGCAGTGCAGGAGCACTTTAGGACCAGTGACCATAGCTCTATTAATTTCAAAGTAGTTATGGACAGGGACAAAACTAGTCAACAGGTTCAAGTTCTAAATTGGGGTAAGACAAATTTTGATAGAATTAGACAGGAGCTTGTAGGGGTTGATTGGAGCAGTTTGATTGCAGGCAAAGGAAGATCTGGCAAATGGGATGCCTTTAAAAGTGAGCTAACTAGAGTTCAAGGTCTATATGTTCCTGTGAGGGTGAAGGGCAAGGTTGACAGGAATACAAAACTCTGGATAACAAGGGATATTGAGGCTCTGACCAGAAAAAAGGAGGAGGTATGGCTCAGGTACAGGCAGCTGGGATCAAGGGAATCCCTGGTGGTACATAGGGGATCCATGAGTTTACTGAAGAAGCAAAGTAGGAGGGCAAAAATGGAGCACGAGATAGACTTGGCTGAGAAGATTAGGGTGAATCCAAAGTGTTCTTTAAATATATTAAAGGAAAAAGAATAACGAGAGAAACCATAGGACCTCTTAAGGACCTAAGTGGACAGGCGATGGACGAGGTCCTCAATGAATATTTCTCCTCTGTGTTTACTGTAGAGAAAGACGTGAAGACTTGGGGACCATATATCCAAGAACACTGCAAGACACTACAGAAGAAATTGCGTGGGCCCTGGCTGATGTTTTTGCATCATCGTTAGCCACCAGTGAGCTCCCAGAGACTGGAGGGTAGCAATTGTTATGCCCTCATTCAAGAAGGGCTGCAAAGAAAAACCTAGGAACTATCGCTTCAGGGAGCAGGTCACACTCTGTTCTAATTTTGGACTCAAGTTTCTCCCTCATGCATCCCCACATCTAAAGACTAGCAGAACATTAATAATAGCTTCTATTCCAGGAAGACCACTGACTAACTCATGTTACCTCCATTGATACAGTTCAATACAACTTGTAAAGACCTAAACGTTGACGAATTGTGGCAAGATTTCTTCAATGTTTTTCATGGAGTTGAGAGCTCTTCAATGTTTTATTGCTGTTCTTTACATTCCTGCATGCTGTCTCTATGCTACTTATCCAGTCTATATGAGTTGTAACTTTCGTGATTAAGTCTTCTTTTATAACTTTACTATCTTCTGAACTTGAGGGTAGCTGGAACTCCAAATGCTGAATTAGTCTTGCATGCTTACCTACTTTGAGATGGCTTTCATCTGGAAAATATTCAAGGCCTGTAAAAACATTTTTGACCATTGAACAGATCCTAAGATATTAAAGTAACTTAACTTAGCTGAGAATTTTGCTTCAAATCCACTCTGGAACTCCAGATCTCAACTCTCTCCATTGAATTGGGCTCTCATCTTCATTTGCCTTCTTGGGATGAGTATAGTTTCAGCATAGTTTTAACCTTAGCTTCAAGGGCTTAACATTTGAATCACTGTCTTGAGCAACTTTATACAGATTCTGTGATGCTCATAAAGCATCAGAGTTTATTTGACTAGCAGGTGGTTGGAAGAACACAGCAAGCCAGGCAGCATCAGGAGTTGGAGGAGTTAATGTTGGGCATAACCCTTCTTCAGGTATGGAGGTGGGGATAGGGGGAGCTGTAGATAAAGGGGAGGAAGGGGGGTTGAGGATGGAGAGGGGTGGAATGTTGACTACCTCACCATTCTGCCCTTCTCCCTACCCAGACTGCCCCCTTCCCCTTTATCTGTAGCTCTCCCTACCCTTACCCCCTTCCTGAAGAAGGTTATACTCAAAATGTTGACTTCTCCACCTCTTGATACTGCCTGGCTTGCTGTCTTCTTCCATCCTCCTGCTTGTCTTTGTATTCCAGCATCTGCAGTTTTTTGTCTCTAACCAACATTTTTTTGATACTTTACATTCATTTGATGCCCTACTTCTACAGCTGTAGCTCTAACAATCATAAACTATTTATCACCTTTAGTCCTGCCAATGCAAACCTGCTGTGTGGTATAAAGTGATTTGTCTAAATAATGAGCTGATAACTCTTCTGCAGCCATCTTTATAGATTTGTGTTGCGTCTATCTAATGAAACACTAACATGTTTCAACTTCTTACAGTTACAGCATTGCTTTCCTTATGCTGGACATCCTTTCTTTTCCTTTGTGTGACATCCTTCAAAATATTTACATCCTGCTCTCTAATCTTGATCAACCGCTGTTTTTTTATGTGAATACTTCTTCCTTTTTTCTATTTAGTTCTCATTCAACTTGATAAATGCTTAATCATAATCCAAGGTCACAACTGTTCAATAATTAATACATTTTAACTAATTAATAACAATCTCAACTTCCACATACATCCATAACTTTCTTAATAGTAAGCTTCTCCTCTCTCAGCAGATTTGCTGTCACTGCAGGATTCTTAAGTAACATGAACATAGACCTTAGGTTCCATATTTAAATGTGCTCGAAGCTGCAAGACAACTTACAGCAATCTTTCACCAGCATTGACAGCAGTGTTGCTACATTTGCTGTGTTCAGGTTTATAAATTAATTTTGTATTTATTTTAAACATTTTATATACTTAGCAGCAAGGAATGAAAAATACACTTACCCAGTAATTCAAAGTTGTAGATTGCTCTTTTGTTACTACCATGCAGTTTCTTTATAGTAGCTAGATTTTTTTAAAGCTGTTAAAATTCATTTAATCTCAGCTGTACATACCTGACACCAAGTTTCAAGTAAAGTCTGATAATGGCTGTGACTGACTGTAAATGTCTTTATCTGCAATCAGATTAGAGGTTCACATCACTATGGAAAGCCAACCAGCACACCAAGTACAATTAAATTTCTCCAAACATTTCCACCTTCTCATTGTCACCTCCACTGGGCACTTGCTCACACCACAACACCAGCTCCAACATTCACCACCAGTCACTCATTTCACCACCCTCCAACACTACCAGCTCCACAATTTGCACCGCTCACCACCCATTGTCTTTTTAATTTCAACTCTTGCCTCTACAAGCTATTCATCTCCTCACCCTCACCACCTCCTCCCAGCTGCTCATTGGAAAATCTAGTCTCTTGCCAATATATATTCCCCAACCATGACTACAACAATTTCATTGAGGATGTGGGCATTGTTGGTTGGGACACCACTTAGTGCCCATCTTTAATTGTTATTGAGAAGGTATTAGTGAGCTGCCCTCTTGAACTGTTATATTCCACTTAGTGTAAGTATGCCAACAATGCTGTGAGGGAGGAAATTCCAGGATTTTACCCTAGAGACACTGAAGGAATGGCAATATTTCCAAATCAGTATGGTGACTATCTTGCAGGTGGTGGTGTTTGCATGTATCTACTGCCTTTATTTTTAGACATAATAATGGTCGTGCCATTCGAAAGTGCAATCTTAAGAAGTCTTGGTGAATTTCTGCAGTGCATCTTACAGATGATACACACTGCTGCTACTGTTGTTGGTAGTGGAGAGACTAAACATATGGAGATGTGGTATAATTAAGTAGGCTCATTGTCCTGGATGATGTCAAACTTCTTGAATGTTGTTGGAGCTCCATTCATCGAGGCAACTCTAAACTTAGGCTTTCCAAATGATGATGTTCTGGGCAGTCGGGTGTATTACTCACCACAATATTCCTAACCTCTGACCTGGCCTTGTAGCCAGAGTATTTCTACAGCCAGTCCACTCCGTTTCTGATCAATTGTAAGCCCCCAAAAAGTTCATAGTGGGGGATTCAGCAATGGTAATACCATTGAATGTCAAGGAATGAGGGTTAGTTTTATTTTGGAGATGATGATTGTGAAGTAAATGTTACTTGTCAGCCCAAGTGAACATTACTACTTCTGGCTTTTTAAATGGCTGAAGATGGTTTGGCTTAAGACCCTGAGGAACTCCAGCAGCAATGTTTTGGAGTGGAGATGACTGAACTACAACAACCACAACCATCTTCCTTTGTGCCATGTATGACATCAACCAACATCAAAACCTTTGTGATTCATATTGACAATTTCGGTGGAACTCCTTGATGCCACACCTGGTAAATTCCTGACTTCTAGTCAATGGCAGTCACACTCACCTCAGGAGTTCACCTCTTTGTTTATATTTGAACCAAGATTAATGAGGTCAGGAATTGAGTGACCCCATTGAAATCTGAACTTTTAGTCAGCAGGTTGTTACTATGCAATTGTTGTTTGATAGCACTGTTGATGACACTGTCCATCACTTTACTAATGATCAAGGGTAGACTAATGGGCCAGTAATTAGCAGGGTGGATTTGTATTTTTGTGTGCAGGACATACCTGGGCAATTTTCCACATTGTTGGATAATTACCAGTGATTTAGTTGTACTGGAACAATTTGGCTAGGGGAACAAGTTCTGAAGCATAGGCACTATTGCTGCAATAATATCAGAGCCTACAGATTTTAGAACCTTTAGCTATTTCTTAATATCATATGGAGTGAATCATCTGTAATGCCAGGAATATCTGAAGGAGAATGAGCTGGATCATTCACTCAACAATTCTAGTAGACAATTGGTCCAAATGCTACTTATGCATTAATAAGCTCTGCTTTTCCACTGATGGGGATGAGAAGTATTTGTGAAGCTTTCTCCTCCAGTCCATATCATTTCAGGACTGGATATAGCAGGAATGCAGAGCTTAGATCTGATTTTGTTGGCTGAGGAATTGCTTAGCTCCATCGCTTCATGCAGCTGCTGGAATGCTCTTCTGCATGCTTCATTCAACCAGGGTTGATCCCCTGGCTTGGTGTTAATGGTAAATTTGGAATATGCCAGGCCACAAAGTTACAGATTGTATTGGAGTCCAATTCATTCGCTGCTGCAGGCCCACAGTGCCTCATGGATGGCTAGTTTTGAGTTACTGATCTGTTCAAATTCTATCCTTATGATAGTGCCACCAACTCAACGAAGAGTGTTGGCAGTTAACTCCACAAGGAAACCATTACTATACTCCCATAGAGAGTTGGCAGACTGGTGGGGATGAGGTCAAGTAATTTTTTCACTCAACCGGAATAGACCCAGTCTACCAGCTATGTCCTTTGAGACTCAACTAGCTTAATCAGTATTTATCCTATTGGGCTCTTGGTGATGGACAATGATATCCCACACCCAGAGCATTGTCATCATTAGTTCTTCTTTCAAGTGGTGTTCAGCATGGATGAATACAGATTCATCAGCTGAGTTGCGGTATTAGGTGTTAATCAGCAGGATGTTTCCTTGCCCATGTTGACTTGATGCAATATGACTGCATAGGGTTCAGAATCAATATTGAAAACTCCCAAGGCAAATTCCACCTGAATGCATGTACTGTCACATTTGTCACGGATATGGCATATCTAGGAATGGTGATGTTGGTATCTAGAATATTGTTGTAAGTATGGTTCTATAAGTATGACAGTTATGCTGTTGCTTAACTATATGTCAGCCAACTCTCCCAATTTTGGCACTACACCCCCCCCCCCCCCAAATATCATACAGTATCTTAAGTACCTTGAACAATATATCATGTGGGTCCAGTGTTGACATAAGATATTATATCATAAGTATTATTAACATTATATTGTGTGTGTGTCCAGTGTCATGGTTAAGCTGACATTGAGAAAGATGTGGAAATGGAGCAATATGACTGCAATTTCCTTTCAACCAGGACAATTCAACAATTGATACTTTCTACTAATTACAATGGTAGGGATGTTGATTACTGTTCCACAGAAAGAGGGAAAATGTTTGAATTTCCCTCAGTAAAGTATGGAGAACTAATTTAATAAGTTCATTGTTGTGGTTTTGTGCGCCGAGCTGGGAATTTGTGTTGCAGACATTTCGTCCCCTGTCTAGGTGACATCCTCAGTGCTTGGGAGCCTCCTGTGAAGCGCTTCGGCATTTATAGTGGTTTGAATCTGCCGCTTCCGGTCATCAGTTCCAGCTGTCCGTTGCAGTGGTCGGTATATTGGGTCCAGGTCGATGGGCTTATTGATTGAATCTGTGGATGAGTGCCATGCCTCTAGGAATTTTGCTGCTCCTCGGATGCTGCCTGAACTGCTGTGCTCTTCCAGCACCACTAATCCAAAATCTGGTTTCCAGCATTTGCAGTCATTGTTTTTATCTAGGAATTCCCTGGCTGTTCTCTGTTTGGCTTGTCCTATAATTGTTTGTCTGTTTGTCCGTCCGTCCGTCCATCCAATACTGACCGACCACCCATGCAATACCGACCGCCCAACCACCTGCCGTCCGCCCGCCCGTCCGTCCACCCGATACCGACCGACCGTCCGCCCGTCCATCCAATCCCGTCCATCCAATACCGACCGCCCGTCCGCCCGTCCATCCAATCCCATCCATCCACCCAATACCGACCGACCGACCGCCCGTCCATCCATCCAATACCGTCCGCCCGTCCATCCAATCCCGTCCATCCACCCAATACCTACCGCCCGCCCGCCCAATAGCGACCGACCGTCCGCCTGCCCGCCCAATAGCGACCGACCGTCCGCCCGCCCGCCCAATAGCGACCGACCGTCCGCCCGCCCGCCCAATAGCGACTGACCGTCCGCCCGCCCGCCCAATAGCGACCGACCGTCCGCCCGCCCAATAGCGACCGACCGTCCGCCCGCCCGCCCAATAGCGACCGACCGCCCGCCCAATAGCGACCGACCGTCCGCCCGCCCAATAGCGACCGACCGTCCGCCCGCCCAATACCGACCGCCCGCCCGCCCGTCCACCCAATACCGACCGCCCGTCCGCCCGTCCATCCAATCCCGTCCATCCAATCCTGTCCGCCATTCCGCCCGTCCATCCAATCCCGTCCGCACGTCCATCCGTCCATCCAATACCATCCGCCCGTCCATCCAATAGCGACCGCCCGTCCACCGGACCATCCAATACCGTCCATCCACCCAATACAGACCACCCGTCCGTCCAATACCGACCGCCCGTCCACCGGACCATCCAATACCGTCCATCCACCCAATACCGACCGCCCATCCATCCAATACCATCCATCCGCCCAATACCGCCCGCCCATCCAATACCGTCCACCCGCCCATCCAATACCGTCCACCCGCCCATCCAATACCGACCGTCCGCCCGCCCAATACCGACCGACCGCCCGTCCACCGGACCATCCAATACTGTCCATCCACCCAATACTGACTGCCCGTCCGTCCAATACCGACCGACCGCCCGCCCGTCCGTCCACCCAGTACCGACCGCCCATCCACCCATCCAATGCCGACCATCCATCCATCCACCCGACCACCCATCCAATGCCGACCATCCATCCATCCACCCATCCAATACCGACCATCCATCCACCCATCAAATACCGACCGCCCATCCAATACCGACCATCCATCCAACCATCCACTGCCGACCGCCCATCCAATACCGACCGTACTTCCATCCACTGCCGACCGCCCATCCAATGGCGACCGCCCATCCAATACCGACCGTACGTCCATCCACCCGTCCAATGCCGACTGACCGCCCGCCCAACGCCGACCGCCCGTCCAACTCCGTCCATCCACCCGCCCAATGCCGACCGCCCATCCAATACCGACTGCCCATCCATCCATCCAATACCGACCGCCCATCCAATACCGACTGCCCATCCATCCATCCAATACCGACCACCCATACAATACCACCCATCCAATACCGACCGTCCGTCCTTCCACCCATCCAATACCGACCGCCCGTCCAACGCCGTCCGTCCGCCCAATGCCAACCGCCCATCCGCCCGCCCAATGCCGACCATCCATCCATTAACCCATCCAATACTGACCATCCATCCACCCATCCAATACCGACCATAAGTCCATCCACCCGTCCAATGCTGACTGACCGCCCGCCCATCGCCGACCCCCCCGTCCAACTCCGTTCGTCCGCCCATCCATCCAATACCGACCGCCCATCCACCCATCCAATACCGACCCCCCCATCCAATGCCGACCGCCCGTCCATCCAATGCCGACCGCCCGTCGGATCCAATGCCGACCGCCCGTCCATCCAATGCCGACCGCCCGTCCATCCAATGCCGACCGCCCGTCCATCCAATGCCGACCGCCCGTCCATCCAATGCCGACCGCCCGTCCATCCAATGCCGACCGCCCGTCCATCCAATGCCGACCGCCCGTCCATCCAATGCCGACCGCCCGTCCATCCAATGCCGACCGCCCGTCCATCCAATGCCGACCGCCCGTCCATCCAATGCCGACCGCCCGTCCATCCAATGCCGACCGCCCGTCCATCCAATGCCGACCGCCCGTCCATCCAATGCCGACCGCCCATCCATCCACCCATCCAATACCGACCGCCCATCCAATGCCGACCGACCGCCCGCCCAACGCCGACCACCCGTCCAACGCCCATCCAATGCCGACCGCCCATCCAATACCGACCGCCCATCCATCCACCCATCCAATACCGACCGCCCATCCAATGCCGACCGACCGTCCGCCCAACGCCGACCACCCGTCCAACGCCGACCACCCGTCCAACGCCCATCCAATGCCGACCGCCCATCCAATGCCGACCGCCCATCCATCCAATGCCGACCGCCCGTCCATCCACCCATCCAATACCGACCGCCCGTACAATACCGACCGACCACCCATCCAATGCCGTCTGGCCGCCCAATGCTGACCGCCTGTCCAACGCCGTCCATCCGCCCACCCAATGCTGACCGCTCATCCAATACCGACCATCCATCCATCCAATACCGACCGCCCATCCAATACCGACCGCCCATCCAATACTGACCATCCATCCATCCGCCCATCCATCACCGACCGTCGATCCATCCATCACCGACCGTCGATCCATCCATCACCGACCGTCGATCCATCCATCACCGACCGTCGATCCATCCATCACCGACCGTCGATCCATCCATCACCGACCGTCGATCCATCCATCACCGACCGTCGATCCATCCATCACCGACCGTCGATCCATCCATCACCGACCGTCGATCCATCCATCACCGACCGTCGATCCATCCATCACCGACCGTCGATCCATCCATCACCGACCGTCGATCCATCCATCACCGACCGTCGATCCATCCATCACCGACCGTCGATCCATCCATCACCGACCGTCGATCCATCCATCACCGACCGTCGATCCATCCATCACCGACCGTCGATCCATCCATCACCGACCGTCGATCCATCCATCACCGACCGTCGATCCATCCATCACCGACCGTCGATCCATCCATCACCGACCGTCGATCCATCCATCACCGACCGTCGATCCATCCATCACCGACCGTCGATCCATCCATCACCGACCGTCGATCCATCCATCACCGACCGTCGATCCATCCATCACCGACCGTCGATCCATCCATCACCGACCGTCGATCCATCCATCACCGACCGTCGATCCATCCATCACCGACCGTCGATCCATCCATCACCGACCGTCGATCCATCCATCACCGACCGTCGATCCATCCATCACCGACCGTCGATCCATCCATCACCGACCGTCGATCCATCCATCACCGACCGTCGATCCATCCATCACCGACCGTCGATCCATCCATCACCGACCGTCGATCCATCCATCACCGACCGTCGATCCATCCATCACCGACCGTCGATCCATCCATCACCGACCGTCGATCCATCCATCACCGACCGTCGATCCATCCATCACCGACCGTCGATCCATCCATCACCGACCGTCCATCCAATGCCGACCGTCCGTCCATCTACCCATTCAATACCGACCGCCCGTCCAACGCCGTCCGTCCGCCCGCCCAATGCCGACGACCCGTCCAACGCCATCCATCCATCCAATACCGACCGCCCATCCAAAACCGACCGCCCATCCATCCATCCAATACCGACCATCCATCCATCCATCCATCCATCCAATACCGACCGCCCACCCATCCAATACCGACCGCCCATCCACCCATCCAATACTGACCATCCATCCAATGCCGACCGCCCATCCAACACCGACCGTCCATCCATCGCCGACCGACCGCCCACTGCCGACTGCCCGTCCAACACCGACCATCCACCCATCCAATACCGTCCGGCCACCCAATGCCGACCGCCTGTCCAACGCCGTCCGCCCGCCCACCCAATGCTGACCGCTCATCCAATACCGACCTCCCATCCAATACCGCCCATCCAATACTGACCGCCCATCCAATACCGACCGCCCATCCATCCACCCATCCACTACCAACCGGCCATCCAATACCGACCGCCCATCCATCCAATGCCGACCGTCCATATATCCAATGCCGACCGCCCATCCAATACCGACCGCCCATCCAATGCCGTCCGTCCATCCAATACCGACCGCCCATTCATCCATCTAATGCCGACCGTCCATCCAATACCGACCATCCATCCATCCACCCATCCAAAACCGACCGCCCATCCAATAGTGACCATCCATCCATCCAATGCCGACCGCCCATCCAACACTGACCGTCCATCGATCGCCGACCGGCCAATGCCGTCCGTCCGCCCGGCCAACGCCGACCGCCCGTCCAACGCCGACCGCCCGTCCACCCGTCCAATGCCGTCCGTCCGCCCCGCCAACGCCGACCGCCCGTCCAATGCCGTCCGTCCGTCCGGCCAACGCCGACCGCCCGTCCAATGCCGTCCGTCCGCCCGGCCAATGCCGACCACCGTTCCAACGCCGTCCGTCCGTCCGCCTGGCCAATGCAGACCGCCCATCCAATACTGACCATCCATCCATCCATCCATCCAATGCCGACCGCCCATCCATCCAATGCCGACCGCCCATCCATCCAATGCCGACCACCCATCCATCCACCCATCCAATACCGACCGCCCGTCCAACGCCGTCCGTCCACCCAATGCCGACCACCCGTCCAACGCCGACCACCCGTCCAACGCCCATCCAATGCCGACCGCCCATCCAATGCCGACCGCCCATCCAATACCGACCGCCCATCCATCCACCCATCCAATACCGACCGCCCGTACTATACCGACCGACCGCCCATCCAATGCCGTCTGGCCGCCCAATGCTGACCGCCTGTCCAACGCCGTCCATCCGCCCACCCAATGCGGACCGCTCATCCAATACCATCCATCCAATACCGACCACTCATCCAATACCAACCATCCATCCATCCGCCCATCCAATACCGACCGACCGTCCATCCATCACCGACCGTCCATCCATCACCGACCGTCCATCCATCACCGACCGTCCATCCATCACCGACCGTCCATCCATCACCGACCGTCCATCCATCACCGACCGTCCAATGCCGACCGCCCATCCAATGCCGACCGTCCATATATCCAATGCCGACCGCCCATCCAATACCGACCATCCGTCCATCTACCCATCCAATACCGACCGACCGTCCATCCATTACCGACCGCCCATCCAATACCGACCGCCCGTCCAACGCCGTCCGTCCGCCCAATGCCGACCGCCCGTCCAACGCCATCCATCCATCCAATACCGACCGCCCATCCAAAACCGACCGCCCATCCATCCATCCATCCAATACCGACCGCCCATCCAATACTGACCATCCATCCATCCAATGCCGACCGCCCATCCAACACCGACCGTCCATCCATCGCCGACCGACCGCCCGTCCAACGCCGTCCGTCCAATGCCGACCGCCCATCCAATACTGACCGTCCGACCGACCGCCCATCCAATGCCGTCCGGCCGCCCAATGCCGACCGCCTGTCCAACGCCGTCCGCCCGCCCACCCAATGCTGACCGCTCATCCAATACCGACCATCCATCCATCCATCCAATACCGCCCATCCAATACTGACCATCCATCCATCACCGACCGCCCATCCAATACCGACCATCTATCCATCCACCCATCCAATGCCGACCGGCCATCCAATGCCGACCGGCCATCCAATGCCGACCGGCCATCCAATGCCGACCGGCCATCCATCACCGACCGCCCGTCCATTACCGACCGCCCGTCCATTACCGACCATCCATCCATCCATCCATCCAATGCCGACCGTCCATATATCCAATGCCGTCCGTCCATCCAATACCGACCACCCATCCATCCAATACCGACCGCCCATTCATCCATCTAATGCCGACCGTCCATCCAATACCGACCATCCATCCAATATCGACCGTCCATCCATCCACCCATCCAATGCCGACCGCCCATCCAACACTGACCGTCCATCGATCGCCGACCGACCGCCCGGCCAACGCCATCCGTCCGTCCGTCCAACGCCGACCGCCCGTCCAATGCCGTCCGTCCAACGCCGACCGCCCGTCCAATGCCGTCCGTCCGCCCGTCCAATGCCGTCCGTCCGCCCGTCCAATGCCGTCCGTCCGCCCGTCCAATGCCGTCCGTCCGCCCGTCCAATGCCGTCCGTCCGCCCGTCCAATGCCGTCCGTCCGCCCGTCCAATGCCGTCCGTCCGCCCGTCCAATGCCGTCCGTCCGCCCGTCCAATGCCGTCCGTCCGCCCGTCCAATGCCGTCCGTCCGCCCGTCCAATGCCGTCCGTCCGCCCGGCCAATGCCGTCCGTCCGCCCGGCCAATGCCGTCCGTCCGCCCGGCCAATGCCGTCCGTCCGCCCGGCCAACGCCGACCGCCCGCCCGGCCAATGCCGACCACCGTTCCAACGCCGTCCGTCCGTCCCCCTGGCCAATGCAGACCGCCCATCCAACGCCGTCCGTCCGTCCCCCTGGCCAATGCAGACCGCCCATCCAATACCATCCATCCACCCATCCAATACCGAGGGCCCATCCAATACCATCCACCCATCCAATACTGACCATCCATCCATCCAATGCCGACCGCCCATCCAATACTGACCATCCATCCATCCAATGCCGACCGCCCATCCAATACCGACCACCCATCCATCCACCCATCCAATACCGACCACCCATCCATCCAATACCGACCACCCATCCATCCAATGCCGACCGCCCATCCAATGCCGACCGTCCATCCAATACCGACCGTCCGTCCATCCACCCATCCAATACCAACCGCCCGTCCAACGCCGGCCGTCCGTCCGGCCAACGCCGACCGCCCGTCCAATGCCGACCGACCGTCCATCCGTCCAATGCCGACTTCCCATCCAATACCGACCGACCTCCCATCCACCCAGCCAATACCGACCACCCAGCCAATACCGACCACCCATCCACCCATTCAATACCATCCATCCACCCAATACCATCCATCCACCCAATACCGATCACCCATCCACCCAATACCGATCACCCATCCACCCAATACCGATCACCCATCCATCACCGACCACCCATCCATCCATCACCGACCACCCATCCACCCATCACCGACCACCCATCCAATACCGACCACCCATCCACCCATCCATCCATCACCGACCACCCATCCACCCATCACCGACCACCCATCCATCCGATACCGACCAGCCATCCTTCCATCCATCCGATACCGACCACCCGACCATCCATCCGATACCGACCACCCGACCATCCATCCGATACCGACCACCCACCCATCCAATACCGACCACCCACCCATCCATCCGATACCGACCACCCATCCATCCATCACCACCCATCCAATACCATCCATCCAATACCGACCACCCATCCATCCATCCAATACCACCCATCCAATACCATCCATCCATCCAATACCACCCATCCAATACCATCCATGCATCCAATACCGACCACCCATCCATGCATCCAATACCGACCACCCGACCATCCATCCATCCAATACCGACCACCCATCCATCCGATACCGACCAGCCATCCTTCCATCCATCCGATACCGACCACCCGACCATCCATCCGATACCGACCACCCGACCATCCATCCGATACCGACCACCCACCCATCCAATACCGACCACCCACCCATCCATCCGATACCGACCACCCATCCATCCATCACCACCCATCCAATACCATCCATCCAATACCGACCACCCATCCATCCATCCAATACCACCCATCCAATACCATCCATCCATCCAATACCACCCATCCAATACCATCCATGCATCCAATACCGACCACCCATCCATGCATCCAATACCGACCACCCGACCATCCATCCATCCAATACCGACCACCCGACCATCCATCCATCCAATACCGACCACCCGACCATCCATCCATCCAATACCGACCACCCGACCATCCATCCATCCAATACCGACCACCCGACCATCCATCCATCCAATACCGACCACCCGACCATCCATCCATCCAATACCGACCACCCGACCATCCATCCATCCAATACCGACCACCCGACCATCCATCCATCCAATACCGACCACCCGACCATCCATCCATCCAATACCGACCACCCGACCATCCATCCATCCAATACCGACCACCCGACCATCCATCCATCCAATACCGACCACCCGACCATCCATCCATCCAATACCGACCACCCATCCATCCAATACCGACCACCCATCCATCCAATACCGACCACCCATCCATCCAATACCGACCACCCATCCATCCAATACCGACCACCCATCCATCCAATACCGACCACCCATCCATCCAATACCGACCACCCATCCATCCAATACCGACCACCCATCCATCCAATACCGACCATCCATCCATCCAATACCGACCATCCATCCATCCAATACCGACCATCCATCCATCCAATACCGACCATCCATCCATCCAATACCGACCATCCATCCATCCAATACCGACCATCCATCCATCCAATACCGACCATCCATCCATCCAATACCGACCATCCATCCATCCAATACCGACCATCCATCCATCCAATACCGACCATCCATCCATCCAATACCGACCATCCATCCATCCAATACCGACCATCCATCCATCCAATACCGACCATCCATCCATCCAATACCGACCATCCATCCATCCAATACCGACCATCCATCCATCCAATACCGACCATCCATCCATCCAATACCGACCATCCATCCATCCAATACCGACCATCCATCCATCCAATACCGACCATCCATCCATCCAATACCGACCACCCGACCATCCATCCATCCAATACCGACCATCCATCCATCCAATACCGACCATCCATCCATCCAATACCGACCACCCGACCATCCATCCATCCAATACCGACCACCCGACCATCCATCCATCCAATACCGACCACCCATCCAATACCGACCACCCATCCAATACCGACCACCCATCCGATACCGACCACCCATCCGATACCGACCACCCATCCGATACCGACCACCCGACCACGCATCCACCCATCCACCCGATACCGACCACCCATCCAATACCGACCACCCGACCACGCATCCACCCATCCACCCGATACCGACCACCCATCCAATACCGACCACCCGACCACGCATCCACCCATCCACCCGATACCGACCACCCATCCAATACCGACCACCCGACCACGCATCCACCCATCCACCCGATACCGACCACCCATCCAATACCGACCACCCGACCACGCATCCACCCATCCACCCGATACCGACCACCCATCCAATACCGACCACCCGACCACGCATCCACCCATCCACCCGATACCGACCACCCATCCAATACCGACCACCCATCCAATACCGACCACTGTAGCGGGCAGCTGGAACTGACAACTGGAAGCGGCAGATTTAAACCACTACAAATGCCGGAGGAAAAATCACAGAAGCGCTTCACAGGAGGTTTCCAAGCACTGAGGATGTCACCTAGACAGGGGACGAAACGTCTGCAACATAAATTCCCTGCTCGGCAAACAGAACCACAACAACGAGCACCCGAGCTACAAATCTTCACACAGACTTTTAACAAGTTCAGCCAGCTATGCATGCAATGTATACTGTCATTATTACATTTGAATAGATTGAATTCAACATTAACAATGTTGACATCTGTTGATTATGGAGAAGAGCAGGACAATTTTTCTTGAACTAACATGAGTTGTGCTTCATGCTCACCAGAGGGCAGTCTTCAATATACAATACTGCAGAACTGAAACAGCACAGAAAATGCTTTGGCTTTAAATTATAGCATCCACCTCTGTCACTTTGCCATCCAATGTGTTCCTATTTCTGGAAAATCATTCAATTTCTCAAGCCTTATAAAAATTCAGTTTAATATAAAACACTGAATCATGTATATTTTGCAACTGTATATTACTTAATATAGCAAAACATCCCAAGTTCAGTTCTGAAGAAGGGTCACTAGATCCAAAACTTTAACTCTGCTTTCTTTCCACATATGTTGTGAGGTCTACTGAGTTTCTCCAGCAATTTCTATTTTTGTTTCTGATTTCCAGCATTGGTAGTTATTTGGTTTTTTAATAATTTATTTAATTCCAGCTTAAAAATATTCTATGACCTTATCTTCACCACTCTGGGGAAGAGAGACCACAGACTAACAAACCTTGGAGAGAAAAAGATTCTCTTCATCTCCACTTTAATTAAGTGACCCTTAATGTAAACTGTGTACCCTAGTTCAACTTTTCAGGATGCATCCTTTCAGTATCCACACTGCCAACTCCTGCCTTGGAATCCAATATGGAATAAGATCAATAAGATTACCTTTCACATTTCTAAACTCCAATGAATACCAACTCAATCTGTCCAACCTAAGTCAACCCCTTCATCCTAGGAATCAGTCAAGTGACAATTCTCTGAACTATTTCTCATGCAATTACATTCTCACTTAATTAAGGAAACCAAAATTGTACCCAGTACTTCAGATGTGGTCTCACCAAGGCCCTTAAAATAGTTTCAAAATTTCTCTACTTTAGGAAGTTCTGTCAGGTATGATTTGCTGTTGTCCTTTCACACAGCTAAGTATTATTCTTTGTATGTAAGATGCACAGTTTTGATTACGACAATCCAAGAGGGTCAGATCATCATCTTTTTACAATGAAGAATAGAAGTGGTGATATTAGTACAAGCATCGTTTATGATGACTAATTTGGTTATTTGAGAGATCTTGATGGTGCCAGAGATTTTAGCTGCATGGTTAGATTGGAGAAGCTAGAATTGTTCTCCATGGAATAAAGAAATTGAGGGGAGATCTGATTCAGATACGCAAATTGTGACAGATTTAGGTAAGGTCAACAAGAAAATCTTCTCAATAGCTGGTGTTATGAAGATTAGTAGACACAGGTTTGGGCAAGAGATGCAGTGAGCTTGTGAGAGAACAATTTTACAGAAGAGGCAGGAATGACCTTGAAACTGCTCCCTGCAAAAGTGGTGAAAGCAGAGAAAATGAATGAGTTCAAGATGTAAGCGCAATAAGCTTACAGAGCCATAAGGATGAAGCTAGAACGGGAACTGAACGGATTGCTTTACAATGAAGTTGGTGGGCTGAGTAGACTTCTTTTGTGCTTACTGACTTTATGACTTACATAAGTTGCAGGTAATGGCCATCTCCAGCAAAAAAATCAAACATTCTCCTTTAACATTCAATAACATTCCTATGTATGCTATACCTTCGAGGAGAAAGTGAGGACTGCAGATGCTGGAGATCAGAGCTGAAAATGTGTTGCTGGAAAAGCGCAGCAGGTCAGGCAGCATCCAAGGAACAGGAGAATCGACGTTTCTGGCATAAGCCCTTCTTCAGGAATTCCTGAAGAAGGGCTTATGCCTGAAACGTCGATTCTCCTGTTCCTTGGATGCTGCCTGACCTGCTGCGCTTTTCCAGCAACACATTTTCAGCTATGTATGCTATATTGTCAATATCCTGGATGTTTCCAGGATGTTTCCACTGACACACAACCTAACAGAACTGTTATGTATAGATCTGAAAGAGTTAATACATAACTGAGTGTAACAAGTATCACATGCCTTGATGATGTCATAAGGATTTAAAGGGAGGATGAAATAGGAGCTTGTTGGAAACAAACCTAAGACTACATTCCTGTCTTTTTAGTAGTCTAATGTAATATAACAATCTTAATATAACCTATTCTTATAACCTGTAAATAATTGTGCAGATACACTAACTGCTTCTTAGTTACTTTATATGACCAGTAAGTAACTAGCACACTGGACCAAATAAGCCCCTAAAGAACTAGAAGACACATGACAACACATACAACACTGACCAAATAAAAGACAAAATTCCACAACCATTGGATGTTCAAACCACTTTACAGTCAGTGTTTTTGAAATGTACTGCAAGAAATACTGCCACTAATTTGCATTCAGCAAACTCCCAAAAACAGCAAGAAGCAGATAATCTGCTTTTTGTGATGCTGCTTAAGTGATAAATACTGACCAGGAAAATTGAGATAATTGTTCTTCAAAATATTGCAACAGGGTCTTTTACACCACTCCAACCAGTAGATAGGGCTTCGGTTTAATATCTCCTTTTAAGGGATTGATCTTCTAACAGTGCAGTGCCCCTTTCGTAATGCACTGGAATGTCTGCCTTGATTTCTGTGCTTAAGCTCAACACGGGGAACTAAACCCAATTTCTTATGACTCCGAGGTAAGTCATACTGATGCATTTTGCAAGTTCTTCTCCAAGCCATACGCTATCAATCTTTCCTCCATTGTCACTAGGACAAATTCTGAACCTCCCTCCCATAAAAGCAATGTGCACACTGAAACCAAATAGATTGTAATGATTCAAGCAATTCACATGATGAAGGAGCAGCACTCCTAAAGCTTGAGATTTCAAATAAATCTGTTGGAGTATAACTTGACGTTGTGTGATGTCTAACTTTGCTCCCCCCGCCACCCAGGTTTACCAGCAGCACCTTCACATCATGATTTAAGAGGACAGTTCATCATCATTTTCTCCCAGGAAACTAGGGATAGGTAATCAATGCTGGCCAGTGGCACTCGCCTCCTTAGTTCTCACTCCTTTTGTACCTCCTTTGCATTTTTCAATGTTTCTTCTGTAGTATCTTGTCCCATATCTTGTGGCAGTAAGCAATGACAAATTATTACACATATGCATGAGTAGTGCCTGGAGTCTCCAGTGTGGTCCAAGCTGAGGAAGCATTCTACACAGCTTAATGCCATTTAGAGTTCTAGTATGGCTTACATTTTACGTTTATCATCTACCCACGTGTTCATGCTTTGAATACCACAATGATTTGCCAGATGACAATTGTAACACTTGATGCAGAGGTTAGAGAAAGAGCGGAACTTTGAACAATCTTTATCGCTACGGAAAATGTACTGAGCAAAATAATGAGTGAAGACAGAAGTCCCTAGGACCTAATAGCCAACATCCACAGTCATAAAGGAAGTGGCAGCAGAAATCAATCCATTGGTGAAAATATTCCAAATATCTCAGGATGTGGGATTGGTTTTAGGGGACAGAAAAATGCTTTTATCATACCCTTCAAAAATAGAGGGAGGCAAACAGTAGGAAACTATAGACTAGTTAGTTTAGCATGTGTTATTGGAAAATTCATACAGTGTAGTAAAGGCTCTTTGGCCCATTGAGTCTGCATCAACATAATTACCATGAAAAATAATTTACTAATCCTAATTTCTTTCACTTATCCAGTATCACTGCATGTTATGATTAGATTAGATTAGATTAGATTACTTACAGTGTGGAAACAGGCCCTTCGGCCCAACAAGTCCACACCGACCCGCCGAAGCGTAACCCACCCATACCCCTACATTTACCCCTTTACCTAACACTACGGGCAATTTAGCATGGCCAATGATATTTGGAGTGCTCATCCAAATATTTTTTAAAGCTACTTTCTCAGGTGGTGCATTCCAGATTCCCAAACCCACTGAGTTTATTTTCCCAAATGCCCTTTGAATTCCTTGCCCCTTACCCTAAATTATGCTCTCTATTCACTTGTTCATACCCCTTTCTAATCTTATACATCTCAATCATGTCCCCTCTCAGTCTTCTCTGTTGTAAAGAATACAATCCAAGCCTATCTAGCCTGTGTGCACATCTCTATTTCCCCACCTTGAGCAACATCCTGGTGAACCTCCTTTGTACCCCCTCCAGTGCTATCACATCCTTCCTGTAGTGAGGTGACCAGAACCCCACACGGCAGTCCAACTGTGGCCTGACCAATGCTCTGTAAAACTACAACAGTATCTCCTTGATGTTCCACTCTGTGTCACAACTGATGAAAACAAGTGTCCCTTATGCATTCTTAACTATGCTATTCATGTGCTCTGTCGACTTCAGGGATCTGAGAATTATTACCCCAAGATACCTCTGTTCCTCTAAGCTACCAAGTGCCCTGCTATTCATTAAATACTTCCTCATCTTGTTTCTTCTTTCAAAGTACATCACCTCACACTTTTCAGGGTTAAATCCCATCGGCCACTGGTTTGCCCATCTGACCAACCCATCTATATCTTCCTGTAATCTACAAATATTTTCTTCACTATAAGCAAATTTGCTTAAAATTCCCCCAACATTTTCATTTATATCATTTATGTATATAGCAAACAATAAGGGTCCCAATACTGATCCTTGTAGAACACTGCTGGACACTGGCCTCCAATCACTCAAACAGTCTTCTACCATGATCCTTTGTCTCCTATTACTAAGCCAGTTTCTGATCCACCTCACCAGGTTTTCCTCTGTTCCATGTGCTGTAACCTTCTCAGTCTCCCATTTAGGACCTTATCAAAAGCTTTATTAAAAAAGTGCTGTTCTGAACTGAGAGCTTACAAGCACCTGTGTATATGACTGGATGGCAATCTTCTGAGTTTACTAGAAAATTGAAAATACGTGAATTTGGCTGTGAAATAGATACCTGAGTTAATTGCTGTTTTGACAACAATTTGAATTTAACCAATCAGTTTAACTTATGCCGCAGGATACTAAACCCCAATTGAGTTTGAATTTATTGTTTTGCCAATATCGGACCAATGAGACGATCGATGTTGAGGACATCATGCCCATGTCTTTTCTGCCTGCTGGTCTGCCCTACTATCCCTTTTATATCTAACAACCTTGCTGACAACTTTACATCTAGTCTGTACCCCATCTAACTGTCTAAATAGTTTGAAATCTCCCCAACAGCAAAAGCAAGCTGCCCAGTAAGGAAATTGGACACATTTTAGGTCAGGTGCAACCTGTCCGATTTGTTTATGTCCGACCTACCCAAGAGAATATCCCAGTGATCCAAAACGCTAGAGCTGTATTTAACCAGGCACTCAACTGACCTACTTTCCTATTCGTACATTCAGCAGCTCATGGCACTGGAAGTAATCTGGAGATTACAACCATCAGAACCATTGCAACCCACCTCAGACGACTGACTCTGTGGAGTTTGCACATTCTCCCAGTGTCTGCGTGGGTTTCCACCGGGTGCTCCGGTTTCCTCCCACAGTCCAAAAGATGTGCAGGTCAGGTGAATTGGCCATGCTAAATTGCCCGTAGTGTTAGGTAAGGGGTAAATGTAGGGGTATGGGCGGGTTGCGCTTCAGCGGGTCAGTGTGGACTTGTTGGGCCGAAGGGCCTGTTTCCATGCTGTAATGTAATGTAATCTAATCTAATCTAATCTAAAAGAATTCTCCTTGTTAATCTATTACCTAACTCTCTAAATTCCTGTCACAGGAGTGCATTTCTTTGTTTAACCCATATTGATGATATGGATATGTACCACGACAGTTGGCTGTTCACCAGGTCCCCTGAACATTACCTGGATCTTTGTATTAACAGTTATCGTCTAGACCATCAGCTCCCCTTACATCCCTATGATCAACGAATAACTTTTATCATCTATTAGGTAGCCTCTGGTGTCTCAAAGTGACACAAATGTTGATGGAACCATAGACTGAAAGAGTAAAAGCTACTGTGATTGGCCAGCATGATGCTTTGATCACATCACATGCCAGTTTCACATTAAAAAGTGTCAACCTTTGTAGTTTTATTACCATTCTAAACTTACATGTACACCTACAAAGTGATGGTGTGAATTTGCTGTACCCTGTACTGTAGGGAGAGCTACTATCCTGATCGTGCCATATGTTGACAAGGATTGGCTATAGGCAGACGTTCAGAAGGGTCATCACTCCGTTCTGATGCCTGTCACAGTTCTCCCAATATCATAGCCAACAGAGATCGCAATCAATGTCACAGAAACAATCAGTGGCCATTCATCCCACTGCTGTTTGTGCAATAATGTGAACATTGAAAATAGTTATTTTCCATTAAAATTGCTGTAAATATCTATTTGCAAAAAGTAATTGAAACATTTAACCTTAACTCCATTTAGAACAGGAAAGGAATTTAGATAGATAAAAGTTCATCCATACAAGCTCTAGTTCTGAGTTCTACGAGCAATTGGGAACATGAAAACTACACAAATAGCCCATGGTGCCAGTGCTGGTACTTTAAAAGATCAGTTGTATGTATATCCCCATTCCTTTTGGATTTGTGACTATCTTTATTCCTTATGATTAAGCACCTTAGGAATATAAGAACATAGGAATGTAGGAATAGGAGTTGGCCATTCAGCCCATCATACCTGCTTTGTCATTTATTACGATCATGGCTGATTGAACACCTCAATGCCTTTTACCCACCTCATAACCCTGTACATCACTGGTAATCAGAAATCTATCAATCTCTAGCTTAAACATACTCGAAGATAGCCCTTCCACAATCATCTGTGATAGAGAGTTTCTAAGATTCACAGCCCTCTGAGTAAAAACAAGTTCTCCTCATCTGTGACCTAAGTGGATTTCACTTATTTTTAAAATGTACCCAGGGTTCTAGCTTCCTCAACCAGAAGAAACCTCTTACCTGTATCTACCTGTCTATCCCTTTAAGCATTTTGTATGTTTCAATCACATCAATGTTTCAAGGAGCATGTGGAGATTTACGTGGCATCTCCCCAAATCTTGAACCATTAATGCATCCATGACGTTACTGATGTCATTTTCTTCATATCTTTCCTGTAATGATTACAGTTCTCAGCAGCTTAGACTTGGGATTCTCTTTCATTCCAGGCTGCCCCAATTACAGGTGCTACCCACTTCACAGATATTGTTTTTTGAGTGCACTATCAACCTACAGAGTTTGTGAACTTCTACTCTATGAATGCTCAAATTAAATGTGACAATGCCAAATTCAGGAAGTCCGCACCAGATATCCTGGGAGCTGACATGAATTTTGCAGGTTCATAGTTTCTTCCCAAGCCCTTGTTCTATACAGAAATGGCTGCTGGGAGACGAGCCAAACATGACTCCTGTTATCTTTATGAAATCCTCAGACTGATGCAGAATGAAAATACAATACCAGTCATGTTTCAACTAAGGCTGTATTGGAACAGATCACAAGCCTCTGAAAATAAGACCATAAGACATAAAGCAAGCCATTCAGCTTGTCATATCTACTCGATCATTCAGTGACTTCCCTAATAATTATCAGCTCCACTCTCCAGCCTCTTCCCCATAATACTTGATTCCTTACAGATTCAAAATTCCTATCTCAGCCTTGAATATTCTTGACTCTGCCTCTATAGCCCTTTGCAGTAAAGAATTCCATTCTCCTCATCCCACCAGTCTAGGACTGGTTATGGGGCAGTTTTCCCTGCAATAGGACAAAGGGAGGGACTGAGTATATTGGAAATAGATGCAAGGCAATTAATGATGATGTAGGACATGTGGTGAGGTGATCCAACTGTGAGTGTGCAGAGGGCAGTCAGGGTAAAAAGTTGAGTGGTGAACATTGATAACTGGACATGATGCACACAGTACTGAGCATTTGGGATCCATAGGCCTTGGTGAAGTGCGTGTCCAGTAGCAGAGTTAAACTGAACTCTAGCCCAGTGAGTCTGAGGTAGCTAAGAAATGATAGTAGCACTTAGCTCTGTGGAAAAAAAGTAGATTATTGATCCATCTTTCTACACCATTGAGAATCCCAACTGACTTGTGACACAGCACTGCTGCAATTTTGGTCTAGGCTAGATGGGACTGTCATAATGGCCTCTTTAATGATCAGCAGGAAAATAGGACTGCTCTCCTCTCCACTATTCCATCTACCAGCATTTATCGATCCTGGAAGTTAACTAAACTTTCCATTTCAATGTTTTCAATGATAAGAAGAGCAGTACAGGTCGTTTGTGGCTTTCAGTGTCTGAAGTGGTGTGTAGCTGAACTTTCAATATGGTTCTAGGCACGTGGAAGCAGAAAGGTGCAATGTGCATTTCCACCTCATAATCAAATTGGTGAAGTAAAATTTGAGAGATTGCATGAAAACATTTGTACCAACCCAAAGCAGACAGGGGACACCAAGTCCTACTTTAACTGCAAATGGGAAAACTCAGCCCCAAGTTTATATTGTAATTTGGAACAATCTAGAACTGTTTTTAAAAAAATTTTGTTCCCTATAAACTTTTTATAATAAATTTCTAGAGTTCTGCGAAATACAATTTGTTATTCTATTGTATTATGTATTTATATACATATACAAAGCTAGTTTTAATTTGCTTGCACTGATCATAAAGAAAAGTTGTGCAAGATACATGCACTTCTAATCAACTCAAGTAAAACGTGAAAATTATGAGTTGTATTGAAAGCCCAGAATTGAGTATCGTGGTAACACGTCTTCCTTTGCTGTGAAATTCACTCAAAATGTTTGGCATGTGGATTGTGATTTAAATGTTGTTCATTCATTCCAAAACTTGTGTCACGTCCCAACCTGCTTGTTTGCATATGCCTGACCACCCATTTTAAAGAAATAAAGAAGGTTGAAGTGGCAGCTCTAAACTCTTATCTAGAGAAAGACATTGACATCCATTGATGTCCAAATTCGTAGCTGCTTTACCAAGAGTCAGTCACTTTCTCAGGTCTGTTATGGCCCTGAATTTACTAAACTGCAGGAGATGCTCGTATAATATTATAACTTATGTGTATTTTTCTTTGAGTGGATTTTAAGGGCTGGGGAGGTGTGAACAAGATAGATTTGAGGAGTTCATGTATGTCGGTTGTGCATTAAATACAGTAATTCAGGAAATGAATATTGACATCACTAGCAGGACAAGAACAATGATCAAACAGAAGGTGTTATCATACATGAATTCAAATTCCTTGAGTTTTATTACAGCTGAATCCATCCAACTGAATGACAAGTATTTCACTGAATTCCTGAATTGATGGTGGAGATGGCTCTGCGGAGTCAAAGGATGAGCCACTCCGTGAACCCAGCATGTTCCAGCTGTGGCATTGATTTCATTCATTCTGATCTGAATTTTATAGAATTTTAATACAGAAAGCATTTTGCTTCTGGTCAGTGGCCACTCCCAAGAGATTTTTTAAAGGGGACTGAGCCACACTGAAGGATAGATGGAAGCTTTTCAGACGAGCATCATTACCTGGTGCCAATCTCCTGCTTTCTTCCTATACTCTAGCACACCGTTTCTATCCAAAATACCCTCTTGAATGATTCCGTTAACCAGCCTCTACCACACTTCAAGTTAGTGCATTCCATACCCTATCAACTCAGAGTGAAAAGGTTTTTTCTCACGTCACTCTTTCTTCTTTTGCACATCACTTTAAATGTGTCCCTCTCATTCTTTTCCTTTATGAATGAGAACAGCTTCAACTATCTACTCTATTATGACTTTAAAAACCTCTACCAAATCTTGTCTCAACCTTCTTCCCTCCAAGGAGGACACCAAATGCTTCAAGCTATCCTCATAAGGGAAGTTTCTCGTTCCAGGAACCATTCTTGTAAACCATTTCTACACTCTCTGCAATACATTCACATCTTCCTATAAATTATTCTTTGTACCAGACAGAATTCCAGCCCATTAGGCTTTTCTACTTGATTTACATTGACCAGTTTTGTTAACCCCCCTAGTAGCTTGCTCAGTAAATACTGCTGTTCACTCTCTTTGGCTATATCTAATTAAGTATCTTCCCATTGACCAGATTTTCTTTTTCCAAAGACTCTGAACTAAATTCATTGAATTTTCAATTATGTCCGTTGGTCTTTTACAGATTTATTATGGTAAACTCATTTGGATCTTTGATGTAGAACATAGAATATTATAGAACATTACAGAGTAGTACAGGCCCTTCGGCCCTCAATGTTGCGCCTACCTGTGAAACCAATCTGAAGCCCATCTAACCTACATTATTCCATTATCATCCATATGTCTATACAACAATAATTTACAAACTTTGGCACCTTACACATGGCCCCCAACTCCAGATCAAGTTTATAAATAGGAAATAATTGAGGTCCGATCCCTGAGGCACACCACTAGTCACTGATTTCCAACCATTTATCCCCACTCTTTGCTTCCTGTTGGTCAACCAATCTACTAGCTATGCTAACACTCAAAATGTAGTGTCATGCATCATTATCTTATGCAGCAGCCTCTTGTGCGGCACCTTGTCAAAGGCATTTTGGAAACCTAGGTACACCACATCCAATGGGTCCTTGTTGTCCACCTTGCTCATAATATCTTCATAGAATTCCAAAATATTTTTTAAGCATGACCTGCCCTTCATGAATCCATGCTGCGTCTGCCTAATGGGACAATTTCTATCGAGATGCCCTATTTCTTCCTTGATAATAGACTCAAAAAGATCTTGGTCAAGACCCCAGCAATGTCCTGTTGAGTCTCTCGATAAGCTGGAGTAGATGCCCATCAGGCCCTGGAGACATATCACCTTAATGCTCTTCAAGAGATCCAAAATCTCCTCTTTCTTGATCTCAAAATGCCCAAGCATATTAGCACAGCCCACAAAAGTCGCACTATCCTCCATATCTTTATCCTGGATGAATACTCATTTAAGGTCTCACCCACATCCTTTGCCTCCAAGCACAAGTTGTCTCCTTTATGCTTGAGTGGTTTTACCTTCTCCCTAGTTATCCTCTAGTTTTTAACATATTTATAGAATGCCTTGGGATTCCTTTAACCGTACTTGTCAAGGTCAATTCATGGCACCTTCTTGCTCTCCTACTTCCCTGCTTGAGTACTTTCCGGCTTTTCTTTATATTTCTCATGGGTTCTGTCTGATTTTAATTTCCTAAACTTTACATATTCTCCTTTTGACTAAATTCAATGTCTGTTATTATCCAAGAATGCCTTACCTTACCATCCTTGTCCTTCCTCCTTATTGGAACATGCCAGTCTGAACTCATCAGCAGGTCATTAAGCAACTCCCACATGTCAAATATGGAGTTTCCTGATAACAGCTCCTCCCAATGTTGAGATTATTTGCTTTCCCCAGTTTAGTACTTTGCCACAAGGTCCTGACTTATCCTTATTCATAGTTATCTTAAAACTTAAGGAGTTGTGATCACTGTTTCCAAAATATTCTTCCACTGAAAGGTCAGTCACTTGGCCAGACTCATTAGCCAATAAAAGGTCCAGTATGGCCCCTCCTCTATTTGGACTATCCACACACTATTTCAAGAAACCCATCTTGGATGCACTACCAAATTATGCACCAGGTAAGCCTCTTGTTCCAAGGGAGTCCCAGTCAATATTGGGGAAGTTAAAGTCACCCATTATGATAACTTTGTGTTTTTATTGCTACCTTCCATAATTTGCTCCATATTTGTTCCTTGATCTCTAGTTGTCTGTTGGAGAATCTATAGTATAATCCTATCAGAATGATTGCATTCATTTTATGTTTGAGCTCAACCCATATTGCCTCAGTAGATGAGCCCTCCAGTAATACCTCTCCAAATGCAAATGTACCATCCTCCTTGATTATAGAGTCATAGAGATGTACAGCACAGAAACAGACCTTTCAGTCCAACTTGTCCATGCCAACCAGATATCGCAAGCTAATCTAGTCCACCTGCTAGCACCTGGCCCATATCCCTCCAAATCCTTCCTATTTGTATACCCATCCAGATGCCTTTTAAATGTTGCAATTGTCCTATCCACCACCACTTCCTCTGGCAGCTCATTCCATACATGTAACACCTTCTGAAAACATTGCCCTTTAGGTCTCTTTTATATATTGCCACTCTCACCCTAAACCCCTCTAGTTCTGGACTCCCCCACCCAGGGAAAGGTCTATTTATCCTATCCATGCCCCTCATGATTTCATAAATCTCTCTTGGGTCACCCCTCAGCCTTTGATGTTCCAGGGAAAACAGCACTAACCTATTTAACCTCTCCCTATAGTTCAAATCCTCCAACCCTGGCAACATCCTTGTAAATCTTTTCGGAACCCTTTCAAGTTTCACAACATCTTTCTGATAGGAAGGAGACAACAATTGCATGCAATATTCCAAAAGTGGCCTAACCAATGTCCTGTACAGCAACATGATCTCCCAACCCTTGTACTCAATACTCTGACCAATACAGGAAAGCATACCAAATGCCTTCTTCACTATCCTATCTACCTGCGACTCCACTTTCAAGAAGCTATGAATCTGTACTCCAAGGTCTCCTTGTTCAGCAACACTCCCGAGGACCTTGCTATCAAGTGTATAAGTCCTGCTAAGATTTGCTTTCCCAAAATGCAGCACCTCGCATTTATCTAAATTAAACTTCCTCTGCCACTTCTCAGCCTTTTAGCCCATCTGATCAAGATGCCATTGTAATCTGAGGTAACCTTCTTTGCTGTCCACTACACCTCCAATTTTAGTGTCATCTGCAAACTTACCAACCATACCTCTTATGCTCACATCCAAATCATTTATATAAATGATGAAAAGTAGTGGACCCGGCACCGATGCTTGTGGAACTCCACTGGTCACAGGCCTCATGTCTGAAACACAGCCCTTTACCACCACCCTCTGTCTTCAATGTTTGAGCCAGCTTTGTATTCAATTGGCTAGTTCTCCCTGTTTTCTATGAGATATAACCTTATCCCATGGGGAATCTTGTCGAATGCCTTACTGAAGTCCATATAGATCACATCTACTGCTCTGCCCTCATCAATCCTCTTTGCTACTTCTTCAGAGAACTCAATCAAGTTTGTGAGACATGATTTCCCATGCCAAGATAATGTATCAAGAATGTTTTGTGAGGTTTACCTCAATTTGGTCTTGCACATATTGAAACTCTTCTCTAAAATATTTGGTGAACTTTACACACTTCAATGTAGGGGAATAGACTCTTCTCATATCAGACACCGAAAGCTCTAGCCAGCTCATGCCTTATGCTATATCAATTTTCTGATATTTACCACATTGCCTACAATTCAGGAATATGTTTGGTCTGCATGTATTCTTGCTAATATACAAAGAAGGAGAGACTTGCCCAAATGCTTGCTACACCAAGTTTCACCCAAGTCTCACCTCCTAGTCCAACGTCTTCTTGTCACTACTCCCACTCTATGTGCATCTAGTGGGTCTACATCCAAACTAGAAGGGACTTTTTTTTCCTTTTCAAATTTTCCCTTTGATTTATATGCAAATTAGATCTAAAATTACAATGTATTACTATATTCATTTATGTAAAATGAACTCCTCAAATATGTTAAGTGTACAATAGACACTTTATTGATGTGCTTCCAATTAAAATTCTCAAGGTAGATTATAATTCCAAGCAAAAATATTCTTTGAAACCACAAAGAGAGAGGAAATAAATAGATTTACATGTGAAAATACAATCAAGGAGTAGGAATAAGTCATTCAGCATCTCGAGCCTGCTCTACTCTTCAATAAGATCATGGCTGATCCAACTATAACTTAAGCCACATTTCCACCTATACCTTGCAACAATCACTATCACCTTTGGCATTTCACTGAAAAGAATACAACAATAATGGTGAGATTTCTGCTTTCCCAAATAATGAATTAAAGATATTGTAGAAATGTTCTGGACAATCAGTACATATTATTGTGTCCCACTTAAGGTTGCTTGATGACTGAGATTGCTGCTTCAATCAGCTGGAGCACCAGGCTGACTGCCTAGTCAACTGCTCCCACATAACCTTTATTAGAAAGTCATGGATGCAAAGATCCTTAGTTCCACTATTTCACGATAACAGATAGAAAAGTACAGGCTGACAGTCTGCAGTTTTTTGATTAATGTCTGCTAAGTGTCCAGGTTAGAGACCAAACTTTTTGAACCTAAACTACACTACTCTGTAACAGAATTCTCTTTCAGGAATTTTGAAAATCTTTGTTATTATGTCAGTCTATAGTCTAAGAAGGTTTGAAAGGATTAGGCTGTGAGTGGCATAACAAAATGTGATGTCAGAGATCACACATTCAGAATCACAGAATCATACAAGCATGGAAACAGACCCTTCGGCCCAATCTACCTATGTTGACCAGGTATCTAAAACTGAACTAGTCCTATTTGACTGCATTTGGCCCATATCCCTCTCCATATACTTATTTAATAGCCTTTTAAAGGTTGCGATTATGTTCACCTCTACTACTTCCTCTGAAAACTCATTTCAGAAATGCACCACCCGCTGTGCGAAAAAGTTGCCCAACATGACCTTTTGAAATCTTTCCCCTGTCACCTTAAACTTGTGCCCTCTAATTTTGGACTACCCTACCCTAGGGAAAATACCTTGGCTATTCACCTTATTAATGCCTCTTGTGATTTTATAAACCTCTATAAGTCCACCCCTCAGCCTCCAAAGGGGAAAACATTTCCAGTCTATTCAGCCTCTCCTTATCACTCAAACCTTCCAACCTCGGTAACATCTTCGTAAATCTTTTCTCACTCCATCTTCAGTTCAATCACATTCTTTCTATAGCAGGGTGACCAGACTTGCATGCAGTATTCCAATTGTAGCCTTAACAATGTCTTGTACTGTTGTAACATGAATCCCAACTCCTGTACTCAGTACTGTGACTGGTGAAGGCTAGCATGCCAAACACCTTCTTCTATCTGTGATGCCACTTTCAAGGAACAATGTACTTGCACCCCTAGGTCTCTCTGTTTGACAACATTCCCCAGGGCCCTACCATTAACTGTAATGAAGTCCTGCCCTGGTTTATCTTGCCAAAATACAACTTGTATTTATCTAAATTAAACTTCATCTGCCATTTCTCTGCCTTCTGGCCCAGTTGATCAAGATCCCATTATACATTAAAGACATTTTGCCCAAACTTCAGTTATGTCTTCAGTACCTTCTGTAAATAGTTAATAGTTTGTAAATCTATCACCTTTTGCTTTTTGATCAGTCTTTCCTAAATACTGATTATCCTTCCTCTGACTCCTTGCATAGGTTCCCATCTCACTGCCAATTAAATTTAAAGCCTCACCAACCACTCTAGCAAAACTCCCTCTTAGGGCATTTGTCCCAGTCCTGCCCAAGTGTAACCCATCCAGTTAGTACCGGTCCCACCTCTCCCAGAACTTGTCCCAATGCCCCAGGAATCAGAAAAACCTGCCCTTCACACTATCTCTTTAGCCATGTGTTTACTCGATATATCCTACTATTTCAAGCCTAACTGGCACAAGGCACTGATAGCAATCCTGAGATCACTATCTTCGATGTCTTACTTTTCAGCTTGTTTCCTAACTTTCTGTATTCTGCTGAAAACAAGAAGGACTGGTGCGGCAGATGGAAAACATCTTGGTTCTCACTTCAAGGATTCTGCTCAGATCGCTTGTTCACAGGCATGAATGATATTGTTTCTATTCCGCTGTGCCTGCTGTGTGATGGAGAAAAGTAGACATGACAGAGTTGGTCTGTTCAGAGGGAGACGGTCGAGTGAGGAGAAAGGATCTCAGCAGCAAGCTATATCTAACACACCTGCAGTCTGCTGTAGCCAGGGAAGAATTCCCTTAATTCAATCTCAATGAGGAAGTATCTGTAGCATCTGTTTCAGTGAGGAAGTATTCACTGATATCACCAGCCTTGCAGGCAGACCACATAACTAGAGCTGGTGAGAAAAATATGGCCAAAGGCTGTTGAGTTGACCAAGACCTGGTTTTTCATCCCATCAGTCTCTCTTCAGACTGAAGCAGAACATCTTCAGTTTGCCATTCACATGGGAAGTTACTTACACTCTGAGTGCAGCGAGAAGGGTATACATTGCTTTCTCTGTTTCAGGGAGAAGCAAATTGACCATGTACATGACTTTGCCTGGATAATTATATCACTGTGTCAGCAAGTAAATTTAGACTGTAAACCACAAAATCTTCCACCTGCTCCTTGTGTAGTTGGTGTGCAACATGAGGTCACTGTCTGCTAATCTAGCGCAATTATGTTGCTTTTATTCTTTGTCAGTCTTGTGGGAGAGAGGAAAATGTGTCATAATGATTTTTGGGTGATGTGTCTGTCGTGGGTGATTAACAAGACAGTGTATGCAAGTAGTGAGATGTGGGTGTGAGGCTTGCAGCAATGTGTGTGGGCATGAATCTGAGGTATGAGTCATTATTGATAGGGACTGCAGAAAAATGAGTGCAGCAGGGCTATTGACACAGACTGCAGAAAAATAAGTGAAGTAGAATCAATGAATTTAATGAGGAGAAAGTGAGGTCTGCAGATGCTGGAGATCAAAGTTGAAACTTTATTGCTGGAACAGCACAGCAGGTCAGACAGCATCCAGGGAACAGGAGATTCGACGTTTCCCTGGATGCTGCCTGACCTGCTGTGCTGTTCCAGCAATAAAGTTTCAATGAATTTAATGTAGAGTTGATGGTGGGATTGTAGGGATAAGATATTCAAAGGTGCATTCACTTGCCTTGACCTCTCATGTCATTAAACCTTTGCAGTATTGTATTCAAGCCCTCAGGTTTATACTGTTTGCTTTCTGTTTTTGGAGTCCACCAGGAAGCCCTTATATTGTACTGCGGATTAAACACCACTCTTATGTACCAAGACTTCCAGCAACCCTGCTTGAAGAATATCAAAGTTCCCATTCCTCCCTACTGGGTCACTGTTCTGTCTTCCAGTAGCTGTTCCAATTAAAATGCATCAAGCATTTGCAAGTGCAGTAGATTGGAATCATGGAATCAAGCAGTACAGAAGATACCTATGGCCTATTGAGTCTTTACACTAAAAATATATTACCTACACTGTCTCTCTTTCCTGTATTAGGCTTTCAGCAGGGCAGGCCAACTTGAACAAATGTTAACTTCTCATAACTTTGTGGCTGTCTGAGACGCAAAACTACTGGGTGGGAATTTACTTGAGAATACCATTCACCTGGACAATTCTTGTGCTATTTGCCACTTCCTACCCTGACAGATGGTAAAATTTAACTTTAGCATGGGGTAAAATGAATTGGTTGTTTGAATAATGGTTTTCCCACCAGTGCATTTTTGTAGGAAGGGAAGCCAGATTAACAAAATTCCATGAGGTTTCTTTCAAATATTTTTTAAAAATTTACCTATGAGTCAAGAGGAGAAGGAAGTCTCAGGCACCCTGCCAAGTGCCTTCTGGAAATGTGAATACATTATATGACAAGGCTTCCCTTTATCTACAGCACATATTACTCCTTCACAGAACTCCAATAAATTGATCAAATATTATTTCATAGAATTGTGACTGCACAGAAAGAGGCCATTTGGCCCATCATATCTGCACCAGCTTTTCAAAATGGCATCATGTAATGATGCCAATTTCCTGCTTTTTCTGCATGTACTCGCATACTAATTAACGTTAAAATATTCATCAATGCCCACTTGAATGCCTCAGTTGACACTGCCTCCATGACAGTTCCAGGTAGTGCCAATCAATTAGCTGAGTGAAAAGGTTTTTTCTCAAATCACCCTTGCATTTTTGCATATCACTTTAAATCTATGCTCTCGCATTCTTTTTTCTTTTATGACCAGGTAAGCTTCAATGTATCTACTGTATCCAGCCCTTCTCAAAATTCTTCTCTAGAAGGAGAACAACTCCAACTTTTTCAATCTATCCTCATAACTGAATATTCTCATTGGAACCATTCTGGTAAATTGCTTCTGTACTCTCTCCAATGTATTCACATCTTTCCTTAAACTTGGTGCCTACAACTGTACACAATACTCCACCTGAGGTCTTATACAAATACACCACTTCCTTACTCTGTGCCCTTATTAGTAAGGTCGGGGGCACTGTATATTTTATTAACAGTTCTCTCCACTTGTCCTACCACCTTCAATGGTCTACACACATGTACACTCAGATCCTATGCTCCTGAACTCCTTTTAGAATTGTACCCCCATTTTATATTTTATTTCAATGTTCTTCTGACCAAAATGCATCACCTCACACCACTCTGCACAGGAAATTCCTATCATTAATGTATATCAGGAAAAGCAAGGGTCTCAAAGCCAACCCCTGGAAAGCACCACTGCAAACTTTCCTTCAGGTTAAAAAATATCCATTGACCAATACTGTCTGTTTTCTTTCACTCAGCCAATTTTATATCCACATTGCTATTGTCCCTTTTATACTGTGACCTTTGACTTTGCTCACAAGTCTGTTGTGTGGGACTGAATCTTTAGCCTTTGGAAATTCTGTACTGTATATCGCACCAAAAAAATTATTTTGTACATCACTATTTATAGAACTAGTCACAAAACCTTTCATAAATCCATGCTGTCTCAACATAAGGCCTGGGCAGTTTTAACTTCCAGTTCCATTTTAGTATGATCCACAGACAGACCACCTAATTGCATCAGTTAAGGGGCAGTCTCGTGTTCTCACCTGCCTCCCACATTTTTTTTGACAGGGCTCTCAGACTCCTGTTATTTAAAGCAGGAATGCACATTTTAAAGCAAGGTCCAGTTTTAACTAATAGCTGACACCATACAGATCAGGAAAAAAGGAACTCATTGACCTCACCAAAAATTGAGGCCCAGAAATTTTAGTTCCCAAAGTTCATCTGTAAGACCCTTTTCAAATCCTATCAGAACCTGTTGGGCAGCATAAATTGGCAGTGGCCAGGAATAGGGTTCTTAGTGGCAGGATGCCATTGGTGAGATCAAATTGAATAGAACAAAGAACAGTACAGCACAGAAACAGGCCCTTAGGCCTATCAAGTCTGCATTGGCACTTTTGTCTCCTTGTGGTCCATATCCCACTATTCCCCGCCTATTCAAGCATCTGTCAAAATGCCTCTTAAATGTTGCTGCTGTATCTACTTCCATCATCTCCTCTAACAGCATTTACCACCTTCTGTGTAAAAAAACTTGCCTCTCACATCTCCTTTAAACTTTCCCCATTTTACCTTACCTTATGTCCCCTAGTAATTGATATTTCTACCCTGAGAAAGTGACTCAACTATCGATGCCTCTCAGAAATTTGTAAACTTCTATCAGATCGCCCTCAGCCTTTGATGCTTAAGTGAAAACAAAGCAAGTTTGTCCAAGCTCTCCTCATGGATAATACCCTCCAAACCAGGCAACATCTTGGTAGATCTAAATATGGCCTAACTAAAGTTCTATACAGCTGCAATGTGACTTGACAATTTTTATAATCTCTACCCTGACAATGCAGGCAATCATGCCTTACATCATCTTGACTATTTTATCCACGTATGCTAACACCTTTGGGGAACTGTGGACATGTATACTTGATCTTCTGCATGTTAATACTTCTAAGGGTTCTGCCATTTACTGTATACTTTTCTCCTGCATTTGGCCTTCCAAATGCATCATCTAGCATTTTTTCTGGATTAGATTCCATCTGCCATGCCTCCACCAAAGTGTCCAGCCTATGTATATTCTACTGTATTCTCTGGAAATCTTCAGCTTCCCCAATCCTTGTATCATCCATAAATTTACCAATCAGACTACTGACATTCTCCTCCATATCATTTCTTTATATTGCAACCAACAGGGGTGCCAGCACTGATCCCTGAACACCACTGGTCACAGATCTCCAATCAGAAAAACACCCTTCTATTCTGTATCCATCTTAACAGCTCACTATGGATTCCATGTGACTTCACCTTCTATATCAACCTGCCATGACGGACCTTGCTAAAAGCCTTGTCAAAGTCCATATCAACAATATCCAGCACCCTGCCCTCATCAATCATCTTTGTCACTTGCTCAAAAAACTCAATCAGGTTTGTGAGACACCACCTCCCACACATGAAGTCATGCTACCTATCATTAATAAGTCCATATTTTTCCCCAACTGTGAGTAAATCCTGTCCCTAAGGATCTTCTCCAATAATTTTCCTCCCACTGACATAAGGCGCATTGGCCTATAACCTCCCCGTTACCCTTCTTAAACAAAGGAACAACATTGGCGATTCTCTAGTCAGCTGAGACCTCTCCTGTGACTAAAGAGGATACAAGGTGCCAGCAATTTCCTTCCTTGTCTCCTTCAGTATTCTGGGATATATCCTATGAAATCTAGGAATTTGTCTACCTTAATGGTCTTCAAAACATCCAACACCTCCTCCTTTTTGTTTTTTAGTATGCCCTAGAATATCAACACATCACTCCCTGAAATCACTATCTGCAAAGTCCTTCTCTTTTGTGAATACCAATTCAAAGTATTTATTAAGGACTTCACCCATTTCCTCTGGCTCCATAATCCTAGACAGCCAGATGACTGGTTAAAAGGGAGACATGAAACCCACTACAGTTGAGGCAAACAAGGTTTGAGGTTTTCTTAGGAGGTGGAACATGTGTTGGTCTTGGTCCGTTTTTAAAAATGAACTAGCCAAAATCTTAATTTTCTTCACTTATTCTGGCCCCACATACTTTACTGCGGCCTAGAAACCACTATTTTTCTTAGATAAATTGAAGAAAGTACTACAATCAGGATCTGTCACACACACTCTGAATTAGGTCCTAATTTTGTCAAATGACCTATTCAATGCTTTGCTTAAAAGAGGGACCTGCGTTTGAAAATGTTGCCTTGTACTCATCAGGACAGACATAAGAATACAATATCTAGAATGAATGAAACAACAAGCTGGGAGATAAGAATTCCCTGTTGTATTCACCGTAGCAACATCCTGACCAATTAGAATCAACTTGCCAAACAATCAACACTCTTTTCTCATGATGTATAAATTGTTATTCCATTTGAAATTTGGTATTCATATGTCCATCCTGATGAATTCAAGATGAAGAACTTCAAATGTAGGTTTCCTTTTTTCAACAATAAATGAGTTCTGTATTACCAAGTAGCTATTTCTCCAAACCTTCCTTTACCAATGATAACTTATATATTTTGGTCATGGACATGAGCGTGTGAATTTATTGTGAGACTATCAATATTAAGTTCAAAACTGCTATAGGAATATTGGTGTTAATTGTGATATAATATCAGACAGTTAATTTCCCTTTGTTGAATCCTCTTTCAGAAAGGTGATAAGTCATAAAAAGAGAACTTTGATGTTTTCATTTTCTCAATAATTGGTTTCCTCTGTACCAGAAGCCTCCAAATATGCATTCAGTCAAGTTTATACAAAAGTAGAAAAGGTTGGAAGAAATGACGACGATGAATACTTTCAACTCACCACAGGAAATTTTTGTAAGAGGTACGTATTGCACAGCAAAGCTAATCAAAAGAAGGAAGCTTCATGGTGACACTTTCCTTTCGCCTGGTTGTTGTTCAATTGGTTGTTGTTCACTACAAGCACAACTTGGCATGTAGTGATGAGGCTGGTTTTTTTCCCCCCAATTAAGAATATTGTTGACTGTAGTATTCTTTTGGAACTTTGAAGATAGTTAATATGTTCTGTGTACATTATTACTTTGTTTCCTTATTCCTTCCCTTTTTTTTTCCTGTGAACTCAGGTCAGATTTCACAATGCCATTTCAACATTGTTCCCGTCCAGGCTGGTTTCTCAGCCAAATGGTCATCCTTGATCTCTCAGCCATAACACTTAATGTAACAGCTGTTTATCAGAGTCATGCAACAACAGAAACAGGCCTTTCAGCCCAACTCGTCTATGCCAATCAGGTTTCCTAAACTGGCCAGTCCCATTTGCCTGCATTGACTGATACACATTTAAATCTTTCTTATCCACGTATGTGTCCAATTGTATTTTAAATGTTTAAATTGTACCCATCCTGACAGCTTATTCCAGATACACACTACCCTCTGTGAAAATATTGCCTCTCAGGGCCCTTTTAAATCTTTCCCTTCTCACATTTAAACCTGGTTTGGAGGTGCTGGTGTTGGACTGGGGTGAACAAAGTTTTTTAAAAAAAAGATCAACCAAATAAACCTGTTGGACTATAACTTGGTGCTGTGTGATTTTTAACTTTGTCCACCTTAAACCTAATAATTTACAACCCTCCAAGCTTTGGACTATCCTATCCTGGGGAAAAGATGTTGGCTATTCATCTTATGTGTGCCCCTCATAAATTTATAGACCTCCATAGGTCCCTTCAGCATCTGGGGAAAAAGAATGTTCCAGCCTTTCTGGCCTCTCCTTATAACTCAAACTTTCCAGTCTCAGTAACATCTTTAAGTCCTTTTTGCACCCTTTCCAGTTTAATAACATCCTTCATATAGCAGAGTAACCAGAATTGTACACCATACTTCAAATGTGGTCTTACCAATGTCTTGTACAGCTGTAACAAAATATCCCAATTCCTGTCTTCAATGCTCTGACCAATGAAGACAGACATGCCAAGCATGTCTACCAGTGACACACTTTCAAGGAGCTATGTATCTGCACCCCTAGGTCTCTCTGATTGACAACACTCCCCAGAGCCCTACCATTAACCGTGTAAGTCCTGTCCTAATTGTCCTTTATGTTTTAAGTAAGACAGGCAGTACTATTGTGTTGCAAAGGTGTTCCTTTAGCAGGTTGTCTGTGGAGACAGCACAGCAGAGCTCAATGTTGCCTTTAAGTTACATAAGTGTCAACAAAATTTTAAAGTTCCGAAGTAAGATTACTCCATGGTTGTTGCTTCCATCCCAAAAGTATGCAGCCCTCATACTGTGTTCATTTCCAAGCTTGCAGCGTTCAGCCAGAGCTAAGTGCACTGTCAAGTATCTACATACCTGAGCGTGGTCTGCAGCATCATGAGAGATTAGCTATTTAATGGTCATCTGCACTAATTTAAATGGAGATGCATTTTGACTGAAGCAGATGCTAAAATGTTTGAAGAAGAGTCTTTGACCTGTGTGAGTGTTGCCTTCACCACAACAAGATGGAGTGCAGCTGCAAGGCTCTCCAACACAACAGTAGAGGCCATTGTTCAGGAAATGGACAAGAAGAGAGAGCTCCTCTATCTATTGGAAATCAGGGGTCCTCCAAACAAACACATATAGGCCTACTTCTACCTCCCTTAGAACTGTGAAAATAATAAGGGAAAATAAGACACAGCAACATCTGACCCCACATTCCTAAACACCTACACTTACCTCAGCCCTCAATGTTTCCCAATCTACAGCTAGCATTCTATGCTGGTAACATTTGGGTCTTGTTTTTACACTTCAGGCCTACCCTTCTTCACGAACCAGATTTCACCAGTTTACTTAATTAGCTTAATCAGCCTAATTAGCTGCCCCAGGTGCTACACTTGCCTTAAGCCTCAGTTCCCAGCATTTCACTCTCTGCAGCAGTCCATTAATTAACATCTCTTGTTAAAGATGGCCATTGCCTAGCACAAATGCCACTTGCCACTTCTCAGATGTAGCCTAAACATTGACAGTTCTAGAGGAGTTGCTAATGATGCTGAACTTTATGCAATTATCAACAAAGATTCCTACTTATTGTCTTACAATAGAAGGAAAGTCATTGACGAAGCAACTGCAGATGTTTGGGTCTAGGACACTACCCTATAGTATTCTAGGGCTCTTGTGGCACCACCCCTACCTTTGAACAAAGGTCCAGGTTCAGGTCCCACTTCCTATAGAAGTGTGCCTTAACATCTCTGAACAGATTGTTTGTAAAACACCTACTCTGTGGAACTCTGGCACTGATGCCCTGGGACTGAGATTATTGAACTCCAACAGCTGCAACCGTCTTTTTTTTTAATATGCTGTTAGTCCAACAGAGAGTTTTCTCCCTGAGTTACCCCACTTTTTCTGCACAGATGATACTCAGCAATTACCGCATTGCCAAGTAAATGCCAGTGTTGCAACTCCACTGGAACAGCTTGGCTATAGCTAGATCTGAAGCACAAGTTTTCATTACTGGAATGTTCTTAGGGCCTACTTCCTTTGCAATTCCTAGTGCCTTCAACCATTTTGTTGATATCATACAAGGTGAATCAAATTGGCTAAAGACTGGCACCTGTGATATTGGAGACTTATAAACAAAGTTGAGCTGGATCATCCAGTTGGTGTTTGGGATTGAAAATGATTGCAAAAGCTTCATGCTTGCTTTTTGTACTCATGAGATTCTCCACCTTTGAAGATGTTTATGGAACATCCTCCTATTTAATTGTTTTCCAACATTCCCATGATTATGGGAGGACTGCAGAACGTAGATCTGATAGAATGGTTGTGGGATTGCTTAGTTCTGTCTGTTGCATGCTGCTTCTCTGTTTAGAATATATGTAATCTTTTGCTGGAGCTTCACTATATTGGCACCTCATTCCATTTTAAATCGACACTAGTTCCACATTCTATCCTTTGGCGCATAAACTTGAATGTTTTGACATTGCTTGTATTGCATCCAACTATCTTTTAAATGTTGTGGAGTTTCCCACCTCAACTGCCCTCCCAGTTAGCGCATTTCACCCTCTGGGTGAATTTTTTTTCACTTAAATCCCCTCTAAACCTCTTGCCTTTCACTTTAAAATTATGCCCTCTTAACTCCCCTTAAATATGTGGAGAAAAGACATTACAGCTAAATTAGCAGATGACTCAAAGGTGGTTAGGAAAGTATAATGTAAAGAGAACACAAGGAGAATGAAGACTGGTATAGATAGGTTGAGCAAAAACCTGGCAGAGTATAATGTGGGAAAATACAAAGTCGTTCACTTTGGAAGGCAGAATAAAAATTCAACATATTACTCAAATGGAGACTGACTGCAGAATTATGAGGTACAGAATCACATTAATAACAAATCATAGTATGGAGGTACAGCAAGAAATTCAAGCTAATGGAATGCCATCCTTTATTACAAGAGAAATTGTACAAGAAAAAAGTAAGGATGTTCAGTTATATAGGGCTTTGGTGAGATCGTATCTCGAATATTTTGTGTTATTTTGGTCTCCTTTTTTAAGGAAGGCTGTAAATCAGTTGGAGGTGATTCAGAGGTGTTTTACTGTTTAGTGGCCCAGAAAATGTGGGTTGATTTTTGAGGGAAAGTTGGTCAGGCTAGGCTTGCTTCCTTTCGATTTTAGAAGAGTGAGGAATGATTTCATGAAAGTGTCAAGACTGTTTAAAATGTCATAAGGTTGTTTGGAAAGGTTGTTTCCTCTTGTGGGTGAGTGCCGAACTAGGGAGCACTGCTTAAAAATTAGGTCAGAGATGCTGATAATTTTGTTTAGCTCAGATGATTGTGCAACTTTGAAACTCTCTGCCTCAGAAGACAGTAGAGGTAGGGGAAGATAGATAGATAAGGAATCAAAGGTTAGGGGAATAGATGGGAATGTGGAATTCAAAACAGAACTTATTTATTGGCAGAGCAAAACTTGAGGAGCCAACTTCTGCTTCTAATTCATAAGTTATATTCACATGTAGGCCACCACATGAGGGTGGTGGTAGAAGTCAGCTTTCATACCCATCGGGGAACTCTAGGACTTTTTGCAAGTGATACTTAATTACTGAGACACTGTTCGATTGGTCATGGACAGGTGGAATTCTCTATTACTTCCATTCATGTCCATACAGCAACTGTGGCAGCTCCAGAATGGACAGGAACATAAGGCAGCTATGCCAAGGTTTTCCCCCGTACTTGCTTAGTAAGTTGTTTTAACTGGAGATGGTGTCACATAATGCAAATATCCATAGCTAAGCTCAACTTCAATGGCAGTAGAAATGCTTAATGCAGATTTCTCGTGTCTCTGGGTTCAGGAGTATGTTGTGAGCCTTCTGTAAGAATCCCATATATTTTTGAGGAGACAAAGTCACGTGGCTCCAGGAGTGACAGGGAAGGGTGTCATCTGACCTCCAATTCTGGCAGGGTGGCTACCTTGTTGGCACCTTTTTTCAATCTGAGATCTTAAGGTCCCAGGTGTGCCAGTGGTTCCCTTTGTGAACATCTTGGACGGAACCTAGCAGATGTACTTCTTTTGAAGAAGGCTCTATCAATGTGGGTGAACACATTCTTCTTGGGGGAGATTTCAATTGTGCCCTCCAGGGGAGGGACCGTGCAGTACCCAGAGGAGCTCAGCATTGATGGGGATGTTGAGAGACTTGGTTAACACCTTTTGACTTGGTAGACATCTGGTGAAATCTCCATTCCAATGCCATTACTTTTGTGAGGCCTGGGGTTGGAGTGTCCAGAATTGACCACCTGTACTTTTCCAGGGCATACTGCTCTTGTGTTCCGAAGCCCTCAACACAACAGGTGCTGTTCTCTGATCACAGTCTGATGTGGGGAGAGCTTGTTCCATTCAATGCCAGGATGAGATTGGTGTACTAGCACTTCTAACAACCTGCTGCTACAGGATGAACAGTTCCACTACTCACTTCATCACTTCTGGACCAGCTGGAGAAGGAAACAGGTCTTCCCTTCCTTCAGGCTATGGTGGGACATGGGCAAAGCTCACATCTGCATCTTCTGTCGGTACGAGTGTCGACAAAGCAGTAGAAACCTAGAATCAGGTTGAAGGACGTGCTTGACCTGGAGTCACATCTTGGTCAGCCTGATGTGGACTTAGCCCTGCAGTGCGTATATGAAAACAAAAAGGTCACACTTCGTGACCTGCAGCTGGTCAGGTCATGGAGTTCACTAGCAGTTCCTTGTGCTGCTACGGACGACAGATCTCTCACTTTGAATCAAGAGGGCATTGAGACCCAAGTGTAGGATCCTTCGAATGGGGAAGCTTTTTGTGGGAGGATCTACCATAGGTCAGCCCAAAGTGTGTCGAGAGGCTCGACTCTCTTGAATCTGGCAGAGCTGACCGACACCTTTTTTGACTGACTTTCCAGGGGCAAATTCTCAGGACCGCACAGGCTAACTGTGTAGTCCCCTAGGGTGTCCTGGGAAGTCTCGGTGGGAGGGGAGCCAATTATGTGCACATTCAGGAAGAATGTATTGTGACTGGAGCAATGTGTCTTTTTTGGTGCAGGGCAGTTTTCACTCTATTGTCCAAGAAGGTGGATCTCCATTTGTTTTAAAGAATTGGGGTCTATCTCCGCCCTCAGCACAGACTTCAAAACCTTCACTGGGACACTTTGAACTCCCCTCGGTACCATGCTGACTACACGGTCAACCCAGACCAGCTCTTTGTCCAGTTCAGAGCATCCATGACAACATTCTCCTGGTCCGGGGAATAAATCATTATTCCCAGAGGCTGACCTGTCAAGCACCTTTCCCCGATTCAAAAAAAGACAGTCGACAGAGTGGATCATGAATATTTGTTCAGGATGCTACAGACTTTTGGGTTTGGGACTCACTTTGTTGCCTGGCTGAATGATGCAGACACAGGTGACTGCAAGGGCCTAAATCCACTTCTGGTTTGTGATCCAAGGCATCCAGAGCCAAATGGACAATGCAATCAGCCACAACACCTCCCATGCGCTCAAGGTGGTTAGGTACTGGACGAACTGACCTCTGTTTGTCTGGAACTCTACATCATCCCTGTGTCACAGGCCCTCTCACATGGCGCAGCGCCCTACAATCTGAGCAGTCTCAGGAATATCATCCCTGTGCCCTTTTCTTTTTGGATGGCACAAAGGCACTATCTGTGTGGGCTGATGTTGCACTCTCTCCACTGCTGTGCCTTCACCTAGCACCCGGACACACCTTGGGGTGGCGCTTTTGCCCTCCAGCAGTGGAAGTCCGCAATGGAGGGTCCCCTACAAAACGGTTGTCTCCTCTCTTACATTGGGGATATAGGTTGGAGACTGCTCGATGTGTCTATCCCATACAACCAGTGACGAGGAAAATGTACTAGATGGCAGACCATGCATATTCTGTGCAGCATCCACAATCCCAGCGAGTACAGCTCAGCTACAATCAAAGTGGGTTCAGCTCATCCACAGTCCCAGTTTCATACAGGCATAGAGACATACAGCATGGAAACAGACCCTTCGGTCCAAGACAGTATTCCATATTTGTGTTGAGTGTGTCCAGTTACTTAGCTGTTTTTTTTTTGAGGAGACTGTTCTTAAAATTCTGGTTGCACTTCAGTTCTACACTCCAGTTCTACACTCCAGGGAGAAGCGGACAAGGCTGAGTCATCTTATGGCTTTGCTCCTGGCATAGTTCCAGACATAGTTGAGGAGGGGCTTGTTGTTTCTGACTGTCTGCCCCTATTTCGCGGTTACATCCATGCTCTTGTGTTCCTGCTCAAGAGACATAATGCTGCTCTCCAATATGATGGAGATCTCATTTGATTTTAGTTTGGTGCCCCAGGAAGAGTGCTGACTTTTTTTTTCTTGTTGTTGTATTGACTATGGACCCCTTGAAAGAGCCAAAGGGTCTTTTTATTTTAACTCTGTCTTGTCCCTGTCCCAGAAGTGTTTGATGGGGTCAATGTAATTTTCATTTGCAATGGGTAGAGGAGCCTTTTCCTCTGACTTTTTAGAACTTTTACTTTTCTGTTGTAAGAGTAGAGTAACCTTTTACACTTAACACAGTACTGTCCCTGGCCCAGGAGTGTCTGATGGAGGCTGTCGAGGAAATTGCTTAGTCTTGTTTCAAGAACCTTTATTTTTCATGAGTTCACGGAAAGGCTGCCACACAGTCTCCACTGTCCCACAGCACTCCTAATCTGAACAAATAACTTTGCTTACATTCCACACTCTGCTTATCTTTATCTTGAATTATTGTACAGTGCAGTTATCTCCTTGTTGCTCAAGGACAGAGAAGCTTAAGAGCTCAGGAAGCACCCCTACTAACGAGTCTATGATATAGTCCCTATATTTTGCCAAAATGTGTAATTATAATCTCCCAGTCTTTATTTCCAGCAGTATTTTCCCACTAAAGCGAGAGACTGAGAGTCAAGATAGTTTTTTAGCTTGGTCAAGTATTCCATCATGCAGCACTATACCAAGTTCTTATTATTACCACAGGGGCATTGTCACGTGTTTTGACTTTTCTGGTTGAATCTTTTGTTTTAAGAGTAGAGGGTTGTTTTTCAGACTAGGGGCATGTGACCAGCATTGTGCCACAAGTGTGTCCATTTTCTTTCATTTTAGATAAAAGATTTGGACGAACATAAGAGACATGGTGGGAATAATGCTGAGCAGCTTCAGAGGTTCATTGACTTGTTGGCTAAATAGGCTGCAATTCAATGTACAGAAATGTGAAGTGATACATTCTGATACAAGAAACAGGCAGAGACCATTCCGGCTCAATGGTATGACTTTGAGGGGAGTACAGGAGGAGGGGGACCTTAGGGTTCACATATCAGATTCTCTGAAGCTGGCCAGACAAATTGAAACAGTTAAGGCTTATAGCATCCTTGGGTTTATCAATAGAGGCAAAGTGTATAAAAGCAAGAACATGATCTCACACCTCTAAAAATCTTTGGTCAGATTACGTTGGGAGTATTGTTTCAGTTCTGGGCATCTTACTTAAGGAAGGATATTAAAATCCTGGAGCGAGTTTAAAGGAGGTTTACTAGAATGGTACCAAAAATGAAGGGTTTTTAGATGCAAGCGACGATTAGAGAGATTGGGCTTGATCTCCTTGAAGCAGAGAAGATTAAGAGATAGTCAAATTTATGAACCATTTTGACACCATAAAGAAGGATATTCTATTTCCACTTGCTAGTGTGTCAGTAACTAGGGGGTCACAACTTCAAGATTGACAGCAAGAGCGCTAAGAGTGAGGGATGAGGAGAAACTTCTTTCAATCCAACAACAATCCAAGAGTTGTTAGGATTTGGAATGTGCTGCCTGGAAGAATGGTTGGATTCCACAGGAGGTTTCAAAAGAGAGCTGGATGTATATTTGAAAGGGACGAAGTTGGAAGACTATGGAATTAGGGCTGGATAGGGCTGGGTAGCCTTTCTGGGAGCCAGTACAGACATGATGGGTTGAATGGTCTCCTTCTGATTTGTAAACTTCTATGAACTGGGCCAATGGGCTGAGGAATAGCAGATGGAGTTTTAATTAGATAAATGCGACATTCTCCATTTTGGTAAGACAAATTTGGTCAGCACTTAAATTATTAATGGTAGGGCCCTGGAGAGTGTTGTCAAACAGAATGATGTGGGTACATGTACACAGTTCCTTTGAAAGTGATGTCACAAGTAGACTGGGTGATGAAGGTCTTTGACATACTTGCCTTTACCAGTCAGAGCTTTGAGTAAAGGAATTGGGAAGTCCTGTTACAGCTGTACAAGATATTGGTAAGGCCACATTTGGGGTACTGCATGCAATTCTGGTTGTCTTGCTAGAGAAAAGATGTTGTTAAACTGGAGAGGTACAAAATAAATTTACAAGGATGAGAGAATTTAGACCTCAGTTGCACGCAATGCTTATATGCTGGAAACAGAGTCATAGATGTACAGCACAGAAACAGACCATTTGGTCCACCTGTCCATACCAACCAGATATCCTAAATAAAACTAGTCCCATTTGCCAGCACTTGGCCCATATCCCTCTAAACTCTTCCTATTCATTAACTCAGCCAGATGCTTATAAATGTAATTGCACCAACCTCCACCATTTTCCTCTGGCAGCTCATTCCATACAGTTGCCCCTTTGGTTCCTTTTTATATATTTCCCCTCTCTCACCCTAAACCTATGCCCTCTAGTTCTGGACTCCCTCCCATCCCCCCCACCCCCACCCCCAATGCAGGGAAAATACCTTGTCTATTTATCTATCCACGTCCCTTATGATTTTATAAAACTCTGTAAGGTCACCCCTCAGCCTCCAACACTCCAGGGAAAACAGCCCCAGCCTATTCAGCCTCTTCCTTTCAACTCGAATCCTGCAACCCTGGCAACATTCTTGTAATTCTTTTCTGAACTCTTTCAAGTTTCACAAAATCCATCCAAAAGGAAGGAGGTCAGAATTGCATACAATATTGCAAAAGTGGTGTAACCAATGTCCTGTACAGCCACAACATAGCTAATGATAGCTATACCTGGTAATTTTGGACCTGATGCAGTGGTTATTGCTATCTTGATATTTACACCACCTCCATTGTTTTCCTGCTGCTTGGCCCTCAGCTGAGGGCATTCGGACAGCCTTTCAGTGGGCCACAATGTATCCTCCTCAAACCTTGCAAACTCACCCATCATCCCGAAATGTAAAACAGCTGTGGAGGCAATTTACTAGTTGAGATGTTTCCCATAAAGCATTGCCAGAAACCCTGGTTTTTCATCAAAAGGTGGCTGATCTTGGATATCACCTGATATTGGGTTACTATCCTGTCTAGCAAAATTCAGCACATTGCCTGGTGCTGTTGAGAGGTATCTGATAGATTTCAGGCTTGTGTGCATTGGGCCAAATGTCCTACTTCCACACTGTCAGGATTATGTGATCCTGAGTCACCTTCCTAGATACCAATCCCATTATTACCAAGTAGTTGCTTGGAACTGTTGGACATCTATAAAGAAACTCCATGATGAAATGGAGATATCCACACCCCATTCCTGATGTTGAAATCAGTCTCCGCTTCTAGCTGAAAGCTTATCTTCTCCTCCACCTCCCTCTTTAAACAGCTTGCCTTCTGCTGTCAGGGATCAGGGATCAAGCAGACTGAGCAGACCCTCAAAATTTTGACTAGGGCCTTCCTTGCATATCTTATGACTTCCTGTAAACTTCAACAACTCAAAGCAGCAGCACAAACCTGGAAGCACATCAAAAACTCAGCAGCAGCCTGTAGAACTCCAATGGTATCCAACCAGACAGTTGACAATCCCTTTTAACATTGCTGGTGGGCTTGCAGGTTTCGAGGAATGGGGATATTTCAAGTTCAGCTGTGTGAGATTAACAATAGCATTAGCTGCAATGTTGAGGATGAAAATGGCACAACATCAGTGTTGCCATTAAGCTGCCTTCTCTCTTCCATGCACAGTCACAGATGACCTACTTAAAATTGACTACAAAATTACTCAAACTAGAATTATGTATAGGTGGCAAGAACAATATGTTTGCACAAAACAGGCCCTTGTGGCACTGTAAGTACAAGCGCTGCATTTCCAACTTACGTAACTACACAATCTGAATCCTCCAACAAAATGCTGGAAATCTGAAACAAAAATTGAAATAGCCAAAGAAACTCAGCAAATCTGGCAGCACCTGTAAAACAGAGTCAACATTTTTGGGTCCAGTGCTCCTTCTTTAGAAGCCCTTTCTTCTCCTTTCTTTGTTTCTCTTTAATTTTTGCAACAGTTTCTAGAATACTGAATGGACTCTCAAACTCAAACTCTTAACATGTGCCTGCACCTGTGCTTTTGTTTTTGCTCCTGTTTATCTATTATTTACTGATCTATGCTACTTTGTGATCTGCCTGTATTGCTCGCAAAACAAAGCTGTTCACTGTGCCTCAGTACACGTGACAATAAGTTCAATTCAATTTAATTTTCCTTTCTCTCTCCTACACACTTCATTTTTTATCATTCTTTAATCTTTTCACACTACAACCAAGGACCAAAATCACTCTAATATTTCTCCTCAAACTCTTCTATTTCAATCTCTCTATCTTCTATCTTTCACCAAAATTTATATTTTTCTATCTTTCTCTCTTCCTTTTAAGTAAGTCACATTCTCTCATCTTGCCTTCTCTCAGTCTTTAAACTTCATCTATTTCCTTTTACGTCTCTGTCTCTTACATTATATCATTCTCATCTACACTTTTTCCACTGGAGTTGCTAAATAATGACTCGTGATTTACTTTTCGTTTCCCTTACCTGCCCTATGTTTGTCATTTCACTGCGTGTGGCGATAGGTGTATGATCAGAAAGTTCAACAGGAAGTGTTCCATTAGTACTTGTAGGTGTATGCTCTTGCAGTGGAACAGTAGGTGGTCACAAGACTGACGTGTGTGTCACTGGAATATTTCTTGGTATTTCCCCATTCGACTCAATCTTCAAATCAGTTGCAAAGTTCTGTGTTGTAAATATTGAAGCCTGTGAGAAAGAAATCATAAACAAAGCTGTTGCAAAGTTTTATCCTGTACTACATATGATTCATTGTTTTTAAACTATACTACATTTCAGTGCTTCAAAGTTGAATTTTGCGGAAATATCAACAAAGGTTTGTCACTGAATAGCTAACTAAAGATTTGTAACCACAAACATCACAGCCAAGGGCAAGTCTGTCATGTTTTACAGCTACACGTTGGCAATTTTCTTTTGCAATTTTAAAGAGCTAATATGGCAAGTCTACATTCTTGTGGTTTGAGAAGAGTTGAATCAGAACATCACGATAACCATAAATAAAATAGACTATTCTTGCCATCATGATCCATCCATCCAGTTAGATTCTAGCACCCACATACCCATCCCCATATGAACATTCGTCATTGTAACATTCAATTCTTTCTCTCTAAAAGGGTGTTAGGTAGTTCATGATTCTATCAGACTGTTCACACCTATTATGTTTGACAAGTTAAATTTGAAGGGAATGCTGTCGGTGTTATCTATATGGAATTTAATAAAGTGTTTTGACAAACCACCAAATAAAAGGCTGCTAAATAGAATTGTGGATCATGGAAAGGGATGTAGTATTAACTTAGCTATTTTTTGCCCCTCAGCCAATTTTAAAAAATCAATTTGTGGTAAGTAGTACTCTTTTTGAGAATGAAGGATGGTAGACACTGCTGTTCCCAAGGCTTAGTGTTAGGTTAATGTTAAAACTCTGAATTGTATCAATAATTTTTTACACAAGGAAGAATTTCCTGTGTAGATTTCAGTCACTGACATGTCCACAATATCTGTGACTGCTGCAGTATATTTTCTGGAAAGCAATGCTTTTCCCCTCCCCTCCGCCGCACACCCATGCACCCTAATCTATTCCCCCACCTCCCCACCTCCCCCCCCCCCCACCCGACACAACCCCCCAAATATTGATTTTATTTTTAATATAAGTTCAGTGATGATGGCATTGAATATCAAAGAGAGATGATTAGATTATTTGTCATTCACATGCCTGTTGTATCTGCGTGTAACATTTTATGATTTCTATGCAAGTATCCAAATCTCTTTACAAAATCATCTCACGAAAAGAAGTTCCACCTATCCAGTCTTCATGCCAAAGTAGCTAATTTCACATAATATATTCATATTACATCTGCCACCTTCATGCCCAATTACTTAATTGGTATAGTCTTTTGGAGCCTCTTTGTGTTCTTCTCAGAGATTATCTTTCCAATTTGCATCATCATCCGGCCTAGCAAGTCACTCAGTTCTATCAATCTAGATACAACTGCAAAGAAACAAAATTGGATAACCCACCAGGCATCAGAAACAACAATTCTTACTAACATCTGGAGGTTAGTGCCAAAATTGGAGAGCTGTCTCACAGACTAGTCAAGTATAATCCTGATATAGTCATGCTCATGGAATCATACTTTACACACACTGTCCCAGACACCACCGTCACTATCCCTCAATATACTTTGACTCACTAGCAAGACAGACACAGCAGAGATATTGGCACATTGGTATACAGTTGGGAGGGAGTTGCTCTGATAGTTCTCAGCATTGCCTATGGACCTCATGAACTCTCAGGGCATCAGGTTAAATATGGGCAAGGGAACCTTCTGCTGATTACCATATATTGTCCTCCCTTAGCTGATGAATTGGTACTCCTCTGTGTTGAACAATAATTAGAGGAAGCACTGAAGATGGCAAGAGTGCAAAATCTACACTGCGTTGGGAATGTCAATGTCCACCATCAAGAATAGCTCCGCAGCGGCAATACCGATCAAGCTGGTCAGATCCTAAATGACTTAGCTGCTAGACTGATTCTGTGGCAAATCATTGAGGAATCAACAAAAGGGAAAACCATACTAATCATGCCCTTACTTAATTTACTGGTTGCAGATGTATCTGTATGACAGCATCAATAAGAATGACTACCATACAGTCCCATGGAGATTAGGTCCTGCCTTCAAATTGAGAATACTCTCCATCATGTTGTATGGTACTATCATTGTGCTAAATGGAACAAGTTCCAAACAGATCTAAGCAACTTGAGACTGGGCATCCAGGAGACACTTGGGGGTCTTCAACAGCAGCAGAATCATACACCAATAAAATCTGCAACCTCATTGCCCAGTAGATATCCCACTCAACCAAGACTGTCAAAGCAGGAGATCAACCACAATTCAATGGAGAGTACAGGAGTGCATGCCCGGAGCTCTACCAAGCATGCTGAAAAATTAGGTGTCGATGTGGGGAAGCTACTATACAGGACTAGATGTGTGCCAAACAACGTAAACAGAAAGTGATAGATGGAGCTAAGCAATCCTACAAACATTGGATCAATTCTAAGCTCTGCAGTCCTGCCAAACCCAGTCATGAATAGTGGACAATTAAACAACTCACTGGAGGAGAAGTGTTAACAGGTATCCCCATCCTCTATTAGGGAAAAGACAAACATATCACTGAAAAAGATAAGGGTGAAGCATCAAGTAGATGATCAATCGCTGCCTCTTCCAATGGTCACCAGCATCACTGATGCCTGTCTTCAGCCAATTCAATTCACTCCATGCGATATCAAGAACTAGTTGAAGGCACTGGATATGCATAGGCTGACAACATTCAGCAATGGTACAAAAAACCTGTGCTTCAGCACTTGCTGCTCCCCTAGCCCATATCTTAAAGCAGAGTTACGACACTGGCGTCTACCTGAAAATGTGGAAAATTGCCTATGTCTTGCACACAAAAGCGGGACAAATCCAACCAGGCCAATTATCGTTACTTTCAATCATCAATGAAGTGAAGGAAGATCTTGTCATCAGTGCTGTCAAGCAGCACCTGCTCAACAATAACCTGCGCAGTGATGCCCAGTTTGCGTTCAGCCAGGGCCACTGGGCTCTTGACCTTGGTTACAGGCCTTGGTTCAAACATGGACAAAAGAGTTCAATTCCAAAGGTGAGAGTGAAAACCCTTGATATCAAGGCTGCAGTTGACCAAGTGTGGCATTAAGGAGCCCTAGCAAAACAGGAATTAATAAGTATTAAGACAAACACTCCACTGTTTGGAGTCATAGTTGACACATAGGAAGATGATTGTGGTTGTTGGAGGTCAGTCATCTCAACTCCAGGCATCTCTGCAGAGTTCTTTAAGGTAATAGCCTGGACCCAACCATTATCAGCAGCTTCATCAATGACCTTACTTCCATTAAATGTCAGAAGTGGAGATGTTTGTTGATGGTTACATAATGTTCAAGACCATTCACAATCCTCTGATAGGGAAGCAGTCCATGTTTAAATGCAACAAGATCCAATAATTTCCAAGTTTGGGCTAGCAAGTAGCAAGTAACATTTGTGATATGTGTTAGGCATCTCCAATAAGAAACAAACTAACCACGCCCCTTGATATTCAACTGTGTTAACATCACTGACTCTTCCACTATCAACATCCAGGGGGCAGATTAAAATTCATCAGAAACTCAGGTGGATCACCATATAAATATAGTTTCTACAAGAGCAAGTCACCACTAGTTATATGGTAGTGAGGAACCCACCTCCTGACGTTCCAAAGCCTTTCCACTACCTACAAGACACAAGTCAGGTGTGTGATGGAATACTTCCCATTTGACCAGATGAGTGCCACTCCAACAACACTCAAGATGTTTGACACCATCCAGGTCAAAATAATCCCCAAACATCCATTCTCTGCACTGACTCTTAGTAGCAGACGTGTGTGCTATTAGATTAGATTCCTTACAGTGTGGAAACAGGCCCTTCGGCCCAACCAGTCCACACCGACCCTCTGAAGAAAAACCCACCCAGACCCATTTCCCTCTGACTAATTGACCTAAAACAATGGGCAATTTAACATAGCCAATTCACCTGATCTGCACATCTTTTGGACTGTGGGAGGAAACCCACGCAGACACAGGGAGAATGTGCAAACTCCCCACAGACAGTCACCTGACGCTGGAATCGAACCTGAAGCCCTGGTGCTGTGAAGCACCAGTGCTAACCACTGAGCAATTGACAAGATGTACTGCAGATCCTTAGATAACACTTTCAAACCCACAACCTCTTCAATCAAGGTCAAGAGTAGAAGATACATGAGAACACCACCACCTGCAAGTTCCCCTCCAAAACACTCACCACCCTGACTTGGAAATATCACCTTACTTTAGGATCAAAAGGGTCAAAATCATGGAATTCCCTGCCTGATGGTGGTGCTGGAAGAGCTGGGTTGATCTAGAGCATCTCAAGAAGACAGCTCAAGAGTAACTAGATGCAGGTAATAAATACTGGCCAGCCAGCGATGCCCACATGCCAAGAATGAATAAAAGAAAGTTTGAACATATTACATTACATTATTACATTACATTACAGTGTGGAAACAGGCCCTTCGGCCCAACAAGTCCACACCGACCCGCCGAAGCGCAACCCACCCATACCTCTACATTTTACCCCTTACCTAACACTACGGGCAATTTAGCATGGCCAATTCACCTGACCTGCTCATCTTTAGACGGTGGGAAGAAACCAGATCACCCGGAGGAAACCCACGCAGATACGGGGAGAACGTGCAAACTCCACACAGTCAGTCGCCTGAGGCGGGAATTGAACCCGGGTCTCAGGCGCTGTGAGGCAGCAATGCCGCCCGGTGGCACAGTGGTTAGCACTGCTGCCTCACAGCGCCACATATCAAATGCAGCCCAGCATCAAGTCATTGATATAGATTGTAAAAGCTCCTCTTTGTGGCACTTTACACTATCATCTAGATTAGATTCCCTGCATTGTGGAAACAGGCCCTTTGACTCTCCAAAGAGTAACCGGCCCAGACCCATTTCCCTCTGACTAAAGCACCTAACAGTATGGGCAATTTAGCATGGCCAATTCACCCAACCTGCACATCTTTGGATTGTGGGAGGAAATCAGAGGAAACCCATGCATACACATGGAGAACTTGCAAACTTCACACAGACAGTCACCCAAGACTGGAATCGAACCTGGGACCCTGGTGCTGTGAAGCAGTAGTGCTAACCACTGAGCCACAGATTCCTTCAATTAGGTTTTGACTTATTAACCAATCTTCATTTGAAAATAGAAAACCCCAATTTTGAGGATTGTGTAGCAACTTCCTGAGCAGTACCTTTTTGAATGTCTACTGAAAATCCACATTTACTACATCACTGTTTTCCCTTTATCTGAACTGCTAGTTAAACCCAACATGTTGACTGAATTATGACTTGTCCAGTGAAATGGTACCAAAAGTCTTGTGAGCACTGCCAGCTAACACCCTAAAATGGATACGTGCTTGAACAATACTGACTCTACCCCTTCAGATTCTCATTTTCAGCCTGTTCCAACTGTGCCCAGAGTGCCAGGCCCTTCCCATGTTGCTATTCCATCTCCAGAAACCCAACCTTTGAATCCCTTTCTGGTCCGGAACTTCCATCCAGTTTGCCATTCTCTTGTTTCACTTGCTTGTTCCACTGAATTTACAAGCAACTGCACAAAGCTGAGTGTTGTAGGCCAATGTTAACCAGGAAGAATTTCTTCAGCTAGAAAGTGATGAATCTGTTGAACACTGCCACTAAAGGTTGTGGAGGCCAGGTTATTAAATTTATTTCAGACAGAGTTAGTTGGTTCTTGACAAGTAAGGGCTGCAAAGAGCAGGTAGGAGAATGGGGTTGAGAAACATATCAGACATGATCAAATGGTGGAGCAGACTCCATGGGTCAAATAGTCATAGAGATGTACAATACGGAAACAGATCCTTCGGTCCAACTTGTCCACGCCGACCAGGTATCCTAAATTAGTCAATTCCCATTTGCCAGCACTTGAGCCATATCACTCTGCACCCTTTCTATTCATGTACCCATCCAGATGTCATTTAAATGTTGTAATTGTACTAGCCTCCACCACTTCCTCTGGCAGCTCATTCCATAAATATACCAGCCTCTGCATGAAAAAGCTGCTCCTTAGATCCTTTTGAGATCTTTCCACTCTCACCTTAAACCCGTGCCCCCTTGTTCTGGAATCCACCAACCCCGGGAAAAGATCTTGTCTATTTGCCCTATGCGTGCCCCTCATGATTGCTTAACCTCTATAAGGTCACCCCTCAGTCTCCGATGCTCAAGGGAAAAAAAGCTCCAGCCTATTCAGCCTCTCCGTACAGCTCAAACCCTCCAAGCCCGGCAACATCCTTGTTAATCTTTTCTCAACCTTTTCAAGTATCACAACATCCTTCCTACAGGAAGGAAACCAGAATTGCATGCAATATTCCAACAGTGGCCTAGCCAATGTCCTGTACATCTTCAACATGATCTCACAACTCCTATACTCAA